>NC_141765.1:20941558-22156558 GCF_982258835.1 Parasteatoda tepidariorum
TTTTAAATCTTATTTTTCAGCTATTTGAATTTCCGATAGTATCAAGAAGTTCAGTTAGAATTTCTCTCTCCAATCAGGATTGTTTATATTTATAGATGATTTCCATCATGAAATATTGGTATACGAAAGATACAGAATCTATTTAGGGATTTTTATATAAATATAAATATTTTTTTTAAGTGCCTGACAACTTATCGAAAATCTATATATATATCGGAAATCTAATCAGATTTTGTATTAATACATACTGCTTCAATGTGATTCTGCTGCGGTAATCGACAAGTCAATTTAAAGCAAGATAACACTGATACATTTAAAGCAAGCAATGACATGGAGCAAGCATTTTGTGCCCCGGCAGCTAATTTACAATCCAACGGATTTTAACGACTCGTCCTCTTTTTTAAAGATCATCCTATTGGCTGTAGTTCACAATTATAATGCAAGTTTTTAATTCTTTCAAAATAGTTTACCTGAACTAAACAGATATCAAAACCATATTTTTCTTCTTTTTTTCTAAAAAAAAGCAGGAAAGCGTGTAGGGACCCGGCATTCATAATGGTATTTTTTATAGTAATTGTATGTTATTTGTTATAGTAAATACATGTTATTTGTTATAGTATCTATATTAACTACATCATTTGCAATCTTCTATCTATGTTATTGATCTACACTATATAATACGACTGTACTTTTGGTTTTTAGTTTGAAGGGCATAATTTAAATATGCAAACTATTTGTTAAGTGGCCTCGATTTCATATCAAATAGAAGTCATTTAGCAACAAATAGTTTGTATATTTAATTATTTAATTAGCATTTGATATCAAATTGAAACTCTGAATCCGGAAAAAACTACAGCTTTGAGAGAGTTTTCCTAAATATGTTGAACTGTTGCTTGAGAAGTTGCTTGAAATCTTCGACAGAATCATAATTGTATGAATTAATAAACACATTGATAGTATTAAAATTAGCATTTACATCTTAAATATATATTCTGATAATGCATTTATAAATAAATTATATTATAATAATTCAATTATAATAATTCCTTTTTGCCGGAACAAATTTGAACTCATTTACATAACCTTTATTTTTACAGTAATTAAATTCTCGATGAAACTGGTAAAATTTGGGATTTGAAAATTGAAAATTAGTTACGTTACAAAGCTCTAATTTAAAAGTATATTTTGCAGTTCATATCACTTTCCTTTTGCAGTTCATATCACGACACTTTCCTTGTTGTAATATTAAGTAGACCTGAAAACTACTTGAAATAGGCATGAGTAAATTTAAACGAAATCAGATAATACTTTACTAATTTAAGTCATAAGTAACAATTGTTATATGCCTTAAAAATCAAATGACGCCGTTCTTTCTATGACAGTTAAAATTAGTAAACATGTTGGCTTATAGCTGGTGTCTGAAAACTCAATATTAAATTAAGGTAATAAAAGATCAATAGTATTTAGTTTTATTTATTTATTTAACGTTTGTTTTCTATTTTAAAACATAATAAAATACGGAAAAAACACTTTCTAGAATGTTAAATCTCTTTAAATTTTAAAAAATCAACTGCCTAACTTTTATTTTTTCAACAAGTATGCATATAATTTTAACAATTGGGGAAATAAAATCCGAGAATAATATACTTAATTCAATTTTTAAAGTAACCAAATATTTCAAAGTAATTAAATGTATGCATAACATTTTACAGAAGTAATAGAAAAAGTATCGTAATTTAAGTACTTTGTTCAGATTAGTACACTCTCTTTATCTACTGGATGATAGTGCTTCAAAAATCTCTTATTGCGTATTATATAAAAATTAAGAGATAGAATTAAACAGGAAAATTCTTCCTTTGTTAATTTATAAAGGCTTAGTAGGAATTAGTAACATTCCTTCCTAATTTCTACAAACCTTTAGAACAAAGTCAAATTAATTCTTTTAAAATTATCGTAGACAAAACATTTATTGTTACAATAATTTAGAATATAGAAACATTTTTCAAGTTTATTTTAATAAATAATAACTAAATATAATACCCCTTTAAAATACTATTCATAAATAATTATTGAGATAATACATTTGCAAAGTTATCTATACATCATTACTGCTACAATCGTTTAAGCATGCAGATATGATTGCTTAAAATTAATTTTATGCTTATAATAATCTTGATTAATTTATAGTCTGTTTTGAAATTCAAAGAAGAAAGACATTCAAATTAATTATTGAAATATTTTACTTAATATTTCTAAAATTTATATTGCAATGTTTGAGTTTTTAAATCAATCAAGATAAGTTTTTAATTAAATCAAGATAAGTTTTTAATTAAATCAAGATAATATAGACTAACAGTTCTTTCGCTGTTATTTTTAGAGCTTTCTATCTGAAAATAAGAATGAAACAAGGATAAAACATTTACTAGAAAGTTATATTTTTAACAAGAATAAAAAAACATACATATTTTCAACTAGTTGCATCAGTTTTTTTCAATTGAATATTTCAGCTCAAGAAAAACCGAAATGCATACCTTAACTTTTAACTTTTAAAATAACACCCAAACATTTCACGAAGTATTTATAGTTATGCAGAACATTTCCCAGAAATACTTGGAAAAATATCTTTAATTCAAGACCTCTTTTGAGATTAGTGCACTCTCTGTATCCATTGGATGGTAGTGCTTCAAAACATATTCCTCTGAATGCGCAAGACATAAAAAATTAAGAGATAGACGTAAACTGGAAAATTCTTCCTTTGTTACTTTGAAACAACTTGGAAGGAAATGGAAAAACTCGTTCCCAGTTTCTACAACCCTTAAGAATTTGATCTCAAAGCTTCTGGGCTTCGAAAATAATTGTAATAAAGAGATTGTTGCGAATTTCTCCAGCTTCCCTAACGTCTCGTAAATTCCAGCGACAGCTCGTGTTTAGACTGTTCTAGAACGACTCGTAGCACCATTAAGGTGCGGCCAAGTTATTGAAGTGTGCTAGAGTCGCGTAACGAGGAAATGTGTCCCAATGTAGTACTTCCAGTACCCTTTCGTTTTCTGCTGGATCATACAGCTCGCCGGAGTTGTTAAGTTTTAGCTAAGCCTTAAAGGCAGACCCTACAATGTGTGATAGCGGTAAATTAATAAATCTTCTGGATAAAATCCTTTACTCGCTACAGCACTTTTATGGAGAGAGCTTTATCATTAGTATACTTTACTGAGTATTACAGTAAATATATATTATACTTATGATTTTGTTGTTCCTAATAATGACTGTATTACATGCGTTTAGTTATTGAGGAAACAAATGAGCATTCTAGTTTTATTTACATTCATCAGTCACGGTATATACGCATTTACTCAAATGAACCAAAATTCTAAGGAAATATTGCTTTTTTGATTGGTTATTCATACTGTCTGTGTCTGTACTGTCTGTACATTATTGCAATTTATATTACTTTTCAGTATTATTGCAAAAGATTAAACCATTGCAATAAATAATTATATATCAGTGTCCCACACACTTTAATTATAATTTATTTTATACCACTTACCTGTATTTTTTTTCAGGATGAAAAAAAGTACAAAATACATACTTTATATTTTTTCCATCGCATCCTTTTACGGATAACTAAAAAATTTTGAATTCCTACAAATCCTTATATATTTTTCTACATGTTTATATTCACAAGGTGCTTTGGGCTTGATTCATAGCGATAACGTTTAAGAAAGCTGTTAAAAATGAAATTCTTTTATGATAATTTTATTGGATTTATCTAGTTTCTTAAGAAAAAAAATTTTTTTTCATTAAAAAAAGAAAAATACGTAACAATGAATAATAGAATTTTGAAAGAGCAGTTTAAAAGTTTAGTTTTCTTAAAAACTAAATGCATTTTTTACTATAATTTAAACACCTTATGCGTAAAGTAATTTCTCCTGCGAAACATATAAATAATAACTGACTTGTGTTCTTTGTGTTCTATGTTCCCATCTTTTTTTTGTACTATGAAGTATTAAATCCTATTAAGCCTATGGCATTATAAGTTATAAGAAAAATTAAATATGCTGAGTTTTATTTGTGTCAAGAAGAAAAGAGATAGCAGGAAGCAGCTCTGCTGTTATCTTCATCTATCAATTAAAAAATCAGAACAATTTTGAAAATTCTTATTATACCCTAAATACTCGGAACTAGATAGTTTGATAACACTTGCCATAAAACGCTTGCTGTTACAAACAAACTTTACAATGATCTTTATAGAGGATACAATTACCTTAGATATAATTACGCATCCTCCCCCCACCCATAAAAAAGGGTGAGTTTTTTTTCGATCTTAAAGAACTTTCGGTTTTTAAGGTCTTTAAGAAGTCTTATGAACTCTTAAATATACCAATTGATTAGATTAAAATTAAACTTTTAAGTGTTCCTATTTTTAGTGCCATGTACATTTATTACATAGTTGGAGATAAGTTTTAGACAGCCTTTAAAAACTAAAAAAAAGCGTTTCCTTTTATGGGTTATTTTTTTTAGTGGAAGGATCCTCACAGCAATAGAATTCGTTTATATCTATAGAAAATTTGAATAACAATAGAAAAGAATTTTAAAACCAAAGAAAATAATTTTTGTGCTATTTTTACTGAAACTTAGCTGAAGAAACAAATATAAAGATTTTCCATCTAATTACAATTTAAGTGTGAAAGGGTTAATGATATATAATTTGTAAAAAAATTTTGAACAGGGCTTTTGTTAATTTGGCAGTGATTTGCGCTCATGAATTATTTAAATTTATACGCAATGCAAAATTAAAAATGAATTTATCTCAGCTACGTTTGATAAATTTCCTTCCTTGCTCAAGTCTGGAAGCGTATAAAAAAATTAAACTCATTTTATGTCCGAAATTCTAATGCAATATAGCAAGAAAGCGAAAAGCAATTACGCGACATGCTCAACAATTTCAACGAAACACAATTTAGATTTGCAACCTTGTACCTTTTATTTGAAGAAATGCCTTTAGTTTTTTTTTACCTTCCACATCGTTGATTTCTTTTTTTAAATTCAGGCATTTCCTGTAAATTATTTCGAAGACAGTTAAGTAACTGAATTTTTTTTATCCAAATAAAGTGGTTAGAGTAAACAAAAGAAAATGCAACATTCCTCTTGGGTTCTAGAATGATCGAATGCTGCATTTAGTAAACACATCAAGGAATGGAGCTGCAAGTTTAACGACCATAATAGGAAAAGAAAAAAAATAGTATTCAACACAAATAAGAAAAACCCCGTGTAAATAACTGGATTAAAACACTCAGCGAAGTGATTAAAATACTCAGCGCTATTTTCAACCACCATGCAAATAACTTCATTAAGCCCGTTTCTTCTCTTTACTACGTTTCTTTTCTTAAGGATAAAGTTCATATTCCTTTCAAATAAAAGAAACCGCTCATCCGTTAGATTTGTAATCATCTAATAAAAAAAACTATTAATTTTATTTCAAAATAAGAGCGACTTAACATGCTGCAAAATTAAATACGGTTATTACGATGCATACAACTATAACAAAGATATTAAAATATTTTTGAACTCTTGCTGACCTTTTATTTGCATAAAAAGGTGGCTGAAAATTCCGTAGCCCAGTTCTCTAAAGCTGTATATGACGCTTAAATTCACCAAGCTGAGCTAAAAAGCAATCAATATTTTCCAAGATGTTTGTAATCCGAAATCACATTTCATATTTGGCACAACAGACCATAATAGTCCAAAAATTTCTGTATAAAAATCTTCTACAGAAACATATTTTTAAACCTTCACTGTAAAAAATTCCTGACAAAATTACGGTAAAAAGTACCAGCAATCAAGGTGCCGGTACTTTTTGAAGTAAAATTCATTTTTCCGCAACATGTTATGGAACAGAAAATCCAATAAACATTGAATTTAACAGTATAATCACTGAATCACTCTAATTAAATAAATATCATGATAAGTCCAGTTAGATGCAATATGTATAAGCTAATGATTAGTCATTGACTGGTGATAAGTCATAAGTCATAAACCAAAGAGGGAGGTTGGCCAATTATCCCCAAGACCGAAGTCGAGCATCTTATTAACCATTAAAGTACAATTAATACCTGTCTATATTACTCTCTTTAAATATTTATGATTTTCGCATAAAACTAGTTATGAAATAACTTAATTAAGAAAAGCACAGTTATAAGTTATGAATCGCAATGAATTAAAATAAGCATTCATTAAGGAAGTTTTTAAAATAAGTGCTGAATATTTATAACGTGACATAATATTACAGAATCCTTGTTCACTATAAAAAATTCTGGATAAAATTGTGGTGAAAAATTCCGAATCATTGGACTCCGGTACCTTTTACTGTGAAATCCATTTTTAATTTAACAATAAATCTAAAATGCCGTAACTTTTATAATAATAATTACCGTAAAATTTACTGAATCACTCTAATTAAATAAATATTACTGTAAAAATTAAGGTGTGATATTTTATGGTAAAAATGGATTTAATTATTAAATGCATTTTACGGCTGATGGTGCTTTATACCGTATAAATTAATTTGGAATTTTTTACAAGCGCATATTTTTTCCCATATTTAATAATATTTTTGTTTGTGTGCAAAAGAATAAAATAGAACAGAACAAAAACCCTAAGAGAAATTTTAATAAAAGAAAAAAACTTTGTTACTTTTGAGTCATACACAAAAATATTTTTCTTTTCTCAGAAAAGTTTAGAAATGAAAAAGTTTATAAAATTAATATTATTTGTATTTTTTAAACCTTGAAATTTTCGAACCGAAATATGAGGTCATCTGGTCCTTATTGCAAGATTAAATTTTTAGTTCCCATGCTTTTGGGCTAATATTCTTCAGGCAAAATTGCTCCTAAGTACTCTTTTTCACTAAATCATTAGTCCTTAACCGTATTGCACGAATAGCTAAAACTAAATCTATATAGAACGTATATAATGCTATTCTTCAAACTGTTCTTGTACTTGACACACGGTAAACATAATTAATCCAAAAGGCCTTCACCAAACTTTAGCTTGATTATCTAGACTCAATTGATTAGATTTTCGTGCTTAACTTTAGCCGTATAATCCAAGAACCAAAACTAAAAATTTCCTAAACCTATATACGTATATAATACAATTTTGTGTATTGGAGAAAGTGTTCAAAATGAATGTTTCCTTTAAGCGATTTGTGGAAGAAAATTCCAGATGGAAAGCATATTTCTTCTCCCAACGGAAATTCTACAATAAGTTTACCGGAACAAAACCGAATAAAATGTTTTTGAAACACACTAATGTGATGTTTTAGTAACAAGATCAATATAGCACGAGCAAAAAATAGTAAAAGTGAAAAAGAAAATCTTTGAGACGAGATATAAACGAATGAAAGAATTAAAAAAGGGGAAAAAATATGTGGAGAAAGATCGTGGAATTTGCCATCGTCCCAGATTTTTCCTTTTTTCTCCCATTTTTTTCCTTCTCCTTTTTTTGGAAGGTGTGTTAACGAAAGGATCCCTACTTACCTGGCCAGATCTGAAGCTGAGTTGGAAAACTTCCAGTGAAAGGCATTAATCCTTTCATAAAAGTAAGTTGAAAGAAAAGGAATCGAAAAATAGTTAAGTTTTTCTTCCGTCTTCTCTTGTTTGTGTAATGGTTGAAAGTAGTAACACGAAACATATAAATAAAATGATAGTATCTACTAAAATAAAAATGAATTGGATGCAAACGTCTTTGGGTATTACTTTAGGAGAAAAATAGAACAATACTTATTCTCTAATCTTTTCGCTTTTATTTGGATTAAGTATCTGCCTTACTATTTGCAATATTTCCTAGCAGTAATCATGATTAAAATTATATTTTTTAGTTTAATTTGCGAGTTCAAATTGAGTAATTGAAACTTCTTGCTAATCAAATTTGTTATCATTATAAATTATACTCTCTACTAAAATATCTACTTAATCTCTTAAAATGGTAGTATATCTACTAAAATAAAAATAATTTGGATGTAAACGTGTTTGGGTACTAATTTTGGAGAAAAATGGTTTTTCTCTAATGTTTTTGCCTTTTTTTTTTAGACAAAGTCTCTGTTCTAGTATTTGAAATATTTTCTAACAGTAATTATACATTGAAATTTCCTTTTTTAGTTTAATTTCAAAGTTTTAATTGAGTAATTGACATTGTTCTTGCTCATAAAATGTGTTACTATTATAAATGATAGTATCAACCAAAATATCTCCTTAATCTCTTTAAATGGTAGTAACAACTTGAAATGGTATTACCTACTAAAATAAAAATGAATTGGATACAAACGTGTTTAGGTACTATTTTGGGTTAAAAATAGAACAATACTTTTTTATAATCTCTTTGATTTTATTTGGATTAAGTCTCCGATCTAGTATTTGTTATATAACAGTAATCATGATTAAAATTATATCTCTTATTTTCACTTCCAAGTTTTAATTGAGTAATTGAATTTGTTATTGTTTATAAAATTTGTTGCTATTATAAATGATAGTATCTATTAGAATATCTACTTAATCTCGCAAAATAGTAGTAATAAAGTGAAGGGATATTACCTACTAAAATAAAAATGAATTGGATGCAAACTTGTTTGAGTACTACTTTTTGAGAAAAATTGAAAAATAATTTCCTCTTTGGTTTTATTGGCCAAAAGTATCTACTTTAGTATTTACAACATTTTCTATTAGGAAAGAAGCACTGAAATTATTTTTTTTTAGTTTAATTTATGAGTTTAAATTAAGTAATAGAAATTGTTCTCGCTGGTGAAATTTTTTATCATTAATTATGCATAATAATTCAGTAGTTGAATTAATTTAATACATACGATATATTTTAGAATATATAGTATCTCTTGAATTAATTTAATAACTACATTATTACAGAGGACGTCCATAAACTACATCCAACTTTTTTTTAATATTTTTACTACTTTTTTGAATATTTTTACTACTTTAGGAAGCAAAGCACTGCGTAACAGACAATATTTCAAATTTTATATTTATACTTTGAAATTAATTTTTGGACATAACAATATTATAATTATGTGACTACTTTTTGGATGAAAAAAAGATAAAAAAATACACGGAGAAAAATTTCAGTTAAAATTATGGTAGTGCATCGAAATAGCATTTATGGCTTTAAAAAATAAATGAATAAAACTATAATTTTGGTTTCTAATTAATAAAACCAAAATATATGGTATTTAAACCATTCATTTGGTAATGTTTCCATTCGCATGGTAACTGTTTACAGGAAATTCTAGTTTTCAAAGTTATAGTACTTACTATCACGCATTTAGTATTATATATATATTCCATGATCAAAGGAATCATGATACCTTAGATCTACCAAATTTTACCATATTCCTTAATTTTATCACATATAAAACCATATCTTGTCATTCCTTTTACCAAAACCATTACCACATACGATTACGTATCTTCGAAAAAAATTAACGAGTTTTTGATGTCTCCAAAGAGCCGGAAACATGGTAAATTTTAATATAGTCTGATAGTTTAATCATGCTTTTTTCTCAAAGTATAAAATCAAATAATATAAAATTAATTAATCTTGCCTTTTTTTAAAACTAAATTGTGCATAGTCACACTTCTAATTACCTCCTCGGATCACCTTATCATAAACTGCAAGAAAGGAAGAGTATCACAAGCAAAAAACTCCCCAAGCGTGACGGTCCTTACAAATAATTAATTGGACTTGCAAAAGTGCATGAACAGTAAATTTAAAGAATTAGTATTGTAAATAGAATATTTTAAATATTTGCTGTCATTTAAAACATTCTGGTCAAGTAATTGCTACATACCTGGGCAGATCAGAAGCTAAACTGGAAAACTTAAAGGGAATTATCGTCTTATAAAAATTGGTTGAAAGAAATGGAATAGAAATATATGTAAAATTATCTTCCACTTCCTCTTTTTAGTATGATCTTCTTTGTATGTCGTAAACAAAAAAAATCGTAGCAAAGCATATAATTATAATATCTGATAAAATAAAAGTGGATTGAATACAAAAGTAATTTGAGTACTGTGGAGGAAAATGGAACAATTGTTTTTTTTCCCATGCTTTCTTTTTCGTCTGTGTTATAGTCTTACGTTTTTATCTAATAGGATTCAGACATTAAACAATAATTTTAATTTAATTTTCAAATTTAAATTAAGTTATCCGAAATTGATATATTGGACTATATTCATCGTTCATTTGACTATTTTCATCACTCATTTGACTATATTCATCACTCATTTGATTATATTCACCACTCATTTGACTATATTCATCACTCATTTGACTATACTCATCACTCATTCTATGTTATATATTCTTTGTTAAATTAATTTAATAACAAAATTTATGTCGCTTCTGGTTCTATGGAAACACCAAAACGCTTGGTAGTTTTCACCAAAGCGCTTTGGTAATGATTTTTTTTTAATTTCGAGTCATAATACAAAAAAAATATTTTTCTTTTCTCAAAAAAGCTCAGATTTGAAAAAGTTTATAAAGTCACTGTTGCGTGTATTTTTTAAAACCTTGACAATTTTAAAGCGAAATTTGAGATCCCCCCCCCACCTGGCTCTTATTAAATAATTAAATTTATTATTCTCGTGTTTTTGTTCTAATGTTAGTTAATATAATTTGTTTATTTGTACGCCTTTTCACCAAACCATTGCAGTGTTTAACCGTATTACGTTTATGGCTGAAACTAAGATTTTCTTTATCTATATAAAACGTATTTAATACGATTCTTCAAACCTTTCTTGTACTTGACACACGGTAAACAAAATCGTTCCAAAGGACCTTCACCAATCTTTATCTTGATTATTTGAACACAGTTGTTTATATTTTAGTGCTTAATTGTAACCGTATAATCCAGAAGCTAAAACTAAGAATTTCTTAGATCTATATACGCATATAATATTATTTTTGTCGATTGAAAAAAATATAATTGAAATATATGATAAATTGTCTCTTTCCACTTCCTTTTATTTGTATAATGGTTAAAAATCGTTAGATAAAAAATAAACAAATATATAATATCTACTAAAACAAATATGGATTAAGCACAAAAGTATTTGTGTACTGTGGAGGAAAATGGGACGATACTTTTTTTCCAATACTTTTTTTTGCCAGTGTTCCAGTCATACAGTTTTATCTAACAGCATTCATACATTAAATTAAGATTTTTAATTTAATTTCGAAATTTGAATTTAAATATTCGAAATTGATATAGCTGATTAGATTTGTCAAACACTAATTTTAGATCATATATTATGTGCTAAATTAATTTAATAACGAAATTACATCGATGAGAAAAAAGTATGGTCGAAACTACCAACTATCATAACATTTTTCGCTTTTCTGGCTCTATGGGAAAACCAAAAATCTGGGTGATTTTCACTGAAGCACTCTGGTAAGGATTTTAGTAAAATTTACATTAAAAAATAATTTTATAATATCTGATGAAATTTGATAAAAGTGGTAAAATTTGGTAATTTTATCATGATGCCTCGGAGCATGATATAACAATCATTTATTCGGTTACATTTTTTTAGTTTCGTATTTTTTACTAAACGTGTGCTATTAAGAACTATAACTTAAAAAACTGGAAGTTTCGGTAAATTTTTACCACATGAACGGAAAAATTACAAAATTAATGGATTAAATACCGTATTTTTTGGTTTTTATTATCAGAATTATGTTTCTTTTTTGTTAGATATGTCATTAACATACAGAACGGTAACTTTATTATAATTTTTTTATCTGTGTGCAAATCATTTAATTCCATTTATAAATTTTATGATTTTTTTTTATTTTAATCTCTTAGCTTTGTAAATATAATATTTAAAATATTTTGTCATTAAAAACAAAATGGACGAGTAATCCCTACTTATCTGGCCAGATTTAGAGTTGAATTGAAAAACTTTCAGTGAAAGGCAATAATCCTATTATAAAAGAGATGAAAGAAAAGAAATTGAAAAAATAGTTAAGTTTTCCTTTTACCTCTTCTGTGTGTAATGGTAGAAAGTAGAAATGCGAAACATATAAATGAAATAATAGTATCTACTTAAATAAAAAATGAGTTTAATGTAAACATGCTTGAATGCCATTAGAAAAATAGAACAATGCTTTACCCAAGATTCGTTGAACAATAATTACACATTAGTTTTAAGTTTAATTTACAAGTTTAAATTAAGTAACTAAATCTGAACTAATTGATATTGACATTTGTGAAATATTTATAATTATATTTTACATTTACATAATATGTTTAATAAGTTATATAAATAAATATTTAATTAGTTTTGTAATACAAATTTGCACTTGTAAATATTAGAAAACCTCTGTTTTACCAATAAAATTTCTTGAGGCTGGCTTTTAAGGTACTAAAAAGTATTTTCACGAGCATAAATGTTCATTTCTTTAGAATTCAATTTCTTCTTTTAGATATTACCTTTTTTTACTAGCAGTTGACTTTTGATAACATCAAATTCATTGCGATTTTTTATAAGAAACTTGAATTAATTACTTTCCTTCTATAAAAGCCAAATAAGGCTTAAAAAACCTGATTATCTCATGACACAAAATAATTGCTCTCATACTTTATTCGCTCAATTTGGGATATAACATTCATAAATTTTTACTGTATTGTATTTTGCGTTTCATGTAATTAAGATATATATTATTTTATGCAAGCAATAGTTAATTAAATTTTGTACAAAAATGTTGACTATATCTTAAAGTTTAAAATATTTTAAAAAATTCAATTAGTAAATTCAAAGTAATATTCAAAGTAATTATTTAGTGTTTCTTATATAAAATTTTTTGGAAAAAAATTGCAGTGTCGAGTGAGTTAAAGCACTCTACAGCATGTCAATAATTACACGAAAAAAAATTCTGGTAAAGTTAATATACTGAAATTACCGCAATAACATTGTAGGTTTTTTTAAATAAAAAAACATAATTCTTGTTAATGAAGCGAAATATACGGTATTTAAACCATTTAATTGAAACCATTCACTTGGAAATTTTTCCTTAGATATGGTAATGAATTATCGGAAATTTTGGTTTTTAAAATTATTATCACACATTTAGTAAAATTATAAAGCTGAAAAATAAATTTAACCATATAATTGGTTTTTATACCTGGCTTAAAAGTATCTTGTGATAGAAATCACTGAACTTTACCACATTTGGTCCCGCAGTGAACTGATCGTTAACACACGGTTCCCAACAGATCACCGAAGTCAAGCATCACTGGCTGCGGTTAGTGTGCGGGTAGGTGACCACTTGGATCAGTCTGCGTAGGGACCGAGGGTATGCGGTATTGGTCCTCGTTAAACTGTGCTACCGTAAAGTGCTCGACTTCACGCGCAGGTCGTCGGGCTACCGAAGCGGGGGTGCCATCCCCTCCGCAGAGGATCAAAGTTGTGATGGCATGTCTTCGGATCATCCTCCGGGATGTTTCCCAGACCGTCGCCGATAGCCCATTGTGCAGCTCTAGTGAGACGTAAATTAACAACAACAACTTTACCACATTTACCAAATTTTATCACATATTATAAAACCTTATTTTGTTGTTAATTTTGCCAAAATCATTTCAAAAGTGCTTCTGTAAAAATAACCGAAATTTTTCATATTCCCAAAGAGCAAGAAACCATACTCTGGTAGTTTTGACTTTACTTTTTTGTATATACTATATACGTTATAGAGTATATACTGTTATTAGTATATACATATAATGTAATACGTGCAATTTAAGGGTAATTAACCGATTCCCTTATTATCCCGAGTTAACTCGGGTATGTATATATTGCAAATATTTATTATCCTGAGTAAATTCGAGCATACCAGAATTCTTTTCATCGCGTTTTTATTCAGTCGGAAGCAAAACAAAAAATAATAGTAATCAAAGGTGATAGGAAATTTGCCAATATTTTTTGGGTGTTTTGCTATTTGTATGACTGCAGAAGTGTTTTGTAAAATTGTATATACGATGGTTGATGAAATTACATTGAAAAAAAGAGTTGAAAAATGGCGTTCGCAAGCGAAAGTTTTTTTTAATGCCCACCTGGAGAATGATCTAGGTCATGCAAGCCTCTGAAGGGCAGATTCGTTGACCACTATTTCAGTGGCACCATATTAGGTGGGCCAACGTTGCTCCCACTATGGATGGGTGGTCTAATGTAAACAATAACAAGCGTCCTTGAACCGGAAAAAATTTAGAAAATTTCCGGTGTATCCCTCCGCTTATGTTATGACAACGAGGCGATGTGTGAACAAGTCTAATATTCTATGCAGTTTTGTTATTGTAATTTGGGTTCAAATCTAAACATAATTGGACCATTCATAAGAGCTTTCAGAAATGTATTGATTCTCAGAGGTCGTCAGGCCAAAAAAAAATTTGGAAAGTTAATATCTCATTGTGAATAATTCTTAAGGTTTGCCATATTTTGTATTTTATCCCTTATTTGGCTACATTTGAATAAAATGTCGCCAAAAATATCTCTTTAAGTTAGCCTAATTAGAAAATATTCTAATGATTATAATATTAATATGATAAAGCTGAAGTTTAAAGGCTAAAAGAAAGAACTCGGTACATGTGAAATACTGCAAAAGATATGATGCAATAATGTGATGGCGCGTTTTTTTTTATCTGCGGCGTAAAAATATATCGGAAGCAGTAACCCGTAAGTCTTGAAAGAGCAATTTTACCACTAGCGCCACCACCCTTAGCTTTACAGGATCACCCATCCATAAGGACAGATAGTACAGAAAATGAAAGAACATCCATGCCTTGCCCAGAATTCGAACCCAGAAACTTTCTGATGCAAAGCCAGTTCCCTAACCGATGCACAGGCCGGTCGGCGAAAGTTAAAGTTTATTTATTTTTAATTTTTTTTTTTTAATTACGGCAGGCACTGAACTTTCGTTCTTCGCCTTAGAAGAATACCGGAAGTGTTGCTCATTTATCGTTACCCAGTGGGCAGCTGTGAACCAAAGTCACGGAGGCGAGCAACATTACCCACGCCACACTGCCACAAATACAAATATATCATAGGGTGGGCCACATTCATACATTCACACATCAGAAGACAACACACAGAGAGAGAAACATTCATGCCCAGAGCGGGATTCGATCCCGCAGTCAGGCACGCTAACCACTCGGCCACCTGGCCGGCACGAAAGTGAAAGCAATGCAGATGATTTTTCAGATTATGAAGATGTGAACACATACAAAGACTAATATTTAACTTCTTTAATTGTCCGAGAAAATTTGGGATGGTGAAATGATATTAAATTAAATATTCCTTACACACAAAAAATTTCATTTTGGAACTTGTGTATTATGTTTTGTTTTAGTTCCTTGTATTTATTAATGAAATAAACGAATATATTGATTTTTTGCATTTGTTTTTTCAAAAAAATTGGTAATTGAAGCGGTTAGCGAGCACAGCATTCTGAAATAGAAGCTCTAAAATAATAGAGATTTTGTATGATTAATTTTAATATTAAGTTTTGTTTACCATTTTATACATTTACATAAATGTTGTTTACATTTTTATGTAAATAATTAATATTTTTATATTGGACTTAAAAAAATGCATGCATGATCTAGTATGTAGATTGCAGAGCTCTATAATGAGTCCTATGGATACATACATTTATATGCATAGTTTTTTCATTATTAACTGGCATTACTTTTTGAAATGAAGTTTCAACATCAATAATGGTTTCTTATGTTTTATTTTATTTAAAACTCTCTTTCATCAATTTACGCGCTTCAGAAACGTTGATTATATTAAATAGGTATTTAATATTTTGGAAGTTAATTTTAAAAAATTGCACGTCCCCAGTACAGTATTTCAAAATAGTGATTCATCAATAATGATTTCTTACGTTTAAATCTAATAAAAAATAATTTATGTATTAATATATCTTTAATGATTTTATTTAAAATTTTGAAAAAGCAAATTTCATTTTTCAGCTATGCTTATATTTATTTTTAACAAAGTTTTTACTTAATATTCCTTCCCCTAGACTAATTTCATTAAATCAAGATTTTGTAACCCTTGTAAAGGAATATTTTTGCCTTTATTACGGAAATCTAAAAAGCATGATTAATGCAAATAATATAACTAGCATCTAAATACAGTGGTACCCGCATTTGGGGAGAATTATTGATCTAATCGGAATTAAAGCTAATAACGCATTTACTCTTGTCCGTTTCAATTGATTAGAGATACCATTAGTGCTAGAAGGGCGCCCATGTTGACGTGGAAGCCATGTTACTAGATGCATTCTCTCGATTTGAAACCGTGTTACAAATAGTTCTAGAAACATTGGTTTGCCATTTTGAATTATCGTATTCGATTCAGTGCTACATACAAATGTTATCTAATATTTAGATTCACTTCTTGTTAACGATCCATTCCGCTGATTGCTTCACCAATATGTCATCTTTCTAAGAGTATTGTAATCGGAGTACTTAATTCAAGCTGGCAATTATGCTACAATTTTAGAGGCAAAATTTATTTTAATTGAATATTATTATCATTAAGGCATTTATTTAACCTATTTCGTTTTCACAATCATTTTAGTTTTTACGTTATTTTAAATCCTTTTTTCTTTAACTTAATTTCAGTTATTTTTTAACCGATATAAAATTCAGATTATTTTTTAAAATTATTAAAAATTGTAAAAAAATAATATGAACAATTTAAAAATGTCATTTTCAGTTATTAAACTCAATTAATTACCAAATTTTACTTTTATCTAATATTTAGACGCACTTCTAGTTAACGATCAATATCACTGATTGCTTCACCAATATGCCATTTTTCTAAGAGTATTCTAATCGGTGAACTTAATTCAAGAAGGCAATTATGCTACAATTTTAGATGCAAAATTTATTTTGAAGTAATAATATTGATGGGAATTTATTTAATATATTATATTTTCTCGAGCATCACAGTTTTAAGGTATTTTATCTCGTTTTTTCCTCCATTTATTTCCCTTTGACTAATATAAAATTCAGGTAATTTTTGAAAATTAATAACAATTATGAAAAACAGATATATGAGCAAACTATCAAATGTCATTATAAATCATTAAATTCAATTTAATGCTAAGTTTAAATGTTATCTAACATTTAGATAAACTTCCTGTCAACAACGCATTCCGCTGATTGCTTCGCCAATATGTCCTCTTTCTAAGAGTATTATAATCGAAGTACTTAATTCAAGAGGTGTACTTAATTCAAGGTGCTGCAATTTTAAAGGGAAAATTCAATTAAATAGAAACTTGAAATCGTAGAGACATTTATTTTCGTAATTTTGATTCATCTGACATCTTAGTTTTTAGATAGTTTTTTTTTTAATTTTATATGTTATTAATTAGTACTTTTTTCGCCGTCAGTAGGTATGAAATTAATCATGAATAACCTAGATTTGTAAATTTTAAGTATTGTTTTAAATCCAGTGCTACTTACAAATTTTATCTGATGCTTATAAACATTCTTGTTAACGAACCCTTTCGCTGATTGCTTCACCAATATGTCGTTTTACTAAGTATACTGTAATAATTATTTAAAGCAGTTATTATCACGAATAACATAGAATTGCAATTTTCAGTTATTGCATTCATTTCAGTACGAAATATGGCTGTTAACTAATATTTAGTTTTAAGTAAGAAATATGAGTGTTAACTTGCTGGTCGATCAGAAACGTAATATCTAAAGTTATGTTGAGCTAAAAAAGTTCTGATTGCATTAATATACTGTATAGTAATGACATTCCTGGTAAAAAAAAAAAGCATTATTCGAGTTTCCAAAACCAAATACGATATTTAGACAATTCATTTGGTAATTGTTCCGTTTATACAATACCGGTTTATCAGAAATTTTGACGTTTGAAATATTTCTTATTTCCCCACATGTAGAAAAGCACACTAAAGAACAAAACAGAAAAGTAAATTTCACCGAATAAATGTTTTTTATGACATGTTTTAAGGTGTCATAATAAAATTCCCACCTTTAATAATTTTTATCAATGTTAAAAGCAATATTTTATTGATGTTTATACCAAAATCATAAGCAAAGCACATCAGTAAAAATTACCAAGCCAAAATTATCAAACATTACCGTTTTGGTGTTCTCATAGAGCCTGAAACATGGTAAATTTTATCATATTCTGGTATTTTTGACCATACTTTTTTTCTAAGTGTGAATACATTATTCAAGATGGTATTTACCCTACCCTATTACACGACCCTAGTTCATTTGGTAGAAACTTGAAATCTATAAATAATAGTGCTTGTGGTTTTATTTTTTTAACATGATAATTTTGAAATAACTTATTTAATTTCATGAACATAATTCCACCTAAAACTATTAATATGAAGTTTGGATTGTATATCTATTCTATTTTTTTCACATTGAAGAAAAATGATGAATAACTTAGGTTTGCTAATTTGAATTGCTACATTCAAATCAGTGCTGTATGCAAATTTTACAATGTTTAGATTCACTCTTTGGTACCCGCCATCTGCGTCACAAACTTGCTTAATTCTGGGAAGATCGTAATCTGATAACTTTTATCGTCAATTATTCAGAAATAGGGAAGGCAAATTCATTTTGATAAAAGCTTAAAATACATGAAATAATATTCTCTACGATTATATTTTCTCAAAAATCTTAGCTTTAAAAACTTTTGTTCCGTTATTTGCATCAAATTTTATAACTAATACAAAATTCATAATTTAGTTTTTTGGTATTATGAAAAAATTATAAATAATATTATTTTCTTTGCTAGACATTTAAAACTATTTCTTAATTTAATATTTAAATTCAGTTTGATTTAAACCCATTACTTTGATTGTTTACCAATAAGTTATTTTTTAAATCTTTTGTTAACAATTAATCTGATTCCTTAGACATTAAAAATGTTTTTATGACTTTTGTAATTTAAAACTTCGTATTCATACGAGCAAAATAAAAACCATTTTCATGTCTTTGAGAATACTGAAAAGCAGTTGTTATGTTACAGTGCCATATTAAAAGCAAATATTTCGTGCAAGCATGAAGTTCGCCTGTGATATCTGATATAAGTGCTCATTTCAATGTTGTTGAATGCGAAATTTGATATTTTGTTAAGATGGTAAATAAAGATTTTCGTCTAATTTGTCGAGCTTTTATTAATTCGAAAATAGAAAATAGATTTAGGAAATAAAAAATGAGAATTTTTGAAATGAATCGTTCTTATTAGAAGTCATTTGCATTACTGCTCATGTAACGGAAGTTCTGGTTTTAAAAATTATAGTTCTTAATACCACACATTTATAAAATTAATTGCAAAATTGAAAAGTACACTTAACCAATTAAACGGTTTTTATGCCATGCTCTAAGGTACCTTGATAAAATTATCAAAATTTACCACTTTATCAGAGTTTCGACCATTTTTTATTCTCCTTGCAATATACGGAAACATTGCAGTTTTAAAATTACTCACTTATTGTAAAACCGTTCTCTTTTTTGTTAATTTTATTAAAATGTTAGGTAAAAATTACAGTACTTTTTGGTGTTTCCATCGAGACAGAAACACTGTGCTTCTTATTATATTTTGGCAGTTTCAATCATCCTTTATTTCTCAGTGCATTGATCAATAATATTGTAATTTTAAAATTACCATTACCACTTATAAACAAACTTAGAAAAATTAGGTAAAATTTACGAAATTTATTCTGGAGTGAGCCACAAAACATCAGGTAAAATTAAAAGAAAAATAATTACTTAAATAAGTACTTAAATACTTCTTCTAGATCAATAGATATCCAACAAGAATGTTAAGATTGATATACTAACCTAAAATCCAACTGCGCAAGTGACAAACTGAAATTTTAAAAAAATTATAATGTTTTTTTAAAAAAAGTTTTAAGCTTTAAAAACTTTTGAATCTATTTTTTCTAAATATTAACAAATTCCTTTCGTTAAATTAATCTTAGCTCTGTTGTTACTTTTTAATAAGATTTTATCTGTATAAGTATTTTTTAAGCATAATAAACTTTAATCAAAGGGGATTTTATGCAACTTATGAAATCTTTAGCATGTTTTAGGCCACACAATACCAAGAAATTAGTTTTAAAAAAAACTTTTTTCAGTTAAGTAAATTTTAATATAAAAATTTTAATATTTTGTAACTTTTTAAATTAAGTTTATATTAGATATATTTTTTTATGTTTATTGACTTTTTTTTAATCTTAAGATAATCAAAATTTTTGCCATATTTTTTTTATATCGACATTCTATGTAATTATTATATGCGTTAAAATGAGTCTTTCTCGAAAAAACCCAAATTACAAAGAAAGGCGTGTTTTTGGAAAAACAAAAACTGACTTTTGGGAATACAAACACTTTTAGTCGATTTTAATGTCAAATGTATGTTTGTTTGTTTTGTTGTTTTGTTTAATCCTAAACTTTTTTTTTCTTCTTTTAAAGTAATTTCATGGTACATCAATATTTAATGAGATACGTGATATAATACTACAAATGACTTCTACATGAACTATAGCACAAACAAACATGGATTCTTTTTAGAAAGGAATAAATTGGTAGAAGCTCGCTTTTTCAATTAACAAAACTCAAAATTCCACATTATCCAGCTAAAGTTTTCAGTTTGAAATGAAACAGAGAAACTTAAATGTTACACAAGGGAGCATTTTCTTTCCAACCAATCTAACATAAAGCTGTAGTTCTCCAGCAGCTGTCGGACCAACGTATTCGAAGTTGAATATTTCACAGTCTTCACACTCACTTAATACGCCCACCCCTCTACCAGTGACATTCGAAGCTGAAGCAAAGTACATGCGAGTCTTTTGAAAATTTATTAGCTTGAGAAGAATCCAATTAAGCGAGTAGAGAAGGTGAAATGGCTGTTGATTTTATTTATCCTTCAGAAATGAAGCTAGAAGCTTAATATATGATTCGACCCACACCGTCTAATCAAAACAGAGCCTCGTTGATACCGAAGCTAAGGAGGTATTTAAGTCGCATGGCTCAACGGGCCCCGAGTTTCAATTAAAACTACTCCCCTTGCAAGGTTTGAGTTTATAGTCGCTTTGAACACGATCTTTAGTGTCGCCTCAGTCCACGAGCAACAGTCGCTCTTTGTAGCTTTGGCGGGATAAGGTCCGCTGTTATATTATTTATGCCAGAATTCAGAATTTCTCTTGGGACCAACGAGAATTGGCGTCTATTTTAGGTATTTGTTAATTAAATGATATAAGTATGCTGTAGTAGAAGATCATAAACGGAGATGTTGGAATTGACACATATAATGTGTATTAAATATTGTTACGCATCAATTTTCAACGATGCATTAAATTACATAATATGAATTTGTGAAATGCTATGCAATAAGCTAGTTTTAATATTTTTTTGAAAATGATGCATAATAAACATTTTTGCTTAATTTTATAAACTTATATTATTTATTAAATAATATAAATATACTGTAATAGAAAATCATAAGAGGAAATCCTAGAATTTGAGATTAAATATTGTTACTTCCCACTTTTTATCGATGTATTGAGTTACATATTAAGAGTTTGTGAAATTCCCAGCAATAAAATAATTTTAATACTTTTTATAAAGAGGCATAATAGCATTTTATGTGATTGTTTAATTTCATAAATACGTTATATTTATTAAACGATACAAAATCACGGTAATAGAAGATAATAAGAGAAAATCTTAGAATTAAAGCTTAAAAACTGCTACCCACCAATTTTCAACAATGAATTAAGTTACATTATAAGATTTTGTGAAATTCCATGTTATAATGCAATTTTAATGCTTTTTTTTTTAAAAAAAAAAATGCATAATAATCTTTTCTGAGATTGTTTAGTTTCATAAATGTATAATACTTATTAAATGATATAATGGAAGATCATAAGGGGAAATGATAGAAACGTAGATTTAAAATTGTAAAGCATAAATTTTAATCATCACAATTTTTAACATAACATTTTTAACATTGTACATTCTATTGCACTCAATTACATAAATATTTGCGAAATTTACATATAATACAATAATATTAATTCATTTTAAAAAAGTATAATTTCTTTTACACTATATCTTTAATTCTATCAAATAATTAAAATATTTTCATATAAAACTCTTTAAAGATATAAGAATACTGTTATAGAAGAACATTAAACGGAAAATTGACAATTATAATATAGTTTAAATATTGTTACACAAGAGTTTTTAACAATGCATTAAGTTACTTAATAATTTGTAAAATTAAGTGAAATAAAATAATTTTAATACTTTTTCTAAATGATACATAATTTAATTTCATAAATGTATTACATTTATTAAATGATATAAGTATACTTTAATAGAAAGACATTAAAGAAATAAGAGGAAATATTAAAATTATAAGAAGGAGATATTAAAGTTATAAGAAGGAGATATTTAAATAAAGAGTATAAATTAAAATATATAGGAAGAAAAGATATAAAAGGAGACATTATTATTTGAGATTAAAAATTGTAACGCATCAATTTTTAACAATGCACTAAGTTACATCATAAGAATTTGCAAAATATACATACATTAAACACATTTTAATTCTAATTGTATTATATATATATATATATATATATATATATATATATATATATATATATATATATATATATATATATATATATATATATATATATAATATATATATATATATATATATAACTAACTAACTAACTCAGTGGCGCGACAGCCCATTAAGAGGGCCAAGGCCGACTGTGCCCATCTCAGTTTTCTTGACCTTGGGCTCTGGGGTGCAGGAGCATATGTTCCGGTCAGGTGGTCAGCCGAACGCGGAACCCCCAGTGTTAGTTCCCAAGCATGCTTGGTACTCATTTTATCGACCCACTGAAGGGATGAAAGGCTGAGTCGGCCTCGCCCGGCCCAAGGATCGAACCAGGGACCTGTGGCACGACAGCGCGAAGCGCTACCGCTCAGCCACCGGGCGTCATATATAAATATATATATATATATATATATATATATATATATATATATATATATATATATATATATATATATATATATATATATATATATATATATATATATATATATATATATATATATATATATATATATATATATATATATATATATATATATATATATATACACATATATATGGGTGATTCTCACGAAACATGACAATTCTGATCAAAAAATTTCTTCAAATTTAAAGTCTTCAAAATAATCTAAAAGTTTTTTTGTATACTTCTATAGCTACACTTATTGATATCTTATAGACAGCAGTGTAGTTTATTGACATTTGCTCGGGAAAAAAAATAAAATAGAAATTCACCAAATCTTGAATGCCAGGAAAATGACATATTACCTTAGAAGTTTAAAAAACAGTCATTTTAAGTTAATAGTAAGTAACTCAACTTAATCCTTTATGTTAGATGGACCATAAATTGCTTAAATTAATTCTTTTTATCCACTGTAGAAAGAAACAAAAAAATTTTTGTTGCTGATATGTACAGAATAAAATAGTGTATAATAATCAATCATTAAATAAAAAAGTAACTTTGATTACATCCAAATTACAATCATACATAAACTTGGTATTAGGTTAATATTTGCTTTCCCTCTTTACAGTATTAGCAGTTAAAAGGAATTTCTGGTAACACTTCAATGTCCTGGCATTCATAAGCCAGGAAAATGACAGTCAGGATAATGACAAATTCGCCATTTTATAGCATATAACTTTACTTTAATTTAATATTCTGGCCGAAGACGTTTATATTCTGCAGAAAACAACAGTATTTCTAGAAATAACTCAGATAAATCTATGTAGTTTTTGTTATTAATGATTTCAAGAAGGCAGGAAAATGACAGCATAAAAACCTACTCACCTTGAAAAATTTTTTGAAATAGATTTTGAGCCAGAAAATTGGTTCTTTATTCGTGCAACAAGACATGTTCAGATAGGTGGGTATCTATTCAATGTATTAACATAAGATATTGATTCTTGGCACTATCTATTTTGGTTCTAAATCACTAAATAAAAGTAGCCAGGAAAATGACAGATTTTCATGGGACAAACAAATTATTGACAGAAAAAATTATTTTAAACTAAGTTTTAGTAAACAATACCCTCTGCGTATATTCTAGAAATGCTTACATAGGATAAGATAAAAAAATTTGATTTTGAAAAATGTATGGGAAGTTTTGAAGCTAGTTATTATTGGAAATATTGTTTGGGACATGCCAGGAAAATGACATTTTGATATTCAATTAAATTTTTTAAGTATGCAAAACAGTCAATGCGAATGCAAAATCATTTTAAAATGCTAACAGTAATGCTATTTATTACTTTTTTTTTCAAAAAAGTTCTTTTAGTATTATAGTATTAGATCTTGGAGCAAGGGACAGTGAATTGTCATGTTTCGTGAGAATCACCCATATAAAGCAGAATATCACAGAGATTATTTATATAATTTTAAATATTAACATATCTTCTCAATTTCACATGTGTAAGTTAAAAATGGAAAATATTTATCATGTTCAACGAACAAAGTTAAATCAATTTCCTTGTTGTTTTTTTTATTTAAAATTAAAACTTTTATTATTCTGAATTAATTTCAGTGAAAAATCATAAGATAACAACTTAAATTCAGTTAATTAATTCTGAAAATAAACATATTAAAGCAAAACTAAACTAATATAATGTTCAAAATTCGGGTTACAAGTTCCCGAAATTTAAAACATTGCAAAGAAATGCGCATTATTATTTATTTTTATATATTATTCTTTAATTTTTATAGGATTTATTTTCATATTTTTCAATTCATTTTATGTATGCTTCATTTTAGAAACTATTAAATTCTGATTGAAAATCAGCAAACAAAAAAATCACGAATCGTATGAGCATAGAATTAATACAGCAATCATCAGTATTAAGAACTTTTCAACAAATTAATCATTTATTTCTTCAAAACTATTAATGAACCAGTATATTTATTCACTGGAAAATTCATCATCCTCAAATTTTTTAATTTCTAAGTATTTTTGCTTAAATTACAAGTACTATTTAGTCTGAGTTTCTATTGTTATTTTAGTACTATAATTTCTATTACTATAATTAGGAAAGAAACCTGATTCGTAATTTTTCCTTAGGGCTTAATGTCATGTTTAACAATGGATGAAAATTAAAGAAAAAACGTATTGCCTTTGTTATATTTTTATTTGAATTTTGGATTATTTATGGTACGTTAAACAATAATTTTCAAAGCCCAATTAGTCTAACTTAGAAATATATTGATAAAACTGATTTAAAAGGAACTTTAATACGTTTAATTTACTTAATTTCAAATTGAGTGATTAGATTTCATTTTTAAATTGCGCTAATGCCATTTAATAGTAATATTTATTTCAAATTGAATATTACTTAATTTGATTAAATCAGCTAATATCAAGAGATATTCACAAATTGCGTACTTTAAACAATTAATTTGTCAAATATAATTTCGCCCGGGCTTATTCTATACATGTAACTGCACTATATTATTGCCTATTTTAAATTAAGCCTTTAATTTAGCCTAAATTAAATTAATACCTTTGAAGACTGCAAAGAGAAGGCTACTGAATTTAAAAAAGAATACAAGTAAAGTAAACTCTGTTTAAGACAGAAACTATGTAAAGCAGAATTCCGTCTAAAATACCTGTCTCGGCAAACCATGTAGTAAATAACAGTAATTTAATGTCTATAAGCCTAAATCTGCCAAAGTGGGAAACGGAAAATTAAAGAAGGCAGAAAGCGATATTGAAATTTGGCGAGAGCGAAAACATTTGCCTGAATCCTTTATTTTTACACAAATGTTTATTTATTTAGTCAATGATGACGAATTGTTGGGCTTATTAATTGAATGTTCTAGTTGTCTATCTAATTTAAATATGTAAATATAAACAAAGAGAGGATAGTAACTGTGTTACTTCAGTGTCATAGGAAATCACCAAGGCGCTTTAAAAAGTATGCAATGACCGAAAATCTTTAAAATCGCACATCAGAATTATTGCCCATTATAATGAACTTGCAATGTGTAACAGAAAAATATTTTTGCATTAGAAATTAAAAGCAAACATCTTTTAAAGATTATTTCTGAATAAAAATATTATTCAATGCAAACCAATGGACAAACTTAAAAGAAATGCATTTCATGTAATATAAGTTTTAGTCAGTGAAAAAAATTCTGGTAAAACCTCCGTAGTATATGGTACTGACATTTCTCGAAAAAAAAACATTATATATATATATATATATATATATATATATATATATATATATATATATATATATATATATATATATATATATATATATATATATATATATATATAGCATAATAAATAAAAACAAAGAAACACGAAGAAAATTAAGAAAAACAATAAGTATGGACTTCATTTCATGTTATATTCTGTTTTTTCTTTATAATTTATTTTCTGTTTTTCGTTTTTACGTGATATTTTTACTTATTGTGTTCTATTTTATTTATTTGTTGCAATTTTTTTGTAAAATGTTTGAGTGCTTCTCACACTATTGTATTGTATATATTTTGCTTTGGCTATATTGATGCAATATTAGAAAGCACTCTTTTTTGCGGATATAATCGTATGAGCTGATGAAAAGATTATATCTTTTATTTTCCGAATTTTTAAAAATTTTCAAAATAAAATTTTGTTATTTTTATTATGATGCTTCTTTTTTCCCCTTGTTTTCTTTGCATTTTGAACTTTATATATATATATATATATATATATATATGACAAACCATCCATCTGGTAATTGTTTCGTTTATAAGTTAATGGTTTACCATAAATTCCGGTTTTCAAGATTACTGTTTTATTACCACACGTTCAGTAGAAAGTACAAAACTGAAAAGTAAATTTAACCAAATAAAAGACTTTTATGCCATGCTCTGAGTTATCATGATGAATTTACCAAATTTTGGCACATTTACCAAATTTCATCACATATTATAAGACTATATTTTAGTGTTTATTTACCAAAATCTTTACAAAAACCGAGATTTTCGGCTTTTCCATAGAACTAGAAACTTTTTCCCAATCTCCCTCTCCTCCTTTGAAAAAGTTTAATTAATTTAAAATTTGTTTACATTACAATTTAAAATTTGTTACATTACAATTTAAAATTGTTCTGACTGATATTAAATAAAATAAGGAATAATTTTTGAAAATAATTTTTCACGTAGCATTACTTTTGGATAAATGAATTTATAATCTTCTTCAAAAGATCTCGAGATATGGTGAAACACGCAAAAAGCAAAATTAAAATTAAGGGGTCCAAACTTTCGACCACTCTCCAGACTAAAATATTAGGACCATATTTCCCTGATTGCAGCTACCCCCCCCCTACATTTTGAGGTTCAGAAACCATAACTATTCGAGAAAAAGACTTGTTAACATAGAGGAAATACGTTTTGTCGTAACTTATAATATAATCTGCACGATTCAGCATACTTAATGACTCCCCCTCAAACCATTAAGATTCTCAAAACTTCAAATTGAAAATTTTTTTGGTTTATGCTAATAATAATATAATTAACGAATAATATAGATTTTTAAATCTAAGTGTAAGTTTTGTTTCGAAAAATATTATAAAACTTCTTTTTTTTTATTTTTAATATTCACATATCTCAAAATAGGTTATTTACTTATTTAATAATTTCAAACCATTTCTTATTTTAACGAATGCTAGTATTATTCCACAGAATGTAATTGTTATATAGAAAAACTGGATGATTATATAATTAAACTATTTTTTTTAAAAAAATATGTATATATATTTTCACCATTATTTAAATCTTCCCTTTGTTTCCGGCCATTATGAATATATTTTAGTAAATAAAACAGCACCAGAAAAATAAAAATAAAAATTTTTAAAAAGTACAGCGTGTTCTTTGTAAAAGCAATAAGTTAGTTTAAGAAATCCAGCATATCATACCAAGTTAAAACAATGCTTTTGCTAAATCCGAAATATTGCAGTTATAAGGCAATCTAAATAACCCAAAAATGTAAATTCTGATGTGAGAAAAAAATATGGTCAAAACTACCAAAATATTGTAAAATGCACAGTGTTTCTGGCTCTATGATTACACAAAAAAGCTGGATAATTTTTACTGAAGTGCTTTGGTAATGCTTTTGGCAAAATTATCACTAAAATATAGTTATATAATATGTGATAAAATTAAGTAATTTTATCATGATACCTTAAAACATGGCATAAAACTATTTATTCGATTAAATTTACTTTTCCGTTTTTTTATTTTTTACTGAATGTGTGCTAATAAGAATTATCCTTTTTAAAACCAGAATTTCTGGTAAACCGTTAAACTAAGAACCAAAAAATTGTCAAATGAATGGTTTAAATGTTGTATATTTGTTTTTTATAACTAGAATTATGGGGATTTTTTTACCAGAAATGTCATTAGCATATAGCACTGTAATTTTAGCAGAATTTTTTCTCCGTGTAGTTCACGTCCATTATATAAGTTAAATAGATATGTAGTCTGAGAATTTCCATCGAGGAATTCCCAATTAAAATTAATTAAATCCGTTTGTTAAATTAAAACGAATATTTTGTCCCATTAAAAGAATTAAAAGAGATATTTTTATTTCATGATTTGATTTCATAATTGAAACGAATGCAACGAGTTAAAAACCTAAGTATTAATAGAGATTAAGAACAGAAACTCTAACTACTATGGATCTCCGTTGTTTTGGAAAACATTTTTCCAAAGGACAGCAAGGGTATTTATATTTAAATAAATTTGAATTTATAGAATTTTGTCCACTACTAAACACAAATAATTTTAACAGGTCATCTGGACGATTGGTCATATAAGGTCGCATTGATGAATTCTTAAGTACTTAAGTTCTATTATTTTTTTTACTCTGTTTGCTTTAAAAAAATCTGCTTCAGTTCACTATCACTGAAAAAAATATTTCACAAACTCTCAAACAGTTGGAATACCTGTTTAAGCGCTTCGCATTTTTCTTTAATTTATTCCTAAGAAATTGATTTTCTAATT
Organism: Parasteatoda tepidariorum; assembly: GCF_982258835.1. Lineage (NCBI taxonomy): Eukaryota > Metazoa > Arthropoda > Arachnida > Araneae > Theridiidae > Parasteatoda > Parasteatoda tepidariorum. Next base: position 20,970,740 of record NC_141765.1, read on the forward strand.
TTCTCACAACTTCCATCATTATTAATTCTTATGGTAATATTCAAAAAAAAGTTACTCCCTTTAAAGCAATTTTTAACTCATTCTAGATTCTGAAAGTTGGTTTTCAATTTCATTCAATAAATTAAACTATTGTTTTTTGCTGATTTTTGTAAAGAGAAATTAAAACAAATTCAACATTTGATTTGAGCTTACTCAACCTAAACATTCTGATTATTCAATCTCCTTTCTTTTTTTATATTATATAGCAGAAAAAGAAATTATCTTCTGTTATATAAAATAAAATAAAAGATTTAAAAAAGTCATTTAAACGATTAAATTAAAGAGGTCATTTATATAATTGGTTATATAAGGTAATATAGACAAGTTCTTAAATTCTTAATTTCTACAAATTTTTTTTTAAATAACAACTGTTCAGTTTTGAAACAAACTTTGCTTTTTTGCGTAGCCATAAATAGTTTGAATTTCGGTTTGAGTGTTTGGCATTTTTCTTTTATTTATTGCTGAGAAATTGATTTTTTCAGTTTCTCACGCCTTCCATCATTATTATTCCATCAGGTAATGTTGAAAAAAATTGCATTCATCGTAAAGCAATTTTTAAAGCATTCTTGATTCAGAAAGTTAGTTTTCAATTTCATTCAATAAATTATACTATAGTTTTTTGTTGATTTTTTTAAAGAAAAACAAATTCAATATTTGATTAGAGCTAACACAACCTGAGCATTCTGATTATTCAATCTCCTTTCTTTTTTCATATCATATAATAGAAAAAAATATCTTCTGTTATATAAAATAAAAATAAAAATTTAACAGGTCATTTAGAGGATTAAATTAAAGAGGTCATTTAGACGATTGGTCATATTAGATCACATAGACGAATTTGCATAGCTTCTAATAGTTGGAATGTCTGTTTAAGAGTTGGCATTTTTCTATAATTTATTGCTAAGAAATTGATTTTTTCTCATTTTCTTACAACTTCCATAATTATTATTTCTTATCATAATATTAAAAAACCTTATTCATCGTATAGCAATTTTTAACGCATTCTACATAATGAAATTTAGTTTCCAATTTCATTCAATAAATCAAAGTATAGTTTTTTATTGTTTTTTTTAAAAAAAAACTAAGCAAATTCAGTATTTGATTTGAGTTTCCAACACCTGAGTATCATGATTATTCGATCTGATTTTTTTTCATATTGTATAACTGTAAAAAAATTATCTTCTCTTACATAAAATGAATAAGATTTAATCAGGTCATTTAGATGATTGGTCATATGAGGTCATAAAGACGAATTCTCAAATTTTTAAGTAATACTATTTAAAAGAAATGAAAACATCCATTCGTTTTAAAAAATTCTGCTTTAATTCACGTAGTCTCAAATAGTTGGAATATTCGTAGGGTTAAGCATTTTTCTTTAATGTAATACTATAAAATTTATTTTCTCATTTTTTACATCAGTATTATTTCTGATGGTAATAATAAAACAAAAATTGTATTCGTGGTAAAGCAATTTGTTTCAACGCATTCTAGATCCACAAATTTGTTTTCCAATTTCATTCAAAAAAATAAACTACAGTTTTTTATTGATTTTTTTAAATAAAAATCTAAACAAATTCAACATTTGATTTCAGCTAACACAAACTGATCTCCTATCATTTTTTATATTATGGGAGAGAAAAAATTTATCTTCTATATAAAATAAAAAGGAAGAAAACATAAGAAATATGTGATAAAATCTATGCATATATTACAAAAACACATCTTTCACTAAAAATTAAAAGAAAAACAATGAAATTTTGTCATACATAATACCTAACCTTTATCTATCATGCAAACAATATGCATTTGTTGTTTTGTAGCTATGAATGGGGAATGCAGCGGGCAACTTTCAATTGATTTGTATAACAGCCAAAATTGAAATGTGGAAGAAGAATTTCAAAGCGTAACGCTATAGTGAAAGTCTTTGCAAAGGAAACACCTTGCAATTCAATATTGCCCTCCCCTTCCAAAACTCCGTGTCTGCCATCAATGCATTCCTATTTTCCTATTCAGCAGGTTGCCTTTTATTTTATTTCACGAAATTGCATCTTTATCTTTAAAGTATTCGGATTTAAATGGAAATTCAACTGAGGAGATTTCGTTTCAAGAATTCCAACTCCTATTTGGTGCCAAAGGAAGATTTTCTTCGAGTCTACTTTGAAGGTAAATATCGAAAAAAATCCAATATTTTTTTCTATAAACTAGATTTATTTCGAATTTGAATTTGAATATACTTTAGGAAATTTTGCACTGTTGAGTTTCAAATTAAAATTATTCGTTTAGACATTTTTTTAACTCAACCTTGCATTATTTTTAACCCTAATTCATATCAAATATTGCTTTGCAGAAATAGTTATATTTCTTTGAAATCGTTCCGCACTTAATAAGTAACAATAAATTTGAAATTTGGTTGAAATATAGTAAATTTTTACGTTGTCGTGATTTAAGTTGAAATGATTTGCCTATAAATTAAATTTTTGTACAAACTGTTATGGTTTCAAATATAACCTTCGCTACAAAGATAAAAAATGCTATTGTTAAAATAAAAGGGCTCTGATAATGACTAAGTGTAAGTAAGTTGATATTATATATATTTTCGTATCAAAGAATTCATAAAATGCTAATATGACACCTTGTTTAAGAATAAATAGAGCGAAAAAAATCATTAATTTGTCTAGTTCTACAGTAAAATTCTACAGCCTCCAGAATTACGTCTTGGATGAAACTAAATAATGATAAAGAACTAATTTTGTTATAAAAATTTCCTAATTTCAGAGTTACTTGTATGTTATAAACAAAAATAGATAAAGAAGAATTTTTTTAATATATCTCCTTCTACTAAAAATATTGTTATGAAACTCTCTTGACATCAGATCAACAATAATAAACCCTTTAAAAGAAAATAAATAAAATGACCTACTTACAAAAATAGTTGGAGAAATTTCACATTGGAATTTTTTGTTTGAAAATATGCCCAATCAATGGTTGAGAAATAAAATGATGGCGCCTTATTTAATAGTAGTAACAGTATAATCAGCATTACAGCCCAGGGTGGGCCGAGGCATTTCTTTGAAGAGATTTCCGAGAAAGCCACTGGGTTGACAATGGTCCTCCAGTTTTTAATCTTGAGGATTCCAAAATCTCTTTTAGCTGCATCTATCCATCGTAGGTTGGATTGTCTTCTTCTTTGTCCCCGCAATATCGCCAAAAACAAGCCTTTTCACGAAGCATTTTTAACCATGCATTCTAAAAACATGAGCAGCTCTATCTATTAATCTTGATAATTTTATAATATCTGGGTCCTTAAAACATTTTTGAATTTATACATAATATTGGCATTTGCATTGATGCCATATATTATTTTATTTCTTTAATTTACCTTATGATTCTATAATTTAACATTCATTTTTAAAACTTCTTCAGACATGGACCAAGAATCGTCAAAAAAAATTAAGCACTACTACATAATTTTACAGAGTTTTTGTTTAACTTAATTAGTTAGTTTTTAAAATATTTAACAAAAATGAAATTATTAGAAGCTTCACATTTAAGGGCATAAATCAATGATATAATAAGAAAATGTAAATATACTATTAATAGCTGAAGAATAATTATCAATTAAATTATTCAAGTGGAATTAAAATCACCAAAATTAACTTATCTTTTATGACCCAAAGGTGCTTTAATAACTTCGATTGAGTAGAATAATTAAGAAAATGAAACAATAATTGGTCTTGATATTTTTAAAAACTCAAGTATAGTTGTAATTGGCTTAAATTCCACTTGAGATTCAGATTTTATGATTTTCTTTTTGAATTATGCTTCCTGTTACTGAATATATTTTTTTGTTACTTGCAATATGTAAATTACTTGCAATATGTAAATTATTACAGATCTATTTTCAGACGAGATTTATAAAAGACTTCGAAATTTTGTTTTAAAAATTGGAATATAAGATTTTTGATAAAATATATAATTCATTCAATACTTGCAAGCTATGTGTATTTCTTTATAGTGATTTGAATTATTGTCTTTTCAAAATAAGTATAACAGTTCTCTCTCTTATATTTTTGGTTTTTAAAAATTTAAATAAACAAAAATTAAACACACACCATTGTTCAATCTTTGCACAGTTCTATCTAAAAGGAACAGTTCGAACTTTATTAAGCCTTCTTTCCTACTTTTTAGATAGTAAGGAAATAATAATCAGAAAATAATAAGAAAAAAAAGCTTTTAATTATTGTAGAAAGATTGTTTATCGTTTGCAAAGTCAATTTGGCACCAGAAAAAATTTTTATTTTATTTTATTTTATCATTAACGAAGCAGTTTATTTTCCATTATTTCAAAACAAAAAAAATATTGGAATATGTCACTTTTTAAAATTTAATGCTTAAATTCATCAATAAATAATTAAAGTACAAATAAGTTGAAATGTTCAATTTTTAAAAAAAAATAATTACAATTATTCCTATAATTAAAGTCAAGAAGTTTTAATGTGTCTAAAAATAAGGTGATAATAATAACAACATATATAATAAGGTCCATTCTCATGAAAACTAATATTTTTTTAAAAAATTCATAAAATTTGAAAAATCCAAAATTGTTGGCACATTTTTTGTTGAAAGATTATAATTAAGGCTTTTGAAAAAGATGTCCTTTTAATAATGAGAAATTTACAACGACCACCGAATTGAGAGTAACAAGTTTAAAGTTTATTTCTTTTTTAAATACCACTAAATTCTTCCTTATATAAATATCACAATAACATAAAATGATTTCGAAATTGCTCGTTTAAAAATTAGAAAAAAGTTAATTATTAACTTCCTGTCCTCACTTTGTTGATCCAAGTTTTGCGTAAGAAAAATGCATAATTTCTAATAACTTCAAGCATGATTCCAACAATTTTGTCTTGTAGAGTCTTCCATTTGCTGATAAAAGAAAGATTACATTGAGCAACGAAGTGTTCGTATCATTTTGTCACCCTTCTGTATCTGAGAAAAAATTATGGTTAAAACTACCAGAATACGACAAAATTTACGGAGTTTCAGGCTCTATGGGAACACCAAAAAGCTCGATAATTTTCATCGAAACCCTTTGGTAAAGAATTTGGTAAAATTATAAATAAAATATGATTTAGCAATATGCGATAAGATTTCGCAAATGTGGTAAAATGTGGTAATTTTATCATGGTATCTTAGCGCATCGCATGAAAACCCCTTATTCGATTAAATTTACTTTTAGTTTTGTATTTTTACTGAAAATGTGGAAATTAATAATTATAATTTTAAAAACTAAAATTTATGGTAAACGGTTACCATATGAACGGAAAAACTAACAAATGACTGATTTTAATGCAGCATAATCTAATTGTTTTTTAAATCAGAATTACGTTTCTTTTCTTTTTTACCATAATCGTCATTACCATACGTTTACTAGATTGTTCTTCTCCGTGTTTTTGAACCATATTTTCCAGGATGAAGACGCCTGCATATTTCATTGTGTAAGCTTACTACACAAGCTAACTGGGTTCGAGCCCTGATGATGCTCATGCAAAGGTTTTACCAAAACCGTTTTCTAGCTAAGTCTTTTATTGTGAATAGTAGTATAGTAACTAATTTACGTGGCACTTGAGTTGCACGATGGACTTTTGGCAGCGGTCTGGGGAATATCCCCGAGATTAATCTGAAAACATGGCATCGCAATTTTGATTCTCTGCAGAGCTGATGGCACTCATCTTTCGGTAACCTGATGACCTGCTTGCGAAGTCGAGTACTTTAGGGTAGAACAGTATTACGAGAACCAATACCGCACACCCTCTGCATCCTGATAAAATTGGTCACCAACTCCCGCACTGACCACAAGCAGTGAAGCTTGACTTTGGGGATTTGCAGGGTACCGTGCCTTAACGATCAGTAAACTGTGAGACACTGTGATTTTTTTTTCAATGCCCACCTGACTGACACTCGTCATTCAGATGTAAGTAGAGCAGATTTGTTGGCAATTCTTTCAGGGCCACCATATTAGGTGGACCAACGTTGCTTCCACAGTAATTACAGATGGTAGAGAGAATGAAAGGATATCTATGCATTTTTAATAACTGCATAAAGTTTCGTAAATCTAGAGAAATCATTTATGGAGACATGGACATATTTATTAAAAAAATTAATTTTTTAGCCTTATGTTTTTTCGCTATAACTTTATAGATATTCAATGGAACTAAAAAAAAAATTATAACATTTTAAGATTAATCACAACATTGTCGATTTAATTTTTTTTTTTTTTAAAAATTCGTTAAAAACTGCTCAAGTTATGAGTATTTAAGCTAGTTCTTTTATACTGCACATGAACTGAAACAGTTTTAGTATCATAATTTTTAAAGTTTTTTTCTCCTAATTTTGTAGTGAATCGTATTTGACAACTAATAAAAGAATTTGATTTGAATATCTTAAAAATTTAAAAGGTGCCAAGCAGTTTTCTAACTAGGTTCTGTTCATTTCAATAAAAAATAAGTCCAAAACAATCAGGGGCTTTTCACAAATTATATTTTGTATTTTTGTAAGACAAAATTTAATAACAACAGATAATACCTTACAATAAACGTCCAGAAACTATATTTTGATGGTATAGAGAAAGAAAATGGGATAAAAACAGATATACTTTTTGGGGGATGGTGATCCCCCACAATGCCGGTTTCATTTTTAATAAATCGTGTTTATTGGCACAAGATGGAATTTGAGAACATGATCAATTGCTGTTTGTGAATAACCCCTTATCGTCTACTTAGAAAGTCTCTTGAAGCTTGTTAAATTTTTAAGATATTCAATAAATCTTTTATCATTATTTACCAAAAACGATTCCCTACGAAATTATGAATTAACTTTTTACATTTTTTTCTGCCCATGCCTAGTATAAAAAAACTATCATAAATGTTCATATCTTGCGCAATTTCCAACGAATTTTTTAAAAATTTTGAATTAACAATTTTGTAATTAATCGTAAATTTCTCGAAAAGTTTTGTTCAATTTCATGGAATATTTATGAAGTTATAGCAAGAAACCATAAGGCGAAAAAATTATGTTTCTTATAAAAATGTCCATACCTCCGCAAATATTTACTCTAGATTCACGAAACTTTAAGCAGTTATTAAAAATAACAACTAAAGTAATCGATACAAGTTCCAAATTTTTTGCTTGCTCTTCTAGCATAAGACGTTTAAAAATACTTCTTTTCTTTCATAATTTATAGTAGGTCTTCCAAACCTCTAAAAGTTTTAAATCTTACTGCTAAGTATCAAAATTCTCTAAAGTTACAAAATAATCCTTTATATGTATTTCTCGAGAAATTTTTAAAAAATGTCAAGTGTATATATATATATATATATATATATATATATATATATATAGAGAGAGAGAGAGAGAGAGAGAGAGAGAGGGAGAGAGATGAATTACACGTTTATGAGTTATAGTATATATATATTCACAGGACAAATTTTTAAAAAAAAAGTAGGCGGCAAAAAGCAGGAAAAATACAGAATACCATTTGCGACTTAAATTTTTTAAAACCAATTTCCTGGAAAAAATCTACTTTCTCCCTCACAATTTATTATAATAGCCTGAGAAAATATGCTAATGAGATATCCATGAAAGTTTCCGAGAAGCTATAATTGCGGCGAAAATTAAAATCAATACACTATTCTTATAGCGCATAAAAATCCATTAACGCGAAAAATAATACAAAGAGTCACAAACCGGAGATAACAATTGATTACACTCATAAATATTTTTACAAACAATGTTGAGTTAGCTTATTATATTTTACGATTATTTTTACGTTGAGAATAATCCTGAATTGTTATTGAAAGAGAAGAGAAAAAAATAGTTTACTAGTAATTATTGTTAATTTGTTTGAAAGAAATAGGTTTTACAACCCCAAGTTTAAATTATAACGCACGAACATTTTATTGATCATACAAATAAAGAACTTTGTATTGGAAAATATGTCCTTGAAGGTACAAGTATTTTGAAATATGAAATTGCAATGTATTTTGTTCTGGTTACTTCTAAAAAGAAGATTAATCAAAAAATATTTATTTTCTCGTATTATCCTGTTCGTATTGTAAACAAATATTAGTTTAATTTTGATTTTAATTCAGCTGTAGTTTTCTAGAATGAATATAGTAATTGTAGTTATAGGGGGTGGTTAACAAGGCAAGTATTATACAGTATAGGCTAAAGAAGGGGTTTGAAAACTATGAACTAACTCAAAATATTAAGAATCACTTTAATTCTACTGTAACTATATTGGGTGATTATAGTAATTGTGTTTATACAGGATGCTTGCAGTTTTATATAGGGTGAATTCCAAGGCAAGAATTATACAATATGAGCTAAGGAATAGCTTTAAAAAATATAAACTAACTCATAAAATTAGCAAAATGTTTCATTTTACTGTTTTATTGCACTTGAATAGCTCCTAAGAAGTCGAATTTTAAATATACGACTTTTTAAAATTTGATTTTTATGAACTATTGACCGATTTCGCTCAAATTTTGTATTTCGCCATGTAAAATTACTTACATTAAAATGATGAACAAATTTTATACCTTATATTTCAAACTTTTTTCAACGATTATTAAAGAAGATAATAAAAATTAATAAGTATTAATTGAAATGTATTTTTTTCATAGAATTATCTTTCGATAAACGAATTTTATAATTGTATGCAAGATTTTTTCAATACGCTAATAAAGTTCACGAGGTGTAGCGAAATACACTAAAGTAAAACTAGCATTAAGGGATCAAAAGTTTGGAACAAACTATGGGCACCATATAATACAGATTGCGGCTACCCCCAATATTTTGGGGATCAGAAATTCAAATTCGTTGAAAAAAATATATGTTTTTTTTCAGGGAAAGTGCGTTTTTGCGTCTGATTTTGTAACTTGAAATATCGTCGGCACTAATTAATTAGCATAGTTGAGGTCATCTCCTTGAAGCATTAAGCATGAGTTCTGAAAGTGAAGATATGATCATTAGATCAAAAGCTATTCAGGGTGATTCGTTTTTTTGGGCGGGGGTGCACTGCTCGAAGAAAAAAAAACGATCATTAGATCATAAGTTTATAAATCTTTCCGCTTACAATTCTCCACTAAACTTTACAAATAATCGTCGTCTCTTTTTTCTTCTAGTTACTGTCGAAGTATATTTAAATGAATTGCTGATAAGTGTGTAAGTCATATTCTAGTATCGTCGGTGTTTTTATGTTAAAAATATTATTGTGATACAGCTGCATCGTTACAGTTATTTTTTCAAGAGACGGCATGTTATGAAAAAAAAAGTTTCTACTTGAAAATTTTCTTCATGTAACAGTAACCGTGAGAACTGAATAATTGTTTCTGTCAATACTTTTGAGAACTTAAGCCAGAATATCTTTTTTCAAATTTTATTTCCTTCCCTCGAAAGGAATATGCTCGCTAACGTGTAGTATAATGGTTATATTATTACTTGGGCAATTCTAACAAGACAGTCATGTTTCAGTGTACTTCATTCTTTTTTTAAGGAATATGAGTATGCTTCAAAATAGATAGTTTATTTTCGATATAATTTTAACAAACTAATAAAAATAAGCTTATTTTTCATCTTTTTTCATTTATTTTTTACTACTTATCATTTATATATCCCAGTTTTACGTAATCCGTTTTGTGCTTTATTTCGCTTTCTACGTACCTTTCTGCTAGTCCGTAAAAATTGTCTATTGAATTATTCTGGTTTTTACGTTACTCTTTTTCTAAAAAAAATCCCGCTTTATGCGTTTTTTAATAGATAAAAATCATTTTTTCTCTTCAATCCACGAAGACTTTTTCTAAGTTTTATTTTTCTTCCTTTCCTTTTTTTTCTAAAATAAAAAAAACTTGTTTATTAGCTTTTCCCACTTTCTTTCTATTCCATCTTATTGTCATTTTGCAAATGAGAGGGGATTTTCCCCTTGAGTCAAAGTCGGAAATGTGGTGGAATGGACGAAGAATGGAAGGGTGGTTAAATAAAGTACTGGAGCTTAAATTGTAAAGTTTGTGAAGGATTTTCCAGCAAACTCTAACATTTGAATCTTGGAATAATCATTGAAAGATCGTTACACTAAACAACTGGATATATAATCATTTGTTTTTCTGAATTCCGTTGACCTGCTAAATGCTTCTAAGGAAAAATAAATTTTCGGAAGCTCAGAATTTAATTTCTACAACGTTGGATAGTGTCGACTAAAATACATTACAAAATGTGTAATAACGCTTCTCGGGGTTAATTGCGTCTTGGTATCCAGCGGGAACATTGGGGTTTGGGAATAAAATTGCGTGACTAAAGACCTTCTGAAAGCAGATACGAGTAAATTGACTACAATACTCATTCAATTAATTTTCAATTGTTTCAATATCTGATTTTAAGCCGGTTCCCTGTGATAAAAATGAAAACTATAGAGATGATCAAAAAATATAGGAGGATATACTCATAACCGATCAAGTGCGTGAAAAAAATAAAAACGCTGAAACATTTATCAATGTAAACCATTGAACAAATTTACAATAGCAATAGTTATGTATTGAGAGAGATATTGAAGTAGTATCTAAAAACGAAAAACATGTAAATACACATTTTTTTAGTAGTTCATCTCGTAAGTATCAATTTTTGAGTAGCATGCTTAGATTTTTTACTCCAATTTTACGTTATCCTGCTTCGTGCATTTTTCAACGCTAGTCCGAAGCAAAACGTGAAATCGGGGTACCACTGTGCGTATATATATATACGGAGAAAAACCTGGTAAAATTCATTATCAAACTGTATGGTAACGACATTTCTAGCAAAAAAAAATCATAATTCTGGTTAATAAAACAAACTATGTGTCTTTTCATACCATTCATTTGCGATTTTTCCTTTCATATGATAACTGCTTATTGGAAATTCTGGTTTTAATAATTATATATACTCCTTTAAGGATTGCATATTTTAATACAACAGTAATTACTCACACACTGTGTAGTATTATTCCATCCACTAATTTAGTTCATAATATTTGAATACATTATTTCGCATGAGAATTGTGATTTATAATTGGTAATGAAAATTTACATGCATATTTAGAAAATAAGTTTGTATCCTGCTGAAAATGTAGAGTCCTTTAGTTGGTTTGGTTCGTTTGGTCATATGAATATTTCTCATCAGAAAATAATCTTTTCACCAAAATACTTAACTTGAACTGTGGTGTTCTAAAAGCGACCGAAAGCTCAGAGAACCCTAGTTACTATTTCCGAAATTTTTGAGTCACATTCTCCATAAACTATCTTGTAAATTTTATTTATCGCTGTTACAGGAGAGGAAAGCTGTTGCTGTGATAGAGATCCGGAGTCAAAACGGCAAGCGATGGAATCTTCATCAACATTCCAGTCTTGTCCCTGGGGAATTGTGGGAGTTAGCACCAGCACCATAGTCTCCTGATCTGTCACACGCTGACTTCTTTCTGCTTCTTTGATTGATGGAGTCTTCATCAGCATTCCAGTCTTGTCCCTGGGGTATTGTGCGAGCTAGCACCTGCACCATATTCTCCTAATCTGTCACACACTGACTTCTTTCTGTTTCTTTGATTGATGGAATCTTCATCAGCATTCCAGTCTTGTCCCTGGGGTATTGTGCGAGTTAGCACCTGCACCATATTCTCCTAATCTGTCACACACTGACTTCTTTCTGTTTCTTTGATTGATGGAATCTTCATCAGCATTCCAGTCTTGTCCCTGGGGTGTTGTGCGAGTTAGCACCTGCACCATATTCTCCTGATCTGTCACACACTGACTTCCTTCTGTTTCTTTGATTGATGGAATCTTCATCAGTAGCACCAGCACCATATTCTCTTGATCTGTCACACACTGACTTCTTTCTGTTTCTCTGATTGATGGAATCTTCATCAGCATTCCAGTCTTGTCCCTGGGGTATTGTGCGAGTTAGCACCTGCACCATATTCTCCTAATCTGTCACACACTGACTTCTTTCTGTTTCTTTGATTGATGGAATCTTCATCAGCATTTCAGCCTTGTCTCTAGGGTATTGTGCGAGTTAGCACCTGCACCATATTCTCCTGATCTGTAACACACATACTATTTTCTATTTCTTTGCTTCATGGATCCTCAACGAAAAATGGATTTGCAAACATACCAGGTCTCTAAAAATGACTAACACATGTACTTAAATTAATATTAAAAGATCCTTTTGATAACTTATCATAGAAGCTTTATCATCGATGTCAAAACTGTATTTTGAACAAAGATATTAATTTAAAGGATCTGAAAAACATATTTTTCCTTGTTACGTTTTATTTCTTTTATGCTCCATTCACCGAACTTTTCAGACACAGTTTGTAATTTATTGTAACTAAATTATTTTAATTTTTTGATTTGCTTTCGAAAATGGTTGCGCTTATAAACAATAATTTTTAATCTTGCGGTGAAAAAGAAGGATAATTAGTGGTTTAATCATGTCGGAAAAAAGAGAAACAATTTTAATTGTTCCCTTTCAAGAAAGAAAAAGTACTTTCAGTTTTCAGCCCCCTGTTACATCTAATCTGCCTCCTGGGTTGGACAACCGTCAATCAAAGTCTCAACAAAAGAGAATTCATAGAAAATAAAAGGAAGAGCAGCAGTCTTTCATTGGTTCGTATTATTGGCAAGGAGGAAGTAAAGTCTTCCTTTATCACTTCTTTTATCACCCAAGTGATTATCTCAAGAATAAATCAGTTACTATTTGGCTGAGCTTCCGCTAAAGGTTTCTGCTCCTGTTTTGAAACATTAATTTAATATTTTTCTACTTGATGGAACAGATTTCCCGGAGTAGTAACACGGAGGAAAAAGCGTGGTTTAGCTTTCAGACACTTTGTGTATCGTCCAATTTGTTATTTTAAGTAGAATTGTGAATATTATATGTAATGCAATGGTTAAATAGCGGTAAATGTTCATTGTTTCTTAGTTTAATATTGTTTATTGGTTGTTTATTGGTATTGAACAAAGTTGTAATTGATTTCATTACTGATGAGCTTATGATTGAGCTGATCTTGTTCTGAAACATTAGTATAATATTTCTTTACTTGATAGACAGATTTATTGGGGTAACAACATGAAGAAAAAATGTTTGGTTTATCCCTGAGACACTTTATGTATCTTCCAATTTGTTAGTGAAAGTTGAAGCTGTAAATATTATATGTAATGCAATGGTAAGATGTTTATTGTTATTTAGATGAATACTGTTGATTGGTTGCTTATTGGTATTAAACAAAGGCGTAATTAAATTCATTACTGATAAGCCTTTGATTGAGCTGCTCATGCTCTGAAACATTAGTATAAAACTTTTATGCATGATGGAACGGATCGATAGAGATACTTTCTTCGCTTGCTACTGTGAGCACATGAAACGATCATCGCCTATTTTCAATTCAGATAAATTAATAATTCATTTGATGAAAACAACCAGTAAAAGCTTAGTATTTTTAATAAAGTCAAAGAATCATCCTGGGTGTGTTATATGTAGACACTTTTTTTGTTGACTTGTGCGAGCAGCTGAAACGATCAAAGCCTGGTAAATGCACATTGTAAAGGTTTCTGTTCATGTTTTGAAACATTATTATAATATTTTTAACTTGATGATTTCCTGGAGAAATAACGTGGAGGAAAATACTTTATGTATCTTCCAATTTGGTATTTAAAGATAAAGTTGTAAATATATATTATATATAATATAATAGTAAGATGCTAATTTTTATTTAGTTTAATATTGTTAGATTGTTGTTTATTAGTATTATACAAAGTTGTAATTAAAAACATTCCTGATGAGTCTTTAAACAAGATTTCTGCCCTTGCTCTGTATCATTAATATAATATTTTTCAACTTGATGGAACAGTTCTATTGGGGTTATAACAAGGAGAAAAACTTTTGTTTGTCTCAGGCACTTTATGTGCCTTTCCATTAGTAAATTAAAAAATGAAACTTAAATTATTTATTTCATGCTATGTAAAATGCTAATTTTTTTTAAAATTGTTAATAAGATGTTTGTTGGAATTAAATAAGGACATGAGACATAACGAAATTTTAGTTCATTAGTGTATTGAGCTTCTGAGAATTATTTATTGTTGTATTGAGTTAATGTTTCTAAATATTAGTATTCATAAGTATAACAATTAACAATTTATATAGTTTAACAATTTACAGTTCGATGTAGCAGATCCATTGGAGTAATGCACTGAGAAAAAAGTATGTTAAAATCTACCAGAATATGGTAAAATTTACCATGTGTCCTAATTTAGGGGAACAGATTGGTAATTTTAAGTTTGGTAAATTTTACCGAAGTACTTTGGTAATGATGCTGGTAAAATTAAAAACATAATATGGTTTTATAGTACGTGATAAATGTTGGTAAATTCGGTGAAGTTTGGTAATTTTATTATGATAACTCAATCAGTACATAAAACGCATTTATAAGGTTTAACTAATAACCATTTATTAGGTTTAATTTACTTTTCAATTATGTATATTTTACTTAATTTCCTTAAGATGAAGTTGTAAATATATATTGTATGTAAAATGAGTTGTTTATTGTTATTTAGATTAACATTGCTAATGGCTGCTTTTTGGAATGAAAAAAAATAGCTAAATTTATTAATATGAGTTATTATAAATTAATAAAGTTCATTTAATGATTTTATGAGAAGTACTTCAGCTCCGGCTTTGAAACATTAATTTATTAATTTTACTAATTGATGTAAAAGATTTCCTGGGTGATTAGAAAAAGTTTAGTTTTCCTTAGAGACTTTATATATTGAAGTGTTGTTAACATACATTATTATTTAAATAATATTATTTTGCTTATTGTTACTTACAGTAATATTGGAGATCAGTTTAAATTGTTTTATTGGAATAAAACAAAGACGCAACCAAAAAACTCATTTGTAAAATGAGTTTCAGAGAAAGATTTTTGCTCCTGTTTTGAAATATTCATTTAATATTTTCCTTTATATAGGTAACAGATTTTGAGGTGTAATAACGAAGAGGACAATTTTTGTTTAATCACATTTTTCTTCATTATTTAAAATTGAAAATGTGCATGTAATTTTAAAATTTTGATTGCATATGCTATCCAAAAAAAGTTTACGAAAAACATTTATATTAAAAGTAATGCTTTTGTGAATACTTTATATACACGAAACTTTATTGAATATTTAAAATAATCAATTAAAATTAAATGATCTATAAAATTTATTAATGAAATTTTTAAGAAAGTGAGGGCGAATAATAATGTTTATCCCTTTCATGGTCTGTTTTATTTACTTATTATCTGTTATATTTGTTTATTTACTTATTTTATATACATATTTTATTCACTTTTTTATGCTATTTTGCTAACTTGATTGAAAGTTTAGTGTGGGATATATTAATAATATAAATTTAATATTGAAGTTTTTTGTTTCATTTCCATCTAGACCTATTTCAAGTAATAAGGTAATCTAAAATTTGTAAAGTAAGTGTAATCTGTTTGATGTTGATAATACTTAATCGGCTTTTTCTAACCCAGGTGAGGATTACAGTATTGCCAAAATAAGTTAACGCTTTATATTTATATTGTTTTTAATATCTACTTCAATATTTTCAATATTAAAATGAAGTATCTTGCACATGTAGTATTTGATTGTTTAAAAGGTTTCTTTTGATCTTGTACATTTTTATTTGATAGTTTATAAAGAAATTTAGTCCTAACTCGAGACATATAAGGCCTCAAGTTAATTTTACATAAACTCCTGGTCCTCCGTAACACATCTTGCCTGTTGCTAACCAATATGCCAACTCGCTGAAGCTAATTTTATATTATTATTCTTCTATACATCCATTCGCATTTTCCTCTTGATCTTTTTCAGTCAGGAGAACGGTTAGTACACGAGATAGTGTCTTGTTAGTGGGCATTCGTAAAACCTACCCAAACAAGTCCCATCTACGCTTTAAAATTTTAAATTCAACTTTCTCCATTCTGGCTCTATTTAAAAAAGATTTTTTCGGTATTTTGCTATTGCAATTATTTTAAAATATCCCAAAAAAAAAATTTCTGCTCTTGTTTTGTCACTATATAAATAAACGGCATGTACTATGGCATTGTATGTCATCTTTGCTTTATTTCTAATGTTGAGATCTCCAAAACTTGCATTACCCTTTGAAACCTATTCGTGCTTTGATGGTGCGTTGTTTAATCTTATCACTGCATTTTCTCTTCATCAGCAACTGATCCTAAATAGGGAAAGAAACATGCATCATTTAAATTTTCAATTTCATTTTCGTTTCGGTGAAAGTTTTAATCGTAATGCAATATTTTTCTTTTTGTTTATGTAGAGTACGCCAAAAAATTTGAGAACCCTTAATTACTATTGATCTAATGATCGGATCTTCACGTTCTAAGAATTAATCTTAATGGTTCTTAGGGGTGACCTCAAATATGCTAGTTAGTTAGTGCAGACAAAGTTAGTTAGTTTCAAAATCAGACACGCATTTTCTCTGAATGAACATACTTGTTTTTAATGGATTCAGATTTAGGACCTTCAAAATATAGGGAGCAGCCACAATCTGGTAAATATGGTCCGCATGGTATGATCAGGAGAGTGATTCAAAGTTTGGACCCCTTAATGGTTATTTGCTTTTTGCGTATTTCTATATATCTCAAGAATTTTTAAATGAAATGAAAACATTTTGCATACAAGTATAAAATTCGTTTATCCACAGATAAGCGCATGCAAAAAAAAAAAAAAAATTTTGGTAAATATTTATTATTTTTTATTATTTTATTTAACAACATTCGAAAACATTTTGAATTCTAAGTTATGCAATTTCTTACATCATTTTAAAGTATGTAAATTTACATCGCTAAATACAAAAATTGAGCGAATTCGGAGAATAGTTACTGAATATTCGAATTTTAAAAAACTCGTATATTTAAAATTCAATTTTTTCAGGAACTCTTAAGCTGATTTCGCTAACAATTTGAATTTTACCATGCAAAATTACATACTTTAGAACGATGTAAAAAATTGCATACCTTACAATTCAAACTTTTTAGACTAATTTTAAACAAAGAAATTAAAAAAATAATAATAAGTATTTACTAAAAGTTATATTTCATATTATTATTATTCACATTATTATGATTTGTTAAAAATGTTTGCTTTAAAGATATTTGTCTACTTCTGGCCATTCAAATTGCTACACCAGGAACACGACCCACCACGAACGTGAAATTTGCATGTTGTGGACGTGAAATTTGCAAGACGGATAAAGCATGTTGTGGTATGGAAATGATTAGCTTATCAGTGAATTTATGTAAAGCAGGCAGCGGTTGCGACACCTACAATGTGTATAAAGGAAGAGATTTGACAGTAAGTTTCTCATACGGAAATTGAATATGAGCGTTGCTCATAGGAAAAAAAAGATTTTGTTATGCCTTGTGTAAGAAGGAGAAATACCTACCAACACGTGTCTGAGTTGCCTACCAATCGAAGTCGAATTGCGGCCTACCGAGATTGCGATTTATCATACCGATGTATTGCTGCTCGCGTTGGTCGAGATCCAATGACTGTTAGCAGAATATGGAATCGATGGGTTCATGGCGGTCATATGGAACGCAGTACAGGATCTCAACTTTCCCACATCGCTAACAGCCGAGAAGACAGGTATGTTATCCACATGGCCTTAATGGATCGCACAGCTACGTCACGAACCCTGAGTCAACAAATGGGGCCATTCGCAAGACAACAAGCTTCTACACGAACAGTTCGACGACGTTTGCAGCAGCATGGACTGTCAGCACGCTGACCATGGCTTCGGCTATCCTTAACGCTGCATGCAGGAGCTCCTCCAATGGTGTAATCAACGACGAACCTGGACGCAGGAATGATATGACGTCGTCTTTTCAGATGAATACAGGTTCTGTATACGGCATCAAGATGGACGCATCCGTGTTTGACGACATCGTGGAGAACGCCTATTGGGGTGCCATTGGATACACATTTTGATCAACTCTTGCTCGCATTGCCGGCACTTTGAACAGCAGCCATTACATTTCTGATGCGTTATAGCCAGTTGCTCTGCCTTATCTTCGAGGCCTCCATAACACTACGTTTCAGCAGCATAATGCTCGACCGCATGTTCCCCGCACTGTCCTGACCTTCCTTGAAGCAGAACATGTTCGCCTGTCACCCTGGCCAGCTAGTTTTCCTGATCTCTCACCAACTGAAAACGTCTAGTCAATGGTTGCAGAACGACTGGCACGCCACCACTCATCAGTCACTACGGTCGATGAATTGTGGCATAATGTTAAAGCTGCATGGAATGCTGTACCCGTCCATGCTATGCAATATCTGTTCGAATCGATGCCTAAGTGAATAACTGCTGTTACTGCTGCAAGGGGAGGCTGCTCTGAGTACTGATTCCTCAGGATCTATACATCCAAACATCCTGAAAATTTAATTACTTGTTCTTACAACTATAATGTATGTGCCCAATAAATATCATTCGGTTATTTGCATTCCGTCCTGGTGTAGCAATTTTAATGGCCAGTAGCGTAATATTGCGAATTTTATTGATAGTAACAGGCTTAACATTAATTACGAACATTGATTAAAACAAGTTTCCCTCCCTTAGAGTTGAAGCATTCGGAAAACTAAATGCTCTGTAAAGAGCTGTAGGGAACAACTAGCAACAAATTTAAGCAAAGGTAAATATTGCACGTATATTATATAGTAATTACCTATTGTTATATTATGGTATTTTTTATTATTTAGAGATACTTTGAACTAGTTTGAACAATGACATAAAAGAATTTAAAGCAATTTTTATTCGGATGAAAAATATTTGCTCCTCTACATTAAATACTTTTCGGAAAATATCATCACGAAGACAAAATGGCCTAAAAATTAACAACGTATTTGAAATAAGCATGTTGAAATTTAAGAAAAGAAATATTTTAATTTTATGTTATGTTTGGATGTAGTACTGAGTGTTCTTTCCTTGATGGTAAAATTTAGGAATGAGATTTTAAAAAGCTTTTCTTTAATTTTTAAAAACATGATAAAAATAAAAGCATTTGTTAATTAATGCACGTTATTTTTCAATTTTTTTGTGTGATTCTAATGAAATTTTGTTTGAGAAAAACTGAGGCCAATAAAAGATATCTTCCAGTAAGTAGTATACTTTGTGCTCATTCATTTCAGGCATGATACTTCATACCCACTTTATCGATGATAATGACTAAACAAAGCGTTCAACTAATTCAATTAAGTTAAAGTGTCTCTAATAGCCAAAGTAACCTAACTACATTTTTATCAACTACAAAAACATTCACACAAAAATTGCTACAGTTATGTACAAAAAAGTAATTATTTTGCTTTATGTTTTACACTGAGATAATTTTTTAACTAAAGAGAGGAGTGTTTTCAATAATTATGGAATAATCGCTAATATTATCTTTTTTTAAAAATTCTGAACATTTTTTGAACTAAAACATTTGATGAATCCTTTTTCATTTGAATAACAAAAATTTTAAATTTAACTTCCCAATTTCAATGCAACTAAATTAACTTATCCTATTAACAGTATTTTTTCAAATACTTTTTTTAATATGTCTTTATTTTATCCAATATAATAAAAGGAAATAAAGTCAAGTGTTAAACACTAAACATTCGGAATCCATCTTTTAAAAAAATATGCTTGGATTATTCCTTTGAAGTATTAGTCAAAGGAATACAAAAATTCAAAACATTTTCATGGGATTTCAAAAGCTTTATTGAAAAAAAAAAAGAAAATTAATATCTTTTTCGCAGGCTTTAGCTCTAAGTTTCAAAAGCATAGTAAGCAATAAAATTCCAAAAATAATCAAAAGAAAACAAACTATAAATCCATTTTTTAACATTTAGAATACAGTTTTTTCTTTCACCAGAATAAATTGTTGAGTTGTTTTCAGTAATTCAAGCAGAATTCTTTTAAACGAAACTTAACAAATTTTCTCTCAGATTTAAACCACTCTTTGATTTCCTTTCCATTTTTTCGCCGCGCGTATAAAAACATTCATCAACAATAACTCTCAACTAAAATCTCAAGAGCGCAACCTATTAAGAACTATTCATTCTCCTTTTTCAATCTTTTACATTTCAGTTGTCTTCCTTTTTATCACAAGATCTCAACCTTGCGCAAGTAGAATCTTTTGCCTACAGTTCAGAAAAAAACCCGAGGCATTTTAGATAGAAAAGCAATCTCAAGCGCTCATCTTGATTTTTTCTTTTAAATTTCCAACCTTTCTTTCACTTCTTCTTTCCGCGAAATAGTCGTGAGATTTATATTAAATTGAATGTATTTTAATTTTAAATTAGGAACTTAACTCGCCCTATTTCTAGTGCCTAAGATTCCGTTTTCCTAGCTTTTTACTTCTTACCTTTTCTCCTCTTCCTTTTCCGGAATTATTTTTTCCCGGAAAAAAAATCGCTGAATATCTAAAAGAGGTATGGTGGATTGTGGAAGTTTTGTTTGTGTGTGAGAGAGCAGCGGGTGGAGTTTAATGACTTTAGTGCCTAGTTTCAGCTCCTTTGGACACCTTAAGTCTGTATAAATCCCTCGGCACAATTTCGAATGCATTTGCCTGATAGGTTTTGCCTCAGACGGACAGAAATGATGTGGAAAGCCTGTAATTCCGAAGAGATTGAAATCCTAAAGCGTATGTACATGCAGATCCAAATATTCTACTCTCGAAAGCCCCTTACCCCTTTCTGGAGGATTTGGATTCCAAAGGACGAAGAGAGAACCGCAAAATGTGAAAGAGTTTATTTTGGTTATTAAGGATTTATTTGTAGCATTCTTAAAATAGAAAAATTGTTCCAGAAAAAGTATTTTAAAAAGGGGGACAGAAGTTGTTTTTTTTTAAGTAAGTGACAATTGAGGAAATTGAAGAAAAAAAAATTAATCTTTTTGCTTAATTAACTTTAAAGATTAAAAGAAACAATACACTTAATCATCTGCGACTTATTTTATAATTATTATTATTACTATTATTATTGTTATTATTATTTGGTTCTATTTACATTCTGTTAACTAATAACATTAGGCAAAAAAAAATTTCCCTGTTGTACGAGATTTTAAACGGATTTTACATATTTTCTCTTGATTGATTTCAAATCTGCAATTGGTTTCTCTCCCTAAGCTACAGATTTTTTTTTAAACATAATTTTAGTATTTTTTTGTCGATGATGTACAAGTTTAATAACGTTACTTATAGCACAAGATCTCATAAATGCTGCGACACAAACCTCTTGGGGATTCATGACGCATCATCATTATTAAAACTGCATACGAACTAATGACCGGAAGTATCGTCATATGCCACTAGGTTCGTCATGATCATAATAAGGAATACTGCTACTATATATCCTTATTATGAACTGTTTCTTCATGTGCTTTTGACAGCGCTCATGTTCTTATATATATATATATATATATATATATATATATATATATATATATATATATATATACACTGGTTATCATAAATTAAGGAAAATTCACAAAAATCGCGATAACTCAAGAAATTACACATGGAATTTTATGAAACTTACCCACAATATACAACACATAGTAAGGTATTAAACAACATAAAAAGAAATTATCAGACATTAATAGTAGTATAGAAATTAGCACATGTATAAAATAAACAAATTGGAAGTATCGGTTTGCAATAGAAAAAGTACCTTTAATATGGAATATGATTGCCTCTAGAAGCAATACAGCACAAACAGCGATATGTGATGCTTTCAATTATGCGGTCTATCAGTTCAATAGGAAGTGAGAGCCATTGCTCTTGTAAAGCAGTTGCAAGCGTGGCAAGGGTCTGAGGGGGCGGATTGATGGCAGATACACGCCTCCCTAGAGCATCCCAAACGTGCTCGATAGGATTCAAGTCCGGGGATCGAGCTGGCCACTCCATGCGAGTAATTGTTTCCTGTTGAAGATAATCATCAACAATGCGAGCACTGTGTGGTCTTGCATTATCGTCCTGTAACAGGAAGCAATCACCAATTGCCCCGGCATATGGGCGCACATAAGCATCAAGGATGTTGTCTCGATAAACCTGAGCATTCACGGTTCCCCTTGGAAAGACATGGAGGTATGTGCGCCCTCCTAAGGATATGCCTCCCCAAACACAGACACTGCCTCTTCCGTATGCATCTCTTTCACGGATGTTTGATGGATGATAACGGGTCCCAGGTTCTCTCCATATCAAATAACGTCTACTGTCACTTTCTAGACTAAACCTGGACTCATCCGTAAAGAGAACAGGCCTCCATTGATCTGACGTCCAGTGGACATGTTGTCGGGCCCACTGCAAACGGTCTCTCCTATGGCGTGATGTGAGCGGCACGCAAATGGCTGGTCGTCTCGCATACAGACCACCTTCGTGGAGCCTTCTGCGCACAGTTGACGTTGACACCAACCTTCCGGTGGCTGCAGCAAGAGAGGATCTAAGATGTGTCGGAGTAGCGGTTCTATTCCTGCGTGCACTTAATGTCAAATATCGGTCATCGGCACTGGTCGTAACAGTTGGCCGTCCTTGACTGAACCTCCTAGATGCCGAATCTGTGGTTTGAAATTGCCTCCAAAGTCTATGAACCACAGATGGACTCACATTTAGCCATCTGGCCACTTCTGATTGACTCTGCCCTGCCTCTAGTCTCCCGATGGCTCTCCATTGTAGTTCTTCAGGCAAATGATGCCTAGAGGTCATTATTACGAATTGGCTATCTCAGATTTTCAATGTCGCAATCACAGTAAAATTTGTGTGCTTTCTCTCAAACTTGGACTTTTATGCTCCAGGCAGATGACGTAAGCCGAGTGCAGCGCCACTAATTTGCATATTGCAATTTTACTCAGCTACTCTTAGTGGACAACATATGCAAATTTTGCACGGTTTGGCTTACTTTTGAAAGAGTTATCGCTATTTTTGTGATTTTTCCTTAATTTATGATTACCAGTGTATATATATATGCACTACCGGTCAGAAGTTAGCGAAAATTTTGAAATTTACAAAAAAAAGGTCTAAATTCAAATGCTCATAGAACTGCGAAAAATCACTCAAATTGCATGAAAATTTGATATGTTCTAAAGTGAACCCTCTAGAGTTAGTTACATATGATCAAATTGCAATACTTTGTTTTTTGCGAACTGAATCCAGCTTTTCATCATGGGTTGTTTTTATGGTAAAAAAAGATGTTAAGTTGGAACACTTGCCAAACTTGTAAAAAAAAATTTTGTACTTTCTGCTAATAAAAAATAGTTATTTGAACCATTCTATGTGAGCCCTCAAAATTTCAGATCGATTTGATTTTTTTTGACGAAGTTATAGAATTTTGAAAAACATGTGTACTTTTCTCGATTTTTGAGCATTCCACATATGCAGTCTTTTGGTTTATACATCTTCTACCAAAGAACTTTTTAATTTTAATGTTTCTTATATTTTCAAATAATTAATATTGATTATAAAACAAATATTCTTATTCATTATTGTAATTATTGTTATTACAAAGAATTTATTATGAATATATTTAAAACAATATCTCATAGGTGTCACATTTCATCGAAAATTTGTTTGTTTTTGCAAACGATGCTCTGATATTTCGAATCGAAAACAGTTATGGGACATTTTACACCAAGAATGGAACTCTATATCACTTGAAGTGATTAATGGTTTGTTAGAACGAATGCCACGCATATGTGAGGCTATAATAAAAGCGAAAGGTGGATGGATCGAGGAATCTAAGATTTAAATGTTAATTTATTTAATTGCAAAATACGAATAAGAATATGTCAAATATTTGACCTGTTGTAAATAAAATAGTTTAGTAAAAATGCAAATTTTTTTTTTACTATTGTTATTATTTTTTCAGAATTATTAATGTAATTATTGTTATAACTTTTTATTTTAATTTGATGTAAAGTAAAAATATCACAACAAAACTAATACATACAAGCAATAAATATAAACAATAAATATAAACAATAAATGTAAACAATAAATATAAACAATAATAATTACAATAATGAATAAGAGTATTTGTTTTATAATAAATATTAATTATTTGAAAATATAGAGAACATTAAAATTAAAAAGCTCTTTGGAAGAAGATGTACAGACCAAAAGACTGCACATGTGGAATGCTCAAAAATCGAGAAAAGTACACATGTTTTTCAAAATTCTATAACTTCGTCAAAAAAATTTTATCGATCTGAAATTTTAAGGGCTTACATATAACGGTTCAAATAACTATTTTCCATTAACAGAAAGTACAAAAATTTTTTTTTGCAAGTTTGGCAAGTGTTCAAACTTAACAAATTTTTTCACCATAAAAACAATCCGTGATGAAAAGCTGGATTCAGTTCGCAAAAAAACAAAGTATTGCAATTTGATCATTTGTAACTAACTGTAGAGGGTTCACTTTAGAACATATCAAATTTTCATGCAATTTGAATGATGAAAATTTCAATTTAGAACTTTTCTTTGTAGATTTCAAAATTTTCGCAAACTTTTGACCGGTAGTGTATGTATATATATATATATATATATATATATATATATATATATATATATATATATATATATATATATATATATATATATATATATATATATATATATATATATATATATATATATATATATATATATATATATATATATATATATATATATATATATATATATATATTTACAGTGGTGGCCAAAAGTGTGGACACTTTTTGAAAGTTTCATGTTTTTCAACTTTGTGTGCTTGTTGTAGAATTAATTTTCACTTACAAACGTTTATATATCAAATTGCTTTTCACTTAACTACTCTGTAAATATCCCGAATCAAGTTACAGTGCAGGCAATCATTGTGCCTGTACTTTTAATCGTGAAATCCATTTTTACTAGAACATATTACGGAGCAAAAAATCTGATATACCGAAATGTTTTCAGTAATAATTACCGTGAAATCACTGGATTACTCTAATTAAGTAAATATTACTGTAAAATGTATGGAATAATATTTTACGACAAAAATGAAATTGTCGTTGAAATGGTTTTTACGGATGATGCACAGCACACAAAGTTCTGATACTTTATGCCGTAATTGAAATTCTTTACAGTGCATACGCTGGCGTATATTAAACTTTTCGCATAGAATTATTAAATATGCATACAATTGCGAAATTGAAAACTTTTTGCATACAATTATGAATGCTGTTTTTTCATAGATAATTCTACGCAAAAATATGATTTTTATCTGTATTTATTTATTATTTTTTGTTAGCTAATTTAAGATTTGTAAAAAAAAAAATTTTCAATTGTGAAGTATACAAATTTTCAGAGACATTTAAACTCTGTAACACAAATTGACAAAAGATAAATTTGAAAGTTATCCATTAAATAATTTCTATTTAATTAAATTTCAAAAAGTTGCATTTTAAATTCATATATTGTGTTTTCTTCATATTTTATTGTTTGTCACATAAAATAATGATGTTAAAAATTATGAAAATTTTTTTACCATCCAACTTAAAACTTTTTTGGCAGAAATCCTTTGACGCAGAATTTATTTAAACATATTGATCTTACTTTACTCATTATTTTATATTAATGTAGATCAGAAAAAGTGAGAAAATATAATATTTTACATTTTAATAATGGTGGCAAAGGAAAACAGCATGAAACACCGGTGTTTTTTCTGTATTAAAGGTAAACTCTTCCTAACACTGCTCACATCCAAGCAATAATTTTTTCAAATTTGCACTTATTTACATTTGTTTCGAATTAAAATAAAATAGTTATTCAGCATTGAAATTTCCTTAATTTACAAAATCAATTTATGAAGAATATTTGAATAGGAATAAAAAACAAAATTTCAAACCATTGTTCTTTGGATTTTATATTTTAGTACAAATATAATTCCGATAGAATGTTTTTGATAATTAAAAAATAAAAAAATATATTTTTGCTTGTAATTAAAAAGGATACCGGTGTCTCATTCGCGTCTAATGATTAAATATGAGCCATCAGTTTCCTAAAATCATCTTTGATACATTGGAACACGAGACACGTTAAAGAACAAAGCCATTTAAAAGAAAAGGAAAAATGAAGCATATATTTTTAAACAGAAATTTTGAACATCTCTTTGCATGGAAAATTCAGCCTAAAGTTCTTCAACTGAATCATAAATTAAGTTTTGATGTATAATGAATAACGTTTTTATGTCGAATAGAAACATTGCAAAGATAAATAAAAACGTTGAAGAAATGTATGACTCCGGTCTTTTGAAACCATTTCTACTCATCGAAACACAAATAGGATATCAGTGCCTTGTAAAGAGTGGGCAATCTAAAATGTTCTTTTCTGAATTTCGAGTCAGAAGTCATCTTAAATGTTTCTTTGAATGGATGGATTCTTTGTGATGAAGAGAAAAGAAATGGGACCGAGAATACCCATTTGGCGGATATATACTCTGGATAAAGTAGCTCTTGACACTTGCTTAACGCTCGACAAACGGTTGGGAGTCTCCATTAAGAACAGTTATGCTGACAAACGAGGCAATGTCGCTAGGAGAATGAAAAGGTAGGCAACAGGATACTCCTCGCAGAATTTGTTATCAGTTGTCGTGTAGGTGCTACCTGCTGTCCGTCGGGCCAACTACATTTAACGACTAGGGAATAAAGTGTCGCCATTGCCTGAGAGCGGCTGCTGGCCGTTTCGCCAATAATCTGCTGTCAAGGTGACGAAGTGCACCATAGGGCAGTAATCCCCCCTTGGAACTTCTTGCAGCTGAGACCAAAACTATTCCCCCCTTTCTTACTCAGCCTGATGAACAGCAACATTTTCTCTACCATTTATTGGCCACTTCCTTTTTGTTTACTCCTCTGGAACTAAAGTGACCTAGATCATCGTACTTTTATCATAATGAATGATTTAAGAGTTTTTTTTTTTTCTAAAGAAGAAGTAAAATGGATATGAGATTGAGTAAAAGTAAATGACGGAACTAAATTCTTTTGCAAAATGTTATTTTTCTTGGAAAGAAAGGTACCAGAAGGAAATTTGAAAAACAATTTGGGAGATATTTAAAAGTAAATAATTTTAATATTATATGGCTTCGAATGAATATATTTAGGAGTGCTAAATAATTACATATATTAATTGAAATTTATGTGAATTTCTGTAAGCGCACTGGTATATTTGAATTATTCGTAACAATAACAAGTTTTAACGACAGGAAAAGATTTTTTTCTTTTTTTAAAAATTAATCTTATTTCATTTCAAAATATAATAAAACACGCAATTTCAAATCACAGAAAATCTTTGAAAAAATTTTGACTTTGCTATAAGGAAATTTATCAATCTTAATCTCTTTTTATTTATTATGCTGGTTACACTATTCCGCCTCAGCCCAAAAGAGTTTAATGCAACTTTTATCCTTTAAGATAAAATTGAATTAAAAAAGTTTGATGTTGACTTTTTGGATAAAGTTGGATAGAACTAGATAAAACTGTTTTGGATAAAGTTTGATAAAAACAGACTATGCTGTTTTGAATACTTCCTTTCAATGTTTTTTTCTATATTTTTTTTTTTAATTTTTTTTTTCTATTTACTTGGATGTTTAATCGTCGAACTGAAAACTATATCTGATATAGAACGCTTCTTATGTCAGGCATAGCTACCAGAATAGTTTAGGTTTGTTACAATTTGTTAAATTCCAATCAATCAAATTATACATTTGATTTCAAACTTGGAATTAAATCTGATTTCCAGCAACAACAACAAAAAAAATTTAAGAGAAACTCATTATTAAAATGTTACATTTATAAATTATATGAAAGCAAAGTGGGAGACTTAATTCCCTCTTTCTTTTATTATTTTTTAGTACTAGTATTAGTTGAAATTTACAAGATATCAAAATATCTGTATGCCATTTTACCATTTATGATTTTGATTCACTTACCTTTTATCATAAACAAAATTTTTTTAAAAATGGGTTTTTTTCACACATTTTGCTTTTACTATTCATATAATTCTTCTCATACATAAATACCCAAGCTAAACTTCCTAATTAAATTTAAAAAATTTTTTTCCAATATGTTTTACAATTTCCTTGATTTTTATTGCACCTGCAATAAAAATGAAATAAAAATTATTTACAATCAAAATCAACTTGATTAAACATTATAAATGAAATCTCTACTACTAATCTTTCTTTTCACATCTGACGAAATGGTATGAGTTGCTTTTTCTAGCGATACTTAAGTTTTTCAAATTTTATCGCTTAGTCTTGAAGCATTGTATTGTATGAAAAATATATAGACGCTATAATTCAGATAAAAATATCATTAAATATCCCTTACCATAGTAATAAGAACGCTTAAAAGTTGCAAGTTATATTAACTTGTTATTATATGTTGTTTTAAATCATACAGAATCGCATTCAATTAACCAGACCCTGTAATTGATGTACGTTTAAGCATTTTTATGCATATCAATGAGATTTTTTGTACTTTTAATACCTCTTTCAATTCTCGTGTGTGTACGAACTCTGCACGGACTTAATCGAATTGCGTATTCAAAAAAATATTAAAATTTGATAAATTTAGATAAAAAAGCTTTAAGATTAAGCTGGATAAAATCCGTTTGAATAAAGAGTTATAAAAATCCTTTTGGGTAAAAATAGATATAATCTTTTTTGATTAAATTGGTTGAATTCTTTTTTGATGAAACTGGTTAGTTCCTTTTGTATCAAGTCAGATACAATTCTTTTACGTGCAGTTGGATAAACTCATTTTAGTTAAAGAAGGAAATAATCTTTTTTGACAAGGTTGGTTGGAATCTTTTTGAATGAAACCGGTTAGGTCCTTTCGGATTAAGTTGCATACAATTATTGATGCCGAGTTGGATAATGTTCTTTTGAATAAAAATGGATAAAATCATTTTGCTAAAATTTAGATAAAATCTTTTAGCGTAAAGTTGAATATAAATAGTTATTGGCATTCTAACAACTGCCATTTCATTGGAAATTAAGACTTTAGCTATGCTGTTATGCTAGGTACACACTAGCTATATCTATACCAATTTAAGCTCAGGCACATATTTTTTCTTATTATTATGCGTCAAATTTGAAAATCTGAAAACCATTTTGAGCATGAATCATAGAAAACTTTAGAAAACGACTCCCATTTGCGGTTATAAAAACAAAAAATTTCTAATCTATATTTTTTAGACATATTAGAACAATTGCATTTTCTTCCATAAAAAATGTATTTTATAAATGATAATAAATTATTTTTTTCGTATTCTAAAAATATAGGAGTAGAAGAAATTTCACGAACATCTAAAGTTACGATGAAGTGAATAAGGTCACTATAATAAAACAAATCTACTACATTTATCGAACGATTATGGCTGGTGAATTTAATGAATATAAATGTTGGGTGATTTCAGAATCAATATAGTAAGCGTGGTTTTGTCTAAAAATATTCTTTCTCATAAATTATGTTCTTACGTTATAGGTTATTTTTGGAGTTATGACTTGAATATGGATATGAAGCTCTGAATAACTTGTTTGAGTTGCTTCGCTTAAAATATTATGTCCCCAATTGTTTTTAAACGTAATAAAACCATTGAAAAAATAATAGTTACGGGGATCATGTTCGTTACTTAGAGGATGTTCAGTTGCGGTGCTTAAGCATTTAGAAGTAAAAAGCTCATTTAATCTCGTTATTGTAACTTACGTGAATACTTGATATACCAGTAATAGAAAAAAATTAAACAACTACTTTAATATACATTAATATTGTAATGAAAATTACAAAGCTGTCATTTTATTTGAAATGGCAACGATTTTGCAATGGTTTACTAATTGAAATAAAGAGGAAGAACTCCTATAAGGTTATTTAGTTATTGCATGTAAGTCTATAAGTTATTGCAACATTATTTTCCTGAAACATTTTATAGCATTGTTGTTTAGATTAAAATAAATTTTTAAAAATAAATTTAGATAAAAGTGAACTTTGGCTCTCATCGTTTCGAGTCAATTCATCGCATACGATTCGTCGGGGGCGATATGATTCATTACGGTAATAATTCGTCTTGTGCATAATTTTTCATGGTGACGATTCGTCGTGAGAACAATCCGTCACGGTGACAATTCACCGTGGGTATAACTCGCCAGGTCAACAATTCATTGTAGGCACAATTCGTTGCAATAACAATTCGTTGTGGGCACAGTTTGTCACGGTGGCGATTCGTGGTGAAAAAAATTCGTCGTAGTCGCAATTCATTGCGATGACATAATGCGTAGGCATAATTCATCGCAAGTACGATTCGCTCTGGGTACAATTCGTCACATTCCCAATTCATCTCAGACACAACTTGTCACGAGCTCAATTCGTCGTGATCAAAATTCGTCTGGAGCACAATTCGTCCCTGTCACAACTCGTCGTAGTGACAATTCGTTGCGAGAACAATTTTTTTGCAGTTCCGATGCAATGCATCTATTTACTTACAAAGGTAAGACTTTCATTGTCTACAAAAGCAAACTAAATGTTTCATTTATGGGAGTTCAAAAGTTAAGAAGGCACATAAAGGAGGGAGGTTCTTTGATTTGTTTATTGTTACTTATGACAAGGAGGAGGGATCTGAGCAATGCTTGCGTTAGACATTAAATTAAAAATTATTGTTGTGGGTAATCCTTAGCATCCAGTGTAATTTCGTGAAAAAGATATATATTGGTTGTAAATTATCTAAATTTAATTTTTCAAGACAATTAATTTTCTAAAACATATTTTTAGTAATTAATATTTTTTCCTTCATTTAACTATAGTTTTCGTAGCTTTATAATTTGAATTAAAATATTAGTTGTGTAGCAAAAATTAAAGACTTATGAAACAGACATTATGGGTGCTTCATCACGAAAAAATTTTTTTTTCTCCTTAGGATAGAAGACCAGTAAAAGTTTTAAACAAAAAGTTTATAAGACAAAATATAAAACAGAATATTCTAAATAGTTTTTTTTAATCTAAAAATCGGATTTTTATGCACTACGGTGCTATTTCAATGATTCGAGTAGCACTGAGCTAATTAAAAGCTGCAGGTGATAGATAAATTATAAAATTACATAAAAACATACAGTAAAGCTCGATATAACGAGTATGGTATATTACAATAAATCCGCTAGTATGACAAATATCCAAATCCCCGACAAAATCCTAGCAAATTATTAAATCATTGAAAAATATCGTAAGTTTGCAACCAGGGCCTGCGCTTCATTTGCCACCTCGCCAATTGCGATACAATCACAAATTCGACGAAAAAAAATGTGTTTTGGCCAAATTATTGGTGAGTGATTTTTTTTTCTACCGAAAATAGGAATATATTTTCGCCTCGCTCTGGGGGAAAAAAAGTCAAAATTAACTTTTTTGAACAAACCCTGTATTTTTTATTCGGTTACAGTCCTTTCCGTTAGATACGTCCCATAACCAATTAGAATTATATTAAGTTCAAATATTGTAAGGAACAAGAGAGATTATGTAAGCATGAAAAAAACTACCGTGAAATGCAGATCAACAACGTTAATTGCCTGATCAGCGTGATATAGCGTGACAAAATTTTTCTCTACAGTTAGTGTCAATAATAGAGATAAAGTAATAGCAAGATGCATATTATCATCTATTTTTGCAGAAAATATGTTTTCTCTTGACAATAGCATAATGTTAATTCGGGTTCATTCTTATATTACTGCTCTAGTCTAAGAAGTCATCAAAAATTAGCACCAACCTATTCCTATCTGTTTTCCCAAATGACAATAAAACAGAATCTACATTTTTTATCCTCTCTCCCATTCATTCCTCACTTACTCCTCCCCTACTACAAAATTACTCTTGATTTGAATTTAAAATTTTTAAAATAATTCAATTTATAGTACATTTGTATTTTCTTTTGAAGCCTTCTATGAGAAAAAAGCCAATCATAGAAAATTTTTTAGATTTGCCTTTAGCTAAGACTTTTGAAATTCGGCTAATACTTTTGATATTTGGCTAATTTACTGACTAATAACTTGAAGCCCTTAGCGTAGGGCCTGATAACGAATTAAAATTAACAGCCTTCTACTTTTACGATTGAGTTGTTACTAGGAAAAGGCATTTTTCTGCTTAAGTCAGCAATATTATATAAAAAGATTTAAATGGAAAACATTTTTGTTAATTTCTGGTATCAATGCAAAAAAGCGAAATAGAAACATAATTTCTTTATTATAATTTTTGCCTATTATTTTGATCTAGCTCTGCGTGTGTGACTAGCCTGTAAGTTATTTTCTTCCCAATAAAAGAAAAAAAACTAATTATTATTATTCATTATTAAAATTCCTGCCATGCATTTTGAAAGAATGCACATTTTGTTGACCACACACATATCTACCATGCTCCCTTATTTCCCTAAACTACAATTTACTATTGAAATTAACATCTATTGTTATCAATAACGTACCGCCGGGATGTACGGTGGTCAGGGAGATGATCTCAAGTCAAAAAGATCTCGGGTTCTAATCCCAGATAAGGCATGGAGTTTTTTTTTGCCTTCTCTTTACTATTTGTCCCTCTTACTGTGCACCTGCAATGGTGCCTCTGAGAGGGTGGCTAACAAATCTGCCCTTCTGCTACCCTAGTGACGAAAGTCAATATTCGGGTAAGCATTGGAAAAACAATTATCAATAACATCAAAAGGTATTGCACTTTATTTCATTTTAAAAAAAAAAAAACTTTTAACGATTTTGAAATTTAATGTTGAAGCATTTCTGCTCTAGAAATTTCTGTCTTTTATAAAGCACATAGCTACTTAATGCAGTTTAAAATCTGTAGGCAAAAAAAAGTCTATTCTGGGCATGAATTTTAAATTTAAATAGTTATCCATAGTAGAATAAAAAGAGGATCATTATAACGGACTTTTATTGTACTTTCTCTTGAGAAATACTTAAATTTTTGTAAAATTGATTAATATTTTTCCCTCAAATTTTAAGGAGTAGCCACAAAAATCTGTTCTAAATAGTTTAACTAGGAAAATACTCGAGCCGTTTTGTGTTGACTTTACTTTTTGCATACGAGTATATCACTATATCTCTAGAACTATTTTAGAAAATCAAAAGATATTAGAGCAGAATTGAAAAAAAAAATCATTTGTTTAAAAGTAATTTTTGACTTGAAACAATTCAAAATAATTCATTCCTTATTAAAATCCTTTTTTAAAAAATTCCATAAGAACAATTTTACTTATTGCCACGAACGTTTGAAATTTTTACCACGTTCAAACTGAAATTTCTCATAATTTGTCAAATCAAAGTAATTTGTCATTTCAAAGTCAATATCTGGGTGGGAATTGGAAAAAAAATTATCAATAACATCAAAAGGTATTGCACTTTATTTTATTTTATTCTTACAAAAACTTGTTATGATTTGGAAACTTGTTCAAGCATTTCTGCTCCAGAAATTTCTGTCTTTTAAAAAGTACAGAGCTGCGTAATTCAGTTTAGTTTACAATCTGTTGGCAAAAAAATTTCTACTCTAGACATTGATTTCAATCTAAATAGTTATCCATAATAGAAGAAAAAGAAGCTCGTAATAATGGACTTTTACTGTACTTTCTCTTGAGAAACACTTCTACTTTTTTAAGACTGATATCGATTCGATTTTTGACTCAAATTATAAGGTGCAGCGGCAAAATTCTGTTCCAAATAGTTTAACAGGGAAAACACTCGAGCCTTTTTGTGTTGATTTTAGTTTTTGCATACGAGTATATAACTATATATCGAGAACTATTTCCGGAAATCAAAAAATATTAGTACAGAGCATTAAAAAATCATTTGTTTAATAGTAATCTGTAACTTGAAACAATTCAAAGTTATTCTTTCTTTATTCAAATCTTTTTGTAAAAATGCCATGCAAAAATTTTACATATTGCCAATGAAGTTTGAAATTTTTACCACCTTCAAACTAAAATTTTTCATAATTTGTGGGGAGAAAATATTATTATTTACCCGCTTGGCGTTGCTTGAAGACATAAGAATTTAAGAACATTAACAACATTAACATTCAAACATTAAGAATTTAACACTTTGTGTTTATTTTAAAATTTCACGCAACGTTTTACTATCATTCATAAACTAATTTACAATATTCATTAAATTACCAGCAGTCGCAGCTTAGTAAAATAGTAATAAAATAAAGATAAATTAGTAGCAGAAAAATAAAATAGTAGTAGATGAATTACGATAATTTTCGCCATTTTTTTTAATGCAATGAGAAATGATAACTACTACGGCATGTTGACAATTTAAGTAAAAGTATCTAGTTATAAATCTGAAAAGGGTTTTATTTTTAAACTAAAGCGATATCCAAAAAGAGGTCATTCAAATATTACATTGCTATGCAACTTCGAACTGTAAACCCCCCTTCGAATACATACGTAAGGAATTCCCAATACTCTTTCCTTGTTTCTTTCTTCCTACTATTTTGACTTTTTCTATTTTAATCTAATTTCAGAAATAAATTTTAATAAATAATGTAACTTCGCATGAAACTAAAATTAAGTATGAAAATATTTTATAAATTTTAGAGTAGAATATGCTTTAAGAGATTTTGGTGTTTTCCATCGGTAGTCAAATTTCTTGACCTCTGAAACTTATAAAACTTTTTCTCTACCCAAATTTAACTTTAATAACAAATATGTAATTTTGAAACTATAATATATTTCTAGATTTTTTTTTTGGAAATATTGCATTTGATCAAAAAGAAAATTTTAAAAAATGATTTTAGTGACTTTTGCAAGCATTGATCATACCTATCCACCTTCTTGTAAGTAACAATAAGCAAATCACAAAATCCTCCTCCCTTACGTGCTTTCGTAATATTTAAACGCGAACAAATTAAATACTCACTTACCTTTCGTAAACAATACAAAAGTTTTGTCTTCGGAAATAGATAGTCTAGTAAAATTTGGTTTTTTCTTTGAAAAGATTAATACCCAAGATGTTTTTTCATAGAAAGCTTTGTTATGCTCTCATAAATGATACATGAAAATTCCCCTACTTTCCTCTGTACGCTTCTCCCTTTTTCCAGGAAAATTGGGATGATTTGAGGGGGAGAATCAAATTTTTCTCTTTAAAATTCTCAGATCCATTTTTTTTTTATACTTAATTGAAAGATACCAATCTTTATTTTACCTGACGATTAATTTAAAAAGTGTAAAAGTATTATGTAGAAAAAGTACGAATTTGTACTACATATTTACACAACCGACATTGCTATCTAAGCAAGTGAGATATTGTTTTTTATTTATTTTTTCACCCTGAATCGAATGAGTCTATACACAATCAATAATATAAAAAATGCAACTTTTGAAAGAGCTTTCGTGTATAAAAGGTACTTCTTTGGATATGTACTTATGTACGCTTTTTACAATACTATGTCGGAGTAATCTGATCAAAAAAGATACAATTTCCGATGTAATTTTTTATGCTGAATCGATGAGATTAAACAGGAATTAATAAAATAAATAGTTAAAAAGTTATAAAGATATTTGTACAAAAAGTACTATCTTGTACTTCCACTTAAATACGCATCTCACGCTACTATACAGACAAGTGAGGTATTGTTTGCTATGCATTTTTTGCTTAATCGAATGAAAAAATATCAAGAGGACTAATAATTTAAATGTTACAATAGTTATTTTTATAAAGAATACTATTTTTTTTAAATTTTACTTATTATGAATAAATTTGTCTTAATTTCGAAGCTATCGACTTGAATTTTAACTCATTCAATTTAACATACCTTACATGTTCAGATAGCCACTTGATAGTAGTGTGAAAGTTGTACTTAAGTATATGTCAGTCGAAGTGTTTTTTATAAATAAAGTGCTTTCAACTTTTAAACTATTCATTTTAATGACTGTTGTATAATCTCTTTCGATTCAAAGCAAAAAACTACATAGGAAACAGTGCCTTATTTTTTTTTAAATAGCGATGTCAGTTGCAAAATTGGTACAAATACATTTTTTTTTTTGTGCATAAAACTTTTAAAGTGTTATTCCGATCATCTCAAGATTGGTTTTACACAATTCAGCATAAAAAGAAATATTAAAAAACAAGTACATCGGAAAAAATGTCTCACTTGCCTGTTTGGAAAAAATTAAATTTTTTCCCTCAACTCACCCGAATTTTCCTCAAAAAAGGGAAAAGCGTACAGAGGAAAGTTTTCAGGAATCGCTTACAATGACATAACAAAGCTTTCTGTCAAAAGAACAATTTTGATATTTATTTTTCCAAGGAAATACCCTTCTTATTTTTATAATTTCTGGATTAAGATATATTTCATCGGAATCGCTAGAAATTGTGCTCACTACGAGTTGCGCCTTTGACGAATTGTGCCCAGGACGAATTGTACATTGTGACGAGTTGCGTCCAAGAAGAATTGTCACAGCGGCGAATTGTGCCCATGGCGACCCACCCATAGAGGGTGTACGGGATAATTTTATTAGTCCAAACCACACTACAAAACTTAGTCACTTTTCAATTTTGTCATAAATATTTTATAAAAGGAACCAACTTTGAGCAAAAACTAATGTCAACAATAAAAAACAAAATAGCCATTCATTAACAATTCAAAGTTTTCAAAAAAGGAAAAAATTAATTAACAAGAAGTTCAATCGAAAAAGATAAGAGCAAATGTAGTGCAAAACGAACATAAAACTCATTATCACAACTATACATATATATATATATATATATATATATATATATATATATATATATATATATATATATATATATATATATATATATATATTATATTAAAGTGGTTATAAAAATTTTCTGTAAACACACATCTTAAAGGTCAAAACCGCCTATCAGAACCAATATTTCATAAATCAATTCTGTAGATAGTTCAGTAAAATTTAAAATTTCATAATATGATCAGTGATCTATGTTTTACTTTCTCTAAATAAATCCCTCAACTATTTAAGACAATTTTCTTACTTTTTTTGCTTCCTTTTTTGTCATTTTTCTCTATTTCGCTTTTTCATCAGATATAGGTTCTGAAATAATTTAATATCATAATGAAAAATGTGTATAATTTACATTGAGTTTAAGCAGTATAGTCGTACCCAACTCCTTTGTTTTTAAACTTTACATTCAATCAAATCCAGTGTCTTCAGGCTATTTATTTTATTTACGAGAGTCGGGAAAACATAATTAGGTTTCATAGTTCATGTAGTGAAAAGGACCATTAACACCTAACAAATAGCTAAATGATGCATCAAGTTTAAAGAGAATTTCATTCTCCATTTTAAATAAAGATTCACTCATCACTTAAAGTATCTGTAGAAACAACCTATTCATTACTGACTCTCATATGCAATTGCATCTGAGAGTTTGACCACATGAAAAGAAAAATATTTCTTTTATTTAGCAAATTTAAAATAAAAAAGAAAATATTTCTTTGCCCTCGCAATGGTAACAAAAATCTGCTACAAATTTTATTTGAAAGCATCTGAAAAGTTAATACTTCTATCTGAAAAAAGTTTGTTTTATGTAATACAGTGTCGAAAATCTAATAATAAATAATCTTTTCCCCTTATAAAACCTACTTTCGTTTGAAAATTGACTTAAAATCTCTTTTAAAATTTGAGTGTTTCCAATCACAAAGTTTTCTGCCTTTATTGAAGCGGCAATCGAAAAAACTTCCCTTCTTACGATATTTAGTTTCTTTAAGGTCAATCGAGTTTTCTTTTCGGAAAATAAAGGGTAAGATTTTTATCCAGAAGATCGACTTTCAGTTTTTTCCTCCTTTTGGTTAAAAAAAATTTAACGTTTTTCTTAGACTTCGAATTATCATAGGTAGAGTATCTTTTGGGTTTGTGTGAAGCAATTTTGTTTGCCGTCCGGTCTCTGGACTCGTTCTAATGATGGAGAGTATCGTAAATTGTTTCTTACTACTGGTGCAGCCGGTGCAGGTAGAGGGGGCTAGGTGGCAAAAGAAAGAAAAAGAAGCGAATAAGACGTCCACTTCATTCGTCTAGGATCGTTTCACGTCTGAATGCGCCGTTGCTTCCAAGTAGTTGGCGCCACTTCCAAGCCTTCCCTGTTTACCTCACTAACTGCAGACGAAATTGCTTCTCTACACCCCGACCACACACTCCACTGCACCCTTAGTAAGTTCACAGAAACGAGAGTAACCTTTTGCACAAACTTTAGGGGCGAGGGTATAGTACACCAGGTATCTGGATCGATATCTAACCAATACACTATGAATTAATCCTTCAGTAATATATTGGACGTTAATGGAACGCATCATTTCTAGCGAAAAATATTGGAAAATCCACTTTTATCGGAATAACTGGGAATTATAGCCGTAATAGATCAAAGTAAGAGTGTCGCCAGATAAGATTTCATGGTTCGTAAAGTGGACTTACATGTTAAGAATAAACCGCAACTGAGAGTCATTTATTAAACTAAAAATTTTATCGGCTTTTGTCAATACTCATTTAAGTAATTTTTTTTTCCATTAATGAACAAATACCGAAAATGAATTTTTATGTAAACTATAAAAAAACGGAATAAGGTTCATAATTCCCTTATTTTTTACATTCAAGTTTTATTTTAAAAAAAATATTTAGTATTATGAACAATCGCGCCATTTAGTTGATTAAACATAAGTAACGTCAAACAGTGATATATGAAATACTGTATATTTCTTATTTTTAAAAAATAAACATTATAATTAAAGAAAAAATAAAAATTGAAAGTTGAAAAATGGGAATGCTGCTGCGTATTGTTAGAACCAAATAAAAAATTGAAATATTCTGATCTTTCATCAGATTTTTTTTTTCTATTTTCTTTTAAAAAGACGAAGTTGTGTTTCCTTCAGAAAATCTCATTATTTTATGTTTTACTTTGACACTTTGTTTCTGAAAGGTGCCAAGCTCTCTGTAAGAAAGAGTGCACATAGGTTTGTCAGGTTCGTATCATTTTTATTTTTTTAAATGTTAACGTTAAACGTTCTTCTAAAGCATTTACAAATATGCATTAAACCAGGATGTAAACGTCACTTCATTTCGTTACAGACAAAAAAATTAATTTAAAGACTTACGTCGGTGTTGTTTAAAATTTAGATGATAAGTTAAGTCCCAAATAGGTATCAAAATTTAGTTTAAACTACATTTTAAATTCATTAAGGTGCAATGTAGTTCACAAATAGGGTTTAAAACAGTTAAAAGTGTGATCCCAGAATAGCAAATAGATTAATTGCTAGAAAACTCAACAAATGTGCACCTTATGCTATTTTGGAAGATTACTTCCAATTCCTCAGGCATTAAATGAAGACCTTTATTGAATAGTGGACTAGCTCCGCTTATTCAAAAAAAATGGAGTTACCTCTTTTTTGCTACTTTCTTTTAAAAACTAGTACTCCCCCAGCTTGTTTTATTTCTGCTTTCTAGTTTACATTACAATTACAACTAGAAAGGAAAAACTAAACATTGGCTGAACTTTATGGCTTTGCAGCTATAAATGAACAAGGATGAAATTCAAATAAAACTTTTCAAATAAAACTTTCAATTGTAAATCAATTTTAATGAAACAAACAAGCACAAATGAAGGAATAAAGCACAAATAAAGGAACACAAATGAACAAGCTATAGTTTATATTCCATAAATAAGGACCTTCCTCAGTGTCTAAACACTGAACACACTTAGAGTTTAGACACTGCCTAAAATTCTTGTTTGTCTAGAAAGTCTTGTTATCTTGTTTCCCTCTGTTCCTTTATTTTTGCTTCATTCATATTATTTCGCTTTCTCAATTTGTAGCACAAAGCTTCATTTGGATAAATGAATTTAAAAAAGAGCAATAATGATCAAATCACTTTGCATGTCCATGCTTGAGTGCTTAGTCTATAAACAAGAGTATTTCGATGGTACAGAGAATAAGAGCCAGCCAAAAATTCTCATGCAATTTTCAAGCTTACTTATCAGTGATTATGGTATAACTCCCATGCTTCCAGAAAAAAAATAAATGGCTTTAAAAGCAATCTGCTAGATTGCTACAATTTTCGTTGTCATGAGTATTCCTTTTTGTGGTCGTTTTCTTGAAAAGTCATACATTCTAGTCTTGATGGTAAACTTATAAAAGTCCGACACCTTACTTGCGGTGTGCTTTAGATTGTTATTTTTTTATAATAACAGTACATCTGTTATTATTTTTTTTAAATTTAACCACGTGATTCTTAAAAGAGCTCCAATATTAGAGTGGAAGCTTTGGAAGTAAGACTCGGTGTGACAAATTTAAAGCATTCTCACACATTCGTGAATCATAAATGTTTAATAGCATTAATGTTGCTCAAAATCGATACTTAATAATCTAATCTTTGATTAAATTAACGTTTTATATTTTATGATGCCCGTACATGCAAAGTGTAGTGAAATAGACAGCCTTAATATATAATTTTAGAATATTTGTCAAAAATAAAGTTTAAAAAAAAATACGCACTGTAGGAATCGCGAATAGTTCGCTTTACAGTGGTTCAATTAAATACTAAGTTTTAAATCCAAATGCATACAATATTTTTCTTAATTTCATGTTAGACAAGGTTTCTAAAATATCCATTAAGAGTGGTTATTACGGAACACCCCATATTAAAAAAAAACACATTACTCAAAAGAAGATTTTGGTATTGTTCGATTTCTAAACTCAAACTTAATTGTCAAGGTTATTGATAACTGGATTTTTGAATATATTGTTTGCGCTTTGAAGAAAACATTATATTTAAATAAAACAAGTCACAAAATGTGTACTATATATTACGATGCGTTTCCTATAAATGTCAAAAGTTAACCTAAAAGTGATAATTCAGAGATATTAGAGAGCAAAAAATAAATCCATTATTTTCGAATATTAAGTTTCTATATAGTTAGTCATCATGGTTTGTTTTTAACTGTACTGCGGTAGATTACTTATTGATCTTAGAGCAAGAAATAATAAATAAAAAAACAGTGTAGGTGGCTATTTTTTTTATAAAATCTTACTCTGTAGCACCATTACTAGAGTTCTATAATCACCATCTTCTCCGCAGAACATAAAATCATTCAATATTCCCTTAAGGCACATAAACTGTTTTCGTATTTACCATCACTGTGTTATATTGACCTCTGAATTACTGAGAAAAACGATATAGCACAGTGTTAAACTCTTTATAATCTATTTATAGCTATAAAATTTGAAACTTTATTCCTTAAATAGTTAAAGTTGAAAAGTTTAAGATAATAGATAATATTATATAATATTTTGTTCGAAAATCTTCGAGGAATGTTTATTGCCTTACGTTTCCTCCACTTGCGTTCCCTGAATGTTTGTTATAGATTGTTTTATAAGAAACGGTTAGTATATGAAAAGTACAGAGTGTTTTGTTTTCACATCTCTTTGTAATATCCTTGCTGTTATGGAAGTAAAAAATCGCTATTCGTATTAAGGGTCGCAAATCAGTATTTAAACAAGAAAGAAACTAAAATTCTCTCGGAATCTGATGAATCAATTGAGGAATTTGTATCGAAAAATACCAAAACCTGTTAGATTGTCGTCAAACAAATATTTCGGATTCAAAATAAGTGAATAGTTTTTCATGGGATCCCCAAACAAGTTATGCCTCTTTGATTTGCGTTTTCATATACTTAAGTTAAACTTAAGTTAAACACGGAGAACAATTCTGGCAAAATTACCGCACTGTATGGTAAAAAAATTGATGGTGAAAAAAACATAATTCTGGTAGTAAAACCAAACTATACAATATTTAAACCATTCATTTGGTAATTTTTTCCGTTCATATGGTAATGGTCTACAGGAAATTCTGGTTTTTAAAATTACTGTTCTTATTACCACACATTTAGTAAGAAATACAAAACAGAAAAGTAAATAAAACTGAATCAATAATTTTTATTTCATGCTCTAAGGTATCATGATAAAATTACCAAATTTTACAAAATTTACCAAATTATATTCCATATTGTATAACCATTTCTTATTCTTAATTTTACCAAAATCATTCCCAACGCGCTTCGGTAACAATTACCGAACTTTTTGGTATTACCATGGAACCAGAAACACGGTAAATATCACAATATTCTAGTAGCTTTAACCTTACTTTTTTCTCAGCATATGGTGATGTAGGTGAGGATTATATTTTAAAATTTAAAATAAAATTATTACCCCCCCCCCCCAAAAAAAAACAAAAAATTCGAATACATAATTAAAGAAATTCATTCACATTCGAAGAAATAATTAAAAGCCTCAGAAGATGGAGAAAAAAAACTGTGTTAATAAGGGGTAAGTGAAACCAAACTAAATTCGCCGGAAATATAACAGTACGCGATTATCTCTTAAAAATACTGTCATATTTACTTTTTTTAACGAACAAACTTTTGAATTAAGCGGGGACGATATTTGACCAAAGTTTTAGTTTACCCAGCCAAAATTTCAAACAGCCAGTTTAGAGTAAAACTAATATTTTACTCAATTGAATTTAAAATACTTAATACAATGCATTTTTCAAAAGCACTCACTAACTTAAACAAAAGGTATCTTTAAGAAAATAAAAGCCTTGTTTCCATCCCGAAAAGAAATTCTAATTTTTTTTTATATATCAAAGACAGAAACGTATTTATAGAAGAGCACAAAATGTAGAAAGGAAAATGTATAGTCTACTGAAAGTATTGACAGAGTATCAGACCCCCTAGATACTACAAGACGGGTTGTTGATCAGAAGATGAGGGATTTTGCCATAAAGTCTTTCCGAAATCTCTCCCCTGCAAAAAACATATCTTCGACACGATACCCTTCTGGATCTTTATTTTTACTTTTTTTTATTTATTCCGTTCCAAAGTGAGTCTGGAGTTTTAGAAATTGACGAAACTTCTTGGAACTATAAGTTTCGTCTCCTCTTGGGATCTGAAACGTGAGATACTGAGATGAAGGAGAGAAACGGTTAGAGATTCTATTTTTTTAAAAATTTTCTCTATATCCGAACCTTTTCCACTTTCAGCACTGGAATGTGTAATTCGATTAGAATGTGTACTTTGAGTGTTGAAACTTTCCTCCGTCCTCATGTTTAGCAAGAACATTTCTTTCACTACCAGGTCATATATCTTTATTTACTTACGATTTCGAATATTTCTAGCTATTCCATTAATTAAATAAGTAGAACTTTGACTCATTAATTATGGAATATTTTCGTGCACACCAAGTTGGCCTATTACTGATTAAATGGATGTGTATACTTGGTAATTTTTGAAACTAATTTCTTCATCAGATCCATCGCTAGTTTAAAATTTCTTCTCTACTTTGTAAAATAGTTATGAAATGTGTTATAAAAACATTCAGATTATTCAAGTTTAATGGATGTATATGGAATAGCTTTAACTTTACGGAACAGAATATCTTTAACTTAATTGAGAACTCAGATTCTTAACCGCATTTCTTACTAATTTTTTTGAAAAAAAAAACAAAAAATTCAACATATCTCTTTTATTTTATTAATAAATACAACGAACTGAAACAAAATATAATACGCAAGTTTTAAGTTGAAATTTTAATTTCGTTTAATGTATAAAAAACATTTAATTTACCATCAGTTTACTATCTTGAGGTATCAAATGAAAAGAGTAAAATATTAGTCGCTTTATGATAATTTTTAAAGTAAGGTACAAATCAAAATGATACTTCCAAAAGCCAGTGAAGTGATACGCCACTTTTTAAAACTTTTTTTTTACTATGTAAATTCAGATATCACCATCATACGATGGTGATATCTGAACCATCAGTTCAGATATCACCTTCATATCAGATATCACCATCGATATCATCTTCGTATCATCAGATTCATCGCGTATACAATCGCACAAAACACGTGTGCAGTCCCACAATCCAACAGGAAAATTTCCAAGCAAAACTTGGCAAACTTCCAATTACAGTAGATTTTTTTTTCACTTCCGGCAGAGTAAATACGTGATAAATTACAGCACGTATCGACAGATTCTGCTACGCCCGAGTTTTCTCGGGATACTACATATTCACGATATATACATACCCGAGTTAACTCGGGACAATCAAGAAGGTGGTTCATTAAAAACTCTGATTTTTTTATTGATTCATTTTATATACAGAGTATGTTTGTGAAAGGAATGGATGGTTTTCCTGCATGATGGCACATAGCATACAATTTCTTGACGAAATTTTCAGTAAAAGTAGTTCTGCGTAAATAAATCTAAATTATGTTGAAACAGCCCCAAACTTCTTCTCTTTACACAGTAAAAAGAGGTGTCTCAAAATTGGGAGACAATGTCTCAAAATAGCACCGAAGCAAATAAAATCGAATTTGTAAACATTGTATACTTGTTATTAAGTATAGTTACGTGCTCAAAATTGAAATAGCTTCGAGAATCCATTTTCATTTGTAAATAAACAAGTTGGCAAGGTAGGGAAGTGTTGATTACCGATCTGAAAACCTTCTTTGCTCTTGAAATAAATTTGAAAGGAAAATAAGGGCAGGTAAACTTTAATATGACTAGATTTTCTTATCGAATATTTGATCGTAATAAACTAGTGCAATTTGAATTTGTTCACATTAGATGATGATGCGTCATTTTTGAGAAAATGCATTTTTTTCAAAAATGAGTATATACTGTTTAAATTTTGAGCATGCCACTACACTTAATAATGCATGCATGGGTTTTCAAATTCGACTCTATTTGTGTGGGAGCTATTTTGACACACT
Source organism: Parasteatoda tepidariorum (assembly GCF_982258835.1). Taxonomy (NCBI): domain Eukaryota; kingdom Metazoa; phylum Arthropoda; class Arachnida; order Araneae; family Theridiidae; genus Parasteatoda; species Parasteatoda tepidariorum. Next base: position 21,015,711 of record NC_141765.1, read on the forward strand.
TTGCACAATTTTGAGAAACTTTTTCTTACGCTGTAGACGTGCTCGGTTCATGCCTTGTTGGCATTACTCTTATATTTTAAATAAGGGAAAGGAAAAGAAAACTGTCATTTGGTGTTAAATGTTATTATCTAATCCGGGATTGGTCAGGGAATAGAGAACTCTGCTTCCAACAATGTGACTAGGTTCCAAATCCAGACATGACTGGTCTATTCGACTTATGTCTCCGGCTCGCACCTACTACAGTGACATAATCAAGGTAGTTTTTCGTGGTTTTCATCTCCAGGTAATACAAATGTTCCATCAAAAAGTCCTCCGCAAAGACTCGTTTTTCCCAATGTTTCATCTAGTGGTTCCCGTGTCCTTTGGGTCAGGCTCAAAATTACAAGGCTATGATATTGAACATTTATATTCGTAAAATTGGGTGATCTATCTATTCAACGTCGGTTATAAAATAAAGTAAAATGTTATGATATGTGTGGCAAAATCCGATCACCAAAAACGGAATTTACACGAATAGGTAAATGACATATAACGATTAAAACAATGCTCAACAATGAAAAAGGTTTTTATTTCATGCATCACTTCCTTTTTAATAATTCTGAACTACCATCTATCGCACTGTACATATCTTCTCACTGTCAAAGTTTTTTTTTTTGCACAAATAGAGCAAAATTCAGGAATTTCTGTGGGGGGAAAGAGATTAAATTATTATTTTTATGTTGTTTTTAATTTATTTTTGAAAGCTAACTTAATAAGGTTCCACTAGGAGTTAGAATAACTGTGGCCATAAGTCATTGCTAAGCATCCAAGATTCCTGAGAAATCCATGTCTTATTTATTGCTGTGATCATTCTTAAAAAGTAAAAAAAAAACTGCAATAGAAATTAATTAGAATTAAAGGAATGAAATGGAAAATGAGGCATCATTATCAGACGTATTTGCAGGTTTTTAACAAATTAAATTTAACAAATTAGACACTATTAATATGGGAAAAAATGTTTTTGGAATAGTTTTTTCTCAATATATACGAACAATGTTTTGAATTCTCATTTTTTTTTCATGGTATGACGTCATGACGTTAATTTTAAGGTATCAATTCATAAAATATAATAAAAAATTTACTATACAGAAAGATTTCCTTATATACCCTAGGAAACTTTATAAAGTAAAAATTAATAAAATAATTGAGATTAATTTTTCAATCGTTATGTAACAGAAACCATTTCAATTTAAAATATATCTCAATTGTCTAGTTACTATAATTTAGCAAAGACCTTATCGTCCACAAAGCTTTCTATACAGTTGGCTATTAGAATCATAGGATTGGATATCTAACTAAAGGTTGACTGACCCGGAGGCCCTGTTTTCCGAAAATCGAAGTTCCCGTAAATAGAATGTCAAGAGAAGGCGCAGGTACGAAGGAGAGATTAGTTTGTCCTAACAATACTTCCCCCTTAAGGGCTGAAACCACTTCACTATCACTGTAGCATTTTGTTACAGTTCGTGGCCTGTGGCAAGATATCCGACCTAATCGCTTGGTGTCAAATCCACTAGTACTCGAGGAAAACGAGGCGTCAATTCTCGGTTTATAACGTAGGAAAATTCTTAACTCTCTATTATTTACTGCCACTGCTTAGCATAGTCGTTGCCCCGTAGCCAAATGATCGAATCGTTGATTTTGGAATCTGTTATTTCTCTAAAATATTTCTGAAATAAATCGATTTTTAGTAAAGATTACTTGCTGTAGACCATTCACAGCAAAGCTTGTTTTAGATTAGCAGAAATTTAGAAATATGAATAAGGGAATTAAGATTTAGTTAAATTGATTAATAAGTATTAAAGTACGCTGTATTTTTGTATTTGTTTCAAACTAAAGATGGGCAGCTTTAAGTTTCGATAATAAGAAATACATTAAATTAAAGTCATATACTGTATCTTACTTTGAATATAAGATCCATAGCATTGTAACATTATGTATTATACAAACGTTCGTAATGTATTATATTAAACGCCTTTTATTGCACAATGAATTACAATACAATGAGTTTTAAATGCTCTCAACGAGCAGCACTAGGATAAAAATAGTAAGAAACTATTTTTTTTCGAAGAAAAGTACCTTTTGATAATGATATTATTTGAATAAAGATTTCAGCCTTTCTGAATTTTTAAACTTATTTCTTTTTTGCTAAAAATTCATCAGATACATTCAGTGTGAAAATAATATATTCAACCTTAGATACTAATGTTAGCTGATGTTTCACAATCTACTATACACTGTTAGAATTTTTACTCCAAAATCACGGGCAAAATAACTTGCAGCAGTCTGTTCCTCCAATTAGCCATAAAATTACGGTATAAAACATTTTTCACCTTTACGGTTTTGAAACCATTTAGAACTAGTATGGTTTAAAAACCATGAATACAAAACTACTCGGCTTTTTAACCATTTACAACTAGCATAGGTTCAAAACCATGAAAAAGAAACTTAAGACATTAGAGTTAGGCTTTTTGTTAAGCAATGGGCATTGGAGTTAGGTTGTGGTTGAGTAGTATTTTATCAAATGAACCATGGAATCGATTTAATTAGTTTATCTGGTTGTTTAACCAATCGTAAGAGATGAGAAATACTAGACTTTTTGTGCACTGGGACTCGAAGCCCTGTTCTATCGATCCTATAGATATTATTTTCGACAGGTTAGTCCTCTCGACGATAATATGTAACCAGCTGCAAGGAACTTTCATTAGGTGTGACTAGTTGGTGCGAGGCAGTGAAAATTAGAGTTAGCTAGTGATTCAGTTGTGTTTTGTCAAGTAAATTGTAGAAAGTAGTTTAATTAGCTTATCTACTGGTTCTATAGCAAAGGATGGGAATTACTGTACCGTCATGTCGGGCTACTTTGTGCAGCGGGGGCTACTTTGTACAAATTCGAATTTGGCACTTTTCAAGTTCTGCTATACAGTATTATGTTTTTTTCACGTTAAAAATGTGTGGAGTTTGAAGACAGAAGTCTCCTCTATTACTGCAAACATTTTTTCGAACTTAAAAACAATCTCAGAGTGTGTTTTGTTTATCCAATGTCAGCAACTTTCCGAGAACGTCGGACGTCGAATAGTGTGCGTGGAAACTTTAGCTGTGAAATGCAAAGACGTTGATAAAACAATTGTCGTAAGTGCAAAATTTTTTATTTATATATTAATAAACACTTATATCATGTTAGCGTTAAAACATTTTGAAAATTAATAAGAAATAAATGGAAAATGAAAAAAAATGCACTGTGGGGCTACTTTGTGCAAAGTTTCATTCGTTTTTTTTCGACAGAAAAATGGTCAGACGTTATAAAGAAATACCTGGAACGAGAAACTACCGTGATTACACTAGAAAAGTTGCAACAATGCTTGCAAGCAGTTGCTGGTGGTATGTCGATTGCAGAAGCCTCTCGGATGTACAAAATCCACAGAAATACTGTCTCTAATAAAATTCACAAGAAACACGTGAAACGTGCTGGTAATCTATTATTTTTCTTCTACAAAGATTTTTCAATGAATTAATCAATCGATTTAACGCATAAAAATATTTTTTACAGGACATCAGGTGATTTTGTCAGAAACTGAAGAGCAAATTCTGTCATGTTCATTCAAGCATGTTATGTTCAAATTTATCAATATTATAAATGTTAATGAATCTGTAATAATTATTATTTTTGAAATTTCATCTATTTCAATGTTCAAAAATGTATATGGTTTCCATTTGTTTAAACTCAAGTGTTTTGAAATAAACATTCTCTTTAAGAAAAAAGTCTTTATAAAAAATGGTTTTTTAAGGCTGAAAATTATTTTCAAACTAGTATCTTTACATATCTTGATGTTTTTGTTATTAAAAATGTCAACAATTAACTTTTTTAGCAATTTTATATCAATATTTTACTAAAAACATGATTATTAAAAGGAATTCCTATCGCTACAAAGTAGCCCCACTTGGGGGCTACTTTGTGCTAGGTATGTTTAGACTTATTATTTGTAAATATTATATACAAATAAGGACAATATTGATCAAATTCACTCGTCTGAGTCCAGTTATGAATATAATATCGATAAATTTTACTAAAGTTTGAATTAACATAGTTTCTTTACATGTCAAATTTCAAAAACTGCGAAATCTTGCACAAAGTAGCCCTACATGACGGCTGAACATCTCTATGCTGATGTCATTTATGCATGAATGAGAGTCTCGTATTCTAATAGTCCAGGTTCTTCATGTGTTGAAGAAATATGTGAAATAGTGTGGTGTCATAGCTGCGGTTCAAACACCCGTTCAGACGATCATGAGATATTTAGAATTACCCTCTTTGATTAAGTATAGTCCTAGCTTCAAGTAACTAAGTGGCTTCATAAGGTGTTCGCCACATACATATTACTTATAAGATTATTAGACATCCACTGTTGTGATAAGCATCCAATGAGGAAAAATAAAAATATGAATTCGTAATATTTTTTGCATTGCTTTGCTTCCAGCTTTCGCAGCTTTTCAGGAGCGTGCTCTTGACTCTCATCGACTGCTTACCTTGTTGATGAGATAAAATTCTGGTTGTTTAACCAAATTAGGTGAAAGCAGTTTATAAACGGTTTTCCGCAAAGTGAACTGTTTGAATACTAACTTATTTATTGTTATTTGACTGTTTGGTTGAAAATGGTGAAATAAATTTAAATAAATTGCTATTAAACTATTTTCCCGAGACATTTCTAACAGTGTAACAATCTTGTTTCGATCAGTGCCATGTAGTAAGAGATACGGACAAGTTGCATGGTTTCAAATACACTAACATACGAGAAAACTGACTACATTATCAGTTTATAACATAAGAAAAATTTTCACTCTCAATTATTTACTGCTACTGTTTAACCAATGTTTCGCAATATATTAAAAAATTATATTACAGTCAATGGTAAGAAGAAAGAGATACTGGCTAGTTGTATGGTGTCAAATGCATTAGCGTACGAGAAAATGACACAATTATCGGCTCACAACGCAAGAAAAAATTTCACTTTCAATTATTTACTGCCACTGCTTAACCATTATTTTATACTCTATTAAAGCATTTTATTACAGTCAATGCTATCTGGAAAGAGATACGTACATAGTGCATGGTTCATGGTTCACATGCATGGTGCAAGTTGAATGGTGTCAAATACACTGACACACGAGAACTGACGCAATTATCAGTTCATAATTTAAGAAGAATTTTCACTCTCAATTATTTACTGCCACTGCTTAATTAATATTTTACAATCTATTAAAACATTTTATTACAGTTAATGGTATGTGGAAAGAGATACGGGCAAGTTGAACGGGCACACTAAAACACGAAAAAAACGACGCAAATATCGTTTCACTACTTAAAAAAAAATTTTAACTCTCAATTATTTATTGCCACTGCTTTGCATATTCATTCCCTCGCAGTCAAGTGATCGAATCCTTGAGTGCAGGGCTAAAGAGAATAGAAGGGCTGGTTCACTCCTTTGAAGTAGCTCTCGCCGCGCCAATCCTCCGATTTTCTCTAGTGACGTCACTTTGGCGCAAAGCTCGCACTTTTACTTCAAGAACGGAGCTTTCGGCCTTACTAGCTCTAACTAATATTGGAGCATTTCTTTTTGCGACATATGTAATAAATAGGAATTTATTGAAGTTTTTTTTTGTATCAATACTTTTTAAAGAAGGGTTATTTTTCAATAGATGGCACCACTATGATAAAATTTAAATGCAATCAAAATTATATTTTAGGAGAAATTTTTATTGATCCTTTTAAAATTGTATTTTTGGGGTAGATTGTGGATATAAATTGTATTGATATTTAAGGAGCTTTAGATTATCACTTTTATGGCGTGTTAGTGGGTTTGTAGCTGGTTTTTCTTATGGATCTTTTTTTTTTGTTCTGACGTCCACTGGATGCGGGATGACTTTTGAGCGAGTAAACAGGTCAGTATGGATTATTCCGCCTTGCTGAGAAAAGTATAAGAGGTGTGAAGAGTGGCTGAAAAAGTAGTAAGACGGGAGTGCCTGAAAAAGTAGTACGACGGGAGTGCGGATCGTGCCCGATGGAATGTTGAGTTGAAACATCACCGCTGACAGGATCTATCATGGCTGTTAGAGGTATGTTCTGAGCCGGTATCATCGAGAATGAGTGTAGATTTAGCTGGAATCTCGGAATGAGTTGATCCAGGCGGAAGTGCTGAAAGGTTGATATTTGGAAAGAGTCCCTGGATACCGCGACTAAGAAGCCACATTGATTGGATGAGCTGTTGCCTGGAAAAAAGTTGATCTGAAGCCTCAGAATAGTTGACTGGATATGATAGACGGAGTGTCGCTAGATTCAAGACGGTTGACAAGAAGTGAGCGTTCCTCGGCAGAAAATCAAGTGTTTCTAAAGAGCTGAATGGTGGTCGGAAGGTCGAGGTCCTCCTAGTCCACAAGTCTACCTGCAGGCCCGGTGGGCGTTCCAGAAGGTGATCTGCAAGTTCCTTTGTATTTATAAACTCTAATTTCTTACCTTTTTAGTAACTTTTTAGAAGAGCATTTTATTCCGTATTTTAAATTATTTCTATCCGATGTTGAGATACCTATTTTAAGATGAGCCTGGGATATTTAATTTTAATTATATGCTGTAGGAATACAAGGTCTTAAAGTTTAAATGTTTTTGTAAATTTAGAATGAGCTAGTATTTTTATTTCGTAAATGTCTCTTTTAGTGTGAATTAATTTAATGTTATGCATATGAAATTTAAAGGTGCTTTTTATCGAAAAGTTTTATCTTGAGAATAACCATTTGGAAATTTAAAGGTGTATAAATTGAAATTTTGAGTGCACATGAAGGCATCTGGAAATGATCGGGATTGTGTTTGTTGTTAATTTATAAGTATAATAAAATTTACTTTTGATTGTTAAAAGTTTCATGTACTTCATTAGTCAAGTGCCTATTTTTGAACCTGGGTAACCGTTACCAAAATTCAGTTAATAAATCACAGCCTTGCCAAAGTTGGAAGGGTAACGGTACACATATTCTAAGACATTTGTTATTTTCTACAATGGCTTTCCTCAGTTTTTGCAGCGAATTTATAAGAATTTAAAACTATTATCGAAATGCCAGTTTGCGCGATTGCAACTTGAAAAAATTTTGATAGGAAAACAAAAGGAAAAAATATAATTTTCCGCGTGTTCCCTAAAGTAAATGAACAACTATGTAAAGAATGGACTCCGAAATGACACAGTTAATATAAAACAGCAATACGTTTATTCTGTCGTTAAGAACTTTTATAAAAATTCATTATCTAAATAGAAACCGCCTCGTTACTTCAAAAAGAAAGGCAGGTGAAAAAAATGGATAAAGTCAAAGAAAATTAAAATGTAAATAAAAAGTATAAATAAAATATTTAGTATATAGTTGGAATTCTCCTAATTTCATAACATTTTTTTTTCATGTAGTTATTCTTAATATTTATGATTTTTTTTTAAAAATTATACTTTCTTAAATTTAAATATCTATAAATTATACCATCGTAAATTTAAATATCTATAAACAATTGTAAAATTTCTAATGTCATTATGAACCTAAATTATTATTTTGTTTCAGTTATTATCGTTTAAGGTTGATGTTTCCTAATGATAAGGTATGAACAAATTGCTATTAACGGCATATTTTAAAATCGGGGATTCTAAATTTAACTCAACTTATTGTTATAAAAGAATACGTAGATAAAAAAGTGTCGATATATACTTTCATTTTTCTTAATAATTAAAGTTAAAACTGAACTTTATAAAATAAGTATTTATAGTGTCATTTTCACCAACTAGTAAAATATTTTTATAAGTTTAAAATGGTATTTTTTTTTTTTTTAATATACTGGCCAAGAAAGTTTTTTTAAACTATGTTTATGATTGGAAATAATGTGTTAATTACGTAAAGTTTGGAAGCTAATAGCCAGAAAGAGTCCAACTTATTTTTACAAAGAGAAAGAGGCAAAGTTATCATAATATCTTTGCTTGCGATCTCCGAGATCTGTGGACACAGTGACGTCATGAGGAGGGAAATCGTAGCTTCAGTTCTAAGAGCGGAGTGAACTAGCCTTTCTATTCTCTTTAGCCCTGCCTTGAGTGTGGAATCTGCCATATCTCTAAAATATTTCTCGGGTAAGTCAATTTTTAGGAAGGATAACTTTTAAATCACCATTGACTGAAAATATTGTTTTAAATTCGGAAAACTGTTTACAATGGGAATTTAGGAATATAAATTAAGAACATGATGTTAAGTCATAGGCATTGATAATTGAAGTATTCATAGATCTGCTAAATATTTTTGAAGATTTTATTCGAAACAAATGTTGCGAATGAATTTTCTGTTTTCAGCAATGTGGAATGTATTAAAGCGAAGTACATCATACGTAACTTACACCAAAATAAATAACATTCAGTAAAATATATTAGCTTTGAGTATAAAATAAACTACATTGTAATGCAAAACAATACAATTTGGGTTGAATTTCATTACAATCTATTATTTTGAATATGCAATACTGTGCAACGCAAAGCATAGTGTCACAATGCAATACGATACATTATAATGCAGTTACTTTTCAATACTATTTCTTAATACATACTAGAAAAAATTTCCGATCAAATTGCTGTGAAAATTACCAATATTTTTAATATCAAACTCATTTTTATCGTATTTAAGGAATAAAAATTAATATATACCGTAATTTTCAGAACAATATTTACTGTAAAGTCACTAAATCGCTGTGACTCAGTAAATATTACTTTAAAAATTAAGATTTAAAATTTTGCGGTGAAAATTGGTTTTACGGTAAAATGGATTCCATGAATGCTGCTCTCAGGGGGCCAGTACTTTTTACCGTAGTTTGATCTGAAAATTTTTACAGTGCATTCTAAAGCGCCTTTATTTTATCTAATATTCACTGAATTTCTTATAATACCGATGCATCGTTTTAGCTTTAACTTTTGGAGTTTTCTTTTTCGCTTTGAGAGATTTCTTTTTACTTTACATTTTTTTCTCGTTTTTTGTTCTTAGATTAATTAAGTCGACTTAGGAGGCATTAATATATACTATTTACTTATTAATTTAAACATATATTCATACTTCAGCATACTATTAATATGTATTCTGCATAATTAGTATTGTTTAAAAGTATGCTAGATATGGAGCAACTTAAAAACAATGAAACGATCTTAAAAACTTATAATTTCTATATTATCCGTTTCTTTGCTCTGATGACGCTTATTATTCTCATTTGATTTGATAACAAGTCGTGTATTATTGAAAAAAAATATTGTCAGAACTATTACATTCCTCTGAATAATCTGCTGAAATTTTGTACATGCTCCACTGAAAATTATTGTTTGTTCATAATAAAGACCAAATTCTTTTAGAAATTGCTATAATTTATTACTATTATGATAGAAGTCAAACAAAACTGCATCATATAGTAAGAAAATGCTTTATATTGATGTACTTTTTGGTTTATATTAACTTGTTTTCTAGAATACTCCTCTGGTAGCTTAACATTGGACTACAGCCAGCATTCTGTCCCATATTTCAGTGGGGAGATTTTCTGACAAACATGTCCAAACAGAGAACTCCTAATACAATAAACTTGCGACTCACTTGTGGCCAGTCCAAATATGTTATTTTTCTCAAATTTAGCGCAGTGCTAAAGTCATGTAATGTAAATTTTTCATAATGACAAATATTTAGTCTGTTACATTTTTGTTATACTTTAAAAACTCAGAAATATTGTAGAACGTTATGATACCAAAAAATGTGCTTATTTTTTCTTTATATTAAGACTCAATGCTAAACTACATCGTAAACCTTTCTATCGTGCATATTTCCTTCAATTTTAGTTAAGTGCCTCGTCAAAGCATATTGTCAAACAAATTATTTGACCTTACTTTTGATAACATGATACTATTGCTTGACTTAACACCTTACTTTAGATGCAGAGCATTAGCACTGTGATATGGTTAGAGTAATTATATTATTGTTCAACCTTAACTTATATTTCTGTGTGTGTATTATTTTTCGAAGCATCATAACATGTTTACAGTTATGGATCAAGATTCAAATGAAACTCTAGTTTAGTTTTTATTTATTTCAATTTTATCATAAGCTTTATACGAAACTTTCATTAATCTGAAGTTCAATAATTACACAACACTTTTTTATCCATTTTTAAAATATAATGTTTCTCATTACTCATTGTAGATTAATAAAAAACTTATCTATGTTTTAATTTTATAAAATCAAAGTAATTACATATGCAGTTGTAACTAGAAAATAAACCTAAGTTGAGGTAGTGCATTAATAGTAAAAGGAATGGAAGATAACTATTGTTACACCAGGAAATTTTAGTTTAGTAAGCATCTAAGCAATCAATCGTCCTGCCAAGCATTTTCTAGTTAAAACTTCAAAAATTCATATTGAAAAAAATTTTAAAACATTTATATTGATGATCTAAACAAAAACTAACATTGAAATCCTCGTCAAATGTTAGGTACCAAAAGTGATAAGATCTTTTCGTCAAAAAAAAAATGCCAGTGGTAGTTATTCACTGCGAGTTGTTTGTCATATATAGATGTGTTGCAACATAATAATGTCTGCTTTCACAATACAAGATCTTTTTCACCAATTCAATTGGTACTTGTTTAATCATCTCCCTTACAATACGGTCTTGATCCTTCTGATCTGCAAAGGTTTGTAAAGATATAGTTTGGGACTCACGTTCCTTCTTGACGAAGTGGAACTTCGGGTGGAGTTAAAAAGGATTTGTTAGCAAGTAAAACGTTAAGTGAAATACGTAAAACATAAATACGATAAAAGTAAAATTAACATTAAGGGGTTCATACTTTGAACCACTCTCCTAACCATAGAACCATATTTCCCAAATTGCTACTAAACCTGTATTTTGGAAGTCGAAAATCAGAATCCGTCGAAAAAAAGGTATGTTTATTCAAAGAAAGGACATTTTTATGTCTGATTTCGCGTCTTAAAATATCGTCTACTCAATTTATTAGCATATTTACTGTTTTTAATTTGCGCGCTGTACCTTTCAGGTGCAAATAAAAATTTTATTGGCTTTATGCACTGTGAGAAAAGTAAGGTCAAAACTATGGAATATGGTAAAATGTACCACCTTTCCAGCTCTATAAGAACGCCAAAAAACTCGCTATATTTAATGGAATGCTTTGGTAAGGATTTTGGTAAAATTAACTGTATAATATTGTTTTATTATATGAAATTTGCTAGAAGCGTAAAATTTGGTAATTTTATTGTAATATATTAGAGCGTGGCATAAAAATAATTTATTCGGTTAAATTCACTTCTCAGTTTTGTATTTTACTAAATGTGCAGTAATAAGAAAGATAATTTTGAAAATCAAATTTCAAGTAAACCATTACCATATGAATTGAAAAATTACCAAATAATACCGTATTATGCTAATTACCTTAATACCTTATTTTCATTGATTATATTAGCGAGATTTTTTTTTCTCATCAGAAATGGAATATATATACCTCCTCGTCCGACGTTTCTACATTTTGATCTGGAGGTAAAATCTTATTACTTTTAAAGTATCTAAAATAGCAACATTAGTGCAATTTACATATGTAATAATAATGGAGATCTTTCTAAAAAAAGAGAAATTGTCTCGGCATATATTTACTTGGAACTTAATTTTTAATCTAAAAAATAAATAAGCATAATATTAAGTATATATATTTCAAATAAAAGCATCAACACAATGAATTGCTTTAACAAACAATGAAAATTTTATTCATTTGGATCGAATGTGAATTTATTAAAAAGAATTGCAATCTACATTTTATAACTAAATCTTAGATTTTATATAGTCCCCTTTCAAATTCCTCTCGTGTTTTATACCTATATTTATTATTGCTAAAACACACTTACAAACTGTCTTACAACGGGTATTCACACCACATATGAAAATATCGCTTATTTACTTATTTCTCTTTTTTTCGTACAAAAGCTAAATAAAAGCTCTTTTTCTTTCAACAAGAATCATTTTTTAAAACCATCTTGTTCACAAAGAGTGAACTTCATAGGATTGTGATCGTCAGTTATAAAACATTTGACTAAGTGTAATCCCTAAACAACAGAAAAATTTTCTACTTTTTTTTTCTCCTCGGTGGACTTTTAAAAGATCGGAGGATGTTAATAAGTTAATCCAGTGGAAAATACTGCGCACGACAAAAGCAAAATTAATTACTAATTACCTGTTTTTGACATCTATGAAGGCAAAGATATATTGTAGCTAGTTCAACCAACTGGTTTGCTGCCTTCCTGCAATGTAGAAAGCAACCGGTCACTGGAGATTTCAAGCGGAAATAATTAATTGATAATTAGTGGTTTCGGTTCAACACTAAACATGAATATGCATACATAAATGTTGTTTTTTTTTCTTTTCTGATCTTAACGCAAGGAAAATTTTCTAGTTATATGCTTAGCTGGTTTCAGAAAGGAAGAAACATAAGAAAAGATCTTCATTATTTAAAAATGGTGACAATGAATAATATTAAAGATCTAGCTTAATTATTATAATTCGTATTATGGTTGAAAGTGACTGTCTTGAAAAATTTGTCTCTGATTGTTTTTCATTGCTTGAATCTAATAGAAATCTTTTTTTTTTAAATAATTGGTTATGTGAAAATTAATTTATAAAGTTTAACGATAATCAAAGAAAATATTTATTCTTGAACATTACTATGTTTCATTTAAGTTTTTATTCCGATAGGAATTACATACCGCGAATTTTTAAAGGAATAAACTTTGAAAACAGAAAACATGAGCTCTGTTAATACATTTTTAAAGAATTATATTTACTTGAAAGTATAAAAGCCCATTTTGATGCTTGTCGAGACCTTTAAAAAGAGGAATATACAAAAATTGAGGAATATACTACTCGTATTCTTGTGTATTATTTTCCCTTTGGATATACACGGCGTCCTTAATTAGACTGACGGTTTTCAAAAATCCATTATACCAAAACAGTTAAGATTAAAAAATAAATATTCCTGTAGCAAGACTTAACGTTTTTCTCCTATAGTTCTTAGTCCAACATTAGACTGATCGTAAACATCACAAAGTGCGGTCAATGAGTGGATGGGTGGCCACTTTGACCAGACTGCCTAAGGATAGAGGATGTGCAGATGAGGTCCTCGTTAAACTATTCCACCGTAAAATGCTCGACTTCGTGCACAGATTATCGTGCAACCAAAGCAGGGGAGCCATCCCCTTTGCAAAGGATCAAAATTATGATGCAACGTTTTCAGATCATCCTCAAGGATGTTTCCCAAATAAGGAAACTTCCCCTACATCCTTTCCCAAATCCGGGGATGTTTCATAACCAATAGCCACTCCGCAACTCTAGTGCGACGTAAGTAAAGTTCTACTACTACTACCTATATATGGCTACGAAAAGTTTTCCGGCAGATAACGTTTTAAGTTTCTTTTATTGTTCAGGAGGCACGTTATACTTCTTTCAATCTTTTTTCCGTTACAATTTAGTGCATTAAAATTTTATTTTCTGATAAAGATATTCGATTTTGAATGTTGATGGACATTTAGGAAATATTGTAATATGATTTTCAGTTCTTTTTCTTTGATTTGAAGGTTTCCTACTTACAGAGCCAGCTGTTGAAAAATATATTTATTAAAAATATAGGAATTATGGGAGCAAACATTTCTGACGTGACACATGAATTTGTTTCAAGAATTTTTTTTTTTTTTTTTTTTTTTTTTTAACTAGCACTTGACTATAGCGTTGTAAAAATTTTCCTAATATTATAATTTAATATGAAAAGTATTTTTAACAGTACAAATTTTAAAGTTTAATTTTGTGTTGTAGAATGGTCCTTATGTTGTAATAAAAAATAAAAAAAAATATTTTATGAAAGGAGAAACACTTTCGTATTCACAATAGTTATTTTATTTTTTATATGAATCGGAAGCAGACATAATGTTTAGTGTCTTATATCTTGTGAAAAACCATAACTGGATTACAAACTTTCATTTCCAATAAAGTATTTTATATTTCAAAAAATAGTTTCATAAAACATTATATTCATCATAACAAGGATATATTTCAGAAAATATTTTCTTTGAAAGCAGTTTTTGAAACAAACTTGCGGTAAATAAACTAATGAAATGATATATTAAACCTTTAAATGTTAGTGAAATCAAATCTTTATACTTTCTTTTATTCTTATTAAGAACAAAATTTTCAAAATATGTATTGCAAATATATCTTAAGATTTCTAATATCGTTTTCATTTTTCTTATTGATATATTTTTTTTCCCTAAAAAAAAATTTAAAGTCATAAAATAGTTTTTGAAGAATTTCCCATGTAGAAAGAAAAATGATAATGTATTGAAAACTGCATTTAACTTAGGAAGCATCTCTTATTTTTCCATATTCTTGCTTGTTTAATTCATATAACTATGCTATTAAAATGATGAATTCTCTTATAAAAGTTACTGAATTTAGTTTTTTCTCTTATAAAAAATACTTTGTATTTTGTGCAGTAAGACAAACTTAAGGTAAAATATCACCTTTTCCCCTTTCAAATATTTTAAAGTACATACTCTCCCTTGCATGTTAAATAAAATAACTCGCATTTATATTTAACCATTTCTCTACATATTTATACTTCATACTTATTCTTCTCTTTTCAACTTAATTCTATTGATATTTTGTTAAGAAAAACATTCTGCTTGACATTCTCAATTATGAATTACATTATATTTAATATCATAATGCATTTTTATGAAACCTAAACTCTTATGGTTGATAAGTTTTCTATAAAATCATTTGCTTACGATAAAGTGGCAGGTAACTTCGTCGAACTTCACACAGTTTCCATAAAATCAACAACATATAAAGCATACAGATAGCGCAATACAAAATAAATGAAGCAAGTTAAAAACTTTTGAAATAATAATCAAATTTTCCCCCCACCAAGATGCAAGCTTAATAGCTCGAGGGTCAAATTTTACAAATGTGTTTACATATTTTCTTAAATAGCTTCAAAGATATTGAAAAATACGCAAAAATTGAAATTAATATTAAGAGACTCAAAAGTTTGACTACTGTCTTGACTCAACTATTGGGACCATATTTTCTAGATTGCGGATTAATAATAAAACTTCTTTTTAACATTCAGTCCATCTCTGACTGCGCCAGTATGAATATTAACGGTAGCACAATTATAATTATCGATATCATATAGTTGGAAAGATATGTATATTACAGTTCACTGAATGCAGAGATTTGACAACCTGTTTGAGGTGAGGAGGAAGTGAAATGGAATTACATTCTAGAATAGATAATGAATGTGACAAGTATTGCAAGAATTGATTCAGCAAATGAAAATTCAGTGAGATTAACATTCCCTTTGGCATACTAGCTTACATCACTGTACTTTTACAAGAAATAGGTTAATGACATTATTACACTATATGTTGCCTTCAAATCACAGTTATTGAAAGCTCGGAAAAAATATAAATTTGAATAATTTTTAAAGTAGTGTACTACAGAAGTTGAGAAACACATGAAGTTTTTCTATAAATTTCTAAATAATACAGAATGTGTTCCAATTATTTTTCTCTGTTGTTGTTGTTTCTAATGCCACATACCAAATACCAGCAAGCCTGCTTGGTGAAACCAAGTGAATTTATGGCAGGGGGGTGCGTTTCTAGTTCTTCACTGGCTCCTTCTATGGCCAAGAATACGACTTCAGCCACACACGCGACACAATCTGTTTATAGGATCCACTCATGCATCCATTTATTCATCCACAGGGCGTAATTTTGACCTGAACTTGAGAACGATCAATCTCCAATGGAGCACCATCGGAGGTATTGATTTGCTATGGGAGCATGGAGGACTCTGTGTCCCAGCAGATTTAGCTTGTATCAGTCACCAATTACTACACGAGGAGTCTTCGTCCGGCGGTTATCAAACTCACGACCTCTTGGACATGGACCGAATGCCCTATCTACCATACTATATGGAGACAGCCCGTATTTTTCTATAAGTATGATAAGCGGATGAAAGACGATCCGAAACAAAGGAAAAGCAATGAATATAAAGCAGAAAAAATAAAATTAGGGTCTTCTTACCGCAAAAATTCAGACAATAGAAAATAAATGAAAACGTATAACAAATCGAGAGTCGTTAGAAGGTGGTAGCCTTTTCAGCTTATCATCATCATTCCTTGAGGTAACACTTTAATTTCAGTCAAAATGCCGAGATCAAAATGATTCTCACATTAAGGAAGTTTTGAGAAATCTGAGGTTAAAACTTTAAAGTGACTTTAACTTTGATATTCAAGATGTTTAAACATAAATAAATTGCTCAAATTACAATACACGCTCAGTTTTAATCCGTGGAAAGAATTACAAACCACAATTATGATGTGAAAAACCGCAAAAAACGGCTTTAAGAGAAGATAGAAAAACTCAAATATCATCTACAAACTAAAATCTCTCAAAAGATGACATAAAAAAAAAAGGGTCATAATGTTTCAAAAGATCTCATTCACACATAAATTTTTTTTTATTTTTTATAACTGGTATTGACCAGCCGACCCAGTTTTGAATTTACGTCTATCCAGGTTCAACTTCGTTGCCCTGTAATTTTGAGCCCTAACCTGAAAACAAGGGAATTCCTAGATCAAGCATTGAGACAAATAAGCTTCCTTTTTGATGGAGCTAACCCTTAATTGCTTTACATGGAGAGGAAGACTACGAAACGTCCCATGGTTAGCCCGATGGCAAGGGGATTCTAACCCATGATCCATCTACCACTGAGGATATTTTATATCAGCACTGAAATGTGACAAGAATTCATATCAACCAGCAAACGCTGAAGTTTAAACGTGAGTCACCTCATTGGAAGGTATGGGTCAAAATCCCCCTTAAATCTCCCGAGCAACAATTTCACCTTGACTCCTGTTGGGCTCAAAATTGGCTCGCTATCGGTCCTATATGAGCATACACCGATTGACCAATATTGGGATGTCTATATTTTTTAATATGGTCCCATATAGAGCCAATATCGGCCTATATACAACCAATATGTTGGCCGAATAATGACTGTAAAATAACGGGTAAATCTGACAACTCTATATAAGACCGATATGAGTTGTAAAGTGGCTGTAACATATCGGATGGAAGGACAATTCTATATAAGGCCGATATCGGAAAAATAACTGCCTTTTGAATCCTTATTAGGCCAAAATTCGTGAATATTGGCCCAATGAGGGCCCAAGTTATTTTGCTGATAGGGCTTTGTCTTAAATTGAAGTATATACAAACGACACTACATTTGGCCCATAAGTATATGTCGTAAGGATATGAATGGATTAATGTAATTTAGGTGTTCTAAACGGCAATTATTATCATTGGCATAACCTAAAAAAGAGTCGAATTGATTTATTTATAAAAATTAACCTATGCTAACAATGCTAACCTTAACCTTTTCGCCTATGGTGTAGAGTTTTTTTTTTGTATTCTATGGATAGCCATTTAAGGATTTTACAGTAGTTCCTAAAATTCAGTTGACTATCATCGTTTACCAGGAAATCATTTACTACCTTTAGCTAATAGTGGGGGGGCCGAAAAGGGTTTTCAAAGAAGATAATGCCGTCATACATAAATCTACTTCTACACAATAATAGTTTGAAAAATAACAGCTTTATACTACTTTTCACCTTGTCTTGATCTACCACAGAAAATGTTTGGGGATAATGTTTAAATGGGATAAAAATGGGCTGGGGCCTTTCATTCCTATAAATGGGAATGAAAAGCGGTATTAATCAGTACAGGAACTCAAGAAAGCTGTTAAAACTGCATGTTTTAATATTTATAAGATATGGTTCTATTTCAAATGAAAACTGTGTATTTAACTTCAATTAGAAAAAAATATATAACACCAGTTATTAATATTTTTCAATAACCAGTTATGATTTGAGTTTCAAGTTCTCTGAATAAAGATTGCTGTTTTGTGTCAACTAAAATTCGTATAAATGTGAATATTCATTTTTTCTGTCTTATTTTTGTGTAGTTGTTGCGTTTTTCTTCTGTGGTATATTTTTATACCATTTAATTACACATTCAGTAAAGTTATTTTAGAGATTATAGAAAAATTTTATGTATGTTTAAGCTGTTGTGGCTCACTAAGTGTCTAAAAAACAAATACCTAAAATTAATATAAATATTGCTTCAAAATGTATTTTTGGTATTTTTTACTATTCCCTAACGGCCTGAGTGACGTCATTTGGCAGTTGAAGAGTGCGGTGCGGAGGTCCATAGATTATTGCCACCATCTGCCTGCGATCTAAATTGTAGTCGTATCGTGAGCGCTATTTCCAATATTGCCTTCGTATAACCATTATAAATTAAACCCAGACAGTTGCCAATAGAGTGACAGGAAAAAACTAATTTTATTTCACTGTACTCGCTTTTAAAAAAAATACTGAACATCCATTATTCACATTGCTTGTCAGACGCGAGTTTCTTAGGATTTGCTGCCATTCCACACAGAGAAAAGAGCATGGTCTAAACTTCCAGAGCATGGTGAAATTTATCTTATTTCTGGCTCTTTGGAAATACCAAAAAGCTTGGTAATTTTTGTGCCAAAGCGCTTTGGTAATGATTTTGGTAAAATTAACAGTAAAATATGGTTTTATAATATGTAACAAAATTTAGTATATGAGTTAAAATTGGTTTTCATAATCAGTCGGAAATCAGCTTATCATGATTCCTTAGAGCATACCATAAAAACCATTTATTCGGGGCTAAATATTCGATTTGTATGTGTGCATGTTTTTTCGCAGGTTTTTCTTCTTCTTCTTCACAATTGAAATCTAATCCCATTTTCAAGAATATGGGGGGGGCCCATATTCTTGAAAATGGGATTAGATTTCGATTATTGTATTATCTGTAAGTAATAAATTATGTGTTTATCAAGGTTAAGACTTACAGTAATTGTTTAAATATCGTCATAATTTGATAATTCTATTTTTATACATAATTGAATGATAACAATCATCTACATACACACACACGTATATATATATATATGTATATTATATGTAAAATATGTGATAAATAAATGCAAAATGTAAAATTGTTAAATATAGTTACTAATAAGTCAATATTTGTGGAGATACATGAGATATTCTTATCTATATTTTATTTCCTTTTTTGAAACAGTTTTTTCAGGAAATTTGAAATTTGAGAATATTCAAAAGGAAAAGCTTAAATTTCAAAAAATTATAATGTGTGAATAGTTAAAAATGCTTAAGCTTTTAAACTACTTATAAGAAATTAGATCTTTAAATTTAGAAAGTACAAAAATCTAGAGATTTCTACTGAACATAAAAATTATTTTATGCGTTATCATTTTTTAAGAAATTGAAAAATTATATGTTAAAGAAAGACGCAATAAAATGTAAATTAAGACTATCGTGTAAAATATAAGTAATAACAACAACTAATTTTTGGTATTATAAAGCATTTTTTAAATGTTTAGGTCTTTATAATTTAACTATTTCATATTTACAATAGTTAACGCCATCGCGATTTAACAAAAATATGCGCAGTACGAAATTCAAATAATTAAGTGAGAAGAACAAAGTAAATTGAATATTGCAATTTAAAAAATATCAATTACAAACTAATAAAAGATTATTACACACATTTTTAATGATTTTCAACGATTTAATTTAAATTTTAAAATATTTTAATAAGGTAAAATATAATTTTAAACGTTTAAGTCATTTACTGTTTATTTTTTCCTTAAATCGTATTTCGTCATACTAATAATGGATGTAATTTAATAACTCATTTTTCAAAATTTGATTACCTCCTTATAATAGCTGATCTGCATAAATTATAAGGATTATTTTTAACGTTTATAGAAATATCGGGTAAAATTATCATAACGTTGCGTTTCAATGACATTAGATATTCCAAAAAAACTTTTCTTGATTTTTCAAAACAGTTATCTGTTAAATAATAATTTAAATAACTTAATTAAACAAAAAGTTTCTAGACATGTTAAATTGCGTAGAAATGCAATAACAGCATTTAACTAAGATGTAATTTTCTTCTTACTAAAAATTTAAATTTAAAAAAATTACTCTCAACTTGCCTAATAAATGAATGCGTCATGTGCAGTTAACTATAATATACTAGTTAATATAGTAATTTTTTTCTTGACGGTTAAAGTAATTTATTTCTAATTTCAAGAATGAATAGACATTTTCTCAGAAATTTTATTTTTTGATGTCATTAATTATTTAAAAGGCTTAATATAAATAATTAATGAATATTTGTAATTTTTAACATGCCAGAATGCTTGTACCAGAATGCAACACTCATAAAATATAAAATTTTGACATAATGTGATAGTTGCATCGGTAATGTAATCTCAATAAGATTGAATGAGCATTAAATAAAATAATGATTGAAGTTTTTTTGATAGTCTGTACAAATCTAAAACAAAGTCAGAATAAATAAAAATATATTCACGGTGAAAATAATTCTAGTAAAATTACCGTACTTGTATGGCAATCACACTTCTGGTAAAAAAAAAGGTTCTGATAATAAAACCAAAATATATGGTATTTAAACCATTCATTTCGTAATTTTTCCATTCGTATGGTAACAGTTTACCGGAATTCCTGGTTTTCAAAATAGTTCTTATTACGATACATTCAGTAAAAATACAAAACTAAAAAGTAAACTTAAACAAAAAATTATTATTATGTCATGCCTTATAGTATCATGATAAAATTATTATATTTTGCAACATTTACTACTGAACAGAATGGTAATAAAGCAATATTTTAATGTTATTTTTACCAAAAGTCATTTTTCAAAGAAGCACTTCGGTAAAATTTACATCACTTTTGGTGTTCCCTTATTACCAAAAAAAGAAAACACATAAAATTTTACTCTATTCAAGAAGAAATCATTATAAATTTTTATCATATCCATTATTTTTATCAAAGTTGAATAATTTACCTCTTTAATAAAAGCCTTATCCAGGCAACAGGTTTTGTCAGATCCCAACAATACTGCCAAATAACATAGTAGCCGTGTAACAAAATAGCGATATAACATAAAATTTTAATAAAGCGCTTAAAGAATAATTTCTTGTTTTAACCATGCATACTTAAATGATTGAATAAAACCAAATAATTAAATTAGTTTAATCAGTACTGTAAGAGCAATAAGGAGTAATTATATTTATTTCGAGAGTTTTTACTCATCAATGTGAATAAGGTTATTCTCATTTAGGCTTCATAATGTTTCATTTCTTAATTTAGTAAACCAAACATTGAACAACAATGACCACTTTTTTTTCAAAAAAATATATCTCTTGTCTTAAATGTCATTTCTTACTTTGTTTAAAAGGTGTTTTGAACAACTCTCTGATTCCCTTGTCCTAAGGGTAACAATTTTGGACAAGACAAATGACGCTTCTCTGTCACAAACTTCTTGACCATTCCTTTAAAGCCAGCAGGAAAATTGTACCGGGGGCAAGTATTTCGGTAGGAATAAAAACAATAGCTTCTTCAAACCGAAAATTCAGAAAAAGTTTAAATCGTTGGCCTACCTGGTGATTTCCTTAGTCTTGAAAAATCGTTAGCAATCTATAGAGTGTCCCCTCGAGTCTCTCTCTAAAATAACAGTCAGTAAAACTACCTTTCTTGAAAGACGTTTATTCTTTTCCTTCATTTATCTTCTGTTTCTGTCAGGTTGTATTACTTCAGAAATCCCAACATTAAATTCAAATACATCAATGTATTTCTCTTTTAATCATGAAATACACCATACAAAAGTTTGACTCACATTAAAATGCTTTTTATAATTGATACTCAGTTTGTAATATTTACGTTTTAATTATAATAAATAAATTTTATGTAAACAAAAACCGTTAAAGCTCTGAGTAAGATTTTAATTGTTATAATTTTATTCGTGTAAAATTGAAAGACGTATTATGAAATATCGATTAACTGCATACTCATAAGTACATTCGCAGAAAAATGCATTAAATGTTGAATAATAAACTCTGTACTTTGAGCCCTAATAAGATGCAAAATTTGCTGCAGCCTAAGTAAGACGTCAAATTCAATTGGATTTTGTTTAAATTGAACCGTATATTGAGAAAAAAATTAAGGTCAACTATCAGAATCTGGTCAAATTTACCGCGTTTCTGGCTCGACGGGAACACCAAATGGTTCGGTAATTTTTACCGAAGCGTTTTGGTAAAATTAACAATAATGTATAAAAAATGTGGTAATTTTATCAAGGTACCTTAAAGCACGACATAAAAACAATTAATTAGGTTGAATTTACTTCTTAGTTGTAATTTTTACTAAATGTATGATAATAAGAACTATAATTTTGAATACCAAAATATCCGGTAAACCGTTACCATATGAACGGGAGAATTACGAAATTATGGCTGTGAAACCATATATTAGGTTTTTATTAACTAGATTTATGTTGTTGTTTTTAACTAAAAATGTCAGCACCACATGCAGCACGGTAAATTTACCAGAATTTTTTCTCCGTGTAGTATCATGTGAAAAAAAGGTTAAGATGTAAATTTCGATGTGGGTTAAACCCGCTCCAAAATTTCTATCAGTGTTGCATGTCTTTCAAATTTTGCAAAATTAAGGAACCAGAAAAATATTTAAAATAATTGTTTTCGTATATTTTTCTGACTTGCAGATTGTATTCAGTAAAAATACAGTACGACAAGAAATAATTTGGTCACAATACCAAAAATGTCATGTTTATTAAAATATTGCAACAAAAACTTTCGAGTAAGACACATTATCTTACAATTAAAAACATTGTTATTTAAATTATTCAATTTTCAGTGAATAGTTTTGATCAAATAAGCATGACATCTTCCAAAATGAGACTTAAATATTGAACCTCAGGAACTTATTGTTTTGAACAGTCTTAATTGTAAGATACCAGTTCTTTTCAATTTGTTTTAACAGTTTTTCTTTACGAAACTTATAAAAAAATTTATTAATTGTTTTTAATAATGTTTTTCAACGTCACAGTAAAAGCTTTTACAGTATCTCCCCACCAAAAATGGTATTAACTATTTTACACGCAAGTGGTGTTGTGAAACGCCATACACAACTTTTGAATCTAGTGATTCATTACATCAACGTTCAACACTACTACTTGGTGCAAAGCAGCTGCCATCATTTTTGTTATTCAATAATATTAAATGTCATTGTTACAGAAGATAAAATACGCGAAAGATTCAGTTAAGTTTTTATACAATGCGATTTGAAGAAAGAATAATTAATTTAAATTGAATTTATTCATTAATTCTTAAAATAAAATTAGTTTGTAAATCAAACATCATCGTAGCACAGAGAATCTTAAGAAGAATATGAACTAGGCTTAATACAACTGAAGTGGATGGAAATTACAGATTTTAAAACCAGTTAATACAGTTTTCTTAGATTTAAAAGTTAAGATATAATTATTATTATTACACAATTAAATCATATAGCTACATTTTGTGACAGAGAATTTTTGTTTTTGTAGATGTAAATCAGTGGCAAAACAATAATATACTCAAGTTACTTCGCCATCGATTGAAAACAATATATTGATGATATCTAAAAATTGGCATGTTTAAAAGCATAAACTATTTTCGAATGGAGTGAATGTACATGATGTTGAAGTATGCATTTTATATAAATGGTGTAAAGATTTAACTACATCGTTTAAAGTATATATGAACACTCGATTAATTGTTAAAAAATAAAGTGTTCATAAAAATAAAGAGATCATTCACGCAATGTTTTGTGCTATTTAACATCAAATTCAGAGAGATAATACGCTATTGCTTTTATAGTGTAGTAAAGTCACAACACGTTATGACGTGCATGTTATTATGGTTTAAGGTACTGATACAATACTTCATTGCTGATTTTTTCCGAAAATGACAGCAAAGCGATTTAGTTCAATTTAATTATCAAATGATGAAAAAACAGATTTGTAATTTAAATTCATTTTAATGAAGAAACAAATAATTAAATTACATTCATTAACTCAAAGGAGAAATGTTTCTTAGATGAATAATAATTTCAGAACTGTATTCTTTTTTGTTAAAGTAAGAAAAAAATCGCAGCAGACGAAATGCTCTGTCTTATGCATTTATCCTCCTCTTAGCTTTAAAAAATGTTTTCCATTTCATTCCAAATGTATTACAAAACATTTAACACGAATACCTTTACAAAAACACTCTTAAAATTGAGCCCTAACAACTTATTGTTTTTAAAAAAAAGCTTTAAAGACATGATAGTAATATTTTTGTACTTCTGAAACTTTAATGAAACTCTATTCGAGCATTTTCTATTTTACGTTAGCGTCGAAAACTCTATAGATCAAGAAGATTATATCCTAAATTGCATACTTGACTTTTATGCGACGCATTTAATCGTTTGTTTAACGGATTTTTAAAGTAGTTGAACCCGTTTAGGGCTTTAAAGAAAGTTAGTGAGTCCCTTGAGAAAATGAGAGAAATTCCCAGCTTGTGTATCGGTGATAGTTTTTTCTCTAAAGCAACTCATGAATAATGTTTTCCGAAAAATTGCCTGGATTGAAATTAAATATTCTAGTTTTCAACTTCAGTTATAAATATTTTACTACTCGTATATTTCGTAAAGCTTATGTGTTTTTAAAAAAATTAAAACTATTTTTATAATCAATATCCTTTCAACCTTTTAAATAAATTGCTTTTGCAGCGAGAAATTGAAATAACACTTTAAGTGAAAATTTCTTTTTCTTGAAATGCTATCCATTAAACGTCGGTTGTAAATTAAATCTAAATTAAAATATAAATGTATAACTTATTTTAGAAGGCTTCTGAAATTTAAATACGCTTAAATGTTGCTCTAATCAGTGAGTAAAAGACATTTTAAGGGAATTACTTTTGTAAGATTGTTTTTACATGCAAATTACTTTAAAATTATTTGCTTAAATAAGTTTTGATTACTTAAACCACTTTGTATCTAGAAATAATTGTATTGATACAAAATGAATCAAAACCAAATTTTGATTTTGCTTTTTATTAAAATTTTGTTCAAAGGTATTAAAAGATATACGCTTTTGAATTATGCTAAATGTTATTATAGAGCTCTCATGGTTATGGTTACATTGACCAAATAATATCACTCCGAATTTTGGGATTAACCCAAAAGAAGTGAGTTAAAGAACGCTTCATTTTACTTTATAATATTATAACCAACGTTGAACTTCGTAGTTCCAACCCAATTCTTAGTTTACGACTACAAATGTTCAACTCCATAGCCTTGTAATTTTGAACCCAGCCCAGAAGACAAAGGATCAGCATTGGGACTGACTAGCTTTTTTGGAATACTTTTTTGATATAATTAACCCTCATATGCGTTACATGGAGAGAAAAACCCTCCACGGTTAGCCCGACTGCTAAGGGATTTTGACCCAAGATCCGTCAACCACTGATGAGTCAGCACTGTGATCGTTGCGAGTATTTAGCAGAATTTGTATCAACTAGCCACCACTGGTATCTGAACCTGGTTTACCTCATTAGGAAGTGAACCCTCTATCCCCTGAGCTACCATGACTTTCAGAACACTTAATTTCAAGTTAATCAAAATCAAGTGTTCATATACACTTTAAAAAAGGTAGTTAAATTTAAACATTAACAATGGAGAAATTCTACACCATTTGCATTAGCATTATTCGTGAATTACTACCGAAAACACCAATTTTAGCGTGTTTTGGATGTCACTAGTAGATTGTTAACAGTCGAATTCGAGATGACGTATGCTGACGTATGAACGAGATTACGAATGTCTTACATGATGTATACATTTGCCGAAAAAGTTCACCCTTGCAAAATATATTTATATTTTTAAATGTGTAATAAACGTAAACATATTTTAATTTTCAAATATTTTTCGATAGAATTTAATATTTTTGTAATATTCAGTTTTTAACCGCATCTGCTCTGTATAGTTCAAATCAAAATCACCTTAATATTCCCGTTCTGTTTTGTTTAAGTTTGATTTGCAAACTATTTTTATTTCATAAATGTATGGGTGCTTATATCTTAAATTAACTGTTCTTACTTTAAGTTGTATTGTAAAAATGACTTTACTTCTGCTCTTAAGCGTATCATATATTATTTTTATTATTAATTTTAGTATTAATGAACACCAAAAATGATGGCAACTACTTTATTCCAAAATTAGTGCAAATTATCATTTCTGGTGTTTCACTATACCAAGAAATGTACTTGGTGTTTGGTTATACCAAGAATTATATCTGTTGTTTCACTGCACCACTTTTGGTGTAAAGTAGGTGTCACGGATTTTAGTTTTAAGATATCTAAAAATATTTAGAGAGTACGCTTTTTTATAGAAACGTATTCTTAAGATGAAAGAACTAAAAATAGCATTAGAACGATAGTTTTAGCCAATAAGATGACGGTGCTAGGCAGATATGAAAGAAAGAGAAGGTTATTAATTTTCAACTTGTCAGGGATGCAGCGTTACTGAATAAGCTCTAAACACAATGGGAAGGAAGAAAAAAAAGTACAGTTATTTGTATGCTACTCCTTGCTCTCTTCTTCATCATCTAGCGTCACCATGATTGTTGCTGAAATTATCCTTCCAACTCCATTTTAATTCATACATTGTATATTAAATTCCATATTAAATAAGCATCATAAGTTATGGCATCTTTATCTTCGATACGGTATGCTCTTTAGAGGTTACATGTAAGCTAATTTATTTCATAACAACTTTGCAAGTTTAAATAACACTATAACTCCTATTATTTTTAATATCCAGCTCTGAAAGAAAGTTACAGTTTAAGTAATTTTTGCTGTGATTGATTTTTCACTTATATAGGTACGATCTTTATGGTTTGAGGACTGACCATAACTGTGCTAAATATTAGTGTTGACGATAATACAAGCTAAGAAAATCGATCGACGCCTAATACATGGAAATCCAAGCATCTGATGGTGTTACTCCAATCTAATACCCATATGTCCAGTTTATGTACTTTTATTTGTGCTTAATTCACGATTTTTTCTTGAGACCAAAAAGCATATCTTATGCTTTGTTGGATAGTAGCCTGAAGTTAAAAATTATCTTTAGTTAAATAATGTCCAAAAAAATCATTATAAGAAACTCAAAACAAAATGTTACAGAAGGCGATATACGTTGAAAATTCTACATTAGCAAACAATATTAAATGTACTTTTGTTTACAGTAAATATACATTATTCAGTGAAATGCATTATTCAGAAGCAACAAAATTTATATCGAAGAAATAGAATTGTCGCTCACTTACAAATTTTAATAGCAAAAACAACAAAACATGATGTGTGGTGAAATGAAAAGTTTAACAATTTCATTTTCTAGCCGAGAAAGCTTCAAGAATTTCTTTTTTCGGTAAAAAGCGAAGCAAAGTAAAATTTTCTTTTTCACAGATATTAATTTCATTTTTACACTGTTTGAGACATTAAAAAACATTTTATTATTTTCTTTGAAAAATAAGATACACTACTAAGATAAAATCTTTTTTTTATCGCTTTCAGTGTTTTATTTTTTTCAACAAATTATTTCCTCTAAGAAATAGAGTACCAGTGCATGAACCATAAAAGATTAAAATTCTTTTATTCATTTGGAATTTAATTATTTTTCTCTAAGGTAAATTAATATTGATGTGGAATTTTTTAATAAAAAACGCATAGATTTTTACTGCACTTTTAATTTTAAGTGTTTTGCTACTCATTAAGATGAAGTGAAGTACTATGGACAAAATCAAACTGCATCCTTTAAAGCGCTCATTAGATTAAAAAAATATGTTGTGAGATAAAAATCAAAATTATTTTTTTTTAAATGGTAAAAGAAATTATTATTTAATAAATTAGTTTTAATATATATTTTATTGTGTTTTCGCATGAATATTAATTGAAAATACTTAATATACCATTTTTAAATGGAAGGAGAATTAATTTGAAATAAAGCCTTATATTCCTTTGAAATGTTTTTTCATTATTTTTATATCTATTGAAATGCTTTTTCATTGTATTAATTAGAATATATTCTTTCTGGAACAAGGAAACAAATAAAGAAAGAAGAGAAAACTTCTACCTCAATAAACTAAACAGGTTTTTAACCATACTTAATTCAAACAAATAAAAGCAATATTTTTTTAGATACTGTTAAATCTTTGCAATTCACAAGTAAAACCAAAATGAATATTCAGAAGTTAAACATGCAATGAGGTAAAAAAATATGGTCGGAACTACCAGAATATGGTGAAATAAATCCTGTTTCTGGTGCTATGTGAACACCAAAAAGCTTGGCAATTTTGCCAAAGTGCTTTTGTAATTATTTTAGTAAAATTTACAGTAAAATAGAGTTTTATATTATGTAATAAAATTTGTTAAATGAGGTAAAATTAGGTAATTTTATTGTGATACATTAGAAAATGGTGATAAAATCATTTATTCGATTAAATTTACTTTTCAGTTTTGTACATTTTACTAAATTTGCGGTATCATGATGCGGTGCGGAGCAGCTATAATTTTAAAAACAAGAAGTTTTGGTAAACAGTTACCAAATAATCGGAAGAACTATGTTGGATGGTTTAAATATTGTTTGTTTTGGTTTTATTAGCTAAAATAATGGGGGGGGGGGGTTACCAGAACTATAATTATCATACGAAGCGGTAATTTAACCAGAGTTTTTTTTCTCTGTGTGCAGTAATCTAGTTGAGCCAGCTTATCACAATGTGAAAATTAGGAGTATGGATAACTTATGCTCCAATGAGCAGGCTTACGCACGAGCAGATGATAATCGCAAAATAAGTAATATTCCTTATGTTTTCAAGAAATGACCTCTAACATGTTAATTAATTAGTGCTTACAATTTAGTTATGAAATCAGACACAAAAGCATACTTCCTTTGAACAAACATGCCTTTTCGTTTGTATTTGGATTTTTGGCCATAAAAATAATGGGATGGCTGAAGTCCGGAAACTATGGTTCCAATAATTTTGTCAGGAAAACGGTCTAAAGTTTGAAGCCATCAGTGTTGTTTTCAGTTTTGGCGTATTTCGCTATATCTCGAAAACTTTTAAAAGGAAAAATAATTATTTTTGACCCAAACTATAAAACTCATTTACTTGAAGATAATTCAATGCAAAAAATCATTTTCAATAAATTTTTATTACTTTAATGATTTTATCACTTGATGGTCGAAAAATTTTGAATTGCAAGAACGGTAAATTTTACACCATGTCATTTAAAATGACCAAATTCAAAACTTGAGCGAAATCGATATCTATCTATCTATCTATCTATCTATCTATCTATCTATATATATATATATATATATATATATATATATATATATATATATATATATATATATATATATATATATATATATATATATATATATATATATATATATATATATATATATATATATATATATATATATATATATATATATATATATATATATATATGTACTCAAAATATAGAGAAAACAAGGGAGAAAACAAAAATTACAGAACAATGAAAAAAGGGGAAAAAAATTCCGAAAAAAGGAGAAAAAATTTTTAAAAAATCCGGAAAATAATGGATATAATCTTTTCATCCGCAAAAAAGAATGCATTACTATGAAAAAAACTATACTCTTAGTATTAAATTTGTTTTTAGATTTATTGATGATTTAATTATCTTTAATTTTGAAGATTATACTATTTTATTAAACAATATTTACCCAGAGGAACTAATCTTGTTTCATAATCATGACATTAATAACATTAATTTCAATTTTCTGGATTTGGATATTATAAAAGAAGAAAATATCGGGTTTGTTGAATTATACGATAAAAGAAATTATTTTAATTTTAATATAAATAAGCGAATTACTTGGAATTCTAATGTTTCTAGGAACATCTATTTAAAAACCACTTTTATTGAAATGAATAGAATTAAAAGAATAAGTATTAATGTTTATTTATCCAAAAAAACAAATTTATAAGCTCTTTCAAAATTTGATAAAAAGCAATGGATACCCAACTAAAGTAATAAAATTCTATATAAAATCATTGAGTTAATCGTATATTATTGTAGATATATTTAATAAAAATTTTCCTTGTTAATTTATATAATTTTTCCATGTGCAAATCCATTTTGGGCAAATTCGTGGCTAAAATTGTTAACTAAAAATTTTCTTTGTTAATTTATGTAATTTTTTTCTTGTGCAAATCCATTTCGGGCAAAAACGGGTCTAAAATTATGTGCAAAGCAAGCAATCCATGTTTCTTTCTCTTTTCTATTTAATATACTTTTTTCTTAAATAAATATTTATTTTCTAAAATTATTAATTGTCAACTTCTTTAAATTATCCAGTATAATATTATATTGCGCACATCCATTTTCGGGCCCATCCTTGGTAACTAACAAATCACACGCACTTCAGTAATGCAGTAAGAACGAACTTTAAAACAAAACTCCTCTAGTAACACTCAATTTGCACTTTTGTTTTCATATTTCGCAATCTTGTTACGAGAATATTTTAAATCATTCTTGAAAAATCTCGCTTTCATGAAAGTTAATTTGAATTTGCTACTCGTTTTATAGATTTCATTTCATGTTTCATTCTGTTATTTCTTTATATCTTATTTTCTGCTTTCACGTGATATTTTTACTTATTATGTTCTATTTTATTTGTTGTAACTTTTTTGCAAAATGTTTTGAGTGCTCCTCACATAATTGTATTGATATATTTTGCTTTGGCTATATTGATACGACATTAGAATGCACTCTTTTTTGAGGATATAATCGTGTGAGCTGATGAAAAGATTATATCTTTCATTTTCGGGATTTTTTAAAAAAAATTTGTCCTTTTTTGAGAATTTTTTCCCGGTCCCTTGTTATTTTTATTTTTATTATTATTTTTCTTTTTTCCCCTTTTTTCATTGTTCCGTAATTTTTCCCTTGTTTTCTCTATATTTTGAACTTATTCTATGAGTTCTATTCACTTACAGCTTATGCGCCATAAATAAAACTTCTTGTTCTTCGTAATTTTCTTCGTGTTTTTTTTGTATTCATTTATTATGCTGTGTATATATATATATATATATATATATATATATATATATATATATATATATATATATATATACTTACATTACCTCCCAGAGAACGATTTAATCAAAAACGAAAAAAAATTAGTGAATTTCAAATATCTTTTTTTAATACAGTGCACAAAATTTATCTTGCAAATATGAATTTAATATTAAAAAACTTCTGCCCTTCATTTATTTACCTTTTCTACAGAACAGTAGATTCAATCGAATGTAAAATGTAACTTGCACTGCAACCGGTGGAATTATTTAAAATAGTTTAAAACGAATCCGTCATTGATATTTATTTCAATTTCACAAGATATTGAAATTAAAAATGTAAACAAAAGCTCTTTAAAAATTACATTTCGTCCATAAGTTTTTGCATTCTAAGTCCATAAGTATTCAATGATGATAAATAATTATTTGAAATTAAAATTTACTAATTCTAAAAATTATATTAGAGTCCTCAACTGAGCTTTAAACAAGTACCTTATTTTTAAAACTTATTAGACATATTAGAATAAACAGAAAAATCACTGATCATGTATACTTCAGAACTATACAAAAATAATTTTTGTGAGTTTGAGTTTTTCCTGTCGTTAGCAACATTATAAAATTCACTTCAAAATAATAAATATGACTACCTTTCTTTAAAGATTCGTGACATCAAGATAAGAATAGCATTTTTTTCTCATAAAAGTCCATAATTTTCAAAGAACATGTTTTCCAAAAATGAACGGAAGACAGATTTTGGGAAAATATATTTTGTTCCGTCACGAATCGTCGTTAGATCTTATAATTTATCCTCTGTAGAAATAAGATTTTAAAACAAAAGTTTCTTAGACAATGTCAATAACTGATAATATAGACTTTAGATTTATTTAAATATAATTTTTTTGAGTTCGAGCTTTTAATGTTATTAGCAATATTATAAGCTGATAATGCACTCTTTAATAACTTAATTTTAACTGACTTACAAATAATTTTTGTAAGTTTGAGTTTTTTATGTTATTACTCAATATTATAAAATTCACTTCAAAATAATAAATATGGCTACCTCTCCTTAAAGATTCGTGACATCAAAATAGGAACTGCACTTCGTTTTCTCATAGCAGTCCATAATTTTCTAAGAACATATTTTCAAAAAAAAAAAAGCACAGATGACAGATTTTGGGAAAATATATTTTGTTTCGTCACGAATCGTCGTTAGATCTTATGTATCCACTATAGAAATAAGATTTCAAAACAAAAGTTTGCTTGACACTGCCAATAACTATACTTGAAAATATTGAAATAAAAAAGAAGAGACTTAAATATGAAAAATTGTTCAAACGGCCGTCTAATAAAAATAATGCGAATAAAAATATTCTATGGAAGTTCGCTCTGTCATATACGAAGGAAAAGTGTTTTAGCCAGTGTGGTTGTCAGCATTCGGCGACGGTCGATTCGTCGTTCGGACACGTTCATAAAAAGAAGAAAAAAAGGCAATAAAATGAAATAAAGAGCGATAAAAAGACTGTTGCGTTATTCAAAAAAAAATTTGTATGAAATACCAGATCAGTCGTCCGTCAAAAAGGTGGGAAAATATTTTATGGAGCAATAGCACAGTAAATCAAAATTCAAAGTACATTATATTCTGAATAAATATACCAGAATTTTTGAAATTTCAGTTGAATATCAATATCATAAAACTCGCTTTAAGGTTTTGATATAAAAAAGAACATTGTTTATAATTTTTTTTATGATAGTTGTAAAAGTAAAAAATATATGAAGGGGAAGGATATTAAATTTATTTGGATTCTAACTGAATTTAAATATATATATAGATATATCTATTTTTTTAAAAAAAATTTCTCAATTCTTTTCAAATTTTTGTGGAGTTTTATCTTATTTTGGTAAGTACTGGTTCTATAATCTCCAAGTACCCAAGAGAATTTTACGCTTTTCATCTTTTTATTTTGATTCTGATTTCACATTATATTTTTGCATCAGGCTTAGCAGTAAAGCTGTATCCATAGCTGTAGCCTAGTTCACTGGTTTCAGCGAATTGTTGATTTCTTCCCTAGGCTTGGAAAATACCAGGAAAATGAAACTTTTGCATGCATGCCAGACGTGCTTGATTTACGTCTTCATTTACTAGTAAGCAACTTTAGTTTTTTTTTCTTTTTTCAATCACAATGATATCAGATCTATATTAAATAAATAGAATTTTCTTGACAACACTGACTCAATAAAAAATAATGACCTTGTACTTCGCAAGTTCTTTTCAAAAACAAATAATAAAATAAATAGAAAACAGTGTTACGCTTTATGCTGTTTGAGTATGAGTGGTTTATATATTTGGAGATTCTGATGTTCAATTTATAAATGAAAATGATAGATATAGTTTCCCCAATAATAAATCTTTCATATTTCCAGAAAAAAATACTCTTCAAATCTCAGAGCAGAAATTACGCATTTAAAATTTAAATTTCAATTTTTATTGATAAAATGAAAAACAGTTTCAAAATACATAACAAATAAACCAAATTAAATAATGGTTCTCAAATGAGTTCAAACTGCTTTTCTTTGCATAGTTCTATTCTAAATCAATTAAATAAGTTAAACATGGATTTTCGAATCCATGTCTCCAAGAAAATAAAAAAACACAGTTTAGGTGCCTCACACTTGACGTAAACCAATGATATTGAGCTCTATATAGCATCTTGCAGTGAAAAATTATCTGGGCTTGGAACGAAAAAAAACGTAAATATTTTTCAAGTTAAACTTTTTTCTAAAAAAAATTGCCAATTTGGCAGCATTTTCCACCTTAGATGAAAATTATCAAAATCACTGCCTTATTTTCAGTTTTTTTAAATTTTTAAAAGTCCAGATAATTCAGCATTGGAGCAAGTTTTTAAATATTTGAACACTTTCATTTCCACAAACACTTTCATTTCCACTAAACTGTGTCTGCTCTCCATATTGACGTTTTACGCTATTTTTGGAATAATCATAGACAGTGAAATAGATAGGCTAAACTTGTCCTAATAGTCTTGATTAACTGTTATAAACTCACAGAAGTTATCAAAATAGCATATTTTTCGCAAAAAAGCATCATTTTATATGCCGATGTAGCATTCGAAAAACAGCCATAAGAAAAAGTTTCGGATAAGCCAAGAGAGTGACATTTAAGAAAAAATTCTTTTAGAAAATTTTGCATAAATAATCTCTTTTATATACATATAAGTACATAGGGTAAATTATGTCTTAAAAGTATAAAGAAATAGCAAATTTCTATCGCAATCCTACCTCAGGATATTTTATTTGCATATGATCTTGTTAAGCTTTTGTAAAATCACCCATATGCATTCAAAATCTCTTTATCTTTAAACCAACTCTTATAATCTTAATTCTAATCCCACAAATGACATGTTATTTCAATTTATATTAAATTAAAATTTTCCTGGAATTAAAAGCTTTGATATGAAATCTTATTTAAAAGAGAGGAAAAAATTATGCACTAATAATGTGAAAAACGCTCATGAAAAATGACGTTTCCTCGGGTGATGAAGCTTCAATTCAATATGCAAAATTGATTCACACTTAAGTACTTTTAATTTATTGGAGTGAAAAAGTAATAACTGAGTCTGTTAATCATTAGCAATAAGAAATAAAACGTTAAAACCCGTCGCATTTACTCAATAATGGATTTACTTATTAAATATCTCTTCAGAAAATTGGATTATATTCGCATTAAAGTTTTCGCTCCCAAATCTTCATTATTTTGAAAACTCGCCACATCGTCAATGTAATGACCAAAGATTAATTAAATGATATTTTGAAAAAGATTCTGTCTACTTATTTCTTCTGATGGCACGCTTTCAAAGATAAAGGCTTTTTAATCTGAATATCATGAATAATGACCCTAAAAAACTGAAATTAAAATAAATAATTATACACTTTCTTTGCAACGATCATTATTTAAAAAAAAAGAATTACCGCCTTTTCTGATAAATGTTCGTTCAACTGATTAGGATTTCTTAAATAATAAAATTATGCCCTGTTTTCATTAATTAAATAGGTCGTATTTTAATAAGTCACATTTTTTTCTCATTAAAATCTTAATATGTTTTGGTAAGATAATGCGATATTTAGTATTTCGAAGCATTTATGTTGTCTAAAGATATAATTTTCTGATAATATTGTTTTTTTTCAGAGTCATTTCAGTAATAATAAGACAGTTGACATATAAAATGGTTTGCAATTTATGTAAAGATTTACGAAATAAATTGTTTTCATTTATTTGTTTCCTAATCAACTGATTCTAATTTAAATTGGTATCTTGGTGACGTTAAAGTAATAAAAGTAAATATTTTGAAATTTGATGATTAAAAAAAGTCTGTGTATTAAATTACTCTAAACTCTTAATAACGAGGACACCCAGTTGGTGTGGTGGGTTAAATCTTCGCCTACCACAGCTGGAGAAGGGGATAGATTCCCAAAGCTAGAGGTTGAATCTCTAATCGGACTGTATATTCTTGGCAGTTTGACCATACTTTTTCTTCAGTGCCTCATTTTTAATGAGGCATTGAGACAAGGCTGTCTGTATTTTCGTTAAATAATAATTGTGTAGTTCATTTGCTTTTACTGCATTTGTTCAAACTAAATTTTAATTATAAATATCCTTCCTTGACTTAAGCAACTGTGATTAGAACAAAGCTATCTATATTTTTTAAGCTAAGTAATTGTATTTTCGTTCGCTTTTGCCGCACTTAATTAAGTTTTATTCCAAATATAAATGCCCTTGATTGACTTAACAGCTGTGATTAAGACAAAACTTTATATTTTTAGCAACTAAATAATTGTATTTCTAATTTGCTTTTGGTACATTTGATTAAACTTTATTTTAATTATAAATGTCCATGTTTGGTTTAAACAGTCGTGATTAGAACAAAGCTGTCTATATTTCTGTTACTAAATAATTGAAAATGTAGGTATCTCTGAATAAGGTAGATATGGTTAGAGATATGAGAAGGAAATGCCTAACATTTCTCATTCAATTATTAGACAGGAGAACATGTATTATAAGCGTCACAAGAGAATTTCACTCATTTGCAAACTCCCATCTAAATATATGCAATATTCACCCTAAAATATCATTATATACACTTATACCAGTTTTATATAATTAAATTAAAATGATTATAACATTTTCTTTTCCGTAAACACTAATTTTATTTTCTGAAATCAAGTCACAATTTTCGTTTCATTTTTTTTTAATCTCTAATAATTCTAATAATTTTAAGAAAATCTGTGGTTAGTATCTTGTATACAGATTCAGAAAATCAGTTGAATCTTAACGTTGATCAGTGGCGTTCAGAAGGACGATGGGGTCAACAGCCATAGACATCTAGTCAAGGGGGCGCCCAATAGGTGACTAAAGATACTCAAATTTTTAAAACTACTATTTTTATTATTAAATTTATTTTTATAATAATAGAATAGTTCTAACATAAGAGTAGTTCTGGGTTTAATTAAACATAAGGATAGTTCTTGGTGTAAACGAACATAAGAATAGTTCTAGGTTTAATTAAGCGCAAGGATAGTTCTTGGTGTAATAAGACTCAAGAAGAGTTCCCTGTATCCTGAAACAACAGGAATATTCCTTTATACTACTTTAAAAAAATAATTGCCGCCATTTTGGGTGTCCAGTAACACTAATTTAAGTTTAGAAACGAATAAATAAAAGGTGAACATTAAAAAACACATTCAAGTTTCAACAGACAATCTCACTGGCTTCGATAGTTTTGCATCACTTCTTTTTTACTAATTAATTAACAGTCTTGTTGGTGTTTTTGTTTCTTCCTTGCAAAAAGCATTAATTTACATTCCATTACAATAAAATATTTTTTAAAACTTCTTTTATGATGAAGATTCTTTATTCATTCATTCGCAAGGATTTATATATTAAAGGATGTGTCAGTGGAATAATCTGTATAATAGAATATAGTAGAATATTTATTCATGAGTTCAAATATATTTTTTCGTAAGATTATTTTAAAGTACCTTCAAGGTTCAATCGGTCATCAAATTAGTTTGAAATTTATAATCTCTGCTTTCACAGTATTGATATTCAGAATTTGGAAATGCTTTTTTCAATTTTCGGCAAAAATTTTTATTTACGGCCTCTAATGAAAGTATAATTTTCAAATCATTTCTCGTAAGGAATCTAAAATAAATAATATAAGAGCAGTTCTTACAGAGCAATCTGTATATTATTTCAGGCGTCATACTTGCGTATAAGAAAAAATATTTCTTTCAACCAAATAAAAAAAAATACTTTGAAAAAAGAATTTATTTCTGAAAATTATACTACTTTATCTCTGTAAAAATCTATTGAAGGCCAAATTTAAAAACTGCAGTTTTTCCTTACGTAACATATTGAGTAATCATTTTCTTATATAATGTCAAGAAAAATTATTTTTCGGTTTATCAAAATAAATATTTCGTCTCTAAGCTATGCATTTTTGGATAGAACGCAAACTGGAAAATGTATCCTTATATCTTGCATGCAAGAGGCTGACAATGACGAATTTTGCGTTTTCATTTACGTTTATACTGGAAGATATCCATCATCTGTTTAAAACTTTTAAGTTATCTCTTACATAAGCTTCCAAAATCTCACAGACTTAATCCATCATATAACGTACTATTAAGTCTTTCATACGTTTGAGCTTAAAACGTTTTTTTGCTTTACTTTCAAATTTAATTCAGAAAAAAATATTAGATTTTCTCTTCTCAGAAAACGTGAGAAAAATGATTGCTTTTATTGTTGATTTTCAGTATGTAACATATTGCTTTTAAAATGTTATTTATTTAATGTTTTTGTATTGAAACTAAAAAGTTGTGTACGTTATCATTTTTTTAAATGCATAGTACTAAAATTTAAAAAGTGAAATCATAGAAAGTGCTTTGAATTTCAAATTTAAGACAATTTAGACATCTCTACCATATCAGTGTGAAATTTGACGTATATATCTATCGATCTATCTATCTATCTATCTATATATATATATATATATATATATATATATATATATATATATATATATATATATATATATATATATATATATATATATATATATATATATATATATATATATATAGCGCATTAAAGTGATTCATATGTTTGAACTTAAAATGTTATTTAACTAATGCATTTGTATTTAAACCAAAAAAAAATTGCATACATTATCATTTTGTTAAATATATGGAGCTAAAATGCACGAAGTGCTCTGAATTTTAAATTTAAAATAACTTTGACATTTCCAATTGAAGTTTAACGTATTGAAGATGAAACATAATATGTTGATTTTCATTTATCTTACACTCATTTGTAAAACTGGACATAGAAAAAAAATTTTTTGACCTCTAAAAATATACCCTAATTTTCAAAGAGAAAAGCTGGCCCCATAAATTGAAGGACAGCTCTCAGAGTTTTACGGTAATTTCTTTGAGTTCAAATCGAAAATTTGTTTGATTTTTAAAATTTAATGTAAAAAATGGTAAAAAAGGAGTAAAATTTGAAATTCCTTTTTGCATGAAGTGATCTTGGGATAATTAAATTCTTAAATTTTTTTCTCAACAACGAATTCATTTAGTAATTAAACAAAAAAAATTACTCAAATACATACTTCACCAAGAAAGTGATCGCGAAATTATATACAAAAATATTTTATCAAATAAAGAGTAAAAAATAAATATTAGCCATAATTTACAATAAAAATTAATTGTAACCGTAATATATAATCATATATATTTTGAAAAAAAAGTAAGTACACATAAAATACTGTACAAGATTGGACAAAGAGCAGAATAAATAATACTTATTGCATGCATTTTTAGAAAAGACCATGAAAAAAAATAAAATTTTATTTCTTTGTATTTTTCCTTATTTCGGCAGAAACCTGAGAAGGAAAAAATTTAATAAATTCCTTAAAAGTGCAAAAAATTTATAAATCGCATCGATATTCATTTCAAATTCAAATAAACCATGTTTAAAAACTGAATGTGATTTTAAAGTCTGCAAAGAAATGGGCAAAATATTAAACACTTCAGGAACTAAGTTAAATAATTTCCCTGTAATTTTTACAAATCTATTTTTAAATTGCAGACCTAAAGCAGATAAAATATTTTTTTTTTAAATTGCGAACAAAAAAAATCAATATTTTTTATAAACTCATATAATTTCAGGGATATAATCAAAAAGTGCAACTTAACTACGGTGCTTAAACTTTTAACCATTCTCCAGACTAAACTATTAGGACAATATTTTCTAGATTACGGCTGACTCTTATATTTTAAGGGTTAACTAAGGATATATTTAACGCCACTCCGTGGTTTATTCCGATAAAGTTATTTTCACCGGTTAAATCATGTGAACCATTTTCGCTCTTCTAAGCAGATGTAATTTTGTTGTTTCCGACGAAGTTTTTTAGGTAACCTAGGCATTGTCGTAAGTTAACTAATTTTATTTACTAGCTACCATCCAAAAGTAATTCAATTTGAGCTTTCTAAGTTAATTTTGCCTCATATGAAGTAAAAGAAAAGCATTTCTTCTTTGTAGTATCACATTTAAGATATTTTTATGAACTTGTTGCTGCTTTTATATTGTTATTTTGCTGTATTTATATCCATTAAAGTTATGCATAAAATACGGAATATTATGGTTTATGTTTAAAACAAAATCAAAGTCTCAGATTTTATAAGGTGTAACATGAAATCCAACTTGAACTTATATAAAATTTAGCATTTACATTTCGCTTCGTTACTTCTTCAGCTATTGAATATAAAGAAAACAATCTAAATATTTCTGTATTATGCATATTTTAAACTAATAAGAATGGTTCAAGCTGAATTTTTATGGACTTAATTTCTTCGATTAAGAAATAATGAAAATGAATTTATTTGTCTATTTCATTCTGGTTGTGTAATGAGAAAATTTTAAAAATATAAGTTTAGGCAACAGAAATGAATTATAAAGAAACACAAAAATTTGCAACGAATAAAAGTTTGAAGAATCACTTTCAAGTTATTTAAAATGGAAATAATTATAAAATGTATTTTCGAAAAATACTTGTTACAGGTTAAAGTGTTGCCGTAATTTATTTTCGTAAAATTGAGAGTAATGCAAGAAGTTTTGGAAATTATTACTCAAAGGACTGAATTTTTATTCTGATTATTAAATTTAATCTAGAAATTTTATTTTCTTTAAAACCCAAAATTAAAATTTCTGATTAGGGGAAGAAAGTCTTTTATTAAAACCACCTTTAACAGCCAGCATCCCAGATAGCACAGATTGTCACAGTGACGTCATAATAAAGTCAAAACCCGTCACAACAGTCACGGATGTGACCGTTTAAAATTGTCTCAAGGAGGTAATAACGTGACTTTGATATTACTCTGTCTTGTGATACCACATAAAAGTCTTCATGGCTATTTATTATGACTTTTGACTCAAATTACTTTACTGAGACTAAATTCACTTGAAAAATTTGTTGTCACTTTGTTGCAAATTTGATACCTTAAAAGTCACATGGAAACTATTTCATGACTTGTCTTACTGAATTTCAAGACGTATTTTTTGCGACTTATCTCATTTTGTTCTCATATTTACTATTTATCCAATTTGTGAAGTCAAGTGTATACTTTTATGAGACTTGTCTCACTAAAATTATGATTCCACTCTATACAGAATAATCATTTGCCTCATTTACAAGTCTTGTAAGCCTTTTTTTTTGTTACTACGTGAATTAAATACGTGAATACAATAGAGTCGCAAATGGTCACAATGATTTCATTCAAAAGAGTGACCTGTTTATATATTTCAGAAAGCCTTCATACGTGTCTTTGAAAAAGTTAATTGTGATTGCATTTTTTTAGTTCTCCCTTCATTTTTTATAATAATCAACAATTTTGGCAATCGCTGGTTATATGGTTCATATTTTCTAATTTATAATTTCTGAGTTGGTAAAATAATTAATTTATTTTAACATTTATTCAATATTTGAGGCTTCCTTTTTTAATAAATTCATTAACTTTTTAACAGTTTAGCGATTAAAGTATTTTAAGGTCTTATACTTCAAGCACTCAAAAAATTGAAACAAAATCGAACACTTTAAGTACAAAATATATCAAGCAAGAAAACAGAAAAGTAAAATGTAGAGAAAAACTAAAACAAAACAAAAAATGGAATCTAAGAAGCAAGTAGCGAATTCAAATGAATTTACGTGTACCGGAATCTTTCAAGAATGGTTTAAAATATTTTCGTTATAAGATTACTAGAGTACAAAATATGAAAACAGAAACGCAAATGGAGTTAAAAGCGTAAATAGAGGGATTTTGTTTTCTGCGCTTTCGTACTGCAGTACTGAAGCGCGTTTGATTCGTTAGTTACCAAGGATTGGCCCGAAAATGGATGTGCGCAAGGTAATAATATTATACTGGATAATTTAAAACAGTTTATAATTAATAAGGTTGATATTTAATTATACAATTTTAATGATAATAAAAAATTAACATTTATTTTAGAAAAAGAGAGTGAGAGAAACATGATTTGCTCATTTTGCGCAGATTTTTAGCCTCGGATTACCCGAATTGGATTTGCGTATGGTAAAATTATAAATGAACAAAGAAGTTTTTAGTAAATTTATCAATAATAGCATATAATTAACTCAATGATTTTATATAGAATTTAGTTACTTTAGTTGGGTATCCATTGTTTTTAATCAAATTTTGAAAGAGTTTTTCTATTTGTTTCTTGGAAAAATTAATTAACTACATATTCTTTTAATTCTATTCATAATAAAGTCAAAACCCGTCACAACAGTCACGGATGTGACCGTTTAAAATTGTCTCAAGGAGGTAATAACGTGACTTTGATATTACTCTGTCTTGTGATACCACATAAAAGTCTTCATGGCTATTTATTATGACTTTTGACTCAAATTACTTTACTGAGACTAAATTCACTTGAAAAATTTGTTGTCACTTTGTTGCAAATTTGATACCTTAAAAGTCACATGGAAACTATTTCATGACTTGTCTTACTGAATTTCAAGACGTATTTTTTGCGACTTATCTCATTTTGTTCTCATATTTACTATTTATCCAATTTGTGAAGTCAAGTGTATACTTTTATGAGACTTGTCTCACTAAAATTATGATTCCACTCTATACAGAATAATCATTTGCCTCATTTACAAGTCTTGTAAGCCTTTTTTTTTGTTACTACGTGAATTAAATACGTGAATCCAATAGAGTCGCAAATGGTCACAATGATTTCATTCAAAAGAGTGACCTGTTTATATATTTCAGAAAGCCTTCATACGTGTCTTTGAAAAAGTTAATTGTGATTGCATTTTTTTAGTTCTCCCTTCATTTTTTATAATAATGCAATCAACAATTTTGGCAATCGCTGGTTATATGGTTCATATTTTCTAATTTATAATTTCTGAGTTGGTAAAATAATTCATTTATTTTAACATTTATTCAATATTTGAGGCTTCCTTTTTTAATAAATTCATTAACTTTTTAACAGTTTAGAGATTAAAGTATTTTAAGGTCTTATACTTCAAGCACTCAAAAAATTGAAACAAAATCGAACACTTTAAGTACAAAATATATCAAGCAAGAAAACAGAAAAGTAAAATGTAGAGAAAAACTAAAACAAAACAAAAAACGGAATCTAAGAAGCAAGTAGCGAATTCAAATGAATTTACGTGTACCGGAATCTTTCAAGAATGGTTTAAAATATTTTCGTTATAAGATTACTAGAGTACAAAATATGAAAACAGAAACGCAAATGGAGTTAAAAGCGTAAATAGAGGGATTTTGTTTTCTGCGCTTTCGTACTGCAGTACTGAAGCGCGTTTGATTCGTTAGTTACCAAGGATTGGCCCGAAAATGGATGTGCGCAAGGTAATAATATTATACTGGATAATTTAAAACAGTTTATAATTAATAAGGTTGATATTTAATTATACAATTTTAATGATAATAAAAAATTAACATTTATTTTAGAAAAAGAGAGTGAGAGAAACATGATTTGCTCATTTTGCACAGATTTTTTAGCCTCGGATTACCCGAATTGGATTTGCGTATGGTAAAATTATAAATGAACAAAGAAGTTTTTAGTAAATTTATCAATAATAGCATATAATTAACTCAATGATTTTATATAGAATTTAGTTAATTTAGTTGGGTATCCATTGTTTTTAATCAAATTTTGAAAGAGTTTTTCTATTTGTTTCTTGGAAAAATTAATTAACTACATATTCTTTTAATTCTATTCATTT
The DNA here is from genome assembly GCF_982258835.1 of Parasteatoda tepidariorum. Classification (NCBI taxonomy): domain Eukaryota; kingdom Metazoa; phylum Arthropoda; class Arachnida; order Araneae; family Theridiidae; genus Parasteatoda; species Parasteatoda tepidariorum. The sequence goes on from NC_141765.1 coordinate 21,059,336, forward strand.
GTCTAAAATTGGTATTTAAATAGATGTTTTTAAAACATTTGAATTCCAACTAATTAGTTTATTTAAATTAAAATTAAAATAATTTCTTACATCGTATAAATCAACAGGGCAGATATTTTCTTCGTTTTTATTACCCAAATCCAAAAAATTAAAATTAATGTTATCATCCTGATTACGAAGCAAGATTAATTCCTCATGGTAAATATTACTTAATGAAATTGTATAATCTTGAAAATTAAAGATAAATAACTCATTAATAAATCTAAAAACATATTTTATATTAAGAGTATAATTTTTTTCTTAATAGTGTAAAAATAACTTAGCTGAGGAAGATGAAAAATTATATATTTGTGGTATTCTATTGAATAAAAATTTCTTTTCTATTCTAAAAATAATTATTAAGAATACAAAAATTAATGGAATTAATTTTTTTTCGTTAATAAATTCTAAAATCGGTTGATTATTAGTGATAATCTGAGATAAACCTTCTTTAATAATATTGTTAATAATTTTATTTAAGAAGTTGAAGAAAATAGTGCCAGGTTTAGTTAGGTAAGTATTAGACCCACATATAATTGCTCTAAATTTTATAGGAATTTTATGAAATTTTGGACTGATAATTAATTAAGGAAATTGTGTATTGCTAATTTTAATTTTTAACCTATTATATAAAACTAAACTTTCTTTATTGATATTATTATTGTTATTTAATACTAAATTAAGATAATATTATATTACTAAGCTTAAAATTTTCACTATTTTTTACGTATTTAACATAGAACTTCTTACAGAAGATTGTATAATTATTGTTGGCTTTGTCCATGGGGGTAATTAAAAAAAATTTTGTAGTTGCTTAATTAATCGAACACTTTAGAAAAATTTACTGAATTGTTATAGATATTTAAATTCTCCTTATTATTAAAAATAAAATTTTTAAAGTAATAATAAACAGATCATTTCCATTCTGTTAACATACCTAAAGGTAAAGAGATTCTATTTGATATCTTTAAACAAAAATTATTGAGATCATTAAGAGAGTATCTCAGAATTTTAATTATTGATGTAAAGTAAATGGGTCTAAATTTTAAGCCTTTTATTATTAAATTCCTAAGTTCTAAGTTTTTCCATAATATTTAAATTACCAGTAGTAATATGTTTATCAGCAAAATCAAAATGTTTCCCTTCTTCACAGTGGCATTCATAATCGGATATATTTATTTTTCATAAATTTTTGCCAATATCATTATAATTAAATATAGCTCTACGAAGAGATTTATTATATTTAAATCTTCTAATTATGTTTAACTTTTCTAATGGAAACAATTTTTTTAAAATTTTCAAGAACATTATGAAGTTTAATCTTATTGCGAATAGGGTTTTGGAAGTTAATAACGAAATATAAATTATCTAATTTTTTCTTCTTATTTGGATAAATATTACTCATTTTAGCTTTAATGAGATCGAAGCATTGAATTTTGAAGTGAAAATTAATTAAGAAAGTTAATAATAAGACCTTGAAGCTTATATACATCATTATTCTTAAGGGAGAAAATACAATCTTTCATTGGTTTAAAATTATAATGTTTATTAAAATCTTTTTCCATATTAAAAATAAAATTTGCATGTAATTTGTCACTATTAAGAGAGTTTTTACCACTTCCTGATCCCCCGTTTATCTCACTTTGTAAGTTTATCTTTAATGTGAAAAAGTGAGTAAGTTGAGGATTTATTAAAGTTAATCTGTGTATGTTGGAAGGTATCATTTATCCCATACGGTAAAACTGTTTTGTATAAATCATGTAGTAATTTTTTTGTTGTTCTAAATCCATATCTTCTACAATATCTAAAATATTATTTTTAACATTGTTAAAATTATGTTCTATAAAATGATTTAATTATAGGTAATTGATAATTTTATTACAGTTTATATCTAAACGATGTTGATTAATTCTAACATTAAAGGAATTACTGGTTTGTCCAACATATTTCATTTTGAAAAACCCACAGGAGAACAAATAAATAACATTTTTAATTCTACAAACAGATTAGTAACTATCGTTATTATGAATTATATATTTTTTGTCAATATTACTTTTTTTATCACCACCTGCTTTATATATAAATATGTATACATACATAGAGAGAGGCAAATGCTTAAAACCCATAATATGGGATAGAAATACAAAGAAATTTAAAGATAAAAAAACAAAAATTAAATAAGCTAAAATTAAAAAAATTAATAAATTAGAAATATAACAACAAAAAGATTTGCGGATATAATCTTGTGAGCTGTTGACAAGATAATGACTTTTTGTTGCTATTTTTCGAATTTATTTTTCTTGCTTTCTCTGCATTTTCTATTTATATATAAGCAATATACTGAACGATAAATGTTATCCAACTCTGCAAATGCATTTTTTAAATCCTTCAGAGGATAAATGCGTTTTAACAAGTAATAGATAAATTAAAGTCATGTGTAATAAAAAATGAAAAATAATCATTCTCCCTGATTACAATTATGTATTGAGTATTATTATTAATAAATACATTTTAAGTATTTATCATTTCTGGTTTTTAAGAATGAACTATGCTTAGTATGTATTTGTTAAAATCTATAACTTATAAGAGTAATTTTTTAAATATTTTAAGCATATCGGTCCCTGTAAACACAAACTGTTTTTTTAATATTTTCATCTTTTTAAAAGCGATTTCTGAGAAAATAAAATATGGAAGGGTTTAATAATGACTAATTTCCCGATTAAATTTATTGGTATTTTTTTATTTCAATTACGAATAATGTTTATTGCTGTTCGAGTAAGCCACTTGCATGCTTTAGCAATATATATGTGTGACAACATTCGAAATAATTAAAAATAAAAACGATAATTCTTAAAATTTATTCAAGTTGGAGCAAAAGAATTTAAAAATTAAAATTTAAAAGTTAGGTTTGCAACGAATATTCGGTTTTCGGTGCAAAAGACGAATATTTGGTTTCGTCAAATTATAAAGTGCGAATAGTTTGATGATTACTAACATTTAGATTCATAATCATTTTAATTGATAGATTTTAAGTAACAGAGCAATTAAATTATATGCGTATAAAACAATGAGAACTTTTAAATATATTATGTAATTTTATTTTAAATATTAAATACTAATTAATTTTTGATTTAATTAAAATTAATTAATTTTATAAATGATTATAAATTTAATAAGACTTTGATTTATTTAGGGGGGGAATATAAATGAAAAATAAGAAATGAGTGTTATTTAAAATTTAAAATTGCAAATCAAAACGAAATCTAAGGAAAAGAGTAATCTTTCAGGATAAATATTTATTCTGATTCAATGAAAAATGGACCCTTTTGACGCTAGAAAAAATGAGTAAATGCTTTTAATAAATGTATTTTCTTTTTCTTGATAGAATTTGTTAAAAAAAGCATTGCTTAATTGGCCGAAGACAATTTAACATATCACGCTGTATATGTATTTTTATTTTAATAATAAAATTATAGAATCTATTATACTCTTCTATAAAATTTACTTACAAAATGTTTTAATTTATAAAGAAACCGATAAAGTTATTTAAATTATTATTTCTATAAGCATCTTTAAAAACAAATATATTATTACAGATAACCGCTCACCAACTAAAATTTATAAGTTAATAAATATCACTAATAGTGAGAATGAATTATATGAAATCATTCAAAGCTGTTTTGTATAAAATATTTTAATATATGAAGCCTATTTATCTTTGTTTAGTTAAAAAGAAATTAAAAAATGATAAAATTTGTTACTATTATGCATTAATAGTTGAGTTTTTGAAATAAGAACTGTATGAATACATCAATTCAAGGTTGTAATATATACAAATTCAAGGTTGAAATTGAATTACTAATTATTAGCCAAATATTTGGTATTCGACCAAAATACTGTCCTCCAGATACCACCGTTACCAGATTGCGACAAAAATTCGACACTCTCAGAGATTCATTTGTTCTGCAGCTTCGATGCGTTGGTCTAAAAAGGTTACTATCTCTGCCTTTGGAGACGTCACCTAGATATCAATATGTGACCACAATAAGATATTTAGTTGTCATAGTAACGAAGATGTGACCTATTCACGTCCCAACATGGTCACGGTATGACGAGACTGTGACATATTTACGTCTCAACTGGGTCATCATGTGACTGAGCTTAGCCGTGAATATGTGACATTCGTGTCACACGATGATGTCACAGCTACAGTTATATATCTTATTGTGGTCTCATGTTGACGTCTAATTGAAGTCAAAATGTAACGTACCCAAAAACAGACTGTACTCTTTAAAACCCCACACAGCGGCGTCGCAGAGGTCACATGTGACTTCACAAATGAGTCACCGTGACTATCGCATTTTTGTTGCAATCTGGTAACGTTGCTATCTGGAATAGTTCATTGTTTGCCAGGCGAATATAACTTGGCGACTTATTAAAGGTAAAAATTTAAGTTTTTAATACCTTATAACTTGATGATTACTTTAAAATGGACAAAATAAATTTATTTTGTTGTTATTTAACCTGAAAAACTGTCTGCAAAAATTCAGCCCGAATGGCCAGGGATATTTCAGGTACCATCCTTATAAATTTGCAAACAGTTTATGTGAAACTAGTTGAGAATGCGAAGCTGATTTTTTTGAGGGGGGTGGCGACGGACTATCCAACTACATTAATTTTTAATATTTAACAACTTTTATATAATTGATGCAATTTCCGCTGTATGTAAATATTTTTTTAACGAATTAGCAAATTAGCATCATTTTTATCAAGAAATGTTTTACGATTCAATTTCTTTTTCAAATATTCTTCTAAATTTTAAAATTCAAATGAAGAAATTGGCATGAAACAAATACAGCTTCATAAGATATTTATGAAGGCCTGATTTGAATAGCGTTTCAGCAACGTTTATTAAAAATTGAGTTAGTCTAACATTTATTAAAGCCATTTTTATCTGATATTAAGTTGTCATATTTTATGGCTCAAAATCCAAGTTCGTCAAAAAAAAGTATCTTTATTCTGAGAATGTATATTTTAAAGTCTAATTTCATAATTTAAAATATTATCTGCTCTACTAATAAGCATATTCAAGGTTAGCATTATGAAAACCATGAAAATTGTATTTCAGAACGAGAAAAATGGATCAGAAAATTAAAGTCATGTAAGTGTTCAAATTTTCTTTCTAAGCACTAGCACTGTACATTGCAAATATTGTTGTTTTACATTTCTATGGGAACATTTGTATGGTATATTATTATATTTAATGCTAACACTGAGTTTTATTCTGTATAATATCTTAAGGAATTGATACTCAATTTTAAAACATTTATCTGAACATTAAAAAAGAAAATTTTTAAACGGCAGACAATATAATATTTAAAAACAAAATGTTTTCTACATTTCTACAGATATTTTTCGAATGAAAATGTATTATTTCCATTAGAAAAAAATTAATCTTATTGTTACGATGTAAACACCTTGTTAAACTTCCCATAAAAACAAAGAAAAATTAAAATTCAACTTCAAACATTTCAGATAAATTTATCAGAAAAATCAGCAAGGAATTCTTTTCAAATCAGAAAAACATCTTGATTTCTTTTCCAAATCGGTTTATTAACAAAACGCTTACACACGTCTTCGAAAACAAACTAAAAAAGAAAAAAAAATATTTGTTTAAAAGTCATTTTCGAACGAAAGCTCTCGCAAAGTGAAGGTAAAATTTTTTTAAATCTCCATTTTTCATTCTTTTTCAGCAGCTGTCGTATGACTAAGGTTTCCGTATCTACTTACGGTCATTAGTGAATACGTAAGGAAAAATTCGTGAAGAGGAAAAAAAATGTCCCAAAACGTAGGACATTTTTTTGTTTCAAATCCTTTATCGAAATTCCTTGATAAAAATCGGTAGAGTTCTTATTTGAGTCGATTAAATCTAAGAAAGAAACCCCATAACTAATGACTTGTTTTCTTCATAAAAAGAAATCCAAGTATGGAAAAATTCGGAACATTTGTGTGTAAGGTTACTTTAATCAAAGCAGGTAAACGAAAGACCGGCATGGGACTGAAACCTCTAGTCCCAAAGCTTCTATTACCGTCACCTAACTTGACGCCTGCTACTCTATTTTGTGGCTGGATAAATGAAGGAAAAAGGTCCCCACAGCGACTAATGTCACTTTAATAAGACAGGGTTCTTCTCCTGTAGACAAACGCTGATCACTTTTGCGATAAAATGATCCTATAGTTTCCCAAAAAGATGCGTAAACAGAACTTCGTCTCTTTTTTATGCTACCATTGTATAAGAGGCAGAGAAATGGGAGAAAAAAAGTATATGCTCGAAAAAATACCTGGATTTATCAACGGTTGTAGATTTATTTTTGTCCCGTTAGGTACTTACTGTGAATGTTTCGAAAGGTTTGTATTGTTTATAGCATGAATTGTAGAAAAAATATATATTATTTTTCGTTTTAAAAACTATTTTAAGTCTTGTTTTGATTAAATTGCAAGGCAAAATTGGATGTGCTATATTATTTGAAGAATCTGATTTTTTTTGTATAATTTAAACGAGATAAACAAAATGCTATGAATATATAGTCTAAATGCTCGAAAACATACCTGGTTTTATTAACGGTTGTAGATTTATTTATGTCCCATTAGGTACTTACTGTGAATGTTTCGAAAGGTTTGTATTGTTTATAGCACGAATTGTAGAAAAAAAAATAAGTATTATCTTTGGTTTTAAAAACTATTTTAAGTCTTGTTTTGATTAAATTTCACGGCAAAATTAGATATGCTGTATTAATTGTAGAATCTGATGATCTATGAATATACAGTCTAAGTATTACTTGAAAATATTCCCATTATTTAAGTATATAATTTAAATATATATATATTCCTATAATTTAAATATAGTGTTAGAATGTATGAATTTCTACTCTGTAAGGAATTTTGGTGTACAGTTCCCACCATTTTTGGTGTTGTGTTAAACTAAATTTTTTTACAGAGAATGCAATCAAATGTTTTATTTACTTTTTAACTTTTATAGTTTTATTTATTTATTTATTCCACTTTTTTTTCATTTACTAACAACACATAATTTCATGAGCATTAAAATCCATTTATGACTTCATTGCAAAGCATTTTGTTTAAAATACAAGCACTTTTTTAGTTACCGTAGCAATTTCTTCAAACAATTATTATTTTGTCAACTGTACATAATTGTTTGTCCTATTACTACTGTTTTGAACTTAGAAAGGCATTCAGTTTTCCTCAACACCAAAAATGGTGATAACTGTACACCAAAATTATATACAGTGTACTATTATAAAAAATATGCTAACAGAACATATATCAAATATTATTGCATTAATATTGTATCAAATATATTGTATAATCATTAATAAGGCATAACAATTAAATAATGCATTATTATTATTGATTATAATGTCTTATCATCATTTGAGTTGAGGCTTTCTGTTCTGTTTCATGGCTAAAAACACAGAACTTGTTTCAAAAACTTATTTTATGGCCCCGCAGAAATTAATGTCACTATAATAAAACATGGTCCTCTCCTCCAAGCACACACTGTTGCCTTATACGACAAATTTTTCTTTTAGTTTCTCAAAAAGGGTGCGTAAGCAGAACTTCGTTTCTTTTTTATGCCACTATTATAAAAGATGCAGATTGTAAAATAAATCCTGAAAGATTACTATAAAAAGTACCGGCACTCAAGGTGCTGGTACTTTTTACCATAAAATTATACAGTAGAAAAAAATCTTATGGTGCTGTAATTGGCGCTGGTGCAGTTTATTTTTACGATATAATTTACTGTAAAAAATCATCGAAATTGCCCATACTCCGTTTTACAGTTCTATTAACAGCAAAAGTTTCCTAAATTTTTTATTGTGCAGAGAAATAGGAGAAAAAAGTGCATGGTGAAAAAAGTACCCGGATTAATTCATTGTTGTAGATTACTTGAGTTCCATTAATACGCTCTGTGAATGATTTTCAATGTGTGTTAAAGTATTCTGTTTACGTCATATGGAAGTAAATAAGTATTTCGTTTATATTTAAAAACTATTTTGAGTCTTAATCTAATTGAAGATCAAGGGGATAAATGACTTAAGCTCGTGGCCAGAAATAGTTCTTTCATATAGCTCGTCCCAACTTCACTGCGTAATAACTCTAGGGAGGAACCGATTTTCCAGTTATTGATTGGTCAAAGCATAATAATCCTCAGAATGCAACAGATGGCGGTTTCAATTATAATTCAAGAAAAAATAGGATCACATACTATATTATCTGTAATATATGTTTTATCTTTATTATGCTAAAGAAAGCGGTAAAATTCTTTTCTAATTCCACATCTCAAGAGAATTAATCAATCTTCAACTATATTTTACTACTAAATATTTCTATCACTTAAATATAGTTTTAAAATATATCACTTTTTACTATTATAAAGTATGTTAACAGGAGAAAAATCAAATAATATCAAATATCAATGTATTACTTCGTCATTAATAATGCATAATAATTTAATGATACATGATTATTATAGAATATGATGCATATTGTGTCATCGTCACTGGATTTTACACCTGCAATTTTATTTTTTGACTGTATCAATGAAATTGAAATGTCCCTAAACTGTAAAAAATTCCGGAACTAACTATTTTAAAAGTAGCAGCACTCAGGGTCCCAGTACTTTTTACTTTAAAATTGCGGAACAAGAAAATCTGATAAACCGTACTTTTTAGTAATATTTACTTTAAAATCACTAAATCACTGTTATTAAATAAGTATTACGATATAAAATTTTATAGTAGAACTGAATTTTACAGTAAAATAGATTTTACAGAAGCAGCACTCAGGATGCCTGCACTTTTTATCGTGATCCGGAATTTTTTACAGAGTACACCGTTAAAAATCGCTTTTATTATACATGGCTCTCTTGGCTTTCTTTCCTAAAACAAATGCTGATCACTTATGTGATAAAATGATCCTATATTGTTCTTAAAAAGATGCGAAAATAGAACTTCTCTTTTTATCTGTCGCTATTGTAAAGAATACAGAGAAATGGAAAAATAGAAGAAAAAAAATATATAATCTAAATACCAGGATTTATCGAAGGTTTTTGTGATTTATCTTTCTTACTTTAGATAACCACTATAAATATATATATAAGTTTGTAGTATGAACTATATAGAAAAAATAAATAAATATTTACTTTAGTTTTCAAGCAAAATGAGATTATATATTGTGTTATTCGTAATATAAATATTATTTTCGTATTACATGAATGATAAAAATAAAAATCTCTTTTCAATCACAAAGCTGTGTACGAATAGTTTATGTATTCCTTGAAAATATTCAAATTATTTAAACAATAACGTTTAAATATGCTCTATTATGTAAATAATAATAAATGCTAAATTATTAAAGAGTGTTAGATGCATTATCTAAAAATAAAATTTTCTAAATATTTCGAACACTTTCGTAATTTGAAATATTCCTTGGAAAAAAAGTTTCCAGTTAACGGTATAGCATAATTTAAAAATATTTTAATAGTAATGTCCCACTTGAGTATAATAAAAATGCATTTCTTTGCGTTTTCTGAGTATATGTTTTTGAAAAATGTTTTGTCAAAATGCACACAGCATATAAATCATTTACAACTGCTTAATGAACAAAGTTTTTCAAAATTTTGCTACAATTTTTTTCAAACATTTCTTTAAAAGATCCAGAAAAGTGCTGGACGTGAGAATTGATTCTGCTGCAGTTATTTAACTTAGAAAATAAATAATTTTAAAACCTAAAAGTGGTTATTTTAAAGATTAAATGAAAAATATTGAGTTTTACTTTAAAATAGAGCAAGTTTAAAATTATTTACAACTTTAGGGAAAAAATGATAATAATTATTTAAAAGCTATGTGTGAATGCGAATACATTTCGCGTAATTTATTTAAAATAAATTACTCTTTTTCAAATCAACTGGAAAGTTTTATGACAATTAATTAGCTTTCATGCAAATTATAAAAATAATAAAATAAAAATCTAGTATTATGCATATAGTAATGCATAAAAATGTATGTAAATCTGGTATAGATAATTAGGATATATACGACTTATTTTTGATCAAAAGTGTTCTTTCCATACGGAAAGGGATTAAATTAGATTACATATGTTTAAACGTAGTATCTTACATAGACAATTTTCTCATTTTGTAAATTACTAATAAAAATTTTGGAATATTTTTTTATTTTATTATATTCATTGAAATATGTTCTATTGAATCAACTTACTAAAAAGTTCCTTTTTTTAGTTTCAGTTAACCTAAAGTATGCTCAGCTTCAAAACTACTTGAAATCTTAAAATTTAAAATTAAGTACATAATAAAACAAAATATATTTAAAAATATTAGTTATTAGAAGTTAAGTTTCCATTATTTTTTTCTGTTTTTTTAGAATTTGTGCGAAAGCAGTTTCTTTGTTGTTTGACCTGAATTTTAGTGTGATTTAAAAAAATCTAAAATACACACCGTTAGAATTTTCATTCTGAAATTATGGTAAACAAGCAGCAGTCTGTTCATCCAAATAACCATAATGTATATGATAAAGAAAATTGTTTACCTTTACGGGTTTGAATCCACTTGCAACTTGTATGGTTAAAAAAAACGTGAATACAAAACTATATGGTTTTAGAACCATGATTGTTGTAAATGGTTACCATTTTTTAACAATTTGGTTTTTTAACCATTCACAACAATCATGGTTCCAAAACCGCAAAAAGGACATTTAATTAGACATTGGAGATAGTTTAACAGCTTCATGGTACTGAAATCTATGCTTGAATGCGAGTATCGTATTGAAATAGCTCAGAACCACTAATTAGGATGTGCGAACACTGAAAACTCTTCATATGCTGAAGGAAATAGAGGAAATATTGTAGGGCCAATGCTGTTACTCGAACCTCCATTTAGTAGGTCATGAAACTATAAGATTAGCCCTCTTGACTATAATACGTATCCATCTGCTAGGAATTAAGTAGTTTCATAATGTGGGCCTAGTTGGGGGTCAAAGTTCCGATTGATTAACCATATTAGGTGCAAGCAGTTAATAAACGTTTTTTCTCGTAGTTAAAACTTTCAATAACATCTTATTTTTTGTTATTAGATGGTTGTTTCCATTGAATGTAATAAAATAACAATTAAATAAATTGTTGTTTTAATTATTTTCTCCGAGCAATTTCTAATAGTGTACGTGAAGTTTATATAAAGGCGAGGGTGAGAAAACAGAAGCCTTCTATAGGCTGAAGAGCAAGCAAGTACTTAGGGTGTTAGAAAAATTTTCTTAGTTGAATTTTTTTGCTCGTCATTGGAGTATATTATTTTTAATTAAATGTATATCAATACTTTGTTATGCTTTACATTTTTTCCCTTAAATTATGGTTCGAGGATGCTACCTCAAACCTTTCGATCTATGAACTACGATCTATGAACTACTTTCGATCTATGCTACCTTTCGATCTATGAACAGCCCTGGTTCAATATCATAACAGTAATAACTTGTGCATGCACCTTGAATAATTTTTGACTTAATAGTTCCTCAGAAATCGAACTTTAGAAAAGTTGTACGTAAAATTCGATTTCTTAGTAACTGTTCAAACGAATTCGCTAAAAGTTCGTGTTTTGTCATGTAAATTTACACAATTTAAAATAATATAAAAAACTGTATCCAACATCAAAATTTTTTCGATTATTATTAAATGAACCATTAAAAATAATAAATATTTACTAGAATTTAATTTCTGCATAGAATTTTCTTTAGACAAACGAATTTTATAATTGCGTGCAACAATTTTTCGATTTGCTTAAAAAGTTCTCGAGATATGGGGAAATACGCAAAAACGTAAATGTAACATTAAGGGGGCCAAAATTTGGATCGCTCTCCTGACCAAGGATCATATTTCCCAGATTGCGACTGCCCCCTGTATTTTTGGAATCAGGTATCCGAATACGTTGAAAAAAAGGTGTCTTTATTCTGAGTAAGTACGTCTTTGTGTCTGATTTCGTACTCTCGTCTGGAATTTATTAGTTAGCATATTTGAGGTAGCATCCTCGAACCATAAAGATTGAGCACTAGAAAGTAAAGATCCTATCATTAGATCAAAAGTTACTCAGGGTGTTCCCTTTTTTTTCTTGACTCAGTGTTCACTAGTTATAATGATAATGAGCATGATATTTTTTTCGTTCAACCTTACTTTTAAAAAAATCCTTATATTAGAAACATTTTCATTATATTTATTTTAATAATACTTGAAATAATTCATAAGAAACTTTTCTCAGAAAACAGATACTTATAAAATTGATGACAATATAACATGAGTACGCTTGCTAATTAACGATTTAATAAGCCTTTTAATATCTGACAGATTTAGATACAAACTTAATAGCATGCGTATTATTGATGAAGTTTAGATTCCTTCTAACATAGACCTGTTTAAGAGGAATTGCTTTAATGAAGATTAGCATATTAAACGAAAACCGTTTCAAATATAAGAGTTTATCATTCAATTAAATCAATTAAACATATAAACGCATTGGGAAAAAACTAGAACATTCAGATTAAACTAAACTAACCAAATCAAAAGAAAATTTTAAAAAGACGTTTTCAAGTTGGTGAGAATTAAAAAAGAAAGAAGTAAAAGACGAAAAACATTGTTTTTCAGAAAGCACACATTAAAGTTAGCGGAAATTTATTACTTTGCGTATTGCGCTTCAATGCGAAATGCGTTGTGCTTTTCTTACAATTGCGAATTTTCTTATTACAATTATCACTCTTACTTATATTTCTTATGAAACTTTCAAAAAATATTATCAAGTAGGTAATGTAAAATAAAAAGAATTGGATTTTTTTTAATGCATTTTCTGTACCTTCCTCCCTTAATAAGAGGGACAGCAAAAACATATAGATTGTGGGAACATGACGCTTCAAGTAGCAAGCTAATCTATAAGGGCTGGGTATTCACCTTTAGTCGAGAAAATTAACGCACCGCTGTGCTGTCCATAAAGTTGAAAGTTCAGTTTTTCACAACATTAATTCACAAGTTCTTGAATATAGTAAGAATTTTGAAGTCTAATCAATATAAATCATATATTCTAAGCAGACGTAGTATATTTAATTCATTCGTTTACTAAAGAAATACTATTAATAGTGTTTTAAAAAAACTATAACAGTTAATGATAATCATACAATTGACCAAATTAAGAACAAAATTAGTCATAGACTTCTCCCTTTCTAAAACAAAAAACTGTTTTAATTAAAACTTTTGTCCACAATTTATTTTTCCAATAATCATTAGAAATGAAAAAAATGTTCTAATTTTTTAATTCCTTAAAAAGTTTTAATATTAAGGTTGAATGAATATGGAATATGGAATATATTTCATTTACCATATTCATGCTTAAACATTACTGATTTTGGCTGAAAAATAATTTAATTTTGATGCGTGAATGTGATTATGCGCTGTTACTTAGCCAGAAAAAAAAGTTTCTTTACTAATACTAATGCTCTTTTTTTTTTTTGGTTTTAAGCGAATACTTTTCGCCTTATTTAATCTGAAAACCAAACTAATCTGAAAACCAAACAACTTCTTTTAGTGCTTAATTTTTGTACTTAAATTATTTTTATTCAGAAGCACTTAATTAGAAAAGTTATGATGATGACATTAAAGCAAAAATATTGAAATATCGAGGAAAATATTTTTGTTTGCTGAAAAACTCTGAATAAATTTATTTAATTTTTGCATTATATGACTTGGTTTTAATTTGATATGCTACTTGGTGTCCAACTTCAAGACTTCAAAAAGACAAATCTTTGAATACCGTTAGTTTTAGACCTATTTGAATATAATATTTGAAAGTAAATAATAGAAAAAAAAATGAGATAAATTGATAAATAAAAACCATTTCAAATGCGCACGAACAGCTTGTTCATAAAGAAGAGACGTGATTATTGGCATGCAGTGACATTTACAGACTTACAATTCTCAACCTTCGCCTTACCTTCCATCCATTTTTTCAACCACTGTACTGAATCATTATGTATAACTTAAACCTCATGTATAGGCCTTGATTGAATATTACCAATGCAGTCTAAGAGAGCCGTGATGACTCAGGAGATAGAGCCTTTCAGTTAGATGAACTAGGTTTGAATCCCAGCCACAACTGATACATACGAATTCCTCCCCATGCTCACATTGATCACAGTGCTGATGTAAAATATGCGCAGTTGTCGATCAATGATGGTAATGAGTTCCCTTGCCGTTAGGCTAACCGTGAGTGGTTTTTGTGGTTTTCCTCTCCATGTTACCTAAATGCTGGCTAGTTCCATCAAAACTTCTTCTCGAAAGCAAATTTATACCAAAACTTGATCCAAAAGTTCTCTTGTCTTCAGGAAAGGGTTCAGAATAACAAGGCAGCGGAGTTGAACATTGGTAATCAAAAACTTAAAATTGGGTCTTCTGTTCAAAAAAGATTATAAGAAAGACTATGGAATCCAGTCTAAGAGCGACTTAAAATGCAAAGAGATACTAGTTCTATAATGCATGATTCATTTTATTCAAATTTTCTCGCACTTAACTTTATCTCAATTTGACTCATCGTCCAATTGTCCAATTGTTTATATATATATATATATATATATATATATATATATATATATATATATATATATATATATATATATATATATATATATATATATATATATATATATATATATATATATATATATATATATATATAAAACCGTAGTTAAAAAGTCGACCACATTTCCCAATTTTGGGTTTACGACTACTAATGTTCAACTCTGTAGCCTTGTAATTTTGAACCAAATCCAGAAGATAAGGGAACTCCTGGATCAAGTATTGGGTGAAATTTGCCTCCGTTGAGACTTTTTGTTGGAGCTAACTCTCATTTGCGTTACATGGAGACGAAAACCAGGAAAACCTCCCACAGTTAGCCTAATTTAGATGGGACTCAAACCTATGATCCGGCAACCACTAAGGATACTTTACGCCAGTACTGTGGTCGATGCGAGTAGGGTATGGAATTTGTATCGACATACCATCGCTGAGATTTGAACCCAGTTCACCTCATTGGAAGGCGAGCGCTCCATCCCCTAAGCCATTGCGGCTCTCCAATTGTTTTTTTTTCTATTTTTTAATCATAAAGAGTTTACTTAATTTAGCCTTTTTATATCCTTTGATTAAACATGGTATTCTGCCTCTAAACCCATTAATGGTCGCATAATTTTGAAGAAAACGGACATAAAAGTGCTCATTTTTTATTATGGGCATTTAGTTTTGTATTCAGGGAAACTACACAAAACTAAGTGTATGCTAAATACTTGTATTAATTTTTAATTTTTTGGAAAATCACAAATATTTGTGTTTGAGCGGCGATGGCTCATGGGATAGAGCGCTCGCCTTCCAATGAGGTGAACCGGGTTCGAATCCCAGCGATGGCTGATCAATACGAATCCGAACCGACAATACGAAGCTTACACTGACCACAGTGATCCTCAGTGATAGACGTATCATGGGTAAGAGTCCCTTTGGCATCAGGCTAACCGTGGGTGGTTCTCGTGATCTTCCTTTCCATGTAACGCAAATGTGGGTTAGTCCCGTCAAAAAATTCTCCAAGAAGGCAAATTTTTCCCAATACTTGATCCAGGAGTTCCCTTGTCTTCCGAATTGGGTTAAAATTACAAGGCTACGGAGTTGAACATTAGCAGTCGTAAACCTAAAAATTGGGTCAGCTGTTCAACGACGGTAATAAAAAAAAATTGTGCTTGATGAGTGCTGGCATGTAGTTTAAAATAAATCAAATATATCTAAACAAATTACAAATAGTTTAGTACTGCCCTCTGGTGTGAACATTGAGAAATGAACACAATTCCAGAATAAGGAATATATTGTTTCAATATTTATAGCGTTACTTTTGAACTCACCAGCCCGGAAATACCAAGGGCACGATAAATAGAGGGTGAAACTTCAACTCGTCATTTTTATACGAATGAGAAGGAATGGGTAAATTCATGATCACTACTTATAACTTAATTAATAATAATTTATTAATCCCTAGTTAATGTGAGGAAGTGAGGAAACTATTATCAAATCCTGTCGGTTAGTTTTGCTTCAATTTATCTTCGTGAATCTGGATTTTCAGCTCTGTTGTGTCTTAAAAATTCTAAAAGTACTAGATTTGACTTTGCATACAAAAAAAAAATAGGAATCACAAATATCATATCAAACAAAAAGAAATTACTGCAAGAATCCCACACTGAATTAATAAGTAGCTATTTTTTTCTAATAGCTGATATATTTTTAGCATAGTTCCTTTAAATATTTAGTTAGTAAAAATAAAAGCAAATACTTTTAATGCATTGACCATCATAAAAAATACCCAAGTTTTGATGTTTAATTTTCAAAATCTGATGAGAAATAATCTAAATATTTATATACTGTACATGTGTTTAGAGTTTAGGAGGAGGAGAACTAATCTTCTAGAAAAGGATGGAATAAGTCGAAATAGTTTGTAAACCGCTGCTCTAAATCATAACTCTATAGAAAAATTTCATACTCGAGTTAAGCTGAGTCGAAAATAATTTTTTTGAAGTTTATAGAAAAAAAAATTGCGTTAAAATTCGCAGCAGTTTTCTTTTCCTTTCCTTTTTTTTTTTTTTTTTTTTTTAGAAAAAAAAAATTCAGAAGAAAACACAGCAAATTTTAGTTAACTGCAAATTGGATTCTAAGAAATAAATCCTAAAAATTAAAAAATTGCATCATTTCTCCTTAAAAAAATCGCTTCTGAATACTTGTAGGAAAATCGATATTGCTAAGTAATGCTGAACGCGTAATAAACTGAGAAAGAAACAATTCATAGGGTTTTAAAGTTTATATTTGGTTTTGGTTGATCACGCCAAATAAAACAACACTAATGAGCTATTGGTAACGGTCTAGGATTCATCATTAATGGTGATCCGAATACAATATTGGTGCATGAGCACTCTATACTACAATAATTCAGATCGAAAGTCAGATGTTGGTTGTGATAGCTCAGACTCAGCGCCAAGCTCCTCAACCATCCGGTCATGTGTACACTTTTCCAGTTCTTAAATATTTATAACAAATGTTACTAGATTAGAGGTTAATACAAAATAATTTTTTTTCTAAGTTACACAGCTCTAAAATTGATTGAATAATGGCTGCTCCAGAAGTTTTGTAGGGTGTCTCAAAAATGACGTAAAACAACATAAAAATGCAATTGAAAAAAAATGGAAAGAGAGAATAACGCATAGTTCGCTGTACTCTTCAAAGGAAGCCAGATTTTCAAATTTAGTTCACATTTGTCAACAGATGGCGCTGAGGACTAGAAATACTATGAAAAAATATTTCATGTTGCATATTGGATTTGGATCATGCCAACCGAAATAATTCTATGTGCGTCAGCAAATTTTATCCACAGATGGCACAACGTTGTCACTGTTGCATGGTGGCAACTTTGAAATCATTTCCCTGCATTTTAGTTTGTCTTTTATAGTTAATAGTGTCATCCGTTGACGATCTTTTTAACTAATTATTAGCACAGCAATATAAAACTATTAGGTATCAGAGGAAAGCAGCCAAACATATATTTCTATTTCTTACTCTTTAGCGATTTTTAGAATGCCGGTGTTCTTTACGTAAAATGCTCTCTATTTTTTTTTTTCATTTATCACAAAATCATACCATGCCTGTTACCATCATAATACTTTTTGATTAGAAAATAATAAGATCGAAAAAATAAACAAAAATCCCTTATCTTCAATTTCCATCTTAAAATTATTTTTTAAATGTGTACAATTCTCAGAAGTAAAATACTTAAACTTCTTCATCGAATTTCAAAATTCTGTAATAAGTCATAAAATAAATAACTGATGAAAAGAATTCTCGTCATTTTGTTACAAAATCATGAAATGGTAAGGTTTGTATAAAAATTATTTACATTGTCTTCTCATTTATCAATAGAAATAAACAATTTTCAAAAATAATTGTTTTAACTTTTCATTTAATCTCAAATATTTGTAATAATAAATAAAAGTTTAGAGAAAAATATTATTGTTGGTATTTTATAACAAAATAATAAAACAATAAGGTTTGTTCAAAAAGTATTATAATCGTTTCTTCATTTTGTATTATCATATAAAATATGTATGCACTTTGCAGAAAGGAACTTTTGCATTACATTTCCAAAGTTATAGTCATAAGCCATAAGACAGTAGTTAAATGAAATATTATTATGTTATAAAATGATAAAATCGCAATGTTTGTATTAAAAATATTATCACCGTTTTATTTTTTTATTTTTTGTTATCATCAGAAGTATACGTTTCCAGAAATAAATGATTTTACATTTCCATTGAATTTCGAAAGCTTGTAATAACACATTAAAAAGTTTACATAAAAAAAATATGCTATTCTGTTACAAAATGATAAAACAATATTAGCTCAAAAAGTATTACAATCAGGAAAAGTATTTTATCTTGTTTCGTTTTTTGACCAAGTTATTTCTGTGCAAAGAATAAAGAAACGTTGGTTCAAAAAGCATTATAGTTATTTTTCCCTTTTTTTATTATCGTTAGAAATAAACAATTTTCAAAAATAAATTATTTTAACTTTAATATTGATTTTCAAAAGCTTGTAATAATAAATAAAAGTTGGTAGAGAAAATGTTATTATTGCTCTCTTCTTACAAAATAATAAAACAATATATTTTCCGAAAGTATTATCATCGTTTCTTTATTTTGAAATAAATTTAGATATTATGTAATTTGCAGAAATAAATCATTCCAAACTTTTGCATTAAATTTCGAAAACTTGTCATGAGTCATAAGATAGTAAAATATCCTTATTCTGTTACAAAATGACAAAAAAGTAATGTTTGTATTAAAATATTATCTTTTTTTTTTCAAATTTTATTATCATGAGAAATATACATTTCCGGAAATAAATTATTTTAACATTTCCATTTAATTTCAGAAGTTTGTAATAATACAAAAAATTTTTGCAAAAAAAAGTGTTATTTTGCTACAAAATAAAAGAAAACTATATTTCTTCAAAAATTATTATGATCATTTCTTCATTTTGAATTAGTATAAGAACTATACAGTTTAAAGAAATAAATTATTTTAACTTTTCCATTGAATTTCAAAAGTTTGTAATAAGTCATAAAATAGTTTGTAGTGGATAAAAAGTATTATCATTTTATAAAAAAATATTTTTTGAACAAGTTATTTTTCTCGTATAGATGCTACGGTGCAAGGAGAGATGAGGCTCAAACCTCGTTT
This sequence comes from Parasteatoda tepidariorum, assembly GCF_982258835.1. Lineage (NCBI taxonomy): Eukaryota > Metazoa > Arthropoda > Arachnida > Araneae > Theridiidae > Parasteatoda > Parasteatoda tepidariorum. The sequence goes on from NC_141765.1 coordinate 21,078,760, forward strand.
CAAAATAACTTAATAAAGCCAGCAAAACTGCTCCATTTTTATCACTTCAGATAACTTACTCGGGTGAAATTGTTTGAGCTTCTGATTCAGTGAGCAAACTGAGTAATAACTGTCATGAAATATCCTAAATCAATAGTTATCAAGAAAAAAAACTTTAAAAAAAAGAAACAATACCCTTTCATTATATCAACATTTTTTTAAGGGGAGGGGGCTGAAAAATAATTTTTGAACTGCAAGAGCTTAAGCCTGTAGGGTATTATACCAAAAGAGGTTGGAAAAGAAAAGACTATTTCTTGCTGTTTTCTTTAAAAAGTAAAAGATTGTGGAAGCTAATATAGTTTTAAGGTTAGAATTTATTTCAATTTTTCTTGCTGTGCATTTTGTGATTGTGTCCAAACATAAGAATATGTAAGAAAAGTTTGAAAAATAGGTCTTACGTGAAATTTTATACCGATAGTCGATACATATTTCAAAAAATTTCACAAAAATAATTTTATTCATGTCGATTGTATTGGAACAAACTAGCTTTCGAGGTGGACTTTTTGATGGAATTACTCCGCACTTGCATCACATGGAGAGGAAAATGACGAAAACCTCCCACGGATACCCTGACGGCAAGATGATTATTCATGTTGATTTTATTTTATTTTTTCACCGTCGTTAAACAGCAGACCCAATTTGTGAATTTACAACAACCAATGTTTAACTCCGTAGCCCTTAATTTTTAACTCTGTCCAGAAGACAAGGGAACTCTTGGATCAAGTATCTGGAGAAATTTGCCTTCGTGGAAGACTTTTTGAGGGAACTAACCAACATTTGCTTAACATGGAGAGGAAAACCTCCCACTTTCAACCAGACTTCAAGGGGATTCTAACTCACAATCTGTCTACCTTTGAGGATATTTTACATTACCACTGCGGTTGGTGCGACCCGGGTGAGAAATTCATAACGACCAGCACTCGCTATGATTTGAAACCGGGTTTATATTGTTTTTTTTATTCAGTTATTTAATTATAAATATTTATTAAAAATATTTGAGCTGTAGAAAAAGAAAAGCTTATTGTTTTCAGATCTTCTTATTGTTTTCGGATTTCTGAATTAATAAGCATAAATAATAAATATGACTGATACTTCGATTCTTTATTTTCTTAAAAAAAGGAAAAAAAATTTCCTCTAATATGATGTCATAACATCCGGAAATGTTTTTTACTCTATAAAGTATAAATGATTGGAATGATATAATGTTATGCTCTTGAGTGGTGTTATAAACCAAGTCTTACGTTGAAATAAAAATAAAGAGCTGTAGATATCACTGCACTCTAAAACATTTTGGTTTATAGTTTCCTCTATTTTTGGTATTAAGGTGAGCTTAAATAATTTTTGGTGTCACAAACATTTCAATTACTTTTTCAATGTTGTAGTTTTAGTTAATTATTTATGCACTTTTTGTTTGTTTGTTTGTTTGCTGACAGCGCAGATTGTCATGAGCATTGGATTCAATTTAATGGCTTCATTGCAAGAATATTTCTTTTAAAAACAAACACATTTTTAGTAATATATTCGCACTAATTCTTTTAAACACTTGTTATTTTGACAATTTCATATAATTTTTTCCCGATAACTACTGTTCTCTACGTGCAAAACTTGAAACCCATTTCTACATAAAAATTGCCAAACCCTCATAGAGGTTTTTGAAAATGAATAACTTATTGTGAAAGATAATTAAAACTGCGTGAACTTTTTTATTTCAATATCTATCAAATAAAAAATTACTAAATGAATTTCAGAAATGAGTTAGAACCACCAAATTTCTTTAAATCATTAATCTCTAATTAAAATACGAATCTGCATTAAATGCAATGGAATAATTTATCTAAAATAGTGCTAAACATGACCTTTAATTTGAATCAAAAAGTAAGGAATAATTTTCAAAACAAATTTAATGAAAGTTTAAACATAAATTCCCCATAACGCTAGGTGCAATGGTGAATTTCTGCTTTAACTTTCATTATAAATTTCTATTTCAACTTTCAATTTTTTTATTTAAAACAATTTGAATTATTCAATTCATTATATGTCTATGTAGTGTCAAACTTAAAAATTTTAATTCTAGAAATGTCTCACTATAAAAGCACTGAATATTTTTACGAATTCGAATTTGAACCTATACTGAAGGTAATATAATATTTTTACCAAAATATAGCTAAACGTAATATTTAAAATCAATATTAAAGAGCGCAATAAATTTCACAACACATTTAATGAAAGTTATAATTCAAATTCATTATTCATCTTTTAAAAATCAAGTTCTAGCATGTAAACAGCTTTATTTTTCATCCCACAAATATAACTTAGAGAAGTTAAACAAAAGCATCTTGCTCGTATTCTAATCGTCTTTTAAAGGAACGAAAAAGAAATGTTTTATCCTTTAAAAAATAAATTGCTCGGTTCTTTTCGCAAATATTCGAAATCATCTACTCTGTATATGTTAGAAGGAAATTTTCAATTAAAATTTTATCTAGTGAAATAGTGTTGGAATTTTTTAGACCAACGACCAAGTTTATTCGGAATGTGGGCAGAAACTACATTTCTAAACACAATTTACTAGTTTTATAGATAAAATTGTAATATTCTCTTAAACAAAATCTACATTTTTTTCCATGTGGAAGGATTCACAGTCCCCATTATATAAAACTTTGTTTTGCTTCAAAAGCATAAAAAGTTAAATGAATTAAATTGAATTTTAACATTAGATATTATTGTAAAATATCTAAATATTGCTATATTGAACCTTATTTTATTATTTATCATCCATGGTGCATTGTGAAACAGCTTTTTTTATTCCGTGTAAAAATCAAGTCAAAAGTGTTCATACATTGTGAGTCTCAAATTAATAATATCGCTATATTGAGCCTTATTTTTATTATTCATTATCCATGGTGCGTTGTGAAACAACTTTTTTTTATTCCACGAAAAGATCAAGTTGAAAGTGTTCAGTGGGAATCTTAAATTAATATTTCGGTCAGCAAAAAAACACAGACACACTCGACATCTCTTAAAACATTACTGTTAAAAACGGGATTAGAAGCATCAAAAACCAATTTGATTACCTTAAAGTGTTTTAAATTATTTTCTTTTAACTCCTTTATGTTTCCTGCTGCAATAAAAACAAGTTTTGATGTTTTCAGTTTCACCTTCATCAGAATTGGTTCATTAGATTTCAACACCACTTTTGCTCTTTTTCCCCGTGAATAATTTACGACCACAAATATCCCTACTTTTGAATGAGGATCCTGAATATTAAATATTAAAGAATGCTATTAAGAAACATCCTGTATTCGAAAAGTGGTATAGGTAGTATCACATTTCGGAAATTTGAATCAATAATAAAATAATAATAAAAATAAAAACTTGTTAAACTTTTGGCGAGATGTTTCTTAATTCCTACTTAAATCTAACATTATATTTTCTTAATCAAATTATATTTCAAAAAATGTTTAATAATTCTCAAAGATTTATATGTTTATTATCTATAAATCTGTAATAAAAGCTGAATTCTGACAAACTTCATATTATAGACCCCACTTTTTGTAAAGTACAAAAATAATATGTTATTGAAACTTGTCTTGATATATAAAATAATATTATAAATAGTAAAGCATTTTCAACAAACGTCAGTAAAACTAAACACAATCTTTGAATTTTTTTTATTATTAAAACTTTCCCTGATTTATATCCAAATAATAACAAAAGGCATAATCTTATCATAATCGCATTTAAAAAAAACGCCTAATAATTGTCAAATATCCTATCTAAGAGAATTATCTACTCATGATCCACGAATCTGGAAAATAAATTCCCAAACAACTTCATTACATGAAACTTAATCTAAAAAATTCTAGAATGTCAGAAGAGGAATATTAAAGATAATTTCTGTGGCAAATACAATTTTAAGTCTAGTTTTATGAGAACAGAATATGTAGCAATTCAGCGACCCAATTTTGACTTTACGACTACCAATGTTCAACTCCGTAGCCTTGTAATTTTTAACCCAATCCAGAAGACAAGGGAACTTCTGGATCAAGTATTGGGAGAAATATGCCTTTGTAGAAGAATTTTTGATGGAACTAACTCGCATTGACGCTTTACTGAGAAGAAAACCTTCCATGGCTAGAAGGACGACAAGGGGATTCTAACCCATGATCTGTCTACCTTTGAGGATATTTTGCATCAACACAGTGGTCGATGCGAGTCAGTTGTGAAATTAGTATCGACTAGCCCTCGCTGTGATTCGAACTCGGGTCATCTCATTAGGAGTCGAGGGCTCTATCTCCTGATCCACCACGACTCTGTTCATGCAGATTGGAATATTGTTTTACATTATTTTTTCCAGTTATTTGAATATAATAATTTATTAAAAATATTCGAGCTGTATAAAAAGAAAAGCTTATTGTTTTAGGATCTTTTTATTGTTTTCCGAGTTCTGAATTAATAAACATAAATATTAAAATATGACTCATACTTCAATTATTTATTTTCTTAATTCTTAAAAAAAATGTACAATTTACAGCTAATATGATGGCATAAGGGCAAGAAATGCTACTGTATAAAGTATAAATGATTGGAATTACTTAATGCCATGTTCTTGAGCGCTGTTATAAACAATGTCTTGAGTAAAAACAAAGAGAAAGTTCATAGCTTCTCCCATTTTTCAAAAGAACTTCTGGATCGAGTATTGGGCGAGATTTTCCTTCGTAGAAGACATTTTGCTAGACCCAACACTTCTTTACGTTACCTGAAGAGGAAAACCACGAAAATACCCATAGTTAGCCTGACGGCAAAGGGACTCTAATCTATGATCCGTATATCACAGAGGATATTTTATGCGAAAACTATGGTCGGTGCGATCCAGGTGCGGAATTTGAATCGACCATCCATTGCCAGGATTCGTACTCGGATCATCTAATTATTAGTCAAGCGCTCTATTCCCACCACGGCAATCTTCAGAGGTCAGACAAAAATATGAAAACACTCCTATACAGACTCTATGCAAGCAATCTTTCTTTTAGAAGGAAATTTTTCGGAAGATTCTATATGGCAAAAAATTCTTGGTGTAATTTAAAAGATCATGCTTGGAGCTTTTAGAAATGATGTCATATTTACCCATGGCAAATTTGGATGGACTGAAATGATAAAAGGAAGTTTATAACTTTTTTTTTTGTTTTAATAACAGTAATTTTGAAATCATTCTATAGGGTTTCAATATTTATAATAAAATTCTTTTCTAACTGTATCGGTATTAAAAAAGAAAAAAAAAAGTTTTTAACTTCTTAAGCTCAATTTAAGTAGATGCAAATTTTGCATGAGTAAAAAAAAACCCAATTTGTAAAAGCTTCACGCATGCTCTTTCAAATTGTAGTAACAGTGTTTCCATGTAAAATTTTCCAAAACATTTGCTGCTGAATGTCAGATTGCTTGTATAAAATTAGTTTAGAAGTATTTCCATATTTTAATCCATACTCTGTATGTCCGCCAGATCATGACAATGTTAAAATGATTACCTTTCTTTTCCTTAAGCACTTTGTCATTGATAGGTCATATTTAAAATCATTATCCTTGATAAAATTCCTTCTAAAATCTTAAGAAAAGCTTTAAAATCCTTTATAAAATCTAAAAATTCCATACAAAAAGAAATTTGTGATTAAAATTTAAAGAAAAGAAACTGATTAAATTTCATGTTTAGTGTTACATTTTACAGTAAAATGTCAAAATAATAAGATATTGTACCATTTTTCATTATTTATTATTTATAAAAAGGGGTATAAACAGCAACACAGTTTAGCAAAATTAATTATAACTTAAAAAACATTCGATTAAACCTCTCCTTAATATTATTTAAAATTATAGCAAAAAATATCTTCTTCTATTCATAATCATATTTCTCAAATTACCTAATAATTGTCTAAACTACCACTGATGAGAATTATATATTTACGATCCATTAATCTGTGATACAAAAAGGAACTCCAATACACTCCATGAAGTAAATAATGCTAAAAAATACTAAAAAAATATCAGACTTATAATTAGAAGGGAAAAGTTAGTAATATTTTTATGACAAATGCAGTTTAGAGTCTAGATGTTTGTCATTAGGGCGGGTAGCATTGATCTCCATATCTATGTCCGACTGGTCACAGCCACGTTCAAGTGATTTCCCTTCTTTTCTGAAAGCACTTCTTCAAGGAAAAGCCATCTTTCAGATTGTTGTCCTTGATAAAATCCTTTCAAAACTCTTAAGAAAATCTTCAAAATCCTTGATAAAATCTGAAAATCAAATGATGAAATCCTTAAAATTGTCCTTGTTGGAATTACCCGATTTTCAAAAATTATTTTTTATGACAAAAGCTTAAAGAAGCAAAACGGATTAAATTTCATATTCAGCGTTACGTTTTAGAGTAAAATCTTAAAATAATACGTCTCTGTACCGTTTTTTATTATTTATTATTTTTAAAAAGGGATACAAACAGAAGCACATTTTAACAATCTTGAGTATAACTAAACTAAGCTTTCCATGCAACCTATCTTTGATATTATTCCAAATTATGACAAAAAACATCTTTTTCTAATCATAATCCCATTTCTAAAAATACCTAATAATTGTCTATCCTTCCAGAGATGAGAATTGCATATTTATGATCCATTAATCTGCAATACAAAAATGAATTCCGATAAACTCCATAAAATAAATCATGCTAAAAAAAGTACTAAAAGAATATCAGACTTATAATCAGAAGGGGAAAGTTAGCAATATTTTTTGTGGCAAATGCAATTTAGAGTCTAGATGTATGTCATCAGGGCGGGTAGCATTGATTTCCGTATCTATGTCCGCCAGGTCACAGCCATGTTAAAGTGATTACCTTTCTCTTCTTAAAGCGCTTCTTCAAGGACGGGCCATCGATCAAGTCAAGACGCTCTGTGTTGCCCATTAGCTTATACCAGCCCTTTTTACCAGGGAATAAGAAAAGAAACATTTGCTTAAAGCTGTTTTTTTCTTCTTTTTTTTTTGTCATTTCAAAAAGAAAATGCAAGTCTATTTAATCGGACTTTATAAATCCAAAGACAGAAACGCCCTCCGTTTCACAGAGAATAAGTCAATCGAAGCTTTCTGTGGTTAAAATTGTATTATAATATTTCTTTTTCTAGAAATACTTACTCAACAAAATTATTTCCTGTAAGTTCTGTCCGAAATTTTTTTCTGTTCAATCAATTTTCTTTAATAACCTTTCATGTGATAAATTCTCATGAGATATTTTTTTCTTACATTATTACTTGGATTTTTTTATAAATATTATTTGATACATTGATCACAATGTTCGATTTTTTTCCCCGCCATCATTAAAATTGTCTTATCCTAAATACAAGTTTCATTATTATTCGTGGTCCCATTTTTTTCCCTAAAAAGCATTCAATTTAGTTATTTTATTTTTTTTAAATTTATGTTTCTTACGATAAAATTTTTAAATTGCAATACTTTTTTTTTAGTCTGAAAAACACTCAATTTAAAAAGTAATTGACATTAGTGTACTATTTTAAGGTTTAATCCATTAAAAACTAAGTCTGTTTACTAGGAAATAAGTTACATTTTATACATTAAAAGCTTATATAAATATTTTTCTATCTATGAGTTTCTGGTTTTTTACGCTAATTTGAACAAAAAGCTTTTAAATTCCTTTTAAAAATATCTCAAACTACTATTATAAATGCAGCTCGTTAAATTCAAATGGATTGACTTTATTTCAACCTTGTGTTTAATTGCGTGAAACTAACGAATTTTAGTTTTTCAGTTTCAATAAAACCTCATTTATACTGTGTTCTTAAATAAATAAAATAATAATAAGGGAAACTACTTAGTAGTTAAACAATTTTCAAAACATAAAAAAATATGATTTTAAATTTTCGAAAAAATCATACTAATGTACCAAATTTTACGTATTATATTACAGTTAGAAATTTTTTCTTTCAACATTTTTCAAATACGTTTTATGATATGGTTTTATAATAATAATAGACAGATGTGCAAAAGTGACTTGCTTTCCAACTATAGAATTCTTCAGTTTTAAATTAGAATTTATGGTAATAAAACTTGATATAGATAATGAATAATATTGCACTAAAATGTTAATCCTAATTGCTTTACAGTAAGTTTTTTGCGCATCATCCCTCTTGGGTATTTTAATTTAACACGTGATTGCATAATTAGATTCTATTTTAATTAACTATTAATAATTTAGTTCTACCTTGAATGAAAAGTTATTAGTCTTATTTAAAGTTTTCAATTCTTTTGTTGATTGATTGATGAGACATTAAAAAATACTCTAGATCTAAAAAAAATGAGTATTCTTATTTTTAAATTTAAAACAGAGGGATATGAAAAGTGTGCACAAAAAATATAAAATCCCTATTTTAATATTTTTATTCACTGTTTCAAATTCTATTCTAAAATTACGGTTTTATAACCGGCAGATGTCTGTCCATCCAATTAACCGTAAAGTTTAGAGTAAGGAACATTTCTCACCTTTACGGTTTTGAAACTGTTTCGAACTGGTATGGTTAAAAAAATATACAGTGTTGTAACCCTTTCAAACTGGCATTGTTTCAAATTCTCTAAAAGGAAATTAACCTGAACATTGGAAAGAGTTGTGATTGAGTTGTTTGTAAAATGAACCGTGGATTGTAACTTAAATAGTTAATTAAGCTGAGCCATACAGTACCGCTCAAAAATATCAGTACACCTAGAAACTTATAAAAAAAAGGCAAAATTCAAAGTGTCATAACTTCTTTAAAAATTATCAAAAATGCTTCTGCTTTAGTTCATTTTGAAGCTTAAAATATCTACTTTTATGTACTCTAATTGTTTTTAATTAATATATTTTGCAACTATGTACAATTACACTCTAAACAATCATAGAAAATTGTATTAATTTTATGTGAAGTTTGACGCGATGTACGGGCACAAAGGGGTTAGATATTGTTAATTTTTATTATACCAGTGAAAATTTGAATTTTTAGCTTTCATTTGAAAAAAAAAATTCCAAAAAACCATGTTTTTTGACGAAGTTATTGTCAAATAAAATAAAAGGTTTTTTTTCAGAATTTAATGATTTTTCAGCAATTATAATAATTTTATAAAATAATTTTATTATTATAATAGCAATTATAATAATTTCATAATTTTATAAAATTTGAAAGCAAAATGTATGTACATTTTTGTTTTCGAATTTTTTCTGAGAAAAATACGAAAAAATAAATTTCAAAATATTAAATTGTAAACGTTGATTCTTATTTCATTATTATATTTTCCAAAAAAAAAATTTAAAATTGTTATAATAAATTATGAAATAATATTATCGAGAAATATTAAATTTTAATTTATTTTAATTAAAAAATTTTCATACCATATTATAATTACACTAAAATTCATTATAATTGCTGAAAAATCATTAAATTCTGAAAAAAAAACTTTTTTTTTATTTGACAATAACTTCGTCAAAAAACATGTTTTTTTGGAATTTTTTTTTTCAAATGAAAGCTAAAAGTTCAAATTTTTCAATGGTGTAATAAAAATTAACAATATCTAACCCTTTTGTGCCCGTACATCGTGTCAAACTTCACAAGAAATTAATACAATTTTCTATGATTGTTTAGAGTGTAATTGTACAAAGTTGCAAAATATATTTATTAAAAACAATTAAAGTACATAAAAGTAGAGATTTTAAGCTTCAAAATGAGCTAAAGCAGAAGCATTTTTGATCATTTTTAAAGAAGGTATGACACTTTGATTTTTGCCATTTTTTTATAAGTTTCTAGGTGCACTGATACTTTTGAGCGGTACTGTATATCATGAATAATGGAAAATTCTAGAATTTTTGTGTTAATCAGCTCAGTGGTGTCTATGCGTGAAAGAAAGTTTTGTTTTCCAATTGTTCAGGGTGCCCCTAATTGGGGAGTACAGAACACCAAGAAACTCTCCGTGTGTTGAAGGAATGGAAGAAATATTGTCTCTAACCCTAGTTCAGATGGTCATGAGTTAGTCAGATTAGCCCTCTCGGTTATAATATGTACCGAGCTGTAAGAAACTAAATGTTTCAGTTCAAACTAAATGTTCTAGTTGATGTGATAAAATTATGGCTGTTTAACCGTATTTGGTGAAAACAGAAAAGAACAATTTTTCACACACTTAGCAGTTTTAATATAATTCTTTATGCTTATTTGACTTTTTTGGTTAAATATATTTTGGTTGAAAACAGCATTTACCATTTGCTGTTTCTTCAATAAATTGTTATTTAACCAATTTTTCGGAGAAATTTTTAGCAGTTTTAAATAAATAGCAAAAATGATTCAAATGTAATTTAAAATCTGTATCACCAGAAACTACACTAGACAAAGTCAAAGTCCTGGCAGTTTGTCCTGAGTGTCCTCACCATAATATTACAAAATGTTTTTGCATATTTTTAATTTATTCCCCATTACAATTTCGATTTATAAAAGTTGTTTCCTATTTATAAAAAGTTATAATTTAGCAAACTATCAAAGACTCAATTTTTTTAAAAAATATTTTGTAATGTAGAAGATAAATGAGGCCAATTTATGTTGTGTTGTTCATAACACAAACTTTATAATTTAAATTTACACCTTTATCTATAAAACCGAAAACAGTAGTATAATGAAATCTAAGTTTGTATAGGTTACAAAGAAAATTTTAAAATAAACAGTTGATCACTCAAAACTATTTGCACCTTGCTTTTACGTACTAGAAAACAAAACATTTCTTTCGATACTTCTAAATTGTGATTTACATTTTATCAATAGGAAAAGTCAAAACAGGCAATAGCTATTATTTCTAAAAAACACGCATGTGCATTCAAGAATGGATGAAATCATATCAAACTACAAATAATTGTGGCAGTTATTATTCCTTCCAAAATCAAGTAGTATGTCATAAAATTTAAGTTTATATATGTTACAAAGACAATTCAAAATATACTATTGATCACCTAAAACTATTTCTACTTTGCATTTACCTACTAGAAAACAAAGCATTTCTTTCGTTACTTCCAAATTGAGATTTAAATTTAATCAATAAGAAAGGTCAAAACAGTCAGTAACTATTATTTTAAAAAAAACCGCGCATGCGTATTCAAAAATGGATGAAATCATATCACACTACAAAGTAATTGTGGCAGTTATTATTCTTCTCTAAATCAAGAAAAAAAACTCAAGATGTCAGTTACACCTGCTATATCTTTACGGCCCCCCATTTTGCCACTTGCATTTGCACCACTGGATTAATAGCCAAGATTTACTATTCTGAAGTACTCTTTCGAACCATTTAACAGAATGGTCGGAATTTTTCGTTTCCAGTTGTCGAATAGCCTTTCTCTTGTAACGTTTTTCGAATTCCGATCTTCTTTCATAGGAACTCTTCTTCTAAATATATTTTTAATAGTAAAAAAATATTGAAATAAATATCAATTCTTTGGGCAAATATTTCTATTAAATTACCAATTTATGCATCAAATATTTTTTTTTGTATTTACAGCATTTAAGTTTATATTTGTGGTTGAATTTTAAATTAAATTTCAGAGCAGATTGATTCACATAAAAATCTCAATTCTTCTAAAACAACGAAAATAAATTCATTTTATCAGTTTTTTCAGTATCTTATCAGTTATGCAGCAAATTTATCAGTATCCTAATGGTTAACATAAATTATCAGGATGATTAAAATAGATAGAAAATTGATATAGTAATTGAAGTGCTGAAAGATTTCTGATAATTTTGAAGGTATAAAAAAATTTTGTATTTTTTTTACTTTTTACTTTTCTAATTCACTAGATTCGAGACTAAAAGTTAAAAATAAAATAAAAATAATATTTTTTATTAATCATTCCATTTTTTTCGAAGCAGTAGTTTGCCATTTAATTTTCTTTAAGGAAAATAAACAGTTTTCATTTTACTTTTAGACAACTTTTCCCTAATTTTTGTTTCATGAATAAATAAAACAAAGCCACAAAATTAAAAGATAAATAATTAAACTCCTTCTGCTTTTTATCACTAAGACAAAAAAGATGCTCCTATTACCAAATGCACTTCAAACCGACTATTGAAAGATAATTAACTGATAAAAAGCACTGTTATGCTTGTTAAAAACCAAAAAATCTCTAACAAATCAAAAAGGGACTTCAGGAGAATAATTAAGTCTCTATTCTATCTTTAATCTAAAGTAGTGGAGCTAAGAATCAATATTACATGTAAAAAAATTTTATAAAAGATATTGTTAAAAGTTATGAGTAAATATGAATTGAAGAAAATTAGAAATAGAATACGCAAAACTTTACACTTTTTGAAATTTCCCGAAAAAAAATGGTTAAATAGCAATTTATTTAATTGTCATTTTACCATATTCAAACAAAACAACCATAAAAAAGACGGTATTCAAACTGTTAACTCAAAAAAAAAGAAAAAAAACAGAAGAGTTTACCTAATACGGTGAAACAACCAGAGTTTTATGTGCGCCAACTAGGCCCACCGCCAATGAGAATTGTTCCTGAACATTCTTCAAAAGCCGGAAACTAAGCCATGTTATAAGGTTTACGAATTAAATGTTTTTATTTTCTATCATCAGATGCCTAACACACCAGATGCTTAATAATCCTATAGCAATAAGTTTGTGGTGAATGGCTTAGGAAGTCACTTAGTTCCTTGCTTTAGCTGAGCGAACTGATTTGTTAATCTCGTGACCAGCTGAAAGGGGGTTCAAATCCCATCATTGACACTGCAATATAAACTACATTCCTTCAACACATGAGTTATTTCCAATATCCTGCACTTCTCAGTAGATGATCCTAGACTGTAGAAATACGTAATTCACATTCACGCTTAGGTGGCGAATTGCAGAGCTGGTTAGCAAAAAAAAGTCGAGTATTTCTTATCTCTCATGGTAGATGGGGCCACTAGATAAACTAATTGAGCCATATTCCAGGGTTCACTTGATAAAACACAACCCAACCACAACCTAACTTCAATATCCAAACAGAGTGCGTACCTACCGCAACCTAACTCCAATGTCCAGTTAAATTTTTTTTCGGTTTTGAAACCACGTAAATTTTAAATGTTTACAATCATGTTAGGTTTAAATGGTTACAAAACCGTATGTTTTTCACGATTACCATACCAGCCGTAAAAATAAATAAATGTTCCTAAACGTAAACTTTACGGTGAATTCGATGGACAGCCGGGTATTTGACCATAACTGTAGAATGAATTCTGCCGTTTATTTCACCGCTAGTTTGGAATGAAAATTCTGACAGTGTAATACGCTATTTGGGAACAATATTTTTTCACTGAAAACTGCGCACGTAAAAAATAACTTTGTGAAAAGCTTAAAAATTGAGAACGCCTTTAAACGGCAGTTTGTTTAATGGTTTCCAATACAACTTTAAATTAATTTTACTTTCTTTTATGAGGAGCTTACCTCTTTTTACTTTAAAATATTTTTATTTCAATTTTAATTTCAGATTTGTTTCAATTTTAAACAACTTCAATAATACAGTTAGTTATAGAATATTCTTTTTCTGTCTGCAACAAATAAATGGGACTTGCAATAGTTTCCTTTTAATAACGCTCCAAACACCTAAACTTCTCATGTTGTAAATTTAGCTATTCAATTCTATGCTATTCCTTGCTAAGAAATTAAGCTATTCATTTTAATGTCTAACGCAACAGCTCCCCTCTCATAATGCGTCATGTCAAATGTAACTTTTCGAGATGTAGTCTTGAATGCACTGTTCCATTTCATGAAAAATTGGAACAGAAGTCAAACAAAGGGTGGTAGCTGTTAAAAAAAAAGAAATATGATTTGTAATTTTGGAATACGGTGCAAAATGTTCATTGTCAAACGAAAAAAAGAATTATTTTTTTTAGATGAAGATCCGTTAAAATTTAATGTATGTGTGATTGAAATGTCTGTGACTAATTAATAGTATGGATCAATTAGTATACAGAAAGACAATTCCATCGTAAAAGACTAACAGTTATAGATAAAAAAAAATCGTATTACTTTGCTTACAAATAGATCAAATGCTTGGTTGCTTTAATAAAAATATTTAATTTTCGCATTCAGATTTATATATTTCAATATTAAACAATTTTAATAATGTTAGTCAAAAAATAGTGTTTCATAGTCTGCAAAAATTAAATGAGACTTGTAATAGTTTCCTTTTAATAAGGCTCTGAACACCTCAACTTATCACGCTGTAAATTATCTATTCACTTCTAAGCTATTCATTACTAAGCTATTAAGCTATTCAATACTAACTTCCTAATTTAATGTCTAACGCAACAGTTGCCATCTCATAATGCGTCATGTCATATGCCACTTTTCGAGTGATGTAATCTTGAGTGCACTATTCCACTTCAGGAAATAGATATTGTGCAGAAGTTAAAGGCAGCTTAGCAGCTGTTAATTAAGGGAATATAATATTGAATATTAGAATGTGACGAAATGCTCAATTTTAAAAGAGAAAGAAAAAAAAATTTCCTAATGAATATCTGAACTTCCTTTAAAAGTTTAAAGAGTGAGGTACAGTATGCAACCGAAAGATAATTCAGTAACAGATCGAAAGTTAGAGATAAAAAATAGCATTACTTTGTCAGAAATACATGAAAAAATTAGTTCACACATCGCTGCATTTTGTATGTAATTTCAAGAACCATATTAATGTATTTATAATTAATGAAAGAAATTCTTTAAATAATTAAGATTAAGAAGATTCTTCTGTAACAGACAAATTGAAATTACATCGTTTTAAAATATCCTAACTTAAGTAACTTAAACTTATTACTTATAAAATAATGCATAATTTGTTGGGAAAAAAAATTATTTTATTTAATGAGAATTAAGAAATATTATTTTCATAAAAATAAACTGCTGCTACAATTTTAAAAAAAATGAGAGCTTTATAAGTAACCGCTTAACATTCAGGGAAACAAATTTTTACCACATTGTTTAGAAAATATTAAAACTATTGTAGATTTATTTACTACTTGACTTATAAAATCTATAGTTCGGGACGGATTTCCATGTCGACAATCCAGCATCTAATATACGTTTTTATGAAATACTAAGCATTAAAAAATGCAACATGGGCGTGGAATGACCCAGAACTAAACAAAAACATTTCAATATTTCTGTATATATTATACTACACTGTTAGAAATTTCTTGGAAAAACAATTTATATCATTGTTATTTTATCCTATTTAACCAAAACAATCAAATAACTATTAAAAAAGATAGTATTCAAACTGTATACTGAGAGGAAAATCGTTTATTGACTGTTTTCAATCAGATTAAATAATCAGAATATCATTCACACTAACTAAGCACACAGCCAACTAGAATTGAGCGCACGTTCTTCGAAAGCCGGAAGGATGAGATAAAGATTAAGAATTCATATTTTTAGCCACTTAGTTACTTAACCAAGTATACTTTAGCCAAGAAGGCTGATCTGTCAATCCTATGACTGGCAAAACTATGGTTTGAATCCCAGTGATGTCAACACACTATTCCGCATATTCCTTCAACACATGAGGACCCTGGACCATGAAATTCTCATTCACGCATAGATGACAGCACCACAGAGATGCTTAATACGAAAAATTCTAGCATTTCAAATCTCTAACTATAGATGGCACCACAAGAAAAGCAAATTAAGCCCCATTCCACAGTTTATTTGACAAAACACAACTCAACCACTAGCTAACTCCAATTCATGGCCAAACATAACCTAACTATCTATGATTAAACCTAACTACCCCTCCCCACCTTTTTGTTTCCTTGCTTCCCATTCGTCGTCATCCTTTCACCCTTCCCTCTTATTGGCCGTTGCTCTAATCCCCTTGTGACGTCACCTTTCTCTATATATTTGCCCTATTTTTCTCTTACTTCTTTCTGATGCACTGATGAAGGTTGCCCTTTGAGCATCCGAAACAGCTGTCTGATTTTAATAATATTTTTGTGCTCTTTAACGTTGTCTACCTTAGTTTGTATAACCTAACTTCAATGTCCAGTTAATTTTCATTTTTACTGTTTTGAAACTATGCTACTTGTACTATGCTTTTGCATTCACAGTTATTTAATCATACCAGTTGCAAACATTTTCAAATCCATTAAAGAAGAAAAAATTTCCTAACTACAAACTTTACGGCTAATTGGATTTATAGACTTGATAGAATTTGATAGTTTCGCAGTTTTAGAATGAAAATTCTAAAGGGTGTATCGCACAATTATTCCTATGCACTCCTGTTTATATTATTATTATTTCACTTTTTAATGAAACCTATTTAAGATATGGTACTTCGATGTAATTACGCAACTGTCGCTTGTAAAACTGCTTCCATTCACCGTCAGTAAAAAGATTAAAAACGCCTTTTGGATCGATCAACTTTGTCCACAAACGAAAATTTTAGAACAAATTTTTTATCACTGCATTTGCAAAATATACATTTAGTTAGGTAAATCATTTGGATAAATGTCCCAGAGATGTAAGTAATACAGACTAAAATCATATTTGGGGAATGTTTAAATGTAGGGGAAAGTCGGGTAGCCCCGCCCACTTAAGGAGTATTGCTTATATTTCTGTATAATATTGAGTAATAATCCATATTTTTTCATGTTTCTATTGTTTTATCATGTACCGTCATGCTAGGATACTTTCTGCAGGATTTCGCAATTTTTGAACTTTGATATGCAAAAAAAACCATGTTAATTCCAACTTTAGTAAAATTTATCGATATTATATTCATAACTGAACTCAGACGAGTGAATTTGATCAATATTGGCATTATTTGTATGTAATATTTACAAATAATTAGTCAAAATATACTTTGCACAAAATAGCCCCCAAGTGGAGCTACTTTGTGCAGCGATAGGAATTCAGTTTAATAATCATGTTTTTAGTAAAATATTGATTTAAAATTGTTAAAAAAGTTAATTTTTAATAACAAAAACATCAAGATATGTAAAGATATTAGTCAAAAAATAATTTTCAGCGTTAAAAAACAATTTTTTATAAAGGAATTTTTCTTAAAAAGAATGTTTATTTCAAAACATTTGAGTTCAAACAAAAGGAAACCATTTACATTTTTGAACATTGAAATGGATGAAATTTCAAAAACTATAATAATGAGCCTTAGATCAAAAAGTTGCAAAGGTACATCCCATTTGGCCAGAAGTGCACAATACTTAGATAGAACTTGCTCTTCAGTTTCTGTCAAAATCACCCAATGTCCTATAAAATATATTTTTATATGTTAAATCGTTTGATTAATTCACTAGAAAAATCTTTGTAGAAGAAAAATAATAGTTTACCAGCACGTCTCACGTGTTTCTTGTGAATTTTATTAGAGATAGTATTTCTGTGGATTTTGTACTTCCGAGAAGCTTCTTCAATCGACATACCACCAGCAACTGCTTGCAAACATTGTTGCAGCTTTTCTTAAGTGTGCTCCAGGTATTTTTCTATAACGTCTGACCATTTTTCTGTCGAAAAAAAAGCGAATGAAATTTTGCCCAAAGTAGCCCCACAGTGAATTTTTTTCATTTTCCGTTTATTAGTTATTAATTTTCAAATTTTTTAACGCTAACATGATATAATTGTTTATTAATATATAAATAAAAAATTTTGCTCTTGCGACAATTGTTTTATCAACGTCTTTGCATTTCACAGCTAAAGTTTCCACGCACACTTTTCGACGTCTGACGTTCTTGGAAAGTTGTTGACATTGGATAAACAAAACACACTCTGAGATTGTTTTAAAATTCTAGAAAATGTTTGTAGTAATAGAGGAGACTTCTAACTTAATTCCACACATTTTTAACGTGAAAAAAAACATAATACTGAATAGCAGCACTTGAAAAGTGCCAAATTCGAATTTGCACAAAGTAGCCCCGCTGCACAAAGTAGCCCCACATGGCGGTAATTAAATAATGCAAAAGGAATAAATCAAAAAAAGAATAGTATAGCTTAAATAGAAATTTAAAAAATTTGACTACTGTATTTTCGGACGAAGTGACGAAATTCCTCGAATATCTGGAGCGATGATCACTTCTGAACAGTGTTACTTTCATAAAATTAAGAGTTAAAAAAAATTCTGGTGTATTTGCTAAATTATGTAATGAAATATGCATTTTGTTTTAAAAAATTATTACGTAATTGTGAGAATTAAAAACAAAAGGTGCAAATGGCTCGAACGCGAAAAACTTTTTATTGATTTGGGCCTTCAGGGAGAATTTCATTGTTAATTTCTGTTTCGCACCGTTTATAAGAAAGAAACATCTTGGTTTTCTCCCAGACTGTGCTGTAAGAGGAATCATACTCAAAAACAGTGTGTAAATAATTTACTATACCTTGACACGACTTTTATGGCTATAATTATAATCGTTCCAAAATAAATTTAGACTAAAGTGGGCATTCGGTATGATACCAAAGATTACAACATTTTAATCATCTAATTGAAGTGAAAAAATATCACAAAAATTGAAGATATTTGGGAAAATCTTATTCCTCGGAGATGTTAATGACTTTGGAGATATCTTTATTGTATGTGTTTCGTGCAAATCAGTAATATTTCTGTAAATGTTATAGAAATTGATATTTTTCTTGAAAAGTTGTCATTAGCGTATAAAAATATTGTCCGGCTTTGAAGAGAACACCTCAAAACTAAACCGAGACTGCCTGTTGCTATGGTAACAAGAGATAGCACATTTTTAATGGGGGTGCACAGAAGGAATGAAGGATTCGATTAGCTAGTACTTCTACATTTATATATATATCAATGGAATGATTTAAAGTAACAGTGACGTAAGTATGGGTATCTTTGCTTTTCAAAAAACAATGTAAAAGCACTGTTAAAAATTTCGGATCAAATTGTGGTAAAAATTACCGGCACTATGGGAACCGGTACTTTTTACCGTAACATCCATTTATATCGGAGCATGTTACGGAACAAAAAATTGGATATACCGTGATTTTTACACTAAAAATTCCAGTAAAATCTCTGAATCACTCCCAATTAAATAAATATTGTTGCGAAAATCACGGTATAATATTTTAAGGTAAAAATGGTTTTCACGGATGACACCCAAAGTGTCGGTACTTTATCTTGTAATTTTATCAGGAATTTTTTACAGTGTACTTACACCTCTTCATTAATAATATTTAAACGTTAATATAAAAAAGTATTATTAATCTTTTTGTCGCTGCATCAATTAATGAAAAACACTACTTTGAAATTTTACGAAAATATATGTTCTAAATCTTTTTTTATATGACAGTATGTATATTAAGAAGCAGAAGAGTTTATATTGAAGAGAATACAAATTAGAAATATATGCTTGTTTGACCGAAATTTTAATTTAATTTTTTTCAAGTCAGTGTCTTAATAATCGCAGGCACATTAACTTTTTTTCAGTTCAGAACAGATTTTATTAAAAAAATGACAATTTGATCCCGGACTTAACTAAATTAGACTAAATTTTTTTTAAAATTTCTATCTGGAAAACGAGTTTGGTTAAAGAAAATATTTCTTAAAGCATATATGTGTGATAGAATTTGAATTTTGTACCCTTTTATTATTTTTAGTTCAAGCATTTTCCAACAGGAGGCGTGGCAAGAAATAAAACCTGTAAGTTAACGAAAAATAGATACATTATATACAAATAGTGTACAGTTTGTCTAAGCTAAGAACTCCTCCCGCCAAAGTCTGAGGTCGTCTGCTGCTATGGAAACAAGAATGGCGCATTTTAAGGAGGGTAGCTTCACTCTAGGACTAATACAAAAGACCGAAGAGATTCCCTTTCTCTCGCCGACCAGACCCGAAACCACTCTCAAACAGGGACCCCGCACCTCTGCTTGAAATAGTCATACCTCGTTACCATAGTCACCGCCACAGGTCCAGACGAATGTCTGCAGGAATTCCTATTTCTAACTAAGAGTCTCACGCCGGCCTATGCCAAAATCAAGACAAAACTATTCACCCCACACCCCTAGCTAAAGTGACTTACCCTCGTAACCATACTACCCATCACGAAGCGAGACTGATGTCCGGAGGTGTTCTCGGGAAAACCGCACAATACATGCATTCCGCTAAACTTAAGTTTTTTTTCTTCATATTTATAGGTCAATTGCGCCTAACAGTATTTTTGATTATTTTCTTTCTCTTCGTTTCTTTAAAAACCTTTCTTTCTTGACACCTAGATAAAATTTTAAAAGAAAATCACTATTAGCATCAACAGAAAAAAACTCAAACTCAGTCTCTTATTAACTCAGAGGGCAAAGGTTATGTATAAAAAAGTGCGAACCATCAAACCATGAGGCCATTAGTTTGGACGATGTCATCGGGATGAGAAAAGGCGTTTACTTGCGATAAGCATACCAGCATTCCAGAGTCAGAACGCTTTTGGCACAGAGTAAAAATCTGGGAACAGAGCCATCTGACATCAAATCGAATCACGCATTAAAACGATCAAATTTTTAAAGCCATAATTACAAGATTAGGTAATTTGCGTTATTTGTGAATAGAGCTTTTGAGTTTAACGAAAAGAAAATAGTATATTATAAGGTTTTTTTTGAGCTATAAAAATAATAACTCAAAATTTCAAAACTCAAACTTTCTAAAGTAGGTGTTCTCGAAATCAGGATTTCTCTCATAAAGTTAGCAATAATGGCAAAATAAAGCTGCCGTGGATTAAAAAATAGTTTGTTTGCCTCCCAGTGAAATGACATAGATTCAAATCCTACCGGTGGCTGGTTCTACTCCCAACTCATACCGACTTCATTGCTAAAGCAAAATATCCTCAGTGGTAGACGAATTATGGGTAAGAATCCAACTTCCACAAACCGTGGGAGGTTTCCGTGATTTTTCTTTCTATGTAACGCAAATGTGGGTTAGTTCCATCGAAAAGATCTCCACGAAGGCTAGTTTGTTCCAATGCTTGATCCAGGAGTTTATTTGTCTTCTGGGTTGAATACAAAACAACAAGGCTACGAAGTTGAACATTGATAGTCGTAAATTCAGAATTGGGTTAGCTTTTTCACGCCGGTTATAAAATAAAGTGGTACGACCATTGAGTCTGATACAAATACATGTTTGATAGTGCTCAGTTATTATACAGTAATAATATAATTTATTTATAGAGTATGTGTACCAAAATCACTGGGTTATTTGATTTTTAATATTAATTAAATTATTATACAATATAAAATAGGAATAAGAATAATTAATTATTTTTATTTAGTAATATTTAAATAGTTATAATTATGATTTTTCCATAAATCTCTTCATGTAGTGTATGTTAAGTTATATGACTGTTTTTTCTTAGAAATAGTGTGCTTTAAAAATTTATTTCTTGTAAAAAAATACCATAAAAATAAATAAAAGGATTTTGTGCAAAGGGCGGTGGCTTTGTGCCATATATGCTTTTGACATACACATTAAATAGCTTTTAGAAGTGACTAAAACTGAGATAGCAGTTCAAAATTGATTTCCTGAAATAGCCGTTTTTTCTACAATTACAGATCTATGTTGAACCCTGACTACAATAATCAAAAAAATAAGTGCCTCTCATTTACTGTCTATAACATGTCTGACATATTAGTTAAGAATTTTGCACTTTGGGTGGAGGCAGTAATCATGAGTATGAAAACAAACAGATGTGGATAGTAATTGTTCCGAAGTCATTACACCAGGGGAAAAGATTAAGATAAATGAAATAACCTAAGCTGATGATGAATCTCTATGAACTAATATATTGTTCTATCTTTTTGTTCAGCATTTCTATTAACTGTACCCTAGAAGAATATTTACGCATGTCGATATGAGTTGAAAGGCATTAGTTTCTTCTAAAGATAAAGAGGGGCAATATATCGATCATACCACCGGATGTTGTTTGATACAAAAAATGATCTAATAAAAAAATCACACATCCAAATGAAATTTCTACACTGTAAAAAAAAATACGGCTCAAATTACGGTAAAAAGTACTGGCACTCAGGGTGCAGGTAGTTTTTATCGTAATGTCTTTCTTTTCGAACAAGTTACGAAACAAAAAAATATTATATACCGCAATTTTTATAGCAATAATTAAGTAAAATAAGTAAATTACTCAAAATTAAATAAATATTATTGTGAAAATTATGGTGTAATATTTTAAGCTAAAAATGGATTTTACGATAAAATTAATCATATGGATGATACAACCAAATTTTGTACAGTGTAATAATTTTTTTTATGTTTATTTTATCGCTTCATTATAATTAGTATAATTAATCTTAAGATGGAATTAATGTGGCTAAAATAATTATTTTTTATTATTATAAAGAATTTAATACTTTTATTTCGATTTTTTTTTGTATCCGAACTCCTTTAATTTTTAATTTTTTATTTATTTTCAAGATATTTTAATAATTTCGAAGGAAAATCTCAGTAAGAAGGTTTACTATGGATCAGAATAAGGTTTTAATTAGGAAGATACATTAGGTGCAATAAAGTCAGTTCGCTCAAATGGAGAACTTTGTACAATAAGGAAACATTTTGTATTAAATTTTCTTTTTCCATTAGAATAAAATTTTACCTATCAAATTCAAAAAGATTTATGCAGGCATATTTTATAAAATATTCAGAAATCTGCGATGCAACTTTTAACATATATCCAAAAAATATATTTTTCTTACGGTACTAATTTCATTAATTTATTTTCATATATTGAAATAAATCTTCATAGTAGAAAATATAACCTAATGAAAATCTTGATTATTGCTCAGAATCTAGTAAAAAACTTTTCAGCGCTCTAGCTTTAAAAATTTATCATTTATTTTTTCCAAATTGAGATTGCTTTCAAATTATGCATTCAGTTTGAAAAAAATTGAGGAGAATTTTAAAAAATGTGGAAAGGTGAATGCAAACATGTTTTTTTTTTCTAAAATCGCATAAAACAGTCAATTATCAATTCTTTTGATATTTTTGTAAAAAAAAAAAAAAAAGAAAGAATTTCAAAGTTTGAAAGAAAAAGGATGGAAATATATTTATGTCTTTTAATACAAATGAACAGATTACTTTCTTTTTAAAAAATGAACATTTTTTATACTCTTGACTGATAGATATAGCATTTTTTTTAAATACTTTTCTTTGTTTCCCATTTTCTTAATATTATTTTGGTTATAGTGCATATTAATAAAAAAAATTAAAACATTAAATATTATTCAAGCTATACAACAGCTGAGGGATTACTGGAGTGGTACACTGAGAAAAATGTATGGTCATAACTACAAGAATATGGTAAAATTAACTGTGTTTCTGGCTCTATGGGAACTCCAAAAAGTACAGTAATTTTTACCAAAATGCTTAGGTTAATATTTTGCTAAAATTAGCAATAAAATATGGTGTTTTAATATGTGATAAAATTTGGAAAGTGTGGTAAAATTTGTGAATTTTGTTATAATACTTCAGAGCATTGAATAAGCAGCACTTATACGATTAAATTTACTTTTCAGTTTTGTATTTTTTACTAAATGTGTGGTATAAAAACTATAATTTTGAAAACCAGAATTTCTGGCAAACTGTTATCATATTGAATGGAAAAATTACCTATTAAATGGTTTAATTACCGTATATTTTGATTTTACTAACCAGATGTTTTTTTTTACCCGAAATGTTATTACTATACAGTACGAAAATTTTACCAGAACTTTTTTTCCGTGTAAAGTGTATTCATAAAAATATCCAAGTCATTGAGTTTTATTAAAATTATACACGAGATTAAGGATTACTTAAGTGATAGCATGCATTCGTAAAAATTATTCAAGTTATTAATTTTTATTTAAACTGTACACCAGGTAAGAAATTACTTTAGCGGTAGCATGCATTCATAAAAATATTTGAATCATTGTTTTTTATTAAAACTATACACGAGATTAAGTATTACTTGAGTAGTAGCATGTATTCAGTAAAATATATGAGGCATTTATTCTTATTAGAACTATACACGAGAATAGGAATTACTTGAGTAGTAGCATGCATTCATAAAAATATTTAAGTCATAGATTTTTACTAGAACTATGCATCAGATTAAGGTTTGATTGAGTGGTAGAGTTTATTCATGAATATATTCAATTAATTAAATATTCAAAAGTATACACCAGGGATATTTGAATACAAATAAAATAATTAATTATTTAATATATACGAAACAAGTTTAGTATAGTGATTTAAATTACCATAAAATACAAAAGCTTATTTATTTAATAATAAGAATAACAAAATTATATAAGTTGTATAAAAAATTGTTTTATCGAAAACAAAATTTTGAACTTATTGACAAGAAAAAACAGTTATATATATACGAACACATGCCTTACGTAATCAAATTAAATTATTAAGTTAGGAATGTAAAAATATTTTTTTTAATATTTTTACGAAATTCAAAAATAAGCTAAAAACTTAGTAAAGCGTGAATTTATTAATTACTCGACAGTAATGTTTCTAATATGTTGTGGTAAATAAATCCACCATTCATTGATTTAATCTTTCTTACAACCATTTTTCAGAAGGCAAATAAAAATTATTTACAAAAACCTTAACTTTTCTTTGTTGCAGAATTGGATTTTGAAAATAGATCCGTAATTTCTTTTTTATAATTGTAATCACTCCTTAAGCCATTTTTTTCATTTTTATCCGTAATCTCACAGTAAAAAAAGGTTTTTCATAAAAAAAATAACAACCGAATAAATTGCAGCATGAAAAAGCAAATTAATAGCTTCAATCCATATTCAATTATTAGGCAATTAATAACTTTCGAAATTTCATCATGTAATGCTTCCAGATCAATATCTGGAAGGTTACCGTATTTTTGAAAATATTAAAGCGATGATTAATTGCTTAACAACTTCAAAGTGCTGTCATTTTTACTAACAAAATTTATTTTTATTTACCATTAAGAAAATTACTTCACGCTTTCACTGAAGAAGTATTTATATCTGCCTATATAACTTGTAAATGCATTACACAAATTTACACATGCTTGAAATTTGTGAATTAAAAATAATTTCATGTATTTAAAGAGCTATATTTCTTTATTGATGACTTATTAATTTCAAAATAGTTTTCAAATGTGAAATAAATACATTATTTATATTGCATAGAAATGAATTTTCAAAGAAGTATTGATTCTTAACTTTATTATAGATTCATGACATTTAGATAGTATTATATTTCAAACTTTTTAATGAAAGGAAATCTAATCAATTATTATATTATTGCGAGAAATAATGTAAAAAAAGCATTAGCTGTTTCGTAATATTTATTGTATGCCTATTTAAAAAAATGTGTATATTGTTAAGTATATTGGTCGTATTTTTGCATATTTTTTAAAGGATATAATCCACTAATTAGACTAAATTAATCAAATATTTATAATTTAATAACGTGCAATATAACTGAGAGATATAGTACATTATAATGAGACCAAAAAAAAACAATAAGAAGCTTTTAATGACAATTGTTAGTCTGTTTTCACGGGTTTTCTAATGGCTTAAAATATCAAATTCCGTACTTTGAAAACAATTAAATATGCATAAAAACAAGAGTAAAAACTGGTTAAAATTTGTTTACCTATATTTTAGAATGCTTGTAGAAAAGTTATATCTGTTACTTAGTTATCTTAGTTATTTGTTACTAAAAACTTAGTTTTCGTATGTTTGTATTTATCATTAAACTTGTCCGTATTAGAAGAGTACACGGAGAGAAAATTACCATTATGTATGGTAATGACATTTCTAACAGAAATAAACTATAATTATAGTAAATATAGCTAATAAAACTAAATATATAGCTAATAAGACTAAACCATTCATTTAAACCATTTAACCATTCAACGGTATTTAAACCATTCATTTGGTAATTTTTCCATTCATATGATAACGGTTTACCGGAAATTCTAGTTTTCAAAATTATAGTACTCATTACTACAAATTTAGTAAAAAATACAAAGCTGAAAAATAAATTTAGCAGAATGAATGGTTTTATGTCATGTCTAAGGTACTATGATAAAATTCCCTAATTTTAAAATATTTACTAAATTTTATCACATATTATGAAACCATATTTCATTGTTAATTTTACCAAAATAATTACCAAAGTGATTCTGCAAAAATTACCTTGATTTTAGGTATACCCGTAGAGCTAGAAACCATATTAGTAAATTTTACCATAATCTGGTAATTTTGACCAAACTTTTCTCAGTGCATCAAGAAGTATGGTATTAAGCATTTTTATTAATATTTTAAAAATATTATCATTTAAAATTATTTCAAATATATTATTTACTTTTTCTGTATTCTTTTAAACAAAAATTACCACTATTTTAAGCAAAATTGTGGCTTTTATAGGAATAAAATAATTCATTAAACTGTGTCTTAAAACCGTATTGGTCTGCCCTAGTTGCTTTAAGCAACTGTGTCTATAGACTAACAAATTGTTGTAAATAACAATTATAAAAAGTTTGCTTTAAGCAATAAATAATTCTTATCTAACGTATCATATTTTTACATTGCGCAGATCATAAAAACTAAAAAAAAAAATTATTTTATCCAAAGAAAAATTTTAAAATGCATAACAATGCATTTGGATAACATAATATATCGAATTACATTCCTATCTTCGCCCTTAAATTTCCAATTATGTAAAAGAAAGTAAGGAAACTTATAATTTATGTTATTTTGTCCAATCGAAGAAAAAATAATTCTTTAAAAAAATTTTCCCGTCGCAAAGTGATTTATACAATGATTTTTACAAGTTTATACAATGATTTTTATAAGTTTATACAATGATTTTTATAAGTTTAACCGTCGCATGCATTCTGGACTGCATTTTTTTAGCAAATTTTGAACATCTATTCTCTTCTTCTTTACTTAAAAAAATATTCGAAGTTTTAAAAGTCCTGTTACAATCATTATTAGCTTTAATGCGTTTACTGTGTACTCTTTAATTTCAGCAGTAAATGAAGACGACTTTTGATTTCCTTTGAGAAATGAATTGAGTCGTATAAAAGACAATTTAAACTTGCTTTGGAAACTATTGTGACAGTTTCAGACACTAGTTACCTTTAACTAAATAATTTGTGGCATATACATAGACATTTTGAATTGCTAGACATTCTTATGTTTCTAAATTTTTGAATTATTTTATTCAAAATATACTTTATTTTAAATTAAAAAAAATCTGTATAATTCAATAATTCAGCATTTAAGTTATTTTTCTTTAAACTTTTAATTATAGAATAATTTTAAATAAACATCCCTGCTACCACAGGGAACACATTGAGCATAGTTTTGAAAATTTTCTCAAAATAGAAGTTTTGAAAAACATATCAGCATTACAACCAAAGAAGCATTGTTCTTAAACTAGTTCAAAACTTTGCACTCTAACAAGTTTAAGCTCGAAGGAAAATAAATTTAATTGCGGTAAACGAAAGAATTAAAGAGTTGAATAAATTAAAAATATTTATAGAAATATTACAATAGAAATTAAAACTAGCTACTTTAAACATGAAAAAAGTATTAAAAAAATTCTACAAAGAGCTTTGAATTATTAATGTTATAATGTTACTCTTTTGTTGCATTCATGATAATTGCCAAAATTAAGCTATTTTTTTAGTTTTTAACTTAATTAACTTCCTAGATATTTAAAGAACTAGTATTCGAATAAATTTTCACATTAGTTTGAACATTTAATGAATTTTCAGTGTTTCATCAATATGAGGGAATTATACTAAACAGTCCTATAAAGTTCTGAAAAAGAGTCGGAATTTTGTCAATATTATTATACTATTATATTGTACATCAAGATTGAATAAAGTTAAAATTTTTGGCTAATCGAAGATTTCTTTCACTGAATCACGTAGTTAATACAGCTGCACTTCTTAGAACAAACTAGTGCTTCTTTGAACAAAAAGTGCTCTTCAAGATTTAAATGGCAAACAGAAAAAAATAATCAGAAGGAAATCTGACGGTTCAGGGTTATTAAAAATGGAGCACTACATCACGATTCATTCCCTGAAGACCCATGTAACTTACCAATTTGGTATCGGATTTGCCTACTAGATTATACAATTTAACTCCAAACAGCATTTTTCCCTGTTTTGTTTGTTTATTTACGACTATAGATTTTTCCAACAAACCTACAAACCAACCACGCACTAAAGGAAGAAATTCAGTGCTGAATCAACCAAAAATGTCAAAACCACGTTAGCCTCGTGTTACAAATCGGTCATTGAAAATTTCGTTAAAAGTGATTGTTAGTATCATTAAAGGTCTTGTGGTTGATATGCCTGCATTCTATTTTATGCGTAACATTATCAAGCATTATGAATCAGTAGCTTTAATCTTTATAAAAAAAATCAAAACACTAATCACAGCTTTAATTTTTTTAATAAATCTGTGTTTTCAGTTTATTTCCTGTTTATCTTTATGACTAACATCCTATACTGAGAAAAAAAGTATGACCAAAATTACCATAATATGGTAAAATTTACCGTGTTTCAAGCTCTATTGGGACACTAAAAAATTCGGTATTTTTTTCGAAGTACTTTGGTAAAGAATTTGGTAAAGTTAACAATAAAATATAGCTTAATAAAATGTGATAAAATTTGGTACTTTTATCATGATATCTTAGAGCATGGAATAAAAATCTTTTATTCGTTAAATTTACTCTTCAATTTTCTATTTTTCGCTATATGTGAGGTAATAAGAACTATAGTTTTAAAAACCAGAATTTCCGGTAGTGAGTATTAAGAGCATATAGCCTAAATAACAGTAAAATTCAAAATTAACTGAAATTAACATTATTATTGTCATTTTTAAAAAGTTCCCTAACTTTAATACTGAATACTACATAATTTCTTAATAATATCCATCAAAAACAATTTTTTGAATTCAATTATATGAATATAAAAATATAAAGCCATTTTTAGTAATATTTAGGGAAATATTTTTTTAAAGTCGTTTTCATATATTGTATACTTAGCAGACTGAAAAATTCATTCAAAATCGCTAAAATCTCTAGATCATATGAATCCAAAAAAAATATGCATGTTCTACTTAGAAACTCGATCGAGCTTTAAAATCGTTAAACTCAAAGTTTGTTCCTTTTCAGAAAAAGTCGGAAAAATGTCAAAACCAGAAACCAGAAAGAAAATTTCTTTAGTTGTGATCCCGTGGTTTCCATGTTTCATATTTGAATTATGCATAAGTTCGGTTACGGTCGCAGTTCTATCTACATCGTCTAATTAATTTAAAAAATTCGGCATATGATTTTTCTTTATTGAATTTACGTCCATAAATTTATTTTTGCTTGAGGCAAGGAATCTTACCGTTGTAAAAATTTGTAATTTAATAAAAAGACATACTTAGGTAAAGTATATCTAAATATGGATAAGCCAGGAGAAAGGTTTGAGTTAGCCTTAAAAAAAGTTGCATTTCATCTGTTTTTATTACGATAATCTTGGAACATATTTTTCTAATCTGTTTTAAGATCTATATTTCTTTTAATCTTATAACCATTTTTTTAATTTTTGCTTATAAACAAAAACAGTATTTAAAAAATAAAACTACTTCCAGAAATTGGAATAATTAGAGGCATAAAAATCATGAAAAAGTCTTCAAAATAGTTGATAATTTTAACTCTGTTAAAAAGCATTCGAGAGCGAGAGTTGAAAAAGAAGCAAATATTAGCACAAATTACTTTTATAAAAAACTAAACAGTTTATTGTATTCATTTTTTTCTCACTTATTTTTAGCTGATTAAAATTGTTTGGATATTTTGTTCGGATATTTTGTTTTAATTTTTTTTTAGGTATTTTGTTGTTTTTGAAGTGAGTATTATCTATGAGGCCGACTGTGCGTGAATGTAAACAAATAGTAATAATAATAAATAAATAACATGATCACGTGACCGATGCAATAAAAACAAAACCAAAAAGAAAGAACAAAAAACATGTTGTAAGATAAATCCTTTTTCCAGAAAACATCATGGTATTTTTTAAAGGAAACCTTTTCAGTTATTCAGTTGTTGATGATTAAAAATTTTATAGAGACTTTGTTTTCTTTACGATATCTGTACAGTAAGTAAAGCACTCTATACCGTGATATTAAGCATTTCAAAAGAAGCATTTAAAAAGGATAAAGCAGTTTTTTTAAAAGAAATTTTTTATTTTTTAAGTTATTTTCTGGTGATTAAAATTGCAAATTGGATTTAATGGATTTACTGAACTTTTTGTGGCTTTAGTGGAGCGTATACATTATAAGTGGCGCACTTTATGTCGAAACGTGAAAAAAACATGACCGTCTAGTTGACGTAACAGCTTCAATACTTGAAACATAAAACTGACAAAAGATTTTAATCCATGAGCTTGAACTTAACATGTGAAGAGAGGAGTTTGTTCGATAACATTATTGTGTTCATTATTTAATTGCGTAGTTCTCTGTTGGGAAATCAATTTCATTTTTTCCCTAAGATGGACTTATATTTTTTACAGTCAATTTCACACTTAAAGCACATTACTATTATACATTTTGACAGCTGATATAGCAAAATTTGCTTGTGAAAATGTTCGTTTGATTCTGTGCAGTAGTTTTTGGTTGGTACCCTTTCAAACATGGAAAGTTAAATGCGGAACTATACTTTTTTATTATCAAAAGGTAAAAATGTTGTTCAAACAAAAAAAAACAATTATCCGATGTGTATGGAGGAGATGTATTGGCAGTACACCAGTTCTAAAACTGGCTGCTGGACCAGATGGTATCAAATTTGAACTAATTAATATTAAGATACCTACTCGCCGTATAAGTGCGCAAAATTATTTGTAATATTTGGGTCAAAGGCAAATGCCCACTTAATGGAAAGAAGGCACCACTCACGCTATTTTTACAAAAGACAACAATTGTCACAATTGTGGAGGCATTATACTTGTAAAAATCTAAAGATGGCAATTAGAATCTTCTCCAAATTATTGCTTGGACATTCTTCTTATTTTTGAATTACTATTGGGAACTACCAATGTGGATTTCAAAAGCGAAAAACTATACATTATGCATATGAAGGTGTCAATCAGTTCAGATACCAAGGAATTATTGTTACAGTTAATAATGATATTGGAAGAGAAATTAGTGAAAGGATAACTATGGCTAATAAGTGTTATTTTGAATTGAAAAACCAACTAAAATCATTTCCATTAAAACTAAAATAATTTTTTATGATACTCTATTAAACCTGTATTACTATTGGCAGAGAATGCTAGTCTTTAAATAGATCTGATGGAAATAAACAAGTGAAAGATTTGGAAGAAAAAATACTTAGAGCTATCTTTGGAGCTGTTAAGGAAAGCAATCTTTGGTGGATTCAGTGCAATTATGAATCATACGGAAAATTTAAGTAATCAAATATAATTTCAGTAATTAAACACTACAGAATAAGATGGTTGGGTCACATCTATAAAAAACGACGATGGTTACCCAGTTAAGAAGCTGATTATCGGAACATTTCTTGACAACCGAAAAGGGGAAAGATCAAACACCAGATGGACTGGTTCTGTGGAAAGAGATTTTAAGAATCATGAGCTCAATAGTTGAAGAAACATGGCGTCTGATCGAGCCAAATGGAAATAACTTATTGAGACGACTCTGGCCTGTATTAGGCTGTAATGCTGATAAACGAAGAAGAATTGAGAAATATATTAGGTAAATAAATAATTAACAACTGTCAACTTACTCCTATCTACCATTTAAATAAACCCCCATTTTTAATTAACCTATTTTTATTGGTAAGACAGTAAGACATAGACATCAAAAGGTTAAAATTACCAAATAAAGGGTAAAATGAATGACAGTTTTTCATTTTGGTAATTTTTCTTGATACTTCAAAGCATTATACTTAAAACCATTTTATTTGGTTAAGTTTACTTTCCAGTTTTGCATTTTCACGGAATGTGTGGTTGTAAGAACTATAATTTTGAAAACCTGAATTTCCTGTAAACCGTTACTAAAAAGAATGGAAAAATTATCAAATGAATGGTATATTTTTGTTTTAACTACCAGAGTTTTCATTTTTTTTACCAGAAATATTTCTCCATACAAGTATACTAATTTTCGCATAATTTTTTCTCCATGTTCTAACATCGTACTAAGTTAATTTGCTAACCTTAAATATACTAGTTTAATTCGTGCAAATGATATTTTAAGTTACGAAATAACACAAAAAATACTAAATTATTGATTTCTCTGAATAAACAGGCCTTATTTTTCGACGGATTCGGATTTTTTGATCCTCAAAATATAATGTACAGCCACGTATTGGAAGATATGATCTCAATAGTTTAGTCAGAGGAAAGGTTGAGATTATGGACTCCTTAATGGTTAATTTCGCTATTTGCATACTTCACAATTTTTCTGGAACTATTATATATTTGCTCATAATTATAAAACTCGTTTATCTAGGAAATTTCACATAAAATATAATTTTTAAAAATTAACAATTATTTTACATTATTTGATTTAAATTAATCTAATAAAATAAAACTAATAAAAACTAATGAAAAAATTTGAAAGTAAGGAATACAAGTTTTTACTTCACTTTGAACTGCGTAATATTATATAATAAAATACAAAACTTCAGTCAAATCTGCCCATTAGTTTCTGAGAAATTAAATTCAAAATGGTTGATTCATTTTTTTTTAAAAAATTCCTTTTCTCTAAAAATATTTAAGCAATAACTACAACCCATCATTTGAAATTACATTTTAAAATTATATAAGAATTGCAATCAAAACTTTTTTAGCCATTATTAAAATAATGAATAAATATAAAACTTTTCTGTTTTAAATTATCTTTGAATAAATCAGTTTTATAACAGTGTTCAAATATTTTTAAATTCTCGTAAGATAGTTTCCGAGATAATTGTTATACGAAGATAAATAAGTTTCTGAGATTGTCTTAATATACGCTGAAAGAGAAATTAACATAAATGATCCGGAATATTCGACGACTGTCCTTTCTAATCTATTAATATCATATTTCCCCCATCCCCCACATTTTGAGGGTCAAAGAAAAAAAATCGATTGAAGGTATCCGTGGAAAAAAAAGCTATGCTTATTCACGAAAAGTCAGTTTTTGTGTGTAATTTTGCAACTTAAATATCGACTGCGCGAAAAAAAAATGGCATATTTACTAACACATTACCCTTTCAAACCATTTAGATTAGATCTTAGATCATAACAATCCGATTCCTCGATCAAAAGTTATTACGGTATTCCGTTTTTATTTCGCCATTTAGAAATACTACGTCCATCGGCGAAAATATATAAATGGCTTGGAAAGAATGATGCTTGGATTCAACCGGCCAAAATAAAATGCGGTCGATTCAAACCTGGTGTTAAATTCTAAATGTCTTAATTTTCACTATGAAATAAATTTATTGTATCCTTTTCATTAGACGATTAAATCTTATAATATTATTAAATAATGTTATCCTGCTTCCTTTATCAAAATATTCTTGTAACGTAAATAGAACAAGCGATATTTTTTTTCCGAAAAATATATTTTTAAAAATCTGTGTTAGGTTATGAAAAGTACTTGACTGACTAAAATTATTAATACATTTTTACAGTGTGTTCAACAATCCGTAAAATTAGAATAATATAAGTAATAAGTAGCATTACTGTATCCCTATTTGTTGGAAGGCCTAAAATTAGAACATCCTTCTAGTGATTGATTACATTGTCAATACTTACTTTAAAGGAAAAAGATTGCTTTAAATTTTCTCGAAAGATAACGAGATCTTAAGGGCATAAATATTAATAACGAAGCAGAAAATTAATAACGAAGCATCTTTAAGAAAATTTGAAACTTACTTTTTCATGGTAATCCAATAAAAGTGCAAGAGATTAATTTTTCAAAGTATTCTTAGTGTTTGATATTTCTACAATAGTTGAGTCATCTCTAACACATATTATTACTCATTTAACTTTTTGAACATTTTTTATTCATTTATTGGTGTTTGATAGTATAATTTACCAGAAGTAGTGCTAGAAAATAATTTTAATTACTTAAGATTTCTGCACGACTTTTCGTCTCCGTCTAGACATGACTGGAGATAATATTAATATTTAATTTTTTAATCACGTTTATACATTTCTCAATTGTTTTGATACTGTTTAAATTTCAAATTTACTTTTTGTACGGAAGTAGAAGCTAGCTTTAAAAAACAAACAAAAGTTTAAAAAAATGTATAGCACTCAATGCAATTTTCAAGTGAGTGACTTGAGAAATTTTGTAATAAAGAATCCATAGTATGAAATATCTCAAAATGTTTACATACTCGAATGAAACTTTTAGATGCTCGAATATCTTTTTCGATTGCATATTAATAAGAACACATGAATGTAGTACCTATTATTATTCTATCAGAAAAACGATATTAACATTTACTGATTTCTCTAAATTAGTACTTTAATTTTAGTACTTTAATGTAAATCCGCAAATATTTTGCGATGTTAAAAAAGAAGCATTATGTGTGTTATTAACAAGGAAGTATTAAGCAAGAATAAGAATTAGGGAAATAAATGTTGTGCAAAGTTACAACGAAGTAGCTTAATCGGAATTATTATTGGCAAGTATCCACCTTTTTCAATATGTTACTCTAAAACAGTGTTAAAAAGCTTTTGTTAATTATTTTCTTATGCACAGCGATTAAGGAAAGGATTTTTTAATAAAAAATAAGCTCAACTAGGAAAATAAAATAAGAGAACATTGTACAATGAATACATATTTTTTAATTTATTTAAACGTAACTGGGTCTTATCAAATATTACCGATTAAACTTGAAGAGTCGATCGTAATCGATATTTAACGGTATTTCTGATTGAATATTTACACGCTCAGCCTTGTAAAAAATACATGCCCTATCGGAATTTCTACATGACTCGGGCATATCAGGAAATAAAATGTTCCGAGCCTCAGCCGATGGTGGTCCCAAAAATGACCAACTATTTGGTAAAATCAATAAAAAAGGAAAGAATGGAAAAAATCATAGTTTAATGTCTCATATCATAGTCTCTTAAGAAACCAAAATATTTCTTTTCACCAACTTTCAAATTAGTTTTCAAATTTCGTCGACAGATGGCGCTGCTAACTTAATTTATAAAACAATGATTTCAAAATAACCACCATCTGCAACAACATGGTGCAGACTTAGGACGAAATTAACGGATTGCCGTGCAAGTATTCTACTTAGAATAATTTTAAATTTAACAGAAAATATTGTTTTTTAGTTTTTCTTGCCAAGGATTAAATAAAATATACATTAATAAATTAACATCATTAAAAGTACTTTGTACTTTATTTTAGTTGGATCTTGATCAGTTTTTACGATTACATTAAACAGTGTTAAATAGAAACATTGCAATAGTCTGTTCAAAAGTGAATTTTGATATCCCGAACTTAAGTGCCATTCATCGTCTTTATCTACATTTAATGAGCAAAATGTTAAGAAATCAATACCTTCCGAGATAAAGTGCAATTTAAAAAAATAAGTAAGTAATAAAACAATTTAAAAAACTAGGTAAAAAAAAGTTTTTTTTAAAAATTAAGTTTTTTTTTTTTGAAGTTAAAAAAAGTTTTTTTGCAAAAAAATTGAAGTTGAAAAAGTCTTTTTAAAAAACTAAGTAATGAAGAAAAACCTAAAAACAATTTTGCCAACGCTATTTTTTTGTTCTAAAATAAGCATTTTCAGAAATGCAGTTTCTTTAGAAGAAAAACAACAATTGAATTTTTCTTCAAACAAATAAGTTTTAATTTGTTTGTGTTGCTTTCATGCAACATGATTACTGCACTCTTTTTTCCTTTTTTTTTTTTTTTTTTTGTCTTGCATCGTCAATTTTGCATCAATTATTTTTTTAAACTTCGATGCATTTTTTTCTTCAAAACATTTTCATTTTTAATTTCAATTGAAATATCATTTTTATTTTTGTTGGTCAACAAAATATATTTTACAATATTTTTTAACCCTAAACAATTAATTAAAAAAAAAGAAAACTTTTTAGAGGAAAAGAAACAACTAAGATATTAAAAAATAAGCAAAAATTAAATTGTATGAATCTGAATAAAATTAATAAAGCGCTAACAAACTACTAAGTTATATTTTTTAAAGTCTAGAAAGTTTGTCTCGAGTGTGTTAAATTCTTATTACTACATGAAGAAAGAAACTCTTACCTTTAAATCGAAACGACACGAAGTCGCACTTAACGCTTGAACAATCCTTTCTAAGTACTAAACACAAAAATACAAAGTGGACTACATTACCATTGGAAAACTACTTAACAAAATAGAAACGCTTCACTAACCTTAGTTTAATTCCCCATCACCACACAAATTGGCAAAAAAAATTTACAAACAAGACAGAAATACCCAAAAAATCCGCACAATGTTACTTTATATAATCAAAGAAAAAAGAATATAAAGGAATTATCCAAGACGACAAGTGATTGCTATAATCGATACGAACTCGCCTTTACTCTTCAAAAATCATTTGCCAGAGCATTTTAAAATAAAAAATAAAAAGAAATCAATGAGAGATCAAAAGCAATTACTTGTAAGATGGAGGTATAACTATTGAAACTAGGGACACATTCAAACGGCAAGTTTAATAAGAAATATATTTTAAAAAGTTCCTGATGACGATGAAAAAGCCACAGAAGGAAAAAAAACGAAATTGATGAAGAATAAAATGGGAAAAAAACTTTTTTTTAAAGTATTAAAAAAAAGTTTTTTATTTTTTTGGTTGTGGAGGAAAGGAGAAAGCAGTTAGAGGATCATTTGTCTCCTTGAAAAAGGTGAATGCTTTCTTTTGATGCTCGCCAACTATAGAAGCCACTGTGGATAATAGATCCTTTCAAATGCTGCGCCTGATTCTAAGCTTATTCGTTTTTAACTTCCAGTAGTCAGAAACTCGTCACCGTACGAAAAAGTAAAGCAATATTTTCCCACCCACCCTTTTATAATTGT
Source organism: Parasteatoda tepidariorum (assembly GCF_982258835.1). Classification (NCBI taxonomy): domain Eukaryota; kingdom Metazoa; phylum Arthropoda; class Arachnida; order Araneae; family Theridiidae; genus Parasteatoda; species Parasteatoda tepidariorum. The sequence goes on from NC_141765.1 coordinate 21,115,928, forward strand.
ATTTTTCGTCGCTAAAGCTGGAAACCTATTTTTTGAGGTGATCTAGAGACCATTTCCTTTATAAGAAGCAGTTGGGGAATGATGACAATAAAAGAAAAATGTTTAAATGCTACCTTTTTGCTAAACACATTAACTTCACAACGACTTTTTTTGCAAACCTGTTTTTTCTCTTAATTTCGTAAGTTTTGAAGAAATTAATTAACTATACCATAAATTAGCTCATTCTGCTCCGCGCTCAGTGATTTTTCCTTTTTTATTTCCTCTTCCACGTTCCTGTCAAAACTAGCAAAGCACGTTTCCGTTGTTTAAGTGACGAATAGTGTTAGAAAAATGGTAAAATGGAAGTCCTTTTAATTCTTCTGGTATCAATGCAAAATAGTGGCATAAAATATCATTTCAGTCTTTTTTTATGTTTATAAAGCATAATTTTACGGGGTGACCACTGGTCAAGAAAATTTTTTTCCTTACAAAATGAAAATTATTCTGCTGTGTCCCACAGTGGACGGATCGTAAAAACAAGATTCCCAGTAGAAAACCGAAGTCAAGCATCACTGGTTGCTGTCTGTAAGAGGATGGGTGACCACTTTGATCATCCTGCGTAGGTACCGAGGGTCGTTAAACTGTTCTACCGTAAACTGCTCGACTTCGCGTGCAGGTGGTCGGGTAACCAAAGCAGGGGAGTCATCCCCTTTGCAGAGGATCAAAATTGAGATGGCATGTCTTCGGAACATCCTCGGGGATATTTCCAAGACCGTCGCCAATAGCCATTGTGCAGCTCTAGTGTGACGTAAATAAAGTACTTACCTACCTAAGTACTTTATTCTGTTGCTTTTAAGAGTCCTAAAGTACAATTTAATAAAATGCGCTTTTTGTTGACCACTTATTTACCATGCCCATCTACTTCACTACTTTAACAGCTTACTATTAAAATCAAAATTAAATGTTATTAATGATGTCAAAAGCTATATCACTTATTTTAATTTTTTCCAGCAACTTATAAAGACTACCATATTGTGTCGATAATAAATCTCGCAACTTTTTGTTGCTAATTTGAGTTTCAATGCTAGTTGAAGGTACGTAAGTAGAAGGCAACCGGTCCTAGATATTTCTACATTTCTGAAAGTACGGAGGGCAACCGGTCCTAGATATTTCTACATTTCTGAAAGTACGGAGGAAGTTTTGTTTTGTTTGAAAATTGTTTATATTATCTCCAATCTAAAATCTGCCATTAAAAGCAGTCTACTCATTATGTGTATTTTTTATTCAAAGTAAAACAGGTAAATATGTATATTTCTGCTTTTAGTTCTTTTATTATTCTCTTTATTAATTAATCATTTTGAACGTAAAGCTTTAACATAATTAACGTAGAAAAAATTCTGGTAACGTTATCATACCGATCTGGGGAACATTTCTGCTAAAAGATTCTTAATTCTGATAACCAAAGTATACAATATTTAAACCATTCATTTGGTAATTTTCCCGTTCAAATGGTAACGCTTTATCGGAAATTCTGGTTTTCAAAATTATAGTTCTTATTACAACACACTTAGTAAAGAATACAAAACTGAAAATTGAATTTAACTGACATGGTTTTCATGCCATTCTCTTAGGTATCATGATAAAATTACATAATTTTATCTTTTATTATAAAACCATATTTCATTGTTAATTTCACAAAAAGTGAGGACAAGGGTTGATATTTTGAGTTGATATTTTGAATAACTTTTTTTTTATTTTTTGGTCAAATCTCCTGTGTGAAATATCGTGAATTAGAAACACTAGTGTACACTTTGCAATGAGCTCATATAATCAAGCTAATAGTTATGTATAATATTTTAGATATTTACAGAAAACATGTATTCCTAAAACTTTTTACTATAATATTAAAGGATGATTTTTTTGAATTTTTAAATCGTACCAAATAATTATATATATATATATATATATATAAATATATATATATATAAATATATATATATATATATATATATATATATATATATATATATATATATATATATATATATATATATATATATATATATATATATAATGTAATAATTATTATTTGGCATGATTTAAAAATTAAAAAAGATCATTTTTTAATATTATAGGAACAATTTTTAGGAATACATGTTTTCTGTGAATACCTAAAATATTATACATAACTATTATCTTGGTTATATGTGCTCATTGCAAAAGCATACCTACTACGTTGAAACAAAAATTATAGCTTCAACAAAAGGTTTTATTTTGTCTAATTGTCAGCATTGAAATTGGAAATTCGACAATATAAAATAAAAAAATATTTTGTCAATATTGAATTTGTCAAATGTTGCGTTACCATTTATAATTAAAAAAATTTCCTCCTGCATATTAGAAGTTACCTCCTACTTACACAATGTATTAAAATGTCTTACATTATTTCTTAACATTAATTCTTTGAATTAATGCATTTTATGGTCTTTAATTATATTTGAATGTTATGAAATAGAGCTATCAATGCTAAAATGTCAGCAAAAAAATATTTAAGCTAACTTTTTAATAAATGTCAAGATTTATCTCATGTGTATACATTTGTAACTAATTTTTCGAATGAATGATAATTTTTAACTTTCTTGTTTAAACATTTGCATATAAGACTGTGAAACAAATTTTGCCGAGAAAACTAAATCAAGAGCACGACTTTTGAAGAATACAAAATTAAGTTTTTTATCATCAATTTAATTTGATGAATATTTCATTTAAGAATACGAAAGATTGTTTATAACGATCAAGTATGGTTTCAAATTTACCTTTCACGTAATGAAACATCATTTTTGAAACTGGAATACTTATTTATATTTTTAAAATAAACACTAATTTTCTTTATTCTGTGTTTTCAGAAAAAAATTTATATTTATTAAATGCAAAGAGCGTTTTAAATTCGGAGAACACTTAATATGATTAATAACAGGAATCCATCTAATATTCGAAATTAATTAAATACATATGCAATTGCAATTTTATGTTTTTGAAATAGTCAAGAATAGTTAGTATAAATAATCCACGCTGGTATTATTTAAAAAAATGAACTACGAAAACATCTTTTAGTTAGCCCGACGAATGAAATGAAAAGATTTATTTGTCTTAATCTTTTCATCTTGATTATTTTTTAGATGTGTTTCAAGTTTTTTACTGCTCATACACATTTGTTGTAAGCACTTTAAAGAACAAAGTAGATTCTAAACACTGATCAAAGCGACTCAGATCTGCATGAAAAAAATATTTTAGTTCCATGATTATAAATTTACCATAGTAAATTAAAAATACTAAATTTATATTTTTAAAAATTTGACACAATTTAAGCATATTGAAAAATTACTATCAATAATGCTAACGTTGCTTCATACTATATGAATAACGCTGAATTTACAACAAATGAGCTCGAGCCTTCAAAGAAGGAGCAAGAAAATGGACCATACTTTGATTGATAATTTCCTTGTCTGATAGCTAATTAATCCGCATTTTGTCCCCGATGCTAATAGATGAATAGACCATTAATGGGTTGTCGGTTTATTAACAATTTTATGATAAAAAGCAGAGCCATGGAAGCCCAATGGTTAGAGAATTGGATTCCTGTCCGGAAAGGCTGGGGTTCGGTCCCCGACTCCGTTAAGAAACACCTAGTGCATGCAATATACAAGCTCGTAAAATCTCTGGAATCAAAAGTCTTCTGGTCGGTCACTGAACAATATCATGTGTACAGGGATCGGGAGAAAATTTCCTTCTTCTTCAGATCTATGTCTAAATTGAGGAAGTGGCCTCCCAAATGGGTGGTGCTACCATCTATCCGTGGAGATCTGAACTAAAACGTACTTTTGCCTTTGAGGTGCTTTCTAGTTAAACGAAAGGCGAACCTTTCTGACTTAATTCGCAAAAGGCCATTAGCCATCAAGTTTGGCATGTTCAAATATCATTAGAAACAACGTAATAAAAAACAGGCAATTTTATCGGTTAGGTTAACTTCTCACCATGATGTTGAACCACTGGTAAAGTGTTAAAGGAAAACTTGATGACGCAGAGAGAGACGCATAAGTTACGCAATCTGATAATAGTCGCAGTTAAATAAGCTCAAATATATATTATTAAGGTGTATTTGAGAACAATATCGCTATATCATTATGCGATAGCTTCTAAGAAAGCAGGCGGTGCCTAATTTTCCTTAATAATAAGTATGGTTATATATGTTAAAGAGTAATTCTTCAAATAATGAGATATAATTTGGAGTTAAGCGGCAACATTGTCTGAAATTGATATTCAAATTTTCATTTTTCTTTAAAATATAACTGAATTTTAAACTAAAAATTTTAAACTGAATTTTAAACTTTAAAAATAACTTTCACAAATTTACATCATGAAACGTATTTTTTGCATTAACATTTTTTCAAAAATATTCCTTGAAATATTTTCTAAAATTTTTAGTTCAAATGAAACTTTGTCGAGAAATGGTAGTTGAAATATAAATTTTTGGTGAAAATGTGACAGATTTTTAATCTCCATAGCATAACTATTTTCTAAGATAATCAGTCATTAAAATAGAGTCACTTTAAAGATGAGGTTTTCTTTTGTCTCAAAATGACTGTTGAGAATTTGTGATTTAGGTAAAAACATGATCATTATTAATGTTCCAAAGGAAAATTTATAAATCTATTTCAGGAAATTCTATCAAAATACTTACATTTTTGAGACATTAATATTTTCTAAGAGAGTCATTTTTTTTTAAAAGTTGTCAAACACACTTTGAAGTTAATGTTTGATCTTATCTGAAATGGCAATTGAGATCGTATGTTATAATGTAAAACCATGATGAAATTTTAACGTTGCAAAAGATCATCTTTGAAGTTAGGTTAACTCATTTGCATCTCGAAACTATTTTCTTATATCAAGATATTTTTCGAAATACTTTTCATTTTCATAGATACTTCGGAGTTGAGTATCAATTTTGTCTAAATATGGCATGAAACTCATTTGACATCATTTGACTGAATATGGCATGAAACTCATTATCATGTTGGCATGAAACTCATTTGACTGAATATGGCATGAAACTCATTATCATTTTGGCATGAAACTCTTGTTTCATGTCAAAATATGACTTAATATTACACTTTTGAAATAAGGTTAACTTATTTACATCTAAATAACTATATTTTCTTATATCAATATATTTTTCAAAATTCTTTTTATTATCATAGATACTTCGAAGTTGAGTACATTTTATATACATTTTTGAGACATTAATATTTTCTAAAAGAGTCATATTTTTTAAAGAAGGTGTCACACGCTTTGAAATTAATCTTTGATCTTGTCTGAAAGGACAATTGAAATCGTATGTTTAATGTAAAAATATGACAAATTTTAACGTTGTAAAAGAACATTTTTGAAATTAGGTTAACTCATTTGTACCTCGAAACCTATATTTTCATACATCAAGATATTTTTCTAAATTCTTTTGCGTTCATAGATACTTCGAAGTTAAGTATCAATTTTGTCTGAATATAGCAGTTTAATTCTCATGTTTCATGTGAAATATGACATAATATTAACTTTACAATGGATACTTAAAAATTAAGTTCAGTCATTTACACCATGAAATCTTTCCTTTTTTAATGCCCTTATAAACTTTAAAATAGTTAATTTGGATGGATAAAACACTTTGTAATTTAATTTCAATTTTAAAAAAAATTACTCAAAATCTAATGTTTTATTCTAAAAATATTATTTCTCCCATGAGGCAAATTTAATGTAGACACCCCCTAGTTGAATGGTTTAACGATGATCCTAGCTAATGTAATTTATATAGTTCGTTGTGTATGCAAAGTGCTAGATTGTCTAAATTATTAAAAATTATATTAAATATATTCGAAATATACAAAACGATATTCCTCTTTAATTATCAATTTGTTATAGAACATGGAATTTAAAAGATTTAGATAGTCTTAGTGATTCTTTAAAATATGTAGGACAATAGAAAAGTTTTCATTCAAAATTTACATTATACCTAAAAAAAATAAAAGATATACTTTGTTTCTGTTTTTTAAACTCTATAAAATTTGATACACATTAGAGAAAAATAACTTTATCTCCTAAAATGAAAGTTTTAAGATATTGAAGCATCAGAGAAAATTAATCCTTGTGGCGCCATCTTTATTTGTATCATCGAACTATTGAATATGTTTTATAATTCAAAGTCGCTGAAAAGTTATAATCAAAATTAATTTTTAAGTTATAAAAGATCTGCACCAACAAAATAATTACTATTTGGTTCTTATAATAAATCTGCACGCTTAAAGAATTATGTTAAATTTATATTTAAAAACATTTTATGCCGTAAAAAAATTCCTGAAGATTTCCATTTTAATATATTTTTCTGATGAAATTCTTTTTTCAAAAGAGTTTTATTTAATTTAAAATTTAGTGCGTTATTTAAATCGACTGAAATTATTTTAAAACATATCTTATTCTCTTATCTTAAATTAAATTTTAATTGCACATTTATACGAACATATTATATTAAAAGCTTTGCAGTTTATCAAACAAAAAATTTAATTAATAATAAAATTAAAATCTCAGTTTTTATAAAACTTGTGATGTTCCTAAATTGTGTACCAACTATTATAATTGTGTATTTTAATTTCGGCATTTAATTTCAACATTTTATTCCTATTAATAAATAATCTTACTTAAAAAAGTCTTTGTTTTTAATGCCAGAGAGAAAGGAAATATTTCATAGAATCCCTTAAAATATAAAAAAAATCCTAAATATTTGAGCATTTTCTACAAACAATAATGAGAATAAAAATGTAAAATTAACTTTTAGTTTTCTTAAACATTTCACTTCTAGACAAACTTATCTTAATAACATCCTTTATGATCTTAGTTAACAAAAGTTTCATTCGTGGGAAACGGGATTTTATTTAGCTTAAAAATGCCTTTAAAATTTTTTAATGTTACGAAACTATTGTTTTAGAAACAATGCTAAATTAAAAACGCATATTTTAAGTATTCTTAAAAATATGAAAAAACTAAAACAACATTAATCATTATTTTTTACATTATCAACATTAGCAAAATTTTCTGCAATGACCTTCCTTAAATAAATTTTTGAAACCCTGCTAAAAAATGACTCAAGTCAGGAACTGGAAGCTATTATTTAAGCAAAGACAAAGCAAAAGCGAAGTCGAAAACAAATCATTTCTGAGAAAGTAAGACTGAAAACATCTAAATTTGTTTAATCGCCGAAAAAGTCAGGAAGGAACTATAAGATTATTATTAAAAATACCTCTACGTTACATCAGGCAATCAAACTGTTTTTTTTTTCTTTTTTTTTTTTAGTTTTTCGTCCCGCCTTGTTCAGCAGTGATGCGAAAGATTTCGCTAGTGTTTTGGTTTCTTTTTCATTTAAGCATTAATTTACGTCATTTAATGTGCATAATTTTTTGCTTCATTTTTTACAAGGATTCTAAAATTATAGATAAATGTCACTCAGTATGGCTTATAAAGTAGAATACTGTTTATAATTTAATCGGTAAATATATTATTGATCATATTAAGATTACAATATAGAATATATTAAGAATACATTTCATTTTATTTAATTTCCAATTTAACCTATAGTTCAGGCACTCGAATTATTGAATATATATCCTCATTTTATATATTATTAATATAAACTAAATAATATTGTACTATATTTTATGCCTAAAACCGTAATATTAGAGAAAATTTTTTAGAAAAATATTGAAACACTCTGAGAAAAAAAAAATTTTTTTTAATTTATTCTTCTGATCTAGAGAACAATCTTTAAAAGTTAATGGAAGAGACAAAAATAATATGCAAAAAAATTAATATCTCGTTTGAAATTATTAAATACACAGTCCAGTCACATTAATGTGACCACCACCTACTTTCGACGTCAAAGTGAAATAACCAATCGCAGAGTGTAGGTGGCAGCACATTACAGTGTAGTGTATATATTAGATGTCCTAGGGCATCGAAAAGCATTTCAGTCGTTGGCGCAATGCAGAAATGTAGCGATTTATCCGACGTCCAAAAGGGCATGATTATTGGCTTTCGGGCCAAGGGTGGAAGCATTTCGGAAACGACTGATTTTGTGAACTGTTCGCGTACCGCCGTGGTAAAAGTATACCGTGCATGGCAAAATGGCACTATACAAAACAAGCGGCGTGGCACATGTGGTGCACCACGGGCCAAAGATGGCAGAGGCGAATGAAGGCTACGGAGATGCGTTCAGATGAATAGACGTGCAACTGTTGAGCAACTGACCGTCCAGATGAACCAAGGGGCTACCAAGAGTGTATCCTCAACAACTGTTCAGCGAACGTTGCTGCGCATGGGCCTCCGCAGCAGATGCCTGGTTAATGCACCTATGCTGACTGCTGTTCATTGGTGACGAAGACTGGAATTTGCGCGCCAGTACCGCAACTAGACGTCCACAGAGTGGCAACAGGTGGCTTTTTCCGATGAATCACATTTTATGCTCCATGGGACAGATGGACGTTGGCTTATACGGCGTGAAACGTCTGAAAGCAACACCCTGCAACAATTGCCGGAAAGCTGCAGGCTGGAAGAGGGAGCGTTATGGTTTGGGGAATGTTTTCCTGGCATTCACTGGGTGCACTCATCATTGTGGAAGGCACAATGGATCAGTACAAGAACGTATCTGTCCATGCGGACCATGTCCACCCCTACAGGAAAATGATTTTTCCTCAGAATGATGGCATCTACCACCAGGACAATGCGAGGTGTCATACAGCTCGCAGTGCATGTGCGTGGTTCGAAGAGCACCAGGATGAATTTACCGTACTTCCCTGGCCGGCAAACTCACCGGATTTAAACCCATTCGTGAATCTGTGGGACCACCTCGATCGGGTTGTTCGTGCCATGGATCCTCAACCGCGTAATCTAGCGCAGCTGGCCACGGCACTGGAGTCGGCATGGCTCAACATCCCAGTGAACACTTTCAGAAACCTAATTGACTTTCTTCCTGCACGTCTCGTAGCGGTCCGCTCTGCCAAAGGTGGTTATACTGGCTTTTGACAGGTGGTCACATTAATGTGACTGGACAGTGTAATAATAAGGTCTTTTTTATCCCATAAAAGGATGAGAACATAACCTAAACTTTTTTTTTTTTTGTAATTTTAGACATTCTTCGAAGACACTTACCTGTATTTAGTACTTATTTTCTTTGCTTACTTTACAACTAACTTCACAGCATAGTGGCGTAAGTAAATACACTTGCAGGCTGTGCTATGCAACCCTACTTCAACGTTTACTTCTCCTTGGGAGACATATGTCACTTAGTATACGCATCTGCATTATTGTCTTCAAATTAAATGTTAATTAACTTCATTTTATGAATGAGTCTTATGAATGAAATTACAAAAAAATTTGAAACATGAAATTGCTACTACGTACAGTGATATATATATACATATACAGTCGAATCTGCTTATCCCGAATTTCAAGGAAAAGGCGAAAAATTTGAGATAAAGAGGTTTCGAGTTATACAGGTACTCTAAAAGATTACATTTAATTAAGAAATTCGATTAAAAGTGCTCTAATTGTTTTCAGTAGAAAAATACAGGCATTTCTGTAAATTAATTATACCCACATAAAAAAAAAATTTAACGTAATTTTAACACTGAAAATAATCTTATTAAAGATTGATTTTTGACGTCTAACCTTTGTTTGTTATGTTGTATGGCCATTTGTGCTTGATTATTAGAAATTCGAGAAACAGAGGTTTTGAAAAAAAAAAGCGAGATAGACATGGAAAATACATTGATTTTAAATAGTAAATGTAAGGGATTTTAGAAATTTTGAGATATAGAGGTTTTCGAGATAAGCAGGTTTAACTGTATGTATGTATATATATATATATATATATATATATATATATATATATATATATATATATATATATATATATATATATATATATATATATATATATATATATATATATATATATATATATATATATATATATATATATATAAAACAGGATTAGAATTTAGAATCCGTGACCTATGACCGGAAATGTCATCGTACGCCTCTCGGGGCGCCTTCCTATTATGAACATATTGTTTGTGTGCCTTTGAACCAGTACTTTTATTTATCCTAAAAGTCTTAATTTCAGATTAATTCCTTGTTTTCAATTAATTGTTTTTAAACATTGAATTTAAATAGGCTCGGAACTAGCAGTTTTATCGTAATTTAATGATTTGACGACTCACATGACAAGATCGCTGAATCGTTTAGGATGATTCTTTTTCTTCGTTTTTATTTATAATAGAGAAAATAGTTTGACCCACCTCCTGAGGATTCTAAAATGCAAGAAATGTGTTTTAATAAAATTTCCTTCTACAAGTGCATTAATCTTGAAAATTCGCATATTCGAAATACTACCTATAAAACTCAAACAAAAATATCTTTTGCAAATTCTATATGAAACAAAACTGTAATTTATAATACAACAGACTGACTGAAATCCGATCTTCGCATAGGGTTACTAAAAAATAATAAATCTATAAGGATAAATCTATAAGGATAAATCTATAAGGATAAATCTATAAGGATAAATCTATAAGGATAAATCTATATTGCTTATCGCTAAGCAATCATACACAAAACTGAAAAGCTTAAGACAGGACAAATAGAAACTTTAATATCAAAAATATATATATTTATATTCATTAATTTTTTTTATTTATTTATTTTGCTCTCTGTCGATGAAATTTAAACCATAATTTAAAGCCGAAAAGAAATATAGAGGAGTTTCATTTCGTGCGTATAATTAAAAGATCCTACACGGAGAAAAGATACTTGTAAAAGTACTGTATGGTAATGACATTTCTGGTAAAATGAGTGTCTAAAGGTAACCAAATCAAACTGAATAAAAACTTGAGTCTCAGGTTAAATTAAACAGAAAAAACGCGGAAAAATAACTTGGGCTCTTCAGGTTCGTGGGATACGTGTTTATGAAGTGAAGCCACCCCTATAAGGTTCTTAGCTTTGAAGTATTTTCTGGAGGTTGTATGCTATTTCATTATACCTCTTTTATTTTTAAGACGTTTCAAAGTTATTTAAACCTAACAAAAATGCTCCCAAGTAGTTGGGAATCACAGATCCAGCAAAAAAAAAAAGTGTAGGTACTTTATCAATGAAACTCAGCAAAGAAAGTGTGATTTGTTTGGTAACGGCAGCTATTTAATGTTAAGAAATGTTAAAATGGAAATAAAAAAAATGACGTTAGCATACATGGGAAGGGGTTTTTTCTATTTTTTAATTAAAAAGAAGAAGTATGAACAATGCTTGCGTAAAATTTTCTGGTAAAGTAAATATAATATTAAATTTGAAAAAAAAGACTATTTTTAAAAAGGATTCCTTAGTAAGCATAGCATGCTTGCAATTTGCTAATTTTTGCTGACAAAAGTGGAGTTGGACACGATATCATGAGATTCCGGATACATAATAGAGTAATATTTTCTTTGATAATATTACTTACTTCTCTTTCTGTACCCCTAAAAAACTTGCGTTATTAAGCAAGTAAAATGCCTTTTGAAGAAGTAAGAGGTGGTATTAATATTCTACATTCTTTTTGTAACAAAATGTTATAGGAAATCATGTGTCTATCATGCTCATGTCTGTTTGTTTATTTATTCACTATTATACATTGACTGCTTTTATATATTGAGTATAAACTGGGGAAAACTTTTCTTTGTGTAATATATCTTAAATATATTTTTTTCTTTAATTTTTGTTCTAAAAAAATAAAATGTTTGCTTGCTGATTTAAAATTGGCTCAAATAAAACTGTCTCGAGTTACAACATTGTAAAAGGAAATTTTAATGTATTTAAAAGTTGTCTTTACATTGAAATCTGTCTAAAATTGTAGGAATTAATAATTAAAGGGAGAAAAGTGTCCCGTAATTTCATTGCCCTTACTTTTCCTAATATCATGTCTTAATATAATGTCATGTGTGTCTTATTCATGTGAACCATCCAGCAGAAGCATCCAGTTTTAGAAGCAAGAGTAATAATACTTTATTTTTTACAATCAACTTTTTACACTTTCACCTAAAATTAATTTCTCATAAACTATAGTCTAGAAAACACGTTAAACGCATATTCATAGTTAACTTTAGTTAGTTTTAGTCGCTGACACCAAATGGTCTTCAGGCCCATAATGGGCATGAAATGTGTATATTTTAGAACAAGGTTATCAAAATAAATGCGGGCCGAAAAATATAGGTTATCGCTGAAATAAATCCAACTTAAGTTATTATTGATATTGTATTTTGTAATTAAGAGCGAATCAATCAAGAAAAAGAAGCCTTAAAACAGTTTTGAATTTCTTATGCAGAACAGATAACGTGAAGTTTCAATAAAACAATGTTACAAATGTTTTTTTCTTTTTTTTTTTATATTGAAACTACATTTTCGACATCAATGTGAGTAATCCAGCATAACAAGAAACACACTGCATGTATAATACTAATTTACAAACTTTCAAAGTTACCTTTTTGGCCTTACTGCAGAGGTATAAACGTCTAACAAAACTGTGTGCTATGAGTCTCAACTCATCTTTTGATATTTTGTCTCATTCTTTTTACAAGGATTTCTTAGGGATCTAAAATGAACTAAACAGAAAAATTCTTTGAATTCAAGTCTAGTGAATTAGGTGGCCATTCTAATTATCTAAGAAATTCAAGAAAACTTGCTCTTGAGTACTGGATCATATTCTTGTTGAAAGATTTGTTTTTGCTTCGCTTTTAAAACCAAGAAAATATATTATATTCAAAAATTAATTTGTGATATATATTGCGATAAAAATATTCAGTTTTAAACTTTGCCAAAGTTATTTTTATCAACCGCCGACCGGATTGTGTAGAGGTCAAGGAACTGGCCTTGCATCGGAAAGGTTCTGGATTCGAATCTCGGGCAAGGCATGGATGTTCCTTCATTCTCTGTTCTATCTGTCCCTACTGTGAGAGCAACGTTGGCCCACCTAATATGTTGCTCCTGAAAGAGTGGCAAAACAAATCTGCCCTGCAAAAATGCCTGAATTGACGAAATGTTAACACAGGTGGGCATTAGAAAAAAAAATTATCAGTCTGTAGCTCAATACTTAACCAATTAATTTACTTGTTTATTTTTCTAATAATTGTCACTTATTGTATATTTATTGTGCCGTACTTCGTTTGGTCACCGTTCTGTTACCGGGCTGCGCCAACGCTATTGGGTCACCAGTATTCCCTGGATGCCTCCAATACGGGGCGGGTCAGGGTTAAGCTGCGCTTTTTCTAATGACAGTTTTCAGTCTTTATACATTTTTTTAAGTTGAAATCAAGTAATTCTCAAATTAACTCGAATTTGAGTTAATTTGAGAATTTTTAAGGCTAAAATTTTGCTGATTTGCATTACTAGATTAAATTTTAAAATTTCATCATATGCTGATTTCAATTTGTAAAGGGGTTTTTATGTTCTCTCCTACTGCAGCTAAGAATGGCCCTTTTCAAAGTGACCAATTAAAAATGATCAATCTTTTCTCTGACCAAACCGATTTTATCTTTTTGTACCTCAATATAGTTTACTTTTTTTTATTCGTTGATTTTATATTTAAAGACAATTTTCCAAACAAATTTCGAGAATCTAAAAGTTTCAAAACCAAATATTAAAAATCTCAGCTTTAAATCACATTAGATAAGTGGAAGTTTCATTTTATCACTAAAAATGCTCTTGGAAATGTCTTATTTTCTGAATAGAGATTCATTTAAGTTGTTCATTTTAACATGCGCTAATATATAAAGTTTGATTTTATTTTAGAATTTATAATGTTTGTATATTTCACCTCAACGTAGAGTGCTAATTTACTAGTATGTACTCAATACGAACAAGGCCTCTTTAAAACAAAACAACAATTGGTATCTTTAAATCAAAAATAGCATAGCTCTCTGTCTTAGCAATACAAAAAGAAAAATAAATAAAAGAAATCCTATTCTAAATGTAAAAGAAATGTCACTTTTGAGTAAAAAATTGAAAAGAAGGCAATAGAAACAGCTTTATGTATCTTAAAACAATAATGATATTTCACGCAAGAAAAAGACAAGTCTCACAGACTTTAACTGAAATTCAAGAGAGAAATCGATGAAAAAGGTAAAGTTCTAAAATGATAAGTGACAACCCAGTATAGAGGGAACAATAGTGACAGCAATATACAGAGGAAACAATAGAGCTTGTACTTACAATCGATAAAATAGAGCGAGAAAATTAGGAGCCATTTTACCTAAAACCATTCTCTTTTCCGATAAATTTATTCGTTTTTCATTTGTATGGATTGATTTTAAGCTATTTGCAGTTTCACTATAATTTCAGAGTAAACATAGGATCGTGGTATCGCAACACGTGTTTATGTATAGATTGCATGGTAACTAAAGCATAATCTAGTATAATTTGTCATGAAATCAACATCATCTCCATTATTGGTAAAATGTAATGGAATACCTTTTAACAATATTTTCTTGAAAAAAGGATCATTGTTTTAGAAACAATTTAAAATTGTTCTTTTATAATAAAAAAAACTCATAATAGTCCTCCAGAATAAACATTACATAGCAAAAGAGTATTAAATAATAATTGAATAAATTTAAAACAAAATATAATGTACTGTATAACAAGTATTTAAGCTGTTTATGTGATATAATTATGCACGTAATATATCTGTTCATTAATTTATTTTGTTCAGTTAAAACGAAAACATGAAAAAATGTATTAAAAAGCGATCAACTGACTGTTAATAGGTACATAAGACTGTTAAAAAGTACATAATAACTATTTAACAAATATATCTCAGATGCTAATGTATACGAAATTGCATTAAAATACAGATAAATTGATTTTTATACACAAACATATTGATTTGTGTAATATTATGTGTGTGTGTGTGTGTATTTTGAAAGTGACTAAAAGGTCGCTTAATGTTCCATTAAGTTCTTTTATTGTATATTAACACATATTGAAAAATTATGGAAATTATAGGTCGCGTAAAACAATAACTTTCTTCTTTAAATCCACAATTAGTGTAGTAATTTCCTGAGTTCAGTAAAATAAATTTATTAGCTTACTATATTTATTTCAATAAAATTTACTGAGTACATCACATTAAATGTAGTATTTTACATAATTCATTAAATTAAATTTACTGAGTTCCTGAAATTAAATATAATTTACTTAGTTCATTTCATTAATGTTAGTGAGCAGAATAAATTTAGTGGGCTGAATAAATTTACTATGCTGATTTTATTGAATTAACTGAGTTTAATGCATTAAATGCAGTATTTTACTGCATTTATTTCATTAAATTAAGCGAGTTCATTAAATTAAGCGAGTTCATTAAATTAAATGTAAAAATGTATTGTATTCATTTCATGAAATTTACTAATTAGATTGCATTAATTATAATAACTTACAGCTAACTGTGTAAATTGCATTAAATTTACAAAGTTTATTACATTGCATCTAGCAATTTTCTCTGTGCATCTAGCAAAACTACTGAGTTCCTTCCTTTAAATATAATGTTTTTTAAAAATGAAAACAAAACATTTAAGCAAAATTTTTAATAGTGTAAAGTCTGTTTTACTTTTTACTTCAATAATATTTTTCACAAAAGAATTGTGGTTTACTTTAAACTTTATTAAAAATATCAAGCGCTTTTTTTCCATAATTGTGATAAAGAAAGCATTTATCCAATGTGACGAAACTACCTAAAAGCAATTTTTACTTTTATTGTATTCGCATTGAAAACCAAAATACCTCAAATAGTTCGTTTTTGTTCGTGCAATTTCTCCAAGAATAAATAGTACTGATGTATTTTGTAATTTTTATCATGCATCCACTGTTGCTTGAATGATGTTTTTGTTTGTAGAGAGAAGAGATATCTTTTGTTCTCATGAATCTATAAAAATAAAAAAATTAAAGTTTTCAGAAAGTTTTGATTGTTATTAAATTTACTGAAGGAGAAATAACTCATTTTACAGAACAAAAATCAACTATTTTTGTTATTTTAACATCCGAAAGAAAAGTGATTCATATAACAAAAAATTACAACTCACGAGATGAAAGAATTGTTGACTGAATCGAAAGAGAAAAAAATTTGAATTTGAAAAAATTATTCCGACTTAAAGTTTGACATATTAGATAAGACTCTCTATTTTAGAATAATTACTAATTAAAGAATTCAGTTGCTTACACTGTGAAAAATGGATGCTCAAATTTCACGAAACTTTCTTCTTTTGGCGAAACCGTTTCCTGGTATATACTCCCAGCAAAAATTTCGTCAATGTGACGAAATAACTATCATCTCTTCTTTGAGAAAATGAATTTCGTCAAAACTAAAATAATGTTTCGTGGTTCTATTTTTTTCCGAAAAAAAAGAGCTCTCAGCTTCTAATGTATCTAGTTTTTCTAATAATCACTTTTCGTGGATACCATATGGGGGGATCAATGTCTCACAAAAAGGTGAGACAGAACAGAGAGATAAATTACATACATGCCCTTAGCGGGATTCAAGCTCAGGATCTTCCTGGTAAAAGACTAACTCCTTGACAACCATGCTGACCGATTTACTTGCTTCATCACATTTTATTTTCGATCGTCTAGTTTCTATCATTCATTCTAGTCATTTTTAGCTCTATCTCGCACAATGCACTGCGATGAGATTCAGAGTTGAAGAAACATTTTCTCAGCTAATTTTGAATGCAAGTGGTGCACAGATTGTGTCATTACCAGGATAATCTAGCAAAAACAGATAAGCTCAAGTTTTTGTTACTTTAAGAGAAAAAAAATAAGATCTTAAACTTTACAATCCAAAATAACAAGTGTTTTCTGTGAATGTGTGCTATTTGCTTTAATATGTGAGCATTTTAGTAAAGTCAGACCAAAAACTTCCTATTTTTTTCGTACTTCCATCTCTAAACTACATTGGGTGAACCCAGTCACCAATAACTATGATAGAGTTATACATTAAAGTGAGCGGGATTGTGGTCAAAATATATTATTCTTCAAAAATTCTCCAATGCATTGAGGTAACCGATTCCCAATATATCTTCGGATAGTATTACGCTTTCTCTTTATGATGTTGTCCTGCAATTCACGCTTATTCCTTGTCTTCCTTTAAATTAATTATGTATGAAACATACATTTAGAAACCTCATGTTGTAAACTATTTAATAAGGTAGAGGGTTCGAATCCCGCCATAACTCTGAATGTATCCTTACAATGTCCGTCTCTAAATTATGCTATGGAGCCTTCCTGGCCAAGTGAAATCACTGTTACACAAAAGTTCGGCAGCGCTTTTGTAGCGGGTTCGAAACTCACCGTAGCCTTGAATGTATATTTGTGCTGTTCTTCTCAAAATTATGATGGCTGGTTTACTACTTGACAAGGGCTTATAAGGGCTTATATACTTATAAGCAACTCTTTGTATTAAGCACACAAATCTCTATAAATATGTGTAACAATAAATAAATAAATAAAAGGGCCTTCCTGGTAGAGTGGTATCACCCACTAAGAGATCTGTAGAGTGGAGGTTGCGGGTTCAAATCCCACCGTATATCTGCATGTATCTTCATGCTGTTCTAAGTGGTGCTACCTGTTCCATCTTAACATTGGCTTATAATGCATGCCATCACAATTTTGATCCCTTTCAGAGGGGATGGCACCCCCGCTTCGGTAGCCCAATGACCAGCACGCGAAGTCTAGCACTTTACGGTAGAACAGTTTAACGAGGACCAATACCACACACCCTCGGTCCCCACGCAGACTGATCCAAATGGTCACCCACCAGCACACTGACCGCAGCCAGTGATGCTTGAAAAGTCTGCATGCTTATGTTAAATAATTAAATGTGTACGTTAAATTGACCAATGCAATCTTTGGTCTGTAAAACTGCAAGCAAACTGTTTTTTTTAACTTATACTGTGCTAAATCATTTATCATACTAAATTACTTGTAAACTACTACTATTTTGACAGATAATAAAATTGAAAAAAGTTAATAATAAGAAAACCTCAATACAATTCAACAATAAATTTCGATTTTCAAAAGCTTTCAATCACTTGAAATTTAACTGAAATATGTAAGTAGAAAAGTTCAATCAAAAATCTTCAGTAGAAATATTTTTTCTGTTTTGATAAAAATTTCAGTTTTAATATTTAAACAAATTCACTATTCAACGCATAAACTGAATCCCTTAATGCATAACAGACAAAAATATATATACAATACATGATAGCATTATATATACAATATCATACAACAATAAATGATAACTTACACAATCATACTACAATAACTTATGTTGTTATCATAACTTCTGTTTTAAGTACCCTAGACAGCTGATTAAGAAATATAATTATCAAATAAATATATATGATAAGAGCTACAAAATAAATATTTTTTAAATATCTAAATATTCATTTTTTTATTTATACATTTTCTAAATGTTTGTGCCTATATTGAGAAAGTAATTTGACATATTATTTGAAACTTAGCAATACACCTAGTAAATTGTTTAATAAATTGCATTGCACATAAATTTGACTTTATATATATATATATATATATATATATATATATATATATATATATATATATATATATATATATATATATATATATATATATATATATATGTACCTGATTATTTTTTTTCACAAGAAAATATTCAATGCAATTTTTTCTTAGGTTATATTAAAATAAATAGATTGATAGGGCTGTATAGAAATTGTCTAAGTGTAAAGAGTTCGGAAAGAATGCAGATGTATATAATAGTACAAAAGCATACACGTAATATATATAAGAAATTTTTAAAATAAAATCCTAGAAAATTGTTTTGTATATTTTTTAAAAAATTGTCAAAGAATAATTTTTGTTTTCGAAAATCTTTTAATATTTCCCTACAACAATAAAGTAACATGCACTATTTCAATATTAATACATAAATTATTATTAGTTCAATAATTTATTGCAAGTAAAGTTTATAACGAAAAACTGCATATTTTAGTAAACATATTAGTACAAATACGGTGATTTCAAACTTAGAAGGAAGAGAAGACACATCGTAAGGATTGAGAATTGCGCAGCAACCATTGGCTGGAAATGTCATCGTACACCGCGTGGGGTACTTCCTCATTATGAACTGACTGTTTGTGTGCCTTTGAAACGTGTGAAATACAAATTTCACATTTCACAAAATTTCCATTTGTAATCACTGTCATCTTACTCAAAAACTGCTATAACTTTCTAAATAATTAAAGTACAAGCGAAAGTAAAGTATTTTTAGAAAGCTGTACAGTACAGGAATTCAAAATTTACACGTTTTATTTAATTTCGAAAATTTTGCCCGAAATCATGTTTCTGTACTAGTCTATAATCCTCGTCAAAAACATGTTATCCACAGTAAGTGCAAAGCATTAATTTTTTTGTCCAATCTCAGCACAAAATTCTTATTGGAAAAGATATTTCGCAAACAGCTTCATGATATTTTTATACAATCTAAACAAATATTTTTCTTCAAATAAATTTTAAGTAAAATGTGCTTTCCCTATGCTCTTCAAATAACCTGAACTTAAAGTCTATAGAAGTAATTTTCATTGTTATAATATGTTAAATTATAACATACTAAAAAGTATTACATAAAAATTATAACATATTATAAAGTATTAAAATAACGTGATTAAAGCAATAAAACAATTATAGCAATATTTCTCAAATAAATATCAAAATTATTCCTCAAATGTATGAGCCAGTTATTTAAATGTTTTTAAAAGCTAAATTTCTATTTCAAAACTATAATTGTACTTAAACAGTTAATCGAAAAAAAATTCCATTTTAAAATATCTTACCGAAAACAAAAATTTTGAAATTTGAAGTTAATAAATTTTTTCTATGTTATATCCCATTACTGTACAATACAAAGAAAAGCCAATTTAAAAACGTTCTAGTCGGAAAACTACCGAAGTTTAAAATTAAGAATTTTTTCCTTTTAATGTCCCATTACTCTGTACTGACAATTATTTAGAAAAAAAATCTATTTTCAAGCAAACCTAAATATCTTCCAATAGTATGCATATCAGATAATAAAAAATTTTAACACTAATATGAAATAATTGAATGACATAATAAAATAATTACAGCAATTTAAAAATGAATATTCAAAATTTTTCCCATTCATTTAAATCTAAAATTAATTTCAAATTTTATCTTAATCGATTTTTAAACAAAAATAAATATTTTTAATACTTTACCACAACAATGTTAATATTCAAAATCAAGAATTTCTCTTTATATTTTATGTCCCACTACTCTGTAATATCAGTTATTTAGAAAATAGTTTTCTTGAATCAAACTTCAATACCTTTCAATAATAAACTACTTAAAATAATCACAACATTAGCATGAAATAACAAAATGACATGGTAAAGTGATTCAAACAATATTCATGAAATTAATGTAAAAATTATTCATCAAAAAACTGTTTCAGTCATTTAAATATTTTCATAAGCAAAATTTAATTTACTAATCAATAATTATACCTTTATTGATTTTAAGTGGGTAAAAGGTGAACGTTTCAATGATTTAGCATAAAAATGCCAAATATAAAAATAAAGAATTCTGCTATTTTATGTCCAGTTATTCTATAATGTCAGTTATTCAGAAAATAGTTTTCTTCAATCAAACTTCCATACCTTTCAACATTAAGACCCTAAAAATCATTACAATAATATGAAACAATAAAATGACTTTATAAAATAGTTATGACAATATTCAAGAAATTTATATCAAAAATATTCATCAAAAACAGTGTCAGTCATTTAAAAATTTCCATTAGCTAAAATTAATTCACTAATCAGTAATTTTATGGTAATTGATTTTTCAGTGGAAAAATATATGTATATTTTGTATGTATATGTATATGTATATTTTATATATATATGTATATGTATATTTTATATGTATATGTATATGTATATTTTATATGTATATGTATATGTGTATGCATTATGTATATTTTAATAATTTAGCACAAAAATGTCGAAATTGAAAATCAAGAATTTTTCCTTCTATATTATCAGTTATTTAGAAAAATAGTTCGCCTCAAGTAAACTTCAATACCTTTCAACATTAAGGCCCTAAAAATCATTACAATAATATGAAACAATAAAATTGCTTGATAAAATAGTTATGACAATATTCATGAAATTAATATCAAAAATATTCATCAGAAAACAGTGTCAGTCATTTAAATATTTCCATAAGCTAATATTAATTCATTAATCAGTAATTGTATCGTAATTGATTTTTTAAACGGAAAAATGCTAAGCATCTTTAATAATTTAGCACAAAAATGTCAAAATTGAAAATCAAGAATTATTCTTTCTACATTATGTCCCACTATCAGTTATTGAGAAAAAATAGTTCTCCTCAAGCAAACTTCAATACCTTTCAACATTAAGCCCCTAAAAAAGCATTGCAATAATATGAAACAATAATATGACCTGATAAAATAGTTACAACAATATTCATGAAATTAATAACAGAAGTATTCGTCAAAAAACGGTGTCAGTCGTTTAAATATTTTAATAAGCTAAAATTAATTCATTAATCAGTAATTTTAAGGTAATTGATTTTTCAGCGGAAAAAAGGTGTATATTTTAATAATTTAGCACAAAAATGTCAAAATTGAAAATCAAGAATTTTTCTTTCTACATTATGTCCCACTATCAGTTATTTAGAAAAATAGTTCTCTTCAAGCAAACTTCAATACCTTTCAATAGTATGCTGTCAAATCAGAAATGCGTGATTTATTGCTTCTTTTAAACCAATTTCGTTTCCTATAGTTAAGTAATAAGTAATCGACGAGGAAACGATCGCCATATTTTATCCCCTATCATAAATCTTCATTTCCATAACGTGGGTTGAAAAATTAATGTTCTCATAGAAAAGAAAAAAAAAGTGTATCTCTTACGCTATGAGATGAACGGATTTCCGCCATTAATAAAAGACTTATAATACTGTCGCCATAAAATTAGAAGCCATTTGTTGTTTCGATTCTAGTTTTTAGAGCTACCGAAGGAAAGGTACTACTATATACATACTATCATAGAACATTTTTGGAAAATTTCAGTAGTTTGGATTTATAAAATGCATGGTGTTCCGATATGACTGCCCTTAATATATATTTTTAGAATCTTCCCAAGACTGAACAAAAACTATGCACTTTTAGGTGCCTTAAAATTATATGTCAATGCGGAAAAAAACACTTGTTTGGTATTCGTAAAACCGTTTTGATGCTCTGTTATGACCGTTCTTCATATTTATTTTTAGAATCCTGATTAAAAATGAAAAAAGAAATGTATGCAAATTTAGGTGCCTAAAATTAGTACTTCATGGAGGAAAAAACAATAGTCTGGGATTTACAAATTATATGGTGTTCTATTATGATCACCCCTAATGTATATTTTCGGAATCCTGGTCAATAATGAAGTCAAAAAAGTATGCACATTTAAGGCGTCTCAAATTAATATTTAAGGGAAGGGAAAATATCATCCTTGAATTTACAAAATACATGGTGTTCTGATATGACTGCCTTTAATAAATATTTTTAGAATCCTGATCAAAATAAAAACAAAAATGTATGCACAATTTGTCTCAAATTAATATTTCAGAGAGACTAGATTTGAACTCAGTATACATGCTGTTCTATTATGACCGCCCCTAATATATATTTTTAGAATCCTTATTGATAAAAATGAAACAAAAAGTAGGCTATTTAGGTACATCAAATTAATATTTAAAGGATTCCTCGTTTAAATATTAATGCTATCGAAATATGTCAAATTTTTATTGACAAACGCAGGTGGAAGTAGGAAATTGAAACCTGCTTGTCTGAGGGCACAAGAAATGAAAACGATTATTAAAAATACCTTTAAGTTTCAAAAAGTTTCACTTTAAATCAGAAATCAAACCGATTTTTATGTTTTGTACACCCTTTTTTCTCTATAGGGATTCGTGAGATTTTGAACACATATTCTTTCTTTATTTTACTCGCTTCCAAATTAATTTGCGGCTCACGAGGCACATATTTTTTTCTCTTCTCTCATGACAAGGATTCCAAAAATATGTATTAAAAGAGGTTATTAAGGAACACCCTGTGTTTTTATGATCTTTGTCAAAAATGAAATTAAAAAAAAACTATAAGCACTTGTTGGAAGCTAATATTTAAGCGAAGGAAAAACAGAAACGCTGTACGGAAAGAAAAACATCAAAATCGGTTTTGTTGTCTGGTGAAATTATACGTTTTTGTACTCGTTACCTTGGAACCGGCAATAAACCAGATTTTGAGGATTCTATTCCCATCCTTTCTCAGTAGTGATTTCGATAGCGTTTTTGCTTTTTTTTTATATTAATTTGTGACCACTAATGCACACTTTCTAATGTTATTTTGATTAAAAACAATTGACTTCATTTCTGACTAAATATGCATTAATTATACAGATTCAACTGAAAACAAAGGGTAGTCATCTCAATTACGCCACCCCCTGCTATATATAACGTTTTTAAACTTGTTCATTTTTACAAAAAAAAATGCCATTTTTTAAGATAAATCTGTCGCTTGAGTTGCAAAACTGATTTTAGATTTGAAATCCACAGACCCGAGTTAAGATCAAGTATTTGTATGAATGAAAGCAAGAAATTTATTCCCCAGTGTTATTTATATGTAAAACAGAAAGCAACGCTCGAGCAGAAAATATTACAAGCTTACTAGTTTGAAAAAAAGCTTGTAATACGAAAAGTGACAATTTTTAAATTTTATTTTATTCAAGAAAGAGCCAAGAGCGTAACTCTTTTTAATAATTAAGGCTGTTTTCAGTTTCGGTTAGAATATATTATACATTTTCAGAATACTTGAGTGACGATTTTTAAATTTTATTTCATTCAATAAAGAACCAAGCAAGTAACCGTTTTTAATAATAAAGGCTGTTTACAGTTCTGGTTAAAATAAATTATGCATTTTCTGAATACATCTAATATAATAATAGGTTTGAACAATAAAATTTTATAATGAAATTGCAAAAAATGAAATTTCTCTTTTCAGATGAACGCAAAACATATGCACAATAACTTATCACCCAGCCGTGGTGACTCAGGGGATAGAGCAATAGCCTTACAATGAGGTGAACCGGGTTTGAATCCCCACGATGGCTAGTCAATTCGAATTCCGTACCCGGTTTTCACCGACCACAGTGCTGACGTAAAATATCCTCAGTTTGAGACGAATTATGGGTTTGAGCCCCCTTGCTATCAGGCTAACCGTAGGAAGTTTTCGTGCTTTTCCTCTCCATATAACGCAAAAACAGATTAGTTGCATCGAAAAATGTCCTCTAAAAAGGCAAATTCCTCCCAATACTTGATCCAGGAGTTCCCTTGTCTTCTGGATTGGGTTTAGATTTACAAGACTACGGAATTGAACATTAGTTGTCGTAAACCCAAAAAATTGGGTCGGCTGTTCAATGACGGTAAAATAGCTAACTAAAAAAGTAAAATAACTAATCATTTCACATAATATATTCTTTTTAAAATCCTTATCAATGAAGTCAATAAATTAAACCTGTTAGAGGTCTCAAGTTAAAATTTTACAATCACTCTGTAATGTGTTAAGAAAGTAACAAGAAAAAACGCTTCCGAAATCAGTCAACACTAGTGAGGAAGGCGGGATAAAAGCAATAAAACGAGTTTAATTACTTGATAAAAACTGGAGATGTTTCCAATAAACTTCCTTCAACTCCTCCTTGTTTTCTCCGACAATCAAGGAGTTTAAATGTTGGTAGCCTGCTTTTTCCAGTGATGATTCAATAGATTTTGATAGCATAATTTCTTCTTGTTCACTAAAATATTAATTAGCGATCCTTAATGAATATATTTACTGCATTTTTACAAAGATTCTAAAAATTTACATACAAAATTAAATTTACATAGAACCATTTTAGATGTAAATAATATGAATACAATTTATTAGAAAAAATATGCTATCCTCTATAACGTAATTAAAATAGGAACACATTTAGAAAAAGTAAATTAATTATCTTCAAATAGTTCCAAGTTTTGCCACTAGGTGAAATAAAAATGGTCGTTCAATATGTTTTTCCGAAAGCAGGTTCGTGTCATCAACATTAGTGTTGGAATAAGGAAATATTTTAATACCGTGTATCCTTCAGTTGGCTGATCGCAAGACACAATTCCCAGTAGATCATTGAAATCAAGTATCATTGGTAGCGTTCAGAGAGCGAGTGGATCAGCCTGCAAAGGAACCGAGGGAGTACGGTATCAGTCCTCGCTGTCCTCTTTTACTGAAAAACGCTCGACTTCGCTCACAAGTCGTGGGGCTACCAAACCGGGAGAAGAACTCTGCAGAGGATCAAAATTGTGATTGCATATCTTCGGATCATCTTTGGGTATTTTTCCTAGATCATCGCAAATAATCCATTTGTGCAATTCTACAGAGATATAAATGAAGTGCTACTACTACCCAATAGATGACTGAACTCAAGTATCACTGGCTGCAGTCAGTGAGAGGAGGGGTCTGCGAAGGGACCGAGGGTGTGCGGTATCAACCCTCGTTAAACTGTTCCTCCCTAAAGATGTCAATTTCGCACGCAGGTCCTTGAGCTACCAAAACGGGGAGCCATTTCCACGGCAGAGGATTTAAACCTTCGCTAATAGCTCATTGTGCAGCTCTAGTGCGACGCAAATAAAGCCATTACAGAACTTGAAAACAGAGGTTTTTTTAATTTATTGCTTTTCTACTAATGTTGCGAATAGCGCATTTCTTTCCTGAAATCCTGTTTTCGATCAAAAGAGTCGATCCTTTTATAGTATTATTAAAAAAAATTTAGTACTTTTTTTTCCCAAAACGTATTTTTACTGCTTAAGAGTAATGTTATTCAACAGCATTTAAATATATTATAGAGAAATTTTTATTCATACATGACCACTAATATTTTATTACTTAATTTTGAAAGCAATTTTATTCGCGATCGATAAACATTTATTTCTAGTGGAACTAATTTCAATCGACAAATACCATTTAAAGGCTTTCTCTTAGTAATCCTACATTTTGAATTTAAATAAATATCATTTGTGTGGAATTTTATAGTTGTTAAAAGCTGAAAATGGTAACAGTAGACAATTCAAGGTAATTGACGACGGAAATTAAAGACGAGAATTAGAGATGAGACGAAGTAATTTAGTTTATTACATACATACTACAAATATCCATTTAAATTGATACCGAATCTCTAGAGAGTAAGGCTCTTAGAGAATCCGATGTAACTTCATTATAATTAATAGTTTTATCCTCAAAATTCTTGGAAAATTTCTAACATACATCCTTTTTTATCATTTTGATGGCTAGTAAAAGTAACTTATAGATAATTATAACTAGCAGTTTTGAACATGCGGGTAAAAATACGCTTCAGATATAAAAATAAATTAAATAAAAATCCATATTTCCCTTTAGATTTATTTCAAATGTATTTAATTTATTTAATTTATTATATTATATTTATTTAGTAATTATCTTCTTCTAGATTATCTACTTGAATTTTGTTTAAATAGATATCGAGTGAGTAGCAAAATATTATTTTGAAATATACACTCATTGCCATAAAAATTAGTGCACCCAGAAAGAATTGTCAGAATGGAACCAGATTTTACAGACTTAAGTACAATGTTGGTGTAAGTGAGTGATTAAAAAATCAAATCAAAATCATTATTTATTGCAGGGAAAAATACAAAGGAAGAGAGGTCTTAATATCCTCTTGAACAACAGCAGAATGCAGGATGCAATACGGTTAGGTATTGAGACATACAAGTGTCTTATGATGCCCTACGACATCTCGCTCAATAGTTGCAATAAAAACATCAATAAACCGAATAAAATCGGGATTTTATTTTTCATTATTATAACCATTGTTAAAAAGCCGACCCATTTTTGGGTTTACAACTACTAATGTTCAACTCCGTAGAATTGAAATTTTGAACCCGATCTAGAAGACAAGGGAACTCCTGGATCATGTATTGGGAGAAATTTGCCTTCGTTTAAGACTTTTTGATGGAACTAACCCGCATTTGCGTTAGATGGAGAAGAAAACTACGAAAACCTTCCGCTGTGAGCTTGACAGCAAGGGGACTCTAACCCGTGATCCGTCTACCACTGAGGATATTTTACGTCAGAACTGTGGTCGATGTGAGCCGGGTGCGGAATTCGTATCGTCCAGCCATCGCTGGGACTCGAGCCCGGTTCACTTGAAGGACGACTCCCCTAGTTCACTTGAATTGAAAGCGAACCCTGGGCCATCACGTCTCAATAGCGGGGCTGTCTAACTTGTCATCCCAGATATGCTCATTGGATGACAAATCTGGAAATCGACCAGACAGGGGAAGGGTAGTAGTGCTGCGAAGGCATTCCTGTGCACCCTTCCTGTGGGCAGCTGAGCCTTGTTTGTCGAAAAATGGCCCTCGGAGCTCTGTCATAAGGGGCAACATATGTGTCTGAAAGATGTCCCAAACGTACTGCTGAGCTGTCATGGCACAGTGCATCAATATGGGGGTGATGGTGTTTGAACAAGATTGACACCCAACGTTGCCTCTGTTTGGAGTGGTGTCGCTCTTGACGGGATAGGACTGCAACTGAATGGAACCAGGCTGTCTTCAGTGTTGAGTCTAGATTTAATTTAAACAGTGATGACCATTCTGTACGAGTGTGGAGTTTAATGGTAAACGCCTCAATCCTGCCTTCGTTGTACTGCACACACTGCTTTAGCAACTGGTGTGATGGTATCGGGTTACCTTACATACGACATATGATCACTTCTTACATTGATCCACGGCAATAATATTGATCCAAATATTTAATGAGAATTATAGTAATATCCTCATGAAGTTTACCCATCCAAATTCCCTTTAAGTTTTGCTAAAAGATGTCGCATACAGTTGGTAAACGCTACCAAATAAAGAGGGTAAAAATTAGTTTTTTATGATAAAACCTAAGTGTAACTGTCTTTAACTGTACAAATAATACTCTATTAAAGTTAACTTATTTATTCCCCTAGTAATGCTGATTGTTACTTTTATAAAATTGCCTCAATCGCCTGTATACCTTTCAAACGCAATAAAACATTAGCTTTTTTGTACGAAAGTGAATAAGCATATTAAAAAGACAATACTTACTAATAATAATACTTTTTTGTTAATAATAATGCTCAGCATTTATCCCGTTTATGCTTATTCGAGCAAATCCATAAATGAGCAATGAAAAACAGCAACATCAATGCTTATTTGAGTTTAATACTTCTTTGTTAATAATACATAATATGTCTGATTTTACCTAAAATAAAAGTGTTGAAATAGAGATTTTGTAGGAAATGTCATTTTTCAAAGGATTAATAATAGGTATACATTTCATTAATATTCATTTGAAAATGATGCTTCAGCACGTAAGCGTTTTGCTCAATTACTTACTTTTAGTTTTATTATTCATTAAAATTTTTAGAAATTGTGCAGGCTAACACGATGCGTGTACCAATTTTCAAACTGTTTGCGCTTTGTTTGTTTTGGTTTTTAATACATGCATTCATATAATCTACGGCAAAAACAAAGCGAATGCCGTTAGGCTTTCATTGAAACCACTGTTCGTTAAGGAATAAAACATAAGATTTTAAAATCCCTCTCTATAAATAGCAAATTCGGACCAAATAAACTGAAATTGCTGTACAATAATTAACCATAAAAAAAAACTTTTCCTCCACTGGCGCATTTTACTGCTATATGATACTAATGATCAAAGTTTTCTAGTTATAATCGAATTCCATTGTAAATAAATGACTCTTAACAGCGTCTTGACCCTTTGACGGCATTTTGTTGAGAAACTTAGTTTATAACACCGTGTGTGATTACAGGTTTCAAATTTGGCACAATATAGCCAATTCACTCAATTGTCATTAAAGTATGTATTCAATTCTGATCGCAAAAACTGTCTGATTCAAATTAAAATTTTGTCAAGAATTTAGCAACGGGAAAACAAAGTTTTTGAAATTAATACTCTTTTTTCAAACTTCGAAATATCAAAAAGTTTTGCTTCAATTAATATCAAGTTTCTATTCATTATCTCCAAAACTGTTTTTAGTCATGGTTTTTGTACTCATTAATAACAAGATAAATATTTAATGCAATGAAACTTGGAAATTGCGTATTAGTTTAAAAAGTAGTTGTAACATCATTAAGTCTTTCTCAATTGTTAGACCTTTTTGTTTTCATAAATTCTATACACATTGCGTTTACTACAATGCTTGTCAAACACGCAATCTTTAGCAACACATATTTCCAGGAGCAACGCTTTTCTTGCGTGTTTATACTTTAGTATCAAGAGCTTTGGTATTTTTATTAAACAGCTGCTTTAAATAAATTTATGGCTAAGTTTCAAAAGGTTCGGTCCATCAACTTAAAACATTTGAAATTTTCTTTAATATTTTAAACATGAATAACATAAAAGAACCTAAGCTAGAATATATGAAATTCTCTAGTTTTAGTCAAAAATATAAATAAAATTTTGAAAACCAGTTTATTCATAGAATCTAACTTTTATGTATGTTTACTAATAGGCTAGTATTTTTCTAATAGATTTAGGAAATATATTTATATTTTATGAAGGACTGCAGAGTGCTTTTAAAAATTAATAATTGTGCTTATTAATTTTAAATAATTATGTATTGTTAAAATCTTTATTTTTAAATAAACAATAAGGAATAATCATTCTCTGAGCAGTCACAACTTCAAGAGTTTTATAAGCGATTACAAAGTATATAACTTTGTCCTTCTCTCTCTCTCTTTATATATATATATACATATATATATTAAAATTTATTTAAAAAACTGAACACATTATGGATCGGAAATTAATATTTAAAGCAAAGAAGCAACAGAAATTCTCTTGAAATTTACTAAATCACTATTGGTGAAGGCGTTTGACTGAGAAAATTTTTAAGTGTTTTTAAACACTTAAAAGTTTTAACAGTGACACCTTCTTCAACAAGGATAAATTTCAAGTTTTCGTTTTTTTCTCGCTTAAATATTAGTTTGTGACCTCTGTTACGTATGCTTTTTTTTTTACTTTTCTTTGATGATAAAGATACCAAAAATATGTATTAAGGGCACTGTTTAAAGAATTTCATGTATATTGAATACATGATCCGGAAGTGTGGGTGAAGTTTCCTCGTGAGTTTTTCTTCTTTTGATTTTCTTTCTTGTTCCCCCATTTTAATATCGTATAGCACGTTGTTTATAACCTCGTAATTCCATTAAGTAAATTAAGCATTAGAAAATTTATTTGAGCAACTAGTGTAAGAATTTATTCGGTTTTACCTTTAAAATACTTTTATAGCAAAACTATTAACATGTCAGTTTTATATTTATTAGAAAATAAATTTAGTTTTTCTCACAACAGGGCGAAAAACTAAATAATGAAAATTAATTTTTTTTTATTTAGTTGTTGTTTTTTTAACACAATGCCCCTTTTTTGCTCAGTACTTATATTTTTTTCTCGTTCCTTTCAAAAATTATGAGTTTTATTTAATAAACAATTTAAAACAGTTAAGATCAATTGGGGAAATTGTGACCACTCCATTAAAAGCTACTTAGAAACTTGATTATTTTTTTCTGCATACCTAAACAGTCAAATGATCATCCTAATACATTAAAACATTTAGCTTTATTTCTTAAGAAGACATAAAAAAGTTAAAAGTTTAAAAAAAAAGTGCGAAAGTAGTCATAATTACCCCAACTCAAACCCTTTTTATATTAGTTTTTGGTACTTTTACTTTACCTGCAACATTTCAAACGAACCACTCCTTTGTGTCAATTGCAATAGCCATCTGTCCCCGGGTTCAGATGGCTATTGCAATTTTACTCTTTTTCTTTAGGACATTTTTTTTTGTTGATATTCGGGGAGATAATTTTAAGATTCCGGGAGTTTTTTTAAGAATCTGGGAGATTGTTTTTTAAGATTCAGAGGGATTTTTTTTTTTTTTTTTTAATATTTTGAGGGATATTTTTTTTTTTAAGATTCTGGTTTTTTATTTTTATTTTTTTTTAGATTTTGGTTTTTTTTTCTCCATTTTAGTGCAAATATTTTTTTTTACTCTAAGGTGCTTCATTTTATACCTTTTAGGACTTTTTTATATTACAGTTTATTAAATTTATCAAATAAGCTCACCTTTTATATGGAACCTCTCAATATTCTCTTGTAACCTTTTTTCCCCCATACATTGATTTATTTCTCAATAAGCATTTATTTCAAATTTTAATAATTGTGTGTCTATATCAATTGATATGCGTATTTTAAAACATTTGTGTATAAATTTAGAAAAGAAATGATGTTTCAAACTGAAATTTTTGTTTAATAATAAAACAATTTTTATGGCATGTTTTAGTCTAGATTTATGTCTTACCTTTTTTAGAAACATTTTTGTATCTTTTGGATCATCGAAATTCCGGTTCCAATCATTAATAATTAGCTAAAAATGCCAAGCAAAGTAAAATCTTCGTTTACATTTTGACACACATGGGACACCGGTGTCTCTTTTATATTTTTTTTTCTGACACTCTAATTACTAGTATAAATATATTTTGGTGTTTTTTAATTGTAAAAAAAATAGTCAAATAGTTACTAAAAAATATGTTAGATTATACGAATTAAATATCCATTAAAATAACAAATCAAAACAAATTATGAAATTATTTTTCATTCATATTAAAAAATTTATTAATAATTGATTTCGTAAATTAAAGAAACTTCAATGATGAATAACTGTTTCTCTCAGATCTTAATAACTGCAAACAAATGCAAATTTGAAAAACTGTTGTTTGGAAGTGAGCCATGTTTTGGAGACTTCACTTTTAAAGCAGAAAAATTTGTGTTTCATGTCATATTTCATTATATTGCTAAATATAATAATTTTCACTAGTTTGGATCTAAATAAATACGGAATAAAGAAAAAAAGTATGGACAATATATTTAATAGATATTCTCGTCGTTAGACTCGTTAAAGGGTTAATCAAAAGGCAATTGTTTATGGGTTTATTATATTTTAATGACAGTGTTTTTAAAGATATTTTTCGATCTTTTTCTAAGCCATAGAAATTCATAGCCGCAAGGGCTCAAGGGAAAGAGAGTTCGCTTTCCAATGAGGTGAACGGGTGCGAATCCCAGCGAAAAATGGTCGATTTGAATTCCGCATCCGGCTTGTACCGACCACATTCAGAGGCGTATCTATGGAAGGAAGCGCCTATGGCAAATCTCGCACTGGCGCCCTTCCTAAAATAATCTCTTTTTTTATGCGATGCGAAATAAAAGCGTTGTTTGAAGCATTTAAGCCTTTTGGCAATGTTGCAAAAAGAGCCGCGGTGGCTCAGGGGATAGAGCATTCACCTTCCAACGAGGTGAGCCGGGTTCGATTCCCAGCGATGACTGCTCGACACGATTTCCGTATCCGGCTTGCACCTACCACGGTGCTGACGTAAAATATCCTCTTTGACGGATCATTGGTTACCCTTGCCGTCAGACTAACCGCGGGAGGCTTCCGTGATCCTCCTCTCCATGTAACGCAAATGCGGATTAGTTCAATCAAAAAAGTGGTCTGCGAAAGCAAATTTCTCCAAAATGCTCGATACAGGCGTTCTCTTGTCTTCTGAATCGGGTTCAAAATTACAAGGCTACGAAGTTGGACATCAGCAGTCGCAAACTCAAACAATTGGATCGGCTGTTCAACAACGTTTATAAAATTTTATAAAAAGATTGCAACGCAATTTTTTTTAATAGATTAATAAATAAATAAAAATTAACTACAACAATAAAATTATCTCTTTTTAATTATAATGCATTCAAGTGTGCTCGAAATCAGCATTAGTTAGAAATAAAAAAAAAAGTCTGCTTTATCATTTTTAAAGAAGATTCTCTTGCGTTTCTTCAACTGTCAATACCAATTCTAACAATTTGTTTAATTAAGCAAAATACAATTAGGTAACAAAAATACGCACGCACAACAAATGTCTCTGAATTAAAGAAGAACTATAACATAACCAGATGATTACCCATTATTTTCAAAATTTAAACTGAATAAAATTAATTGTTTTTAGAAATAATCATGCTTTGCTAATACCAAAACAATAAAATCATCGAGATATCACAAATTCATTAAAGATCACAGTGTAAATAATTACGATTTGTTATGACAATTACAAATAAAATAGCTACAATCAAATTTTATAACTTCGTTAGCTTTTTATTTACAAAAAATCGATGGTCTTAATATAATGGCCGAATAACTCCACCCCCCACATAACCGATAATAAGAAAAAATATACATATAGTAATTAATACAGAACTCTAGACAAAATAGCGACAATAATACATTCTTTAATGAGAAATAAATTAGAGGAAGTTGACGTCTTAGTTTAAGAATATCTAGAAATAATTGATTTTTTAACAGTGAAAAAAAAAAGACAAAAAGTTAAGAAATAGACCAAAAAAAAAATCAAATTATGAAAAATTTTCTTCGCATCAGAATGGAACAAATTAGAGAAAAAGCAGAAAAAAATTAAACAGATTTGAATCACAAGTTTGTAGACGTTCGGTGCGCAAAAAAATAAATAAATAAACGGACTACCCTGATAACTTTTGATATAATAATCAGATCTTCACGTTCTTCTCATGTCAATGGTTCAAGGAGGTGACTTAAAATATGCTAATTAATAAGTGCAGGGACAATATTTCAAGTTACGAAATCAGACACTAAAACGTACTTTCTCTGAATAAACATGCCATTTTTTTGACTGATTTGGATTTCTGTACCCCTAAGTATTGGGGGTAGTCACAATATGAGAAGTAACTCGAGAGCTTTTCAATCGAATTTTAAAAAAATTTTCCCATAAAATACACTATAAAGGTCCTTTGTTAAAAAATATCTTTTCGTAAATATTTATTATTTTATTTATAATAGTCATAAAAAAATTCAATTGTTAGATGTACATTTTTTACATTGTTTTAAAAAATACTACATTTTAGCGAAATTTATCAAATAGTCAAATTTATAGTCAAAATAGAAATCAAATTTTAAATATCCGACTTTTTTTCAATTCTATTTCTCAGGAATCCTAACTCCATATTCAAACAACATGAATTTAGACCAACCTGTATAACAGGGGAAAAAACTTTTTTAAAAAAAATAATCAAAATTAATTAGCTTTAAAATTTGCTTTTTAGGAAGAAGAGAAATATAAGTGATTGGAATATTTGAGGAAAAGAGGGCTTTTTTTGTATCTTTATGAAAATACATTATAAGAATGCGTATACTTCATTATTTAACAAGGTCTAATTTTTCAATATTTAAAATGCTTATTGTTTTTTTTATATTCTTAAAATAAGGATAATTATTTAATGAAAAATAATTATTGTGATTGTTACTTTATTGATTTTTTTTCAAGTAATATAATATGTAGTGATATAAACATAATGTAAGTGATATGTATTGTAAAAGACTTATAAAATTAAAAAAAAAGTAATTATTTAATCTAATTTTTCTTTTCTTTTTTTTTTGAAAAGGGAAGAAAATTGTAATCTGAAATAAAATAAAAGATATAGGGGAAAGAAAGATGACAAAATTTTGCACCCGAGATGCTATGGAAGCGTGTTCCATAACTCGAAGAAAGGTTGATAAATATTAAATAAATGTAATTTAAAAGTACAAAACAAACATATCTTTATGAATTAAAAAAAATCAATTTGTAAGTAAAAGGATTATTGAAACTTACACTTAAAGCATTGTTCCTTAATATAACCCTTCAAAGAAAAGAAGGAAAAAAAAACAAGTGGTTAAACTCAAAATCTATTTATGAATAGAAAGAGAAACATTTATCGGTTGTTGGAAACTATTTGCTGAACGTAATGAATGTTACGTAATAAACGCAAAATTATTTACTTATCGCAATTATTTTTCAGGAAAATTAAGAAAATATATTCCCACTAACATTAGAAATTTTAACATTCGTTGCTTTTTTTATTACATATTATTTATAATTATAATGCATTAACGAGTATTTAATTATACAATATATAATTATTAATACAAAAAATCTATGTGCATATTAAATGTACTGTCATAAAACAGTAACAATAAAAACTAAAAAATATTATAAATTCTAATTTATAGCATTAAAAGGAGGGAGAGCAAATGTCCCACTCGATCTACACATACAGAGATGCTAACTTGCAACTTAATGGGGAACTTCTTTCTAGTGGTAGCAAAATTTATGTTTTGATGTTTTATTCTTGGTTTATGTAAATCTGATTTAAAATTATATTTTCCGCCACTACGTATGTATAATTCGAAATTTTCCATGAAATACAATTTTACTCCAGTTACCTTGTGGTAAGAATTTCAAATTTTACCAATATCATCTAAAATTTTGCAAGGTTTAGTTTTTAACTCTCTACCACTTAATAAAATATTTCGGAGAAATCTTACATCCCTGCATATCGACATCATTTCTAGAAAATATAACGAACGCATATAACGGTATTAATAATTTAAGTATAATGCATTAATTTAAATATTCAGGAAATGATTACTTACAATCAAAGAAAATCCTTGTAGTACACGTTGTTTTTCTAAATCTATGAACCAACTATAAAAGTCCAGAAGCTGCATCAAAATAGATTATAAAAATCTAAAGACTTTAAATATTTGATTTTCTTGGCTTAAATCTTGAAACATTTTCTAAAACGAGCAGAATTTTTTGTATGAGCACCTAACTACTTATAACGCCTGCCCTTTATTTTTCAAAATAGTGGAAAGTATTCATTATTAAATCGTTCCATTGGTTTAAATTATTTGTAGAGCGAGTCATCAGAGGAACCTCCTATTTTTAGTATTTCACACTTTAGTGGCGGTGATTCCCACCATGGGTGGTAAAAATCTCCTGTTGAGGAAGAATTTACGCTAATTTATAGAAGGGGCTCTACTTGAAATCTATTCAGCAAATTCCGAAAACGTTTTTCAAAGAGATTTTAACCCCTGATAAAATTTAAGATTTACAAGCATTTCACTACAGAATAATTAGTCTAAGCAAGACTGGGACACCCCATGGTTTTCACATCTCTCTGTCCTCTGGTCATCACCATCTGGCCATCTGGTTTTTCTGCCTGAAGGGGTTCCATTCATTTCCTCCCCCGAAAATCGTTCTTTTAACTGGAGGTCTCACTTTCCTTAAGATAAGGGGAGAAAAATTTCTTTACGTTTGTCACCAACTTTTGAACTTCCAAAGTTTCTTTCGTTCGCCTTTCATTTTTTTAGTCTGTTGTACTACTAATTTTTTCATATAGATAAATATTTTAAATTTAAAGATTCAGCTTATATTATTATAATTTATATTTAACGTATAGCATTTTCAATTATACATAAATAATATCAAATAATCTAAGTAGAAAAGCATTTTTTCCAAATAAATTATTTTAAATTTAATTGACTGTCTAAGTAAACTATTTTAGATAAACGAAATCAATAAATATTATTTTTAGGATTTGTTTTCTGTTTTTATCATCTTATTATAAAAAAGGACACGATTTTAAACAAATACGCTATGTATTGCCGAGGAAAAAGGCATCGACTTATATCTATATATTTGCTACTCAAGAGCTATAACATCATACATAGTACTACAATACACATTCAATACAATTCTACAATATACATTCTTAATACTAGTACATATTCCATACTTTTGTAATCTAAATTATGTTATTAAGTTAATTATTTTACTTTTATATGTAACCATGATTTTTTGTGGCTATTTTAGTGTTTTTTTTTTCCCTTGTGCAATATTATAGTTTGACTCTGAGTTACAGTTTCAATAAAGTCTTATAATGTCTTGCTTGTTTATAATATTGGGAACTTCAATATTTATAACTCTTACTCGTGAATAACCCTTCTGAATGAACATTATTAAACTGTTTATTTTATCATCGTTTATACCTGGAAAAAAAAATTTTTTTTTTCGTTTTCTTCAAAAAATTTCACGTTAAGTTTGTGCTTTATTTTTCGTTTTTAGTAGAAAAAATGAAATTAATAATGCACTAAAAAAATAAAATAAATAAAATTCCCTGTAATTTTCTATAATAAATAATGAGCTTACATTTTGTCTTTTCATTTTATCAGCGATAACTTAAATTCTTTCTATTACAGCTTTGACGTATCGTGAAGCAATAAGAAGCTACATTTTAGAAAAAAATAAGTTTAAATTCCTTTTAATTTAAATATGGGAGCCGCGATGGCTCAGGGGATAGAGCGTTCGCCTTGCAATGAGGCGAACCGAGTTCGAATCCCAGTTGATACGAATTCCGCACCCGGCTTGCACCGACCACAGTGCTGACGTGAAATATCATGGAAATATCCTCAGTTGTAGACGGATCATGGGTTAGAGTTCCCTTCCCGTCAGGCTAACCGTGGGAGATTCTTGTGGTCTTCCTCTCCATGTAACGCAAATGAAGGTTAGCTCCACGAAGGCAAATTTCTCCCATTTCTCGATATAGGAGTTCCCTTGTCTTCTGGATTGGGTTCAAAATTACAAGGCTACGGAATTAGGTCGGCTGTTCAACGACGGTTATAAAATTAAATATGGGGCTAAAAGTCTTTTTGTCAAAGGATTTTGATCGACATTAAATGTTAAATATTTAGGAAATTCTCTGAAATTAAAAATATTTTTATTGGAAAGTATCCAAAAGTTAGTAAAGAGAGTTATAATTATAATTATTAAAAACTCTGCATTATTCTTTAAATTACGATATTATAATTAAAATTTGGTTTTTGCCGAAATCATCGTAAATATAATAGTAGGAAAGAAAAAGCTACTTTTAATTACTGATTTATTTTAGTATTTATCTTGAATGTATTCATGAATATAAAGTTTTTTTTTATTTATTTCGAATCCTCTGTTGCTCAACTTGAAAGTATAATGAAAGAAAAAGTGTCTAGTGAATGAATGCAGAAACGTGTATGAATTGTTATTGCACAGACGTCAAGTTGTTTAAAAAGAGGGGGTATGTGGAATGTTTTTATTTTCTTATTTCCCCCATTTTTTTTAATGTTGAATCCAATATAACAACTTAGATTTCCCGCGCTTTTCGAGTTATGTAAAAGCGCTGGAAACCTTGGCCCTCCTATTATCCCTAACTGAGGTGGTCTATGAGTTTTCAAACGAAGTTATTAAAAAAATGAAAAACAGTGGGAGGTTAAAATTGTTTAACGCTCATCACCTACTTTGTTTTTATTATTAGCGGTTCCCTTTCATATTTCACTCCCCCAGTTATAAAAAGAGTTCCTCGAAAGACCTCGATGTCTTCTTTTCGAGCCCTCGAGGAAAGGTTAAATGTTGGATGCTTTTTTTAATTCTGCCATAACTTGAAAAAAAAATTAGTAAAATTTTTAATTAAAAAAATAATCGTTGATGTTGATTGATTTTGCGCCTTTTTGAAATAATGCGCCCATGGCATTCGCCATACTTGCCATACCCTAGATACGCCACTGACCACATTGCTGACGTAAAATATC
The DNA here is from genome assembly GCF_982258835.1 of Parasteatoda tepidariorum. Classification (NCBI taxonomy): domain Eukaryota; kingdom Metazoa; phylum Arthropoda; class Arachnida; order Araneae; family Theridiidae; genus Parasteatoda; species Parasteatoda tepidariorum. The sequence goes on from NC_141765.1 coordinate 21,154,714, forward strand.
CTAAGTGGTAGACGGATCATGGGTTTTAGTCCCCTTGCCGCCAGACTAACTGTGAGAGATTTTCGTGCTTTTCTTCTCCATTTAACTCAAATGTGGGTTAGTTTCATCAAAAAGTCCTCCACGAAGGCAAATTTCTCATAATACTTGATCCAGGAGTTCCCTTGTCTTCCAGATTGGGTTCAAAATTACAAGGCTACGGAATTGAACATTAGTAGCCGTAGACCCTAAATTGGGTCGGTGGTTCAACGGCGGTATGAAATAAAATATAATCATAGAAATTTAGGGTCTAATCATCATTTTACTAAAAAATGACAAAGTAAAATCTTTGTTAGATGTTTTCTTTGAAAGAAATTCAGAGAACTAAAACTTAACAAAATATTATAAAATATCCCTGCCTTAACATCCATCTGAAAGTCAGGGAAAAATTTCTGGTTGAGCCAACTCATGAAACTCAGAGTAGTCTTCAAGTGTTGATAAAAAAACAAGCTGATTGTGAGGAGGATATGCAGTGAAACAAAACAGCGTCACTTTGGAAAAGTTCGTCTGTAATATCTCGCTCCACACCTAATTAGAATGTGTCAGGCGTTTCATATGGCCACTTAAAACACTGTCCATTATTTAAGTTTTATCTTTATGAATAAAAGATTGAGGAGAGATATCCCGCCTTTCGAGAGAAGTGATCAATTAATTCATGGGCTTCATTGTTTTAGCTAAAGCTGCCATGACAATGACGAAGATGGATGACTGGAGATCACGTGATAAGGGATCAATCTGCTCCCCCCCCCCTCCTTCTTATTAAATTGTGATAAAGAGGAATTTACGTTTAGAAAAGTCAGAAACCGAGAACTCTGAGAAGTTGTTTGTTAATACGTTAACAATAAATATTGAGGCGTTTTACGGCGATGTTAACTTGTAACATATGCTTTCGGGAATCTTCGTAGAATGAGAATTTAGTTTCATAGTTGGATAATAAATTACAAAATCAGAAGAAAAATCAGTTTTGAGGTTTTATAATTTGTATTGACAACCTCTAATGTAAAAACTTTTTTTTTTTAAATATTTTTGAAAATCATTTCTCGCTCATTTGTCTTCAAAAGTAAATTATTAAATGTTATTTTAAATACCGTGGTGTCTAAAAGTCATACATAGTTTTACACACATGTCCAACATAAAGGATTCTTAATTTTTGAACACCAGTGCACTTGACAATATGGAGAAGAAAATTGGCTTTAGACATTTTGCTGCATTAAACATAGCAATGCCAAGCTGACTTATTATACTACTTACCGGTCATGCAAATAATGGAATGTCATTTTTAAAGCTCATTTTTGTCAAATATACTAACAGGAATGCTTAATAAGCTACTTAAAGGTCATGTAAATTATGACATTGTTACTCTAATATATGCCATATTTACCAGGCCGAATACTTTGCTCTTTGAAAAATTTGCATCACAATGACGTCGCATATCTGAAGTTCACTAAAATTTCCCTGAGTTACGTCATTCTGAAGCAACTTACTACCGAAGTGTTTTATCCCCTGGTCAAAGAGTAACAGTTAGTAGTCAATGAAATTATTTGACTGACGTTCTTGACTTAGAATTGTGATGTTCAAGAATTTTTCCTTAAACTCTGGAAGCTGGCAAGGACCCCAATCCCTTTAAGAGATTTTTTTAGCTAAATAAGGATTCCGCAAATCTAAGATGTCCTGTCATTTTTCCTTTCATATTTAGGTGAGACATAGTTTTTGACACAAAATTAGATTTTGTTTCTTTGAGCACATTGTTTTTTATTTGACACTGCAGCATGTCCTTCTTTCGATTTAATGCCCCGCAATTCCATATTCAATTGAGACATTGAGAACGGGTAACATCGTAAAATTTTAGTTTCAGTTCAGTATAGCTCTTGCATCATTAAACTATGCTCTCAATTCTCATTTGTTTCCTCATTCATTTTCCGTTTGTCTTTACGTCGAACATAGTTTAAATCACCTTCGAATTTCGTTAACTCCTATATTTATTTACTTTTTATTAATTAAGTTCCATTTAATAGTGGGATTTTATTTTACTCTTGTACATATGGTTTTCCTTGTGAGCTATGAAATTAGGTCACCAATTAGGTTAAGTTATTAGGTAAATAGGTACTAGGTTGCCAATTAGGTTCAAGCACATAATGTTTTCTCTGTAATTTTGAAATTAACAATCAGAATGTTATATAAGAATGAAAAGCTAAACGCTCGTGAAGAAAAAAAAAATGAAGAATAAAATAGCAATCGCTGAACACATTATCATTTGCTTAAAATAAAATTTCATCCAGCTCTCATTGCAATTACCCAAAAGCGCATTGCAATTTTATATTTAATAAATTTCCACAAACAATTAAGAAAAAATAAACTTAGATAATATTCGAGCTTTTTAAACTATAATGTTAAGTAAATTTAAAAAGCGAAAAAAATTACCTAATGCAAATTCCTCTTTTTTTTTTATTCATTGAAGTGGAATATTTTAAGCATAAATTATTAAATACTTATTCAACCATTTTGTCACAAGTACGTCAAAGACGAAACTCCATTTTTTTCGAGAGTTTAAAAAAAATATTATTCCTAGAGAGGTATACTTAATTTAAAAAAGGAACCCAATTAATATTTTGCAAAGAGTAAATTGTTTTTCCTTGTTCGAGTATAAACATCAAAATAGCGTTACCTAAATTTTAAACAATTAAACTTAATGTTTGATAAATCGTTATGAAGTAAAGCCATTAAAAATACTTGTAAAAAACTCACGACTTTTTTTATCTCTTTCATTTTGCCTTGTTTCATGAACTGTTTTGTAGCAACAGCAGTTTTAAATTACGATTTAATTTCTATGCAACTACTGTTGTTTATATTGTATATCACAATTTTTTATTTATCAACATGTCAAATTTATAAGGATTAACAATAGAATTGTCCATGCTTGTTTTATCAGGTTATAAAAAATGAGTGATATTTTAACATATAGTATATTTTATCATTGTTACAAATACGATGCATTTTTCACTTCTTGTCAAAAATGTGTTAATATAATAAGATTTTCAAACTAATACCAAATAGTTTCAAAATTTTATAAAAAAATCTTAAATATTCATAATTGATACTAACCATATCAAAGATGAAATTAAAATCAAAAAATCAGTTTAATCATCCTTTTATTTTCTATTTTGAAATATAATTAATACAAATAACTAATATAATGATTTAAGCTAATAGCAATTTATATTAATTGAAATAATCTATTTAAGTGTAATAATTTATGAAAAATACTTGCAGCAATTTATCACAGAATTAAAAGGTTTCACAAATAATGGCAAATAGTTATTGTATCGGTCCAATACTTGCGATAATACAGCTAAAAGCAAAAATAAAATATAAAAATTGAACCCCCTAGTAACTAAATCCTAAAATTCAATCTTTACTACATAAATTAACAATTAATGCTAATTAAAATAATCTATTTGAATGTAATAATTAATAAAAATAATTACAGAATTTATCAAAGAATTAAAAGGTTTTTCAAATAATAGCAAATAGTTATTGTATCCTCTCAATATACTTGCGAAAATATAGCTAAAAGCAAAAATAAAATATTACGTAAATCGAATCACCTACTCGAATCGAATAACTAAATCTTAAAAATCCTAAAATTCTATCCCTTCGAATCTAATTTTGCAATATTTTTAACAATTCAATTAAAATCAACCCTCTTACAGTTCTCTTATATGTCCAATTCTGTAAAATATTTAAGAACTTAATGAAATTGATTAGAGTGCTGAAAAAAATTTAGATTTAAGTCATTTTTTCAACTACTTCAAAAATTAACCCCATACCTCATGAATTTTTTTAATTGAAATTCCTAAGTGCACATTTATTTAATTCGAGTAATCGTAGTGTTAAAACATTTATGCACTTTAATTAAAGAAGTAAGGCTAACTTTTTTTTAATATTTTTATTCCATTTTATACCAATAAATTCCTCATCGGGAAAAAGAGCCATTGCTGTGCTTTCTTTTAAGTTACAAATGAGAATTGAGAATAATGGTAAGAAATCAACTGGAATTATACTAAGACTTTTTTTCCTTAAAAAAAAAGTTGAAAAATAAAATAATATTTAGAGACTGACGGAAAATTGTCAAAAAACAAAAACAAACTATGATTGAATTAGTTAGTGGAATAAAGTTCTTAGTTAAGATTTTTAAAAATAATAAATGTTATTTATTAAAGAAGTCATATTTATAAAATTTGATTTCTGAGGAATTTGGCTAATTTTATTCATAAATTTTGTATTTTGCCTCGTAAAATTACATTCTATAAAATGATGTGAAAAATTTTATACCTTAGAATTCAAAATGTTTCGACAATTATTATTTAAAAAAATAACAAGAAATAATAAATAATTAATAAAAATTATTTATCCCATGGAACTATCTTTGGATAAGCGAATTTTATAATTGTGTGTCAAAATTTTTCATTTCGCTTAAAAAGATCTCGAGATATGGTGAAATATGCAAAAAGTAAAATTAACATAAAGGGACCCAAACTTTGGACAGCTTTCCTGACCAAACTATTGGGACTATATTTCCCAGATTGCGGATACCCATTATATTTTGAGGGTCAGTAATCCGAATCCGTCGAAAAAACGAGGTATATTTTTTTTTAGATAAAGTACGTTTTCCGTGTCTGATACCGTAAAGTATTGTCTGCACCAAATAATTAGAATATTTGAGGTCACATCCTCAAACCATTAAGATTGAGTCCTAGAAAGTGAAAACTCGATCATTAGATCAAAAGCTATTCAGGGTGGTCGTTTATTTCTATGCTCCCTGTATTTCAATGTTTCCTGTTCCTAAACTGTATTTTAAAAAAAATCAGAAGCAGGATTTCAAAACAAAAATATGTCCTTTCTATGTAACGTCAGCTAAATTTAAATTTTTATTCTAAATAAAATATTTAATCATTTCCCTCTTATTACATGGATAATAATAAGTTATTAAAAAACATCCCCTAATTTAAGAAAAAAATAAATATTTATTAATAAAAAAATTACAAATTAGAAAACCTACCAAAATGTAACATCAGTCACCAGTTAATTGCCCAAATACTAATTTCTATGTATCTATATCTACTAAAAACATGTTATAAATTAATTTGAGTGCTTAAAACTGTTATTTAGAGTTTTATTTCAGTATTAAATATTACTTAGTATCAAAAAGTATTAAAACAGTATTAAGAAGTCCTGGTGCATCAAAATTGTGTGTTTTTTGAAAATGATCCATATATATTGATGCAGTTATAGAAATTTTAAAGACAATAATTTTTAATTGTATTTTTCAACAACTTTAATTTTGTTGAAGATGTGGATATTTATCTAAATACATAAAACAAGATTTAGCTTTACGAAATTTTGACACACAACTTTCTAATTATTGAATTATGCGTATCATCTTATAATGTTATTTTCATGGCTCAAAAATTTAACATACAACTTATACTCAAACAAAAAACTTGAAAAGAATGTTATAAGATAGAAATAGCACAATTTACAGACAATACAATTAATTAGAAAGCTCATTCAGGAAAACCCTGTAGTGGTTTGTCTTCTTCATATGAATAATACGGGTACCGCGATCCCGATTTGCTTTAGTAATCTTTCTACTATTTTGTTTAATTCCCTCCTTTCTTTATGTTTTCACAGTTAAAAGCATCAATAATTTTATTACCTTGAGTATTTAGTATTATATATAATTTTATTAATGGGAGTTTGCACAGAATGACCGAAATTAAATTTTTGAACCATTAAAACAAACGCTTCAACCAATCCATTCCATTTCAAAAGCTTTTTCACGGTATAAAAAATACATTCAAGGGAAATAATCACATAAATTTTTAAATGTGTCAAATTAATGGAATTAGCTCATACTTTAAAAGTAGCATAGGAATTAATAAGTTAATAGAAATATAACAAATCATAAATGTCTCTGAGTGTATATGATGTTTATGGATACGTTCTAAATCAGGGCTGAAAAATTATACTGCATAACATGCTCGGGACGGCAAAAATTTGATCTGGCATGTAAATAGTCGAACAGAAATACCGATTAATCGGATTCCTAAATTTTGAAGAAAATTGACGAAAGAGATACCTGATGGAGCAGATAAATGGCACCAAAGATGAAAGAAAGAAATGTGTGTTTCGTAAGACCTAAATGTTTCTAAGTCGAATAATAGTAATTCTGAATCGAATTTATAAAACTAAGTTAGATTAATCTTTTTTATCCCTCTAGACATGTTTATTTTTATTAAAAATAAGTTTAGCTGAATCAATATGGAAAATGAGAGCAAAACGAAAGAACGACATCGACTCTTACTTGAGATCAGCTTCTAGGTTTTTAATGAAATTAAACAATATTACAGCAAGTGTACTTTTATTACGTAAATTTTCCCAATTTAGTTCCCAATTAATATTATTACCTTTTGCTGCTTTGTTTTATCTTTCTGAGAAGTTAGAAGGATTATTCAGTTATTAATTTCTCACAAGTTTATTGTTTTTTATTTTTTATTTAACTGAAATGGAAACTTAAGTGAAATAGAATTATTTTCTGTACTTTTTTCTCCATAAATACTTTTCATTATTAAGTTCGAGCAAGTACCTCATAGACTAACTTGACTGGCAGGGTATTTAAAAGTTTTTATTTTTGTTCGAGCTTTGATCTGCATACCGTAATTATTTACCTTACTACTGTTTCCTGTTGTGAAAAATAAAGTGTTTGAAGTGCTTGGAACAATATTATATAAACTAACATTTTCAAACTGCTCAAAATGTTTTCTATAAAAACTGTTTTGTTTATTACACCACAATTTTATCTAGGCAATAAGTTGTTTTATAACTGGCGTTGAACACCCGCCCCAATTTTGAGTTTACGACTATCAATGTTCAACTCCATAGCCTTGGATCAATCATTAAGACAAACTAGCTTTCGTAGAGGACTTTTTGATGGAACTAACCCGCATTTGCTGCTTTACACGGAGAGGAAAACCACGAAAACCCCATTCGGTTAGCCCGAAAACAAGGGGATTCTAATCCATGATCCATCTACCACTGAGGGTATTTTACGTCAGCAATGAGGTCAGTGCGAGCCGGGAAAAGGCAATAAGTAAAGAAAAAATTCTAAAAATTCGTAAAGTGGCTGTCAGAAAAAATTGCTAAGGAACTACATTATAAAAATGTCACCTTTAAAAAAAATTTTAATTATTTCACTCTACATACTCCTCGCAATAAATTCCTAAAGTTAAAAATAATTATAAATAATCTAAATAATATTATGTTGTTAAACCAGCATATTTTAAATTATTTTAATAGAAAAAATTTTTCCGAATTCAGAAACATTCAAAGTAAAATTGTTAAGCTTAATAGAAACGGAAAAAAAATAGACGCAAAAGAAATTCAGTTATGAGTCGCGACAATAAAAATATTTTTTTTTATTATTAAGTAAATCTGCGTAAATTTATGGCGAGCATGATTTGACAAGTAATACTTTAAGTAATCACTCATTTCGTATAAGATAGCTCACTATTAAAGAAAATCCTTTTCAGAATGAACCCTTCAACTGGAGCTTAAGATGATAAACCTACTTTTTAAAAAATGTTAAAAATTGAGGGCCCTAGCCTTTTGTTAAGCTTTGCGCAGTCCTCTTTACATAAGCATCCAGGTACTACGTGCACTATGTGCTAATTAGTTCATTAATTTAAGAAATATATTTTAAATTCGATAGCGTTACTCAACCAATTTCATCTCAAAAGTTTTTAAGCTCTCAGAGAAGTAATTTCCACATTCATCCCACTTGATCACGAGACCCAACTTTTTCACAGGCATTTAATCCACCAATCAGAAAAGAGATAGTTGCAGTTAAGAATGGCAATTAATTACCATCTTCATAAACTACCTATTTGCTGTTTCCACTTCCAGGTAAAGAAGCCTTCTGTTGTAGGTAATCAATCCTGCCTAAAGTCACTATCTCTGAATAAATCAAAAATAACATTTAATTAGTATTCATACAACTTACGATCAAAAACTCAATCTCAGAATTTCTTTATAATATCACTAATTAGTGAATAGTTTTAAAATGTTTCTATTCATAATTAAGGCCATATAGAAATATTTTACATTAAACTTTGGTCATAATTGATATTTAAAAAAATTGGCTACCTTTAAGTAGTCATTAGATAAAATAAATAGGTATAAATATTTTCTTATAATTCGCTGAAGATGCAAAATTAAGACTAATAATTATACACTCCATCTCAAAAATTTAAGCACAAGCGAAAAACTTTGATTTTTAAAGGCAACAACAGAATGTTAACAATAAATAAATTTTTATGTGATTTAATTAAAAAGAGTTAACAAATAATTTGCTGAAAAATATTTATTTTATTAAGACTGATAAATAAAATACAAAAAATATATAATACGCTGTCTCAAAAGTTTAAGCATAAGAGCTAAAACTACAACATTTAACAGACTTAAAATAATCTTACTAGGATATTGATTCCTCAATATTTTCAATATCGAACATACGTTTTTCGATTGAATTAATTAGATTCTGATATATTTCTGAGGAAAAGAATACCACGCTTTCTCAAATAAACTCTTGCAGATCTTGAACAGTCCCATAATATTTACCATTTCTATATAATTCCCGGGTTAAAATGACCCAAACGTTTTCAAATGAATTTAAGTCTGAACTCAGGGTAAGCCAATCTAGTACCTGAACATTTTGTTGAGAAAGCCAATTTTTTTTCCAACACGAAGTATATATTTACATCGAGGCATTATCTTGTTTTGAAATGTACAATCAGTGCCTCCTAAGAAATCTTGAAAAGGTAGCATATGTTGCTACAGTATACCTTGATAAGTTTTAAATGTTTGTCTTGCCTTAAGGAAATGGTGGGATGTCTGCTCATTAAATCCAAATACTCCCCAAACCATTGAAGATTTGCCTGCTGAAGAAATTCCTTAGCCCATTTCAAAGGACTTGCCAATATAAGTTTAATTTTTTTTCTCGTCTCTGAGTGGTAAATAACCATGTATTACCAAACGACATATGATTTATTGCCAAATTCATTCTTGGTTGCATGTGCTGTGGTTTAGGACCTGTCTTGCGATATTTTTTTTTTTTCAAAATGACATATTTTCCTTCACGAATACTTTCCTTTAGATACTGCAACAACGATATTGTTTTTCATTTACTTGACTATTTGACATATTTTGCCTTGATACTAATTTCCGAATTCGTCTATCGATCCGAACACTCGTCGCACACGGTCGTCCACATCTCGCTTTTCGATCGAAATCATATTTTTTCTTCAACACTTGATAAATGCCTAGCTTTAATCTACTTAAAATATTAGAAATTTCTGAAGCACTTTTTTTAATTGGATTTTAACTAATAAATTTTCAAAATTTCAATTTTTTTTTCTTTTTTTTTGTGAACTCTGCAGTTTTCGGTAATGTGACTGACAGAGCTCTTGATTAGAAATAGGTTGGTAGGTATTTTATTTAAGTCGCACAAATGGGTTATTGGCGATAGTCTGGGAAACATCCCTGAGGATGATCCGAAGACATGCCATCGCGATTTGGATTTCTCTGATAAGATTTCGCGCGAGTTAAAAATAATAAAAATATACTAAGCTACCAAATTGATGACTAAAAATTTTTTTCACTGCAAAATTTCATCATTTTTTTTATTGCACTTTAGCAAAACCATAGACTTGAGTGTAGTTCCCACAGCAATGAGATTAATCATAAACCTTATATAATTGTATATACATACGTAAACTGTTTCGCATGATATCTTGCGATCAAATTTTTAAAAAAAATGTAGTTTGGAGATAAATATATTAAAAATTCCGCAAGACAATTCCAAATACAAGGCGTTTTTACATTTGTTAATCTTTTAAACATAAATCTAAAACTAAATTACACAATATTAAAAGACTCAAAAGCTTTCTGTTTTGTTTCATCTATTATCCGTAATTTCATTCTTTTTTTCTTACATAAATTTTCTCAGATAAAAATAAACAAATTGAAACATCAATGGCAAGACAGTAATTTTCTAATGGCACCAGGTCACAGAACGCATCCTCAAAGCGAAGCTAACTTCATATAATTAGTTATTGAGAGCTTGTGATTTTTGGTGAGACATTTCAGCATTATTTTGGTGAGATTTACCATTTCGTGCTTTTAATCCTTCGTACTAAATTTAAGCTATGCTAAAGAAGCGAACAAAAATTACATTGCGATAAATTTATTGTTGTTCATGTGCAACTATGATAATTCTACTGTATATAAGCCGATTTACATTGTCTATCAGCGGTTCTCAATTATTTTTTTCGGTTATGGAATACTAAATAGTCGACCTTCTAGTACCGATGTTAATTTGTAATACGGAACAATTAATGAAAAACAACTATTTTGAAAATTATTGCTATAAATTCAATAACTTTGAATTTTTTTTTCGTTTTATCATCTTAAAATTACATTTTATGTCACCTAGGTTTTTTAAGTTAAATTCTCAATTACAATTTTAAAACGAAAAAGAACTGTTATAAATGTTGGAGAAAAATTATTAGGGGAGCATATTTAATTATTGTTGACTTTAGTTGCTTTATTTTGAATTGTAAAGTTCGATGTGGTATACTAACGCAGATTTTCATAATGCTTTTTTCTTAACTTATTCAATATATTAAATTCTTTAATCATTTTTTCATCTTTTTATTCACGAATTTTGCGTTCATTTCTTAAAAAATAACCAAAGTATTAAATTAATATGATTTATTGATTGTTTATAAAATATAATAACTTTCGAATGATTTAAGAAAAGTCGTTTAAGTTTAAATAAAGCATATAGCATAAAAAGTTTCGTCACAAAAAGTACAGAAATATTTTTCTCATCATTAAAACGCATTATTATTTATTTTTTAGATTTAACAAATGATACACGCAAAATCAATCTGCAATATTTGTTTGACTATCTTCTAAATTCTACAGTGATATTGCGCTTCAATAACAAGAGTCGATGCATTAGGGAAGAAATTTTTACAAAACCAAGTAAAGAAATATATATATATATATATATTATATAAAACGCTAATACGTACGTATGTATCAATAAAACCGATGATATTTCTTTTCTCGCGCTGGCAACAGTTTTCATTTTTAATTGATTGGATTCGGCGCGCAAGAGCACGTAGTGAGTATCATATGTCTAATCGGGTGAATTCTCACCGAATTATCAAAAACATTCTCACAAAATTATCTTCATCGAAGCCGATGCTTTACATCCGGCGATCAGTACTATTTCATATTATTTTACAACACATGGTTTTAGCCCTCTGGTGGGAAAGACTTTAAAACAAAACTTACAACAGTTGCTTTTCTCAACAACTGAAATTTAGAATAGTGTGATTAAGAAAAATATGCGAACTGTTTTCAATTTCAAATTAATATTGAAATGCACAGGTTTAGAATTTTCTACAGTGAAAAGTTTTCGGAACTTCAGTGTTCAAAAAAGTATACAAAAGCTAGACGTTAAGAACGTATCCAATGAGCGAGCAAAGAGAGCATCGGATTGCGAAGCAATCCGAAATGAACTGCGAAAGCAGTTTCGGGGGTTGGTGAGCGCCAGCGAGCAGGGGGCGAAGCCTCCTAGTATATATATATATATATATATATATATATATATATATATATATATATATATATATATATATATATATATATATATATATATATATATATATATATATATATATATACAAAATAATGAAAACACTTCTATACTAATAAATTGTTTCATATTTTTCAAGAAATACTTAAAGAATCATTTAATAACTATTTATAACATGCGATTTCTCACACATACCACTGAAGTTTAAAGCTTTTAGAAGTTTGAAGGGCCGACAATAAATTACAAACTGAAAATAACGTTCTTGAATACTCTATGCCGAAAAATATAGAAATAGGTTTGCAACTTGTGGCAGTTATTATATGCAATCATTGAATAAAATTTCGTAAGTTTAGCTCAAATATTTAAGGCATGGACATTTTTATAAATAATTATAAAAACATATTTTGTCTTTCGTTTTTTTTTAGTTATTATTTCAAAAATATTCAATAAAATTTAAAAAAATTTATCGAGCAATTTAAAATTAATTACAAATTTTTTTCTTCAAAATTTCAAAAAAAAAGAAAAAATTCGCTGGAAACTTTGCAGTATATAAGTAACTAAAATAGTTCTTTTATACTGCGCATGAGCGGAAAAAATTTTGCAAATTTTTTTTTCCTTCATAATTTTGGAGTGGACCGTGTTTAGCAACTAATGAAGAAGTTCGATTTGAATATCTTAAAAATTTAAAAAATTTTAAGCAATTTCCCATGTAGATGTTGTACTTTTTAAAAGAAAGCTCAAGATAAGAGATTTTCAACAAATAGTACGTTCATATACCAAAATATGATTGAATAAGAAAATAAAACAGGTGAAATAAGGGACACTTTTTATTGGTATGATCCTCAACAATGCCGGGGTCATTTATAATAAATCTTGTTTAATAATAAAAAGTATTACTGTTTAATTAGTTGTGGAAAACTCTTTATCACTTTGAGCTTTCTAAAAAAGTACGAAAACTACTAAGAAAAATGCTTGAAGTTTTTTAAAATATTCAAATGAGGTTTTTTTTGTTAGTAGCCGATAACGAATCCCTATAAAATTAAGAAGAAAAAATATTTCTCCCGCACATGTGCAGTATAAAATAATTACTTTAATTACTCATATCTTGAGCAGTTTTGAACAAACTTTTCTTAAATTTTAAAGCAATAATTTTGTAATCAATTTTAAATTGCTCCAAAAATTTGCTTAATTTTATTGAATATTTTTAAAGTTATAGCAAAAAAACGTAAGATTAAAAAAATTTGTTTTTATAAAAATGTCCATATCACCATAAATATTTGAACAAGGTTTACAAAATTTTGTGCAATTATTTCATATAATAACCAAAATAACTGTCACAAGTTACAAAACTATTACTGCATTTTCTGGCATAGGAAGCTCAAAAACACTTTTTTTCTGTTTGTAATTTATTGTCTATCTCTCAAGCCTCTAAAAGCTATGAACTACATTGATATGTATGAAAAATCGCATAATCAAAACACTTCTAAATTTATAAAATGAGTCTCTACGTTAGTATAAAAGTGTTTCCTTTATTTTGTTCCACCCTTGTGTACGTGTATATTATATATATATATATATATATATATATATATATATATATATATATATATATATATATATATATATATATATATATATATATATATATATATATATAAAGTTATGAAACATATGTGAAACATAATTGCGGAAGAACTAGCGTATTCGCGATCTTCTAAAATTATGATTTTTAAATTCTCCATTTCTATTAATTTAAATTCTACTGAATAGTTCCTGGGTAATTAAATTTTAAAAATATGATTTTTTCAATATTCGATTTCTCGGGAACTATTCGACCACCGATTTCGCTCACATTTTGTATTTTACCATTTAAAATTGCATTCTTTGAAATGATATAAAAAATTTTATACCCAATAATTCATAAGTTTTTTGACTATTATTAAATAAAATAATAATAAATATTTACAAAAAGTTATTTTTTGTTATATCTTTGAATAGAAGAATTTTATAATTACGTGAGAAATTTTTTCAATATGCTAAAAAAGTTCTCGAGTTATAATAAATTGATGCTGAATTATTTGAGCGCAAAAACATTGTATAGCCCATAGTAAGTTAGAAATATTGCTCTATTCTGACAATTTTTTTAATTTATGCGATTTTCTCAGCAAAAACATAATTTGCCTATTACTTCATGATGCTAAAGCTTATATAAATTCTAACGCTGATTTTCATAAATAAAATATTATGTCGTTATAAATGTTCTTCCTCAAAGGCTTTCAATTTCAGGGTGGCCACTAAAAACAGATTTCAAATTTCCCTGATTTTTCCAGGTTTTCCAGGTAAAAATCTTAAAATTTCAGGTTTGTGTTTTTTTCCTTTATTCTTATAAAGTGTAGGATGTGTACAAGAAAAGTTTCTGTATTATAAAATATCTTATTCAAAAAAAAAAAATTTTAAACATATCTTGAAAAATTTTTAATTTTTTTAATATTTTTAATGTTCTGGTACAACATCAATTTTTAAAAAATTACGAAGTGGAGAAAATATGTTTAGCTTGCAGAATATATTGTTTTTATTGAATAATTTTAATTGTTTTCATTGAATTTAATGTGTTACTTTAAGTAGTATTTGCTCAAAGTGTACCTACAAAATGACAAAATCAGAATCACCAATAAAACCTTGGATAAGTATTGTTTAATATATTTTCATTAAGGAAAAGAAAACCGTTTCAGGTGATTATATATCAATAATTTTTAATAATTACAGTGGCTCCCAAAAGTGCTCACTCACTTATAACTTATATTGAAATAGGAAATAATAATTCAATAATTAAAATGAATATTTCACAATGGGTATTTGATAATAAGATGTATAATCTATTCTTAGCAAAACTGCACGGAATATTTTAAAAACAAAGCAAAAGTAAATTTTTTAATCAAATAGTAACAAAAATGTTACCCCACGAAAGTCATCGTACATTTAAATGTTTTGGATCTCAGAATTAAAATTATTGTCAATTGCTTTTTTTATTTAATTATTTTTCATTTAATTTTTTATTTCTTTATTAGCAATTTAGTATCAAACCTATAATAGCAAAATTATATTTTAATTTTTGCTTGCTAACTCCATAATATTTTATTTTATCTTTTAAAAATGACTTGTGGTCGTAATAAAATAGACCAAATTTGATTATTTGTCTTCATAAGAGGTAAATCAGTAATGAATATGTTAAATTAGTTTATTGTATTCAATTGAACTGTGCAATATGTGATAAAATGCTTAAAAGAAGGACTTCATATCAGAGATTAAAATTATAAATTTTGTGGAAAAATTCATAAATTTGCAATTGAGTGTTGTAAAAGTTTCTGTAAAAATTTTAAAAAACTATTCTGCACGAATTTCACCTGACAAAAAAAAAACTAGTTACACGTATTTTCAACCTTTAAAAGCTATTGTAGATGCTAAAGGAAACTCCACTAAATGTTAATTTAACGAAAAATTAGATTTACTAATATGACTTTTGTGGGATAAAGTTTTTGTCACTTTTTAATGGTTGATTCCTTAAAAATAAACTTTTCCTTTGTTTTAAAAATATTTCATATTGTTATTTAAAATATTTCAGTTGTGTTAAGATTAGAACACATTTTTTATCATTAAATATACATTCTGAAACATTCATTTTAATTAATGGATAGTCTTATTTCATTGAAAGTCATAAGTGTATCAACATTTTTGTGAATCACTGTTTTTACATTTCAATATAAAGCTGTACTGTATACTGCATTATACTGTATTTCATCTTACCAGTGCTTTTTATAAAATTCACTGATCATATTTTCCTTAAACCAATATCTCAAGTCAAATTTTTAAATAATGGTACTATTTTGAAATAGCATTTTTATTTTAAGAGATTCAGTATAAAAAAAAAAATAAATGTCAGAAATGTAAAATTGTCTAATTTTTAGTTCTATACTCTATAGAAGAAAAAAAAAATAGATAAAATTCCTTAAAATTTATACTTTTTCGATTTTTTTTGTTATTTGAAATTAAAACATTTAAAGAATTCCAATCTAAACACACAGTTTTTTAGTTTAGCATAGTTAATTGTTTTTGTTTGAACAACTGGAATCTTGTACAGTGCAGAACTGAAGCACTAAGTTTCGTTTTCCTTCTCCTGACTAAACACATATGAATAAAAAAAATTATATTTTATGTATATACATCATTTAATATGATATGTTTCCTATATATTCCTTAGTCATTGTCAGCTTTTTTAGGAAAAAAGAGGAATAGTTTTGAAATATCATCTCTAGAATGGAAGCAACATTTACGAACTTTCGATATTTTAATAACTATACAATTCGAATTTTGAATCAAAAACTAATATTTACCTACAAAACCGTAAAATTTGATATTAATATATAGTTAGTTCTAAAAAAAAACTTTTTTCAAAATAAAAATATACTATAAAAGGTTAAAATGAAATAGAAAAAATTAGCATTAATGCAAAAATTGTAAAAATTTGTCGACAAACATTGCTGTTAGTGATGGGGGAAAATGTGTGATTGGTTGGTTTGCTGATAATAAATAATTTACAGATTTCTTTGAGTTCAAAAGCTTTCAGAAAAAGAGTGAAATATAAAATCTATCATTATTAAATTATAACGAACTAATTTTTAGAGAATTTAATAAAGTTAAAAATACAAAAACATATTGACTCATTTTGTCAAAATAGAAAATAATTACCACTCTCAATTGCGAACTAACTTGAATCATTGTGAACAAACCCACGGACAGAATTTAAAAACCAAAGGAAATATCCCACCATAATCTTTGCCTTTCCAAAATTGCACAGTCCCATAGTCTGCATAGAGATCAAAGGTTTCTACATTTGCTTAGCAACCATGGGAGAATTTTATGTTGTATTCTAGTTTAACAGGGTTATAATGGAGCAAATTTTGATGAAAGCAAAGTAAGTTGATGATATTTTAACTATTTGGAGATACATTTCCGTCTCAAAAATGTGGGTTGGATGAAACAATTTAAATTAAGAAAATTAGCAAATAATTTAATTTAGTGAAATTAAAAAAATATGTAGGAAAAAATTTCCAGCCTTTCTTTAAAATTTCCAGGTTTTTATCCATATTTCCCTGATTTTTCCAGTATAAAAAAAAATCCCTGATAATGGACAATTACAGTCAAATTTTTTTTTAATTTTAATGCATTCAGAATCCCTTAAAACTCCCAGAAAACATTTTATTACTTTTCTAAGAAGGTTATTTATTTAGTTATTTTCAATCAAAAAACGCTTACTTTCGTTTTCGCCTGAAACGGGGAGTCACGTGATTATTCACGAACTGACGTCACACGTGTCCATCTGCCGTTCACTTATAATAGCCGTGCTGTGAAAACCAATACGTTCTTGCTTTCGTTTAAATTTTCTAATTAAATCCAACAATTTTAGATGGTCTAAAGCTATCCGTATAAAAAATTGCGCCTTAATATCGCTTAATAAAAATGTGGATTTGATATAACGTATTTTTATAATGTTAAATCTCAGTGGTACCCACTGAAACATTGTTAATACTTGACAAAATTTTGTAGCTCGGAATATTTAAGATTTTTTAGTTCTATAAAAAAAGTGCATGGTATTGCTTATAAATGATGCGTTATAAATACAAAATAACTTCGTTTTTTCATTTTTAAACTATAATCTTAATTTTAATGTATACTTCAAGTTCATTTGGAAGATTTATTTTCATCTTAAGTGAAAGAAATGTTGGATCAATTTCTTATGTAGAATAAATAGTTTTAGATTTTAAAATGTAGGACAGCTTAAGTTATTGTTAATTTTTATCTATTTATTCTAGCGTGAATTCAAAGCATGTAATTGTATTCATAGCAGTAGCCTCTTAAAAAACTTGTGATCCCAGCTAAACTTTAAATTCATATATATATATATATATATATATATATATATATATATATATATATATATATATATATATATATATATATATATATATATATATATATATATATTTCTGCAGATTTTATTAACTTTACTTTAATTGCCTTAATCTATGTTATAAGAGTATTTGAAATCAAGCATATGCATTTATTTAGTTCTTTATTGCAGAAATATGAATAAAATTTTATAAATGCATATAAAAATAATTTTTCGCCATACCAAAGTTCCTATTTACTCAAAGAATAAAAATATTGAGAAAAAATATCAACATTACTGTTTATTTTTTAATTATTTAATAAATAATAAAGAATGTGCATTAGAATTTCTTTCCATTTTGTATAAGTTAATTTTTTATTTTTGTTCTCTAGCTTCAGTGAAACAAAAACTTCCAGCTTAATGATATTCGCTGAAATTTTGTGGATAAATAAGTTAATTAGATATGGATTAAGGAGAAATTAAGTGAAATTTTAAGTATAACTAGATTATGGTGATGATGATGGTCAGATATATTTCAATGGACTAGATTCTTGAAAGTGTTGATACGTTTTCGGCTATACCGTATGCATAACCCGAGATTTTTTTTAAAACTACTTTATTAAATTTTTTTAAATTAAAAATGTATAATGTATTAACTTTACTATTTTAGAATTCTTCATTGCAAGTACTGACAAATAGCTTGCAAAAATAAGGAGAGAAATTAACAATAACCATACTTTATTAATACTCTATATTGCAGAAAAAGGAATTAAAATTTATAAATAAAAATAATTTCGAACTGTAACGGAATTCCGATTTAAGCTAGGAATAATAAATATAAGCGTTAATGTGTATTTAAATATTTAATACATAGTGAAACAAACAAAAAAAGATGACATAAATTGCATTAGTAAGTATTTCCCTAAAAGGAAAATCCTTCAACTCTAGTAATAAATAAATAAATTAAAGAAGCAACATTAAATTACATTATTTGAATTTTTGATCATTAGCACATAGATTGTAACGATGATGGACTGATATTTTTCAATGGACTAGATTTATGAAAATACTGATTTGTTTTAATGCAATTACGAATTATAAAATCATCCATCCTATATCAAAATGTATAAAATTTCTATCCAATCTGCGACTTATTTTAATTCAGCAATTAGGTTGTAATGAAGCATTATTTTAATTTAAAAGTAAGTGGAATGAAATAGTATTTTCTATGAACTTTAACACTACTGATTTCAGCCGAAAAGAAATGTTGATTCGCTGTAAAGAGCTACATAATCATTTCTTCAGATATTTTAATGATAAATAACAACGTTTGAAGTTTTAAAATCTTTCTTTCATTTTGCACACACTCTCAGAACCGTAAATTTAATTCACAAAATTTTTACTGATAATTTACAAAGGATGTTCATACGGTATACGTGATATCAAAACTAAAAGAGCATTGAAATAGCCTTAGCGGATGAAGATGGCACGTTTCCCTTCGGCACATTTGACGTCATAACCAATCAGGAGTCGTTTTTGATTGCATCACTTACGGAGGCCTTTTGGCTCAATTTAAATGTTTAATAACTAAATAAATTAACATTTGTCGAAAAAAACAATCAGATTTTCGGTTTCAGGGGAGAATTTCCAATAAGTTAGGTATGAAAATAAAAAAATTTATTGTCCACTGAATTTCGACCCTCTATAGTTAACTTCCATAATTATTATGCTACACTGTTATGTTAATTTCCTTTAATTACAAATTTATTAACTGTAACCACTGACCCCCTACAGTTATTCTCATTATGTATCGATTCATACATTACTATGTAAAATATCAAATGTATGATACTATGAGCACAGGAATATTGCTTTTCAAGAAAGAAGTTTAAGTTTTTAACATAAATAACAATATTCAGAATTAAATTCCAAAACAGCGTTCTTGCCATACTAAATGCTACTGGTAGAATATATAGTTTTACGGGATCCAAATATGACTATTTTTTTTAAAGGTTAAACAAGAGAAACTTCACAAATTAATATCATGAAATCTATATTTTTCAGACATAAACACTTTTTACCAGTGTCAATAATTAAAATGGTGCCATTCCTTTTGACCTGTAACTTCTCATCAAAAAAGATTTTTAAAGAGAGAAACATGTCTAATTCGTTAACATTTTAAGAGAATTTAAAAAACTTAATTTCACGAATATGCACCATGAAACTTATAAGATATAAATATTTTCCATGGTTACAAATCTTTATAAAGTTTCATACCCTTTGCATTTGACCTGCACTTTTAATCAAAAATATCAGTTAACTATTTCTATTACTTGTTATGTGTCCTAAATTTAAAACGTGCACTTGTCTACTCCATAATTTAATGAAATTCAGTACCAGGATAAACTGAAATGGTGACTCCAATTTGAAATGTTTATACACTTTGGTGTATCTTTTAATATTGTAGTTATTTTTTCAAAAAGAGTTATCAAGTAAGCATGATTTTTAAAGAGCTACGGATTACAAACACAGTATACATTGTGCATATTTTGGGCACAATTATTTTAATGCATGAAAAAAAATAGGTATTATAACAATTTATTTTATTATCTCACTAGTACAGTGTGTATTCAACAGAACGTTGTTTCAGATGTAAATACAGATGTCTCAATCAAACCAAGGCAGGTTACGATTTTTTAATACAAATAACAATGAATAATACTGCCTGTTTTGTACATGAAAGAAAACAGCAAGAAATGAATTACAATAGAGAATATTATACAAATATATTTTCAAATACAATTTAAGAAGTTCTATACACAATAATTTATATGTGTACAATTTACACAACACCAGGACAATAGCAAAATTTTTTATATAAATATTGCAGACCATATGTTTGTATCATAATTCCTATTTTTTTCAAAGAAAATTTAAAACATTAATCAAGTTTTGTATACGATTGTAGTATTTAAAAAAATAATTTATTCAATTATTAGATTTTTATTCGCCCTTATTCTAAACTTACTGAAATACTGAGAAATATACATCCACTGACAGAAATATTATGTACAATAGCTATATGAGAAACATTTTTTAATATTTAATTTTAAAAAAAAAATAAGCCTGTACTAAGGATGTTAGACTGGCTGCAAATGACACATTTAGCAGTTGAAAGAATGAGTAGAAGAAAAAGGTATGTAATGAGACGAAAATTCTGAAATGATATTTAAGTCTTTCATTCTGTCACATACCAGCTTTATTAAATTATTTTGTTAATTAAATTTCAAGTGATTTTTGATTTTGTTGGTATTTTAAAACAGGATTAACTCAAATCTTTTCTATGCATAAAAAAAAGCTAAGCTTTTGAAAATAATAGTTTGAAATAATGCTGCATACCACCTTCACTCACTAAATTGGATAAACTTTTTATATAAATATTCATTAATATTTCAACCACCATGTAAAGGAAGCTTCTTAGCTTCTAGCACAAGCTTCTTAGTACTAAAACAATATTTTTTTGGTACTGTATTTCACTTTACAGATGAATTAATTGAAAAGTACCCAACACTTAAGGACATTGGACAACTCTTAAAATTAGCTCTTCAGAGCTGATAAAACTTCAAACCTGGATTTCCCTATCTAGCCTAAACAGAGGGTTAATTATTTCCTAATAACATGCCGTTTATCATCCTTGGTGAAAGCTTAAAATCTTTTTGTTTGAAATTAAAATATTAAAAAGATAAAGTCTACAAAAATTTGATTTGTACATTGCACTATTCTTACTTTCTGACATTTAATAGCTTTTTTTTATATATTCGAGGTAAATACATTGATTTATGAATAAACATTAAACAATACTAACAAGTAAATCAACAAAGAATAATTAAATAAATTAATCATAGTGATATAAATATTAATATATAATAAATATTTTTAAAAACAAACAAAACCTGAAGTTAAGGTTGTACACAATTTTGATAAGAGTAAATCACGATGTAATCATAAGTGTAAACTAAAAATAAAAAAAACTGTAACAACATAACAAATTCTGTAACAAAAAAAAACTCACACCGTTTGATACACCAGTTATATAGTTTCAATTATAAAAGCAATTTTTTTTAATTGGAATATTAAAACTATATTGCAGTTTTAAGATACACACACATGCTTGATCATAATAAAAATAAAATAAAAAAAGAATATAAAGGAAATACCAATGAGAATATAAAATTTTCACATAAAATTCGATTCAAACAATATATTTTTAAAACAAATTTAGTTATATAGTACAATGCCCTAAAAAAGGATTTTATGTTATTTAAAGTCTAACAGTTGGAGCATGTATACTAATACTTAAAAATGGCCAATTTTCACATATGAATGGTCATTATACCCTTGATAAAACAAAAACTAATTAGTACAGTTAAATTACAATCTTCACCATAATAAATTTGGAAATATTCATTAAAAAAAAAACTTTTTTTTAAAAGGTACGTATCAAACTTTAACTCACCAATTACGCAGAAATATCAGAATGAAAAATATGCCTTATTAAAAAAGAAAAATGAATAATTGTTATAACTGCAAAAATTAAAAATAACAAATTGGCTGCCAATTTTTTAAATTAAAAGTTTTTGAATTTCATTTATAGTGAGCAAAATTAAGTTATCACCCTTAATAATTTTAATATAATAATCCACTTTTCAAATAATAACTTGAACTTAATAGTTTAAGGGTTATGCATGAAATATGCCAATTAATTAGTGTGGAGAATATTTAAGACAGTGATATCCAACACAATAATGTTCTTTCTCTAAATAAACAAAGGTTTTTTCAACAGCTAAAATTTTTGACATTCAAAATAAAGGAGGGTGAGATTAGCTATAATATGAAAATTTTATCCCAAACGATAGTCAGTACAGTGGCTTAAAGTCCTTAAAGTTAATTTTACTTTCTGCATATTTTGCACACAATCATAAAACTTGTTTATTCTATTTAATAAATAAATAAAAAATTCTATTAACTTGATCAATAAAAATATTTTTTTCCATTATTTATTCTGTTTAATAATCAGAAGTTGAAAAAGTTTTCATTATTTTGAACTAACTAGCTTAATTGACAGAAATTAAAATTTTAACAGTAAATAAAATTTTTTAATTTAATCAAATTTTTTTTCTTCTTAATGACTGTTATTGCAGATATAAATTAAAGAATAAACTATTAATACAATATTAGCTTCAAGCAAACATAGCAAAGTAAAATAACAAAACATTTCATGCACACAATTTAACAAACAAATAAGTCACAATTAAAGTCAAACTTTAAATTAAATAACATGAAACAATTTATGCTAAAATTAGAAACAAACATAAAATAATAACTGAATTGTGCACTATCATTAATTATTATACAAGCTGAGGATGACACAAGTATCAAACTTTTTTTCCAATTGTTTAATTTATGAGAAAGAAAAGTTAAAAAAGAAGAAAAAAAACTATCAAGCCTAAATCAGTCTAAAATGCATGCTCAAAAGCTCTGCAGCTTTATTATTATTTTCTTTTTTTCCTATCTTTTTAAGTAGAATATTTAATAAAACTTGCTATTTTTAAATTAAATTTTAGAATAATTTTATTTTTCTTAGTAGGTACTGAATTCTATTATCCCTAATTTTCGATTTTTTCCAAAATTACTAGAATAGTATAAACTTATATCACACATAAAATAAATTTCATCAACAAATTTTAATTATTGATTTACTAGATTGCCTTCACGACGAGTTTCAAAGGTTTGCCCTGTGGCATTTGCTATGCCCAATATATGAATTTTGAAACTCATAACTATTAAAAACAAAACTATTTTTCAAGCAAAATTGAAACAAAGGTATAACTTAATTATTAATGCATAAAAGGCTGCAAAAATATCAACACTATAAACAAAAATATATTAATACTGTTACTCAAAAGGCTGCTTGAACAAGCTCAATAAAAAACATCTTTCCATATAAATTACAGAACTAGGGGGGGGGGAATACAATAATTTGAAAGAGAACTGTGTAAAAAATTCAAAAGCATATTTGTGAAACAATGATTAAAATAAGAAATAAGTTTAAAAATTTTTTTTAATTTTTCTTTTATGAACATGAATTAGTATAATAAAGCAAACAAAAAAAATATAAATTAAACACAAAAATTTACCTTCTTTAGATGATTTTTTTTTTTGGTGACAGATTCAGGTTTTTGACCCTTTTAATATTTAAGGTAGCAGTAATCTGGAAAAGATAGTACCACCCATATTTTGAGAATCAAAAATTCAAATCCATTCCAAAAAAGGTAAGTTTATTCTGAGAAAGTTTGCTATTGCGTTTGATTTTGTAACTTAAAATACTGTCAGAACAAATTAGCACAATTAAGGCTAATGCTTAAAGCTAGGCTCTTGAACCATTATGTCCTGGTACATGAAAACCCAATCATTAGATCAAAAGTTTTTCAATTCAGGACGTTCACATTTTTATTGAGCGCTGTACCTACCATTACATTTGGAAATATGAATAGAGATAAATTATTATTTAACACTCATAATAATAAGATATCTAAAAAATACTCTTAAGACAATATTTATATTAAGATAATATTCACATTAAGATCATGTTTCAATAATAATATTCTTAAACATTTTAAAATAATAACATTATTTAACATTTATTCAAATTATCTAGTCCTCTTGTTTAAATTTTTTATTAAATTACTTAAAATTAATATATTTATTCTTAAAACATTTCTCTATGACTGCAAAATATTATTTTTATATAACTCCAAAATAACTGAATTTTACTACTAAAAAAATCATTTAGATCAAAAACCCATTATAAATTAAAAGATCACTGAAATTGTGCCAAATACTTTTCGCTTAGATAAGAGAAAAAACCTTTTTTCATAGTAGTTTAGACTAGTAAAAAAATCAAATACCCTCAAAAACCAATTAAACAAATGGAATGTACAAACAAAAATAAATATGAACTCTTTAACAAGACTCAATTGAGTTAAAAACTTAGCACCTCAAAATATGACACAATTCACATGTTTAAGAGATAACATGTTTTTAAGACATGTTTTAAGAGATTTTTTTGTAGAATATATCATTTAAACATATAAGAATATCAAAAGCAACTTTTTAATTATAAAGCAAGTGAAGAAGTTTTCTATTTACCCTCTCCCCTCATAGATCGCTCTACCAGATTTGAAGAGTATTCTCATTATTTGAGAGAACTGCTACAATGTCCAAATAAGCTCAAAGAGCATTTCACTCTTCATGCTGTTTCAAGAAAAAACTAATAGATTCAAATGCTTGTTAGCTTGTTAAAAAAAACATGCTAAATAGATTTTTTATACATGACAGGGGTATTTAATATGACTTGCTATACAGTTTAATTGAAATATGTTAAATTACAGTTGCATGTTACTGGTAATAAATTTAGCATTTCTATCAAACTTACATATTTTCTTGAGGAGACATTTCCTTACATTTAAGAATAGAAATAAGAATTTTTATTCGTCATAATATACATGAATTAAAATAATTTCAATACAAAAATAAAACTTCTTCACTAACCTTAATATTAAAATAATATTTCATAATCAGTTGTAATTCTATTTTTCTGTGTACATTAAGTACATGTGTACTTCCCTTTATAATGTGACCAGGTTTTGCTCTTAACTAAAACTGCATCCATAAAACATAGCAATCATACCTGATACATTAATATAAAAGCAATAGTCAAACATTTTGAAGCACCAAAAAATTTATGATTTAGATTTTTACAACTTAATATTTTGCAGCTGTTTTCGGTTTGGGCATGACTAGATGATTGGTAACGGACTATAAATTACACCATCTTAAATATAATTCATTAAACACATAGATATGCTGCAAGCAAAAATGACAACACATCGTATTTACAAAGCAACAATATTTTTAATGCAATTCAATAGATTTCAGCATATTTCATGCATACAATTCTAAATAAAGAGGTAAAAAGTATTCAACTTGCCTTCATTTATAATTTAATTTTGAAGATACAAATAATAACTAAAAAAATAAGTTCAATGAAAACTTCCTGATCTTATCAGAAGGTTCTTTTTTTCTGTATTTTAAAAGTAGAAAATAAAGTGGACAAAAACATATCTTAAATACAATTGTAGATTTTTATGTACTAAAACTCAATCTTTATTAGCACAGACAATATTTTAAGTCAAGAGATTAGCCACAAGTACATACTTTTTTGGATAATTTCTTTTCAGCGGATTTGTATGACCCTCTAAGTCACAACCTGGAAAATATGGTCCCAATATTTTAGGAAGAAGTTTGATCCTATTAATATCAAATTCACTTTTTGCTTATTTTATTATATCACAATGAACTTATACTGAATTTTTGAGCATCCAATTATAAAATTAGTTTATGAAAAGATAAATCCTTGTAAAAAATAATTTTCAGGAACATTTATTATTTTATTTAATAATAGTGAAATTTTAAATTGTAATGTATACAAGTTTTTATGTAATTTTAAAGTATGTTATTTTAAATGACGAAATTTGCAAAAAATTTATCAAATAGTTTTTAAGTTATCAAAATTTATATATTTTACTTCTAGAAAATTATTTGAACAATTTTGTTCAGATGCTTTGTCATTTGAAATTACCTGCTTTAAAATAATATAGAAATTTGTATTCCTTACAATAAAAAAATTTTTCTACTATTATTAAATAAAGTAATAAAAAAGTATTTATTTTTATATGGATGTTTGCAAAAATGTTTCAATTGGCTTAAAAAGTTCTGCTCTCCAACCTAAATTATTGAAACATTTTTAAAATTGCGGCTACTTCTATTATCAGCGTTTCTCAACCTTTCAGTATTCGCTCACAAATTTCCATTCATAATTTTCATTGCGCTCCCGCATTCAATAAAATTTATACAATAATAATGTATTTTGAGTATTTTGGCAACTTTAATTTTAAACCTTACAAATTACCAAGAATACGGAAATTTATTTACATTTAGCAACACTGATCCTAAGCATAAACAAAATAAGAACTCAGTGTCTTTTTATTGCTCTTGTGTCCACCAAGCGGACATTTTCACTGTTTCCCGAGAAGCTCCGATTTGTCCTGAACATTCTGGAATGTCAACAAGATGCTGAGATGTGAGCAAATGTTTTCTCATAAGGAGAAGGAGAATGTTCAATAATGCCAGTTTCACTTCCAGCCAGTCTCTTGAGTTGATCCTTCTATCGCTATCGAATCTATCGTTAATGTGTATATTGTATATATTTTTGTGTTAATTGCAATTCACAGTTTTAAATATTCACGGCAGCAGATTTAAGCAGAATCGTGGATAAATTTTTAAGAGGGTGTAAGCAAGCATTAGACAATAGTCAAGCATCAACAAGTATACAGTTGAGTGTGTTTCCGAAAATGAAATCAAAAAAATATTCTCAAGAATACTTAAATTTTGGGTTTACCAGTATTGAAGTAAATGAAGAAGAAAGGTCCCTGCGTATCATTTACTCAAAAATGTTGGCAGCAGACAGCGTGAAACCTAATAAACTTAAACGACATCTGGAAACACGTCACAGTGGCATCAACAAACCCAGACAATTCTTCTAATTAAAATAACATGAAAAGCATAAATCACTTTTTTAAAAAACTTTGTCAGTAAATGAAAAAGCTTTAATTGCCTCTTACGAAGTTCCATATAAAATAACCAGATAAAATGCCTCGCACCATAGATGAAGAGCTTATTTCGCCAGCAGCAATGAGATTGTAGAAACGATGTTAGGAGATAATTTTGCAAAACAATTGCAGTCCACGCCTCTTTCAAATTATACTGTTGCCCGTCGAATTGGTGATATAGCTGAAGATGTACTGTGTCAGCTTTTCTAGAAGTTGTATGACAAATTGTTTTTGATACAGCTCAAACAGATATTAATAAAGATGCTCATTTCTTTGCCTATGCTTGATTTTTTTTTATATGTCAGTAGTAAAACTACTTTTCTGCAAACCAATAAAACTCAAAGCAGCACTCACACCTTTTGCTATCTTAAATTATTTTATGAACGAGGCAAACATAGAATGGATAAAAAAATGTGACGGAATATGCACTGATGGTGCTCGTTCAATGTTCAGAAGATTCGAAAGGATACAATCACTTGTAAAACAAAAATGCCACAGTGCTTCTGGTCTCATTGCATGATCCCCAGCGAAGCTCTGGCTCCACAGATTGAGAATTGCTGGGTTAAGCTAAAGAACCAATAAGACTGAGTCTTAGTACGTAAAAATCGGATTATTACACCAAAAGTTATTCAAGTTGTTCATTTTCTTTATACTGTGTACTTATCAATTATATAAGCTGCAACACGTTTTTTAACAATGAAATAATGTTATCATTGCTCACATTGAGTATAATTTCAAGCAACTTCATGAAAAAATATCAATAACTATTGAAAATGTATGCACACATATGAAGCCATTTTACATGTTGATTACAGATCTGAAAATATTTATAGCATATATTTAAAATTCTTAAGAGAGAGAAGATAGAATATTTTTGTAATTATGATCATACCAGATATTTCTTTTTTTAATACATAATCTAGTTAAAAAAAAACTAGTTTTTTTTATTAATGATTGAGTAGCAGAGTTCTGATATTTTTGGCATATTCTTTAACAAATAATAATTATAATGAAATAAAAACATATTTAGGAATTAATGTCTGATTAAAATAAAAACTCTTAATTAGATGCAAATGCTTTATAATCAGTCACAATTAAATAATATGGAAATGCTTTTAAGCTTTGGGGAATGCTTTAAATATTTTTAAAATTAACTTGTAATGTAATATTGGTTATCTAACTAGATCAATTCCAACAGATTTCTGAATTAAATAAAATAGCTAGCTGAAACAATTACTCACACATCAATAGACAGTAAAAAACTCCTAATTAGGAAAACTGTACACTATACAATGTTTTTTAAAAAAATCCTAGGAAAGAAACAAGAACAAGGGTAGTTGGGAGATAAATTTATACAACATAAATCAAAATATGGATAAATTTTTTTTCATTGAAACCTTATGTTTAAAGTAGCATGAAGTGAAGAAAGAAAAACTTTCAATCTTATCTCTTCTTGACCAAATTTCAGCTATTTTCGAAAAAAATTTGATCAAGTAATTTTGAGAAATTTTCAATCACAGATCCAATAATCCCCTGAAAAAAAAAAGGTGATTAAAAAAATTGGAAAGGTGATTAAAAATTTTTCCTAATAACTAGAGAAAACATACTTTTGTGAATACTGTAACACTTCAACAGGAAAAATTTAAAATAAATATAATTTATCTAACAGTAAAATAAGGGAATCAGTGAATTCTAAATAATTGTTTTCTGTAAAAAGTGCTGAACCATTATCATAGCTGCCAACTTGTTAAAAACAAAAATAGGAAAGTTTTATGTGCAAAAAATCGATATCAAGATATCAATTTATATCCCATACCTGTTTGATATTTAACATAATTGCTTTAACTAACATTTTTAATTAAATTACTCACTAAAGAAGATTGCTGTACCTTTATAGTGACTAATTCAAGAAAAAAATTACTTCTCACAATTTTTTCTTATCCTAAAAAAGATTTAATTTTATCCTGATATCAGATTTTAAAAATGTGAAAATACAAATTGCGTTATTGAATTTTTAAATCATGTAAATAAGAATCACGAGGCCTAATTTTTTAGACTGTGTGAACACGTATAAATATGAAAATCGATGTTTGATATTACAATCATATGAATACAATACGCAATATTGGATTTTAAAAATGTGTGAATGCTGGCAATTAATATGTAAATCCTATCCTCTATATGAAGTAATTCCCAATAATTCAATACTAAGTAATTTTCCTATTAAGAATATTTTTAAGCTCAATTCAATAAAATATTTAATTCAATTCAACAGCTTTAGTTACGGATGTTTGTTTATGCTTTGAACAGCATGGATAGGGAGCGATGTAACTCTTGAGGTAGTAATGACGCCGGATAGCAGTGATTCAACTCTTAGCCTATCAACGATTGATGCTCGTCAAGAGCTTCAGGGAGGTTACTCAGTATATATGGAAGTGTTTCCAAAGCAATCTTCTTCAGTCTTTCCCTTTTAACGTTGGTCGAACTCTTCATAGTAGGTTAGATAGTTGGATGCCGGAGGGCAAATATGTAGTTGATGGTATCAGCCAGTACATCACGAATAAACATTTAATTAATTGTTTGAAAGTTTTTGAATTTGGATTTATATTTTAAACTTAGTCTTCAATCTTAGCTACGTATTCTACTACTCTGCTCTTTTGCCGCTAATAGTAAACAGTGAATATAAATCACGACATTGGGTTTTAAAATGTGTAAATACAAAACGCAATATTACATATTTAAATCGCATGAAAAGGAATCGCGATGTACGATTTAGTACATCGCGATGTACGCGATGTAAGTATGAATTGCTATGCGTAACTTCTAACTCAAGTATATACGAGTATTGATGTTTGATATTAATATAGTGTGAATAAGAATCGCAATATTAGCAAATATCGGAGCAGTTCCAAATATTCAAAATGGCTAAAATCCGCCAAACCAGAAAAATCTAATTTGCGGAAGAATCATATGTATGTAAATGTCTTGTTAACTAGACTTAGAAAAAGTTTGAAAATTTCATGACATTATAAGTTTAGATACACGTACATGTATTGGATTAAAAGAATGAAAAGGCGCTAGAATACCAAAAAATCAACATTTTGACCTAAAATCGTATTTTCGGAACAAGGCTTAAAAATCAGAAGTCTGCAGCTATGCATTCTCAAAATGATGATAAAAAAAAACATTAATTCATATTCATAAAAATAAACGACGAAAGAAAACTACAATAGTTCACCATTAAAATTAGTACCAAAAGGAACCTATTCTTGAAAGTATGGAGCAGTTTATAAAACATGTTCTCTTGATAAAACTGAATCAAGTACTACATCTTTGTAGAGAATCCATGTGGTTATTAGATCACATACAGGGGTGATGGTGACTTAGTAACAAAATCCTTGAAAGTGAAGGATGAAATATAAAGAAACCCTGAAAGTCACTATAGTGCAAACCTTATTGTATTTAAAATTGTTACGATTTCAAATGAAAATAACATGTAAAAAGAAAAAGAAAAAAAACATATAAAAACACAAAATCTGATTATATACTCTTGACTGGCATAAATCTAAATCCAAAGAGCTTGAAATTGTTTTAACTATAAATGTTGAAATATCAGTTACATGAAGGGTATTTATTAATTCTGTGTAAGAACACACACAAAAAAAAAAGGTCAATGAAATGAACCACTTTAAAAATGCTCTTAGTTTTTTTTAATTCTTCTGTATCAACAAAAAAAAAGCTAAGTAAATAAATCCATATCCTATTATTATTTACAACACATTAAAGTTGAGCACACTTCGTATTTAATTCTTCCGTATAAATGTTTATAAAAAAAAATCCTATTATTTACAACGAAACTCATTTAAATCTTCCGTATAAATATTTATAAAAAAAATCCTATTATTTACAATGAAACTCTAAGTCATCATTTCTTTAAAAAATTTCCTATTTTTGTTTGCTTTATTTTATTTTTATTGCCCTGTGCATTTTTCTCTTCCGCTGGCTACCCTCATTGTCCAGAATATTTTTTGCCACTATAGATGACTCCTGCGCTTCTGAATGGCTAGTTGATGGACCAGTAGTAGCACTCTTGGAACTGAGTGCTTGATTGTAGCTTCTCCAGCTACTCAATAAATTTCATCCAGAACTTCTTTTCATAGGTTCATGAACTGGATCTTTAGTTCCGAAGACATCAATTGAACTTTGACCCAGAGAGTTCAAACAATATTTAACAGTTTGAATTGAGTCTAAACTTTCAACATTTAGAGATGTTCTGCTGTCAGTCACAATGTCATCAATATAATTGAAAGTGCTTTCAACGAAAGGTTCATGAAAACAAGTTAAAACTGCCTTTACCACTTTGGAAAGTAATGGATACTTAAGTACATTTTAACTTTTTGGCTGTATTATGTGGTTCTAGAAAGAAATACCATTACCTTGCTGATAGAATTATAAGTATCATCTATCTGATATTCTCTGAGTTCTGAGTCTATAAGAGGTAGTTCTTCTTTAGAAATAACATTCGGTAAAAGATGAGTCAAATTTGTTACTGCTGTATATGTTGTTGTTTCTCCTCGTAAGGCAGACAACTTAAGGCAACAAATCCTATTTTTTCTTTCTTTACTTGCCAGTGTCACATTCTTCTTCGCAGGCACAAAATGTAAGTTTTGAATATATCTATATATACTAATAATTGGCGATAGAAAAACAGTCACATTTATAGTAACTAATTAAAGAAAAACTTACTTCTTACAAGAATCGCGATCTTGGATTTTAAAATCGCATGAATATGAAACTCGATATTCGATTTTAAAAATGGGAAAATACAAACAGTGTTATAGAACTTTTAAATCGCGTAAATACAAATCGCAATGGGGGGATAGCCTGGTCGGCAGGGCGCTGGGCCCATATCCGAGAATTCGTGGGTTCAAACCCTGCTGGCCGAAGACTCCCCATGTAGTAACGTGACTGATGCACATTAAAGCTGTCGAGTCACAAAAGTCCTCCATGTTCCCATAACAAATAAATGCCTCTGGGGGTACTGGATTGGAGATTGATCGTTCTCTGATTCAGGTCAAAATTACGATCTGTGGATGAATGAATGGGTCTGCCCTATAAACTGGTGTGACATATGGTGTGGCAGAAGTCGAATTCTTGGCCATAGATGGCGTCACTGGAAAACAAGAACAATCGCACCCCCTCTGCCTAAACAGGCATACGTCAACAACAACAAATCGCAATTCATAATTTTTAGATCGCGTGAAGGTAAATCTCAATCCCTTATTTTAAAATCACGTATAAATATGAAAATCGATGCTTGATATTATTACCACATGAACAAATCAGACATTGGATTTTAAACTCGCGTGATTCCAGGCTTGGAATTTCTAAAAGGCTCGTTTGAAACAGCGATGTCTGAATTACGAAAATACAAGCTATCTGGCAGGCAGGTAAAAATGCAGAAAATCTTACCTTTTAGGCTTATAAGCAGAGAAAGTAGCTAAAATAAGTAAAAATGCGGAAGGGTTGGCAGCTATGCAGTTTGAATTTTCTGTTTATCTTAGTAGGAATTAAATATAATTATTTTATTTCAACAGCTGAATTTTCCGAAAAAGCGGAATGTTTATTAAGAAAAAGTTAAACTTTTAGATAATCCGAGTTTTCGATAAAAAAGCTGACATTCGAGAGATACAAGAGAAAAAAGCAGAAAAATCTCAACCCTGATATATACACTACCCTACAATAATGGAAGATACACTTTCAGTTTTTGACACTTTTTAAATTTTCAAGAAATACTTTAAGGATTATTTTGTAACTTTAGATGTATTATGTTCCTGCAATTTTTCATAATTCGCAATAAAATTTTAATCTTTCAGAGGTTTGGAAGACCTACAATAAATTACAAAAGAAAATCATATTTGGCAACTAATGATAAAAGCTTAATTTGAATATCTAATAAATTTAGAAAGTTTTAAGCAATTTTCTAAGTAGTTTCTGTACTTTTTAAATGAAAGTTCAAAATGATAAGGGCTTTTTCACAAATTTCCTCTTGTACTATTAAATATGATTTATTAAAAAAAAACTGGCACAGTGGGGCACCACAGTATTTTTCTTTTCTAGTATTTTTCTTTTTCCCCCATAAAAGTATGCAAGTCTTTCTCTATACCATCAAAGTTCAGTTTCGGACGATTATTGTAAGGTATTATCATTTATTATTAAATTTTGTCTAGTGATACAAAATAAAATTTGTAAAATACACCTGATTTTTTGGACCGTTCTTTTGAAAAGTACAAAAACAAACTGGAAAATTGCTGGAAACTTTTTAAATTTTAAACTTTTAAAAAAATTTTCAGTGCATGCGCAGTATAAAAGAACTAGCATTATTAATGCTCAAAATTTGCAGTTCTTAATGAATTTTTTTTAAATTTTAAATCTAAAATTTTGTAATTAATCTTAAATTGCTCCAAAAATTTTGATTAATTACATTGAATACCTACAAAATTATAAGAAAAAACATAAGGCAAAAAAAAAAAAAAATTATAAAAATTTCCAGATCACCATAAATATTTACTCTAAGTTTACGAAACTTTATGCAGTTATTAAAAATAACAACTAAAGTCAATAATCTATACAAGTTACAAGCTTATTGCTTGATTTTCTGGCATAGGGTGTTCAAAAATATTTGTTTTCTTTTGTAATTAATTTTGAATTGTTCCAAAAATTATGTTTATTTTTTACTGAATATTTATATAGTTATAGTAAAAAAACTTATAAGAAAGAAGAAGAAAAATTAATAAAATTGTCCATATCTCCATAAATATTTAAGCAGGTTTAGGAAATTTTGAGCAATTATCGAATATAATAACCAAAATAATTGTTATAAATTTATTGCTACATTTTTTGTGCATAAGGTACTTAAAAAAACTTATTTTCCATTTGTAATTTATTGTTGGTCCCTCAAACCTCTAAAAGCCTTAAACTTTATTAATAAGTATGAGAAATTTCCAAACCAAAATACTTAAAATTCAAAAAATTATTATCAAAATATCAAGAAATGTGTTAGCGTAGAAGTGTTTCCATTATTTTGTTCACTACCTAATTTAAAACTAATGCA
The DNA here is from genome assembly GCF_982258835.1 of Parasteatoda tepidariorum. Classification (NCBI taxonomy): domain Eukaryota; kingdom Metazoa; phylum Arthropoda; class Arachnida; order Araneae; family Theridiidae; genus Parasteatoda; species Parasteatoda tepidariorum. The sequence goes on from NC_141765.1 coordinate 21,189,264, forward strand.
TTTTAAAATTGAACTCCAGCAATTAAAAGCAATAAATTCATCAAGCTATTAATTATACGCATTTAATTGCATAACAGTTCTTGTTTTACAATTTAAAAGTAAACTTTAATTGCATCCAGTTAAATAGATAAAATTAACATCCTTAATCAGTTTTTTTATCAGAAATGTCACACTTGATCTTCGTTAAAATAAATGTAGAATTAAAAACTGATATCAATTACACTGTTAATTCTAAACTGACTGCTACTTTGACCTTGTTATTGTCTAGTTTAACTTAACAGGATACAAATATAGTGACATATAAAAACAGATAAAGAACACAGAAGTGAACAGAACAAGAAATGACAATGCTCTGTGCTGTAGAAAACACTATCCATTTATAAATTTTATCAACCATTGGCTGTTTAAAATTTTTAAAAATTACAAATTTTGAAACTAAGAGGCAAAAAAATTTTTTTTATAAGCTAAGTAAGATATTTAAAATAAAAAGAAACTTACGTTTCATTCCTTTTTCCTCTTTTTATTCAATAATTCAATATTACATTTTGGCAGTGAGGCAATTTGTTGCTCTAAATCAAATGTCCTGTCATAAAATAAAACACATAATTGATGACTGAAATTAAAAATTAAATTTTATCCTGAAATTAAAAATTAAATTTTATCCTCATCCTTCCCAAATCAAATTTTATCTAAAATTAAATAAATAGAGAGAAAGTTGTACTTTGGAGAGCATGTGCCTCAAATGAAATTATTTAAGCCAACTTATGGAGAAAGCATATGTAGTTGATACCTGATATTTCAGGTTTTATATTACAGGTATTTTTGAACATTTTGTAGGTAAATTTTTATGTGCAAAACCAGACTAATATTTCTGGTTTTCCAGGCATGTGCATAGAACTTTAGAGTAATATTTGTTTCTATTAATCATTTGATTGGAAAATTAAATCTTATAACACTTACATTTAAAAACAGAACTAAAGTAAGTATGTACCAAATTGCAAAAAAGATAAAATATCAAATTTTAAGAAAATTTATTTTTATCAGGCCTAACAAAATAAATAAAAAAAATGTGCTTGTTATACCATAGACTGGTTCAAGGTATGTACAACAGGACTAGATAACACAGATATTTCCCTGTGTACACTATAAAAAAAAACTTGTGTTGAAAAAAAAAATTTTTTAGTATAAAATATTCTTTGGTATTTCACTAATGATTTATTTTAGATTATGCAAGCTACATAAAAAATATAATTTAATTGCATGAAAATCACAATTAATTCAATAAATAAGATTAAAAGAAAAGATCTCAAAATAGGTGATTCAAGGAGTAACATCCACTGGTCGAAGATAAAACATGTAGTAGTGTAAGATAAGATAAACTGTATAATACTTTATTTTACTTAATTATTACAGTAGGGAACCGATTATCCGGAACGATTGGGACCATCGCTTTTCCGGATAACTGATTTTTCCGGTTTTCTGAATCGCTACAAAAAGTCGTTTTTTTTTTATTGTTAAACCCAACTAAAAAAAAAAATTATTAGGAAATAATCTTAAAAAGAAGAAAAAGCGATGAAGCAATACAGTAATGATTATTTATAAAATGATGGTATGGTAAACATCTTTCAATAAAAGAAAGAAAAATCCTAAAATCTTATGAGGAAAAAAAAATTTCTTTAAAATATGGTGGGAAAATTTATCGAATTTCTTTCCGGCTTTTTGGTTTTCCGGTTTTCTGATTTCCGGATAACGCGTTCTGTACTGTATTTGGAAGTGTACAGACAGAATTTCTACAAATATATTAATAAACAAATGTATAATGAATTCTCCACAAAATGTCCAAGTTACTTGAATTATTATTTTCTGCATAAAAAAGTCAAAATTGTTCCAAGGTACAACTCTCTCCCCTATATATTTTTAGTGTTTAAATTTACACAGTTTGATGATCTAAGCAAAAATGCATAGTTTTAATTCTCTAAAAATATAAAATGATGTTACTTAATACTTGATTGCCAATTCTTTTAATTCTAAGGACTAAATCCAATAAAAATCAATAAAATTTTGAAACAGCTAAAAGAAGTTATTCACTAATGTTTACCGTAATATTCGTTTATTTAGGTATTCAGTTTTTTTCCTTGCAAACAACATATAAATTTTGTATACTAAATATTTCAGACACTGCAACTATGCAATATTTACAAAATGTAGTCTTTTGATTTTTGAAGAGTGGCAACTCTGCTACCTGCATCAAGGACTAAATTCTAAAAATAAAATTATCATACATCAATTTTTATTTTCTAACTTGAACTTTTACTAACTTATGATTAATGCTGCTTTACCTACAAGCGCTTTTAAGCTGCATTTTTGCTTTTACATTCTTATACAAAATCAAACAGTTTACAATCAATTACAGTTTACAATAGCTGCTCAAAAGAGTGATGACCAACAGAGACACGAGATTCAAGGTGGCACATTGATTGTTGTATTAGTAAGCATCAGCAGTCTCTATTGGTTAAACATGGTATATCTGCACACATTTCTTTTATGAAATATGCTTATTTAAGTCCCCTCTACCAACCTTTATATTTTTTAGGGGTAATTGTGAGCCCAAGTCAAAATTTCGAAAAATTTCTTGAGTAAAAAAAAAAAAAAAATTTAAACAAGGTTTTTTTTTTTTTTCTCAATATTTCGTTGTCTACTTAAAATATATTTAAAATTTTACACATACCTATGATGACTTGGAGAAGTAATTGAAATTTACAAATACTATGTCTTTCTTTCTTGTGTTTATGATTATAAGAGCTATTTACTGATAAAAAATGAATATTAATCTTGAATATAAGCTTATAAAGTATCTCTCTGGCTTTCCCTTACAAACAAGTAAAATAAACTGTGTTTTTAAGTTCTACCTTTGAAAATTTGATTGCCAGAAGCTTTTGTGATCAATGATTTTTTGAAACGTCTGAACCTTCGATCTCCGGAAACTTCCGGATCACGGTTAGCGAAAAATCCGGAAATCCGGCTTTTTTTAGGAGCACAATCAGCCCTGATTTTTGCACCACCTTGTAAAATATTCAGTTAGAACCATAGTTTAAAAATTAAAATTGCTTTCAAGAAAGACATAGAATTATATGCATTTTAAAGAATTTTTTTTCAAATTATGAGTAAAAAAGTTTAAAAAAATTGAGAAAGAAAAAACAATTATTTTTTGTTATTATGCAATGAAACTTCAATATTACAAGCTCAACATCAAAGATCTAGTCTTCTAGGCATTTTCAAATATTAGTAATTTTATTTAAAATACAATAAAAGAGAAGGGAAATGGCCTATCTAAAGAAAGAAAACATTTTGTACAGTACAGAACCCGTTATCCGGAAATCAGAAAACCGGAAAACCAAAAAACCGGAACGAAATTAGATACATTTTCCCGCCATTTTCAAAAAAAAAAAAAACTTTTTTTTTTCTCATAGGATTTTAGGATTTTTCTTTCTATTTTAAAAGATGTTTACCTTACTATCATTTTGAAAATAATCATTAGTGTATTACTTCATCGTTTTTTCTTCTTTTTAAGATTATTTTCAAATTTTTTATTTTTTTTAGTGGGTTTAACAGTAAAAAAAAAACGGCTTTTTGTAGCGATTCAGAAAACCGGAAAAATCAGTTATCCGGAATTGCGATGGTCCCGATCGTTCCGGATAATCGGTTCCCTACTGTACTACCAAATGTATTTTTCAATTTGGTTCAAGTAAGAGAAATTTATTTCACTGAATTAAGTTGAAGCTGGATTTACATCTTGATAACCTCCAAATTTGATCTATTAAGGAATTAGAACTTAGAATCAAGGATTAGAAGCCAATAATGAATGAAGTGATGAAGTTTAAATGAAGTGATAATCCAAAGAGTCTGAAGCAGGTATATCTACCCGTCAATGGAAATTTAATTATCTTCACAATTAAAGTGGAGAAAAACTGACAACCAGGGTTGGGTTTTTGACGTCAAAAAGTGGTTTTTGACATGACAAGGGTATAATACTGGTTTAAACCGTCAAAAACTGAAGTTTGCCAAGAAAATATATAAACTTCAAAACTACCAACAGTTGCCATGCATTATACTGAAATTAGCAGGTTTTAAAATATTTTTTAATTAACAGATTAATTAAGGTAAAATAACAGATTTAAAATCTCAGAAATTTATATTCAAATGCATGTGCAGAAAAATTTTGCACAAAAATTGTTTAAATATTTATATTTCGAAGAAAATAAATTTTATTTTTTGATATTTAAGAAAATTAAAAGTTTATTACTATGCATTTTTGACATATAAGGAACATATAATTAATATTTATAAGGAACTTACAAGTTATGTTGTATAAATACAAACTTGATACAAGTGTATAAAAAAAAATTTTAATGTTTTATCAAATATCTTTATTATACAGTATGTTAATTTGAATTTAAAAGTAGTTATATTTATGAATAATGATAAATATAATTCATATTGTTTATTATATTTATTTATAATTATAACACTTATCATTTTAAAACAATTTTTATCTCTTAATTTTTTCCCCCACTTGTATTAAGAATACAAATAATGTATATCTTGAAAGCAAGAAGTAATTATTCAACAGCTGAATATTTAGATATTCAACAAAACTATATAGCATTAAGCAAAATGAAATTCACAAGTATTTGGATAAACTAAATTTTCAGCATAGTAAATGTTGAATATACTGAAAGTCGACACTAACTACTCTGTGTATTTAACAGAAAACACTTAAATTTGTATTGTCTTATGTTAACTATGAATTAAAAAAAATTGAAAATTTTAAATTCAGAATTACTGATTTTTCTGAAAAATTAACAACCAATCACAAAAGTCACACTAAACAGAAGAACATTACAGTCACTGATCCATGAAATATTTAAACAAATTATTATGGAAATTTTTTAATTATCCTAATTAAATACATAATTTTAAAAATTATAACATGCATCACACTACATAATCAAAATGAAAATGATGAAAGTAGAAATTTAATTCAAAATTCAATAGTCTAGTTCATTTGCTCCTATATTACACATTGCTCCTATAGGCACATTGGTTACTATTCAAAATATAAGTGTTTCTTCAAAATTTTAAATTTATTTTTTCTAGAACATATTTAGAAACACTATCCTTTATAAAAAAATATATAAATTTTATGTATTAATTAAATTTCACATATGAATATAGGTTTTTGACATTTGTGATATTTTTGACAGTGAGGTTTTTGACGTGACGGTTTAAACCATGGTTTAAACCGTCAAAAACTGTCACATGTCAAAAACCTTCCAACCCTGCTGACAACAAATGTCAAGCTTTGAAATGACTTTGTCTCAAAAAAGGGGTGCCTTGTTTTAGAGAACTGAAAACATGTAGGTTTTTCACTACTTAATGAAGCAAATAAAGTTTTTATTGACTAGTTTATTTCCTTTCCTATAGATAAACCTTCTACTATAACAATACAATGATGCTTCCAAATATAATTAGACCTTCTTACTGCAAAAGATTATACTGTTTTTAACAAGAAAAAAAAATATTTTCTTTAAGTTTTAAAATAAACAAAAAATCATTAAATTTTTTATTAAGTTTCAAAATAAGCAAAACCATTTGTATATTTTATTAATAACATTAAATGTAAATAAGAAATTAGAAATTTAAGTCAAAGGAGCATGATTATCACAAATTATTTAAAAAAAAAACTTGAAACTAATAAATAAAAAGCAAGAGATCATTGCTCAAGCTTTTACATTTATTCAAACATCTAACCTTTCTTCAAAAAAAAAATCATATTTATGCACATATTCAGATATACATACCCTGTCTTATATCTCCCACTAGAAGAAACTGGTGTCCATTCAGAAATTGCAGAAGATGGCACTTGAACATTTGCATGTGTTAGGGTAGAATTAATGTTTAAGTTTTTCTGCTTTTCAATATTCATGCTTTCTTCTAATATTATCTTTTTCTTTTTATTTAAATGTTCGAAATTGCATTTAGGCAATGAAGCAATTTTTTCCTCCAAGTTGAACAAACTATAAATAAATAAAAAGTCTAATTACATCAAATTACAAAACAAAATGTATCAAACACTCCATTTTATCTGTTATAAATGGATAAAATGGAATACATATAAAACAAATATATTAGAAGAATATAACACATTAATTTAAGTATAAATTAAACTTTTATAAAGCAGTAATCATTAAATTTACTTTTTATGTCAGTTTAAACTCTAAAAATAAAAATAATAGAAAACATGTAAAAAAAATTCTCAACCTCTCAATGCTTTCAAGATTTAAAAAATCAATATAGTGTTGTCAAAATGATTCTTCTAAACCTTTTACTGTAAACATGTTAGAAAAAATAAGGCAGACAAAACTGACACACAAACTAGAAACACTGAAAACCATAAGTTGTAAATATAGCTTACAAATAAGGATTATATGTGAACACTTCTTTTCTGTAAAGCAAAGATAAGTATATTTGTTTAATTAAACTGTTACTTTAAACTGAAGAATAATCAACAAAGCATATGAAAAAAAAAATGTCAAGACAGCATTTTATATCACTAACACTATCAGAGCTGTACTTTTCCACTCACTTAGCTCAATTACAGTGAAACTTTTCAGGAGCGACCACTCTCTGTTCCACAGTAAAATAGTCGTTAAGGTAGGTTGTTTGTTCTCAGAGGTTACCTCCATTGATTTCAAAATGTTATCGAAGGTACATGATTTTTTGCAAACAATTTTAATTTAAGTCAGCGTCATTTTCTTGGTGCGAAAACGCCACTTGTATTGGTGTTATGAAAACCGGATCAATGAATAAAATCTAGCGTCAAGAGAAATGATTCTTACTGATATAATTATGTGGGTAAAAAACTTTACCTATTTTGAATGATAGAACTATTTTAAATAAATCGCTTAAGTTTGTATTTAATTAGTTTGCATTAAGCTAATTTTTACAATCTACTATTTGTTTTAATTAAACCTTAGTTATTTAATCAAATTTTAATTATTAAATCTGTTATAAAATGTTTTTCTATTATTATGTTTTACTTATATTATTCTGACATTTTAGACACTCTAATGCAACTATAATGCTGGTTTTGTTATAACATAAAACTTGGTATTTAACCCCTTAACTGCCGCGGGCGTATATATACGTCTCGGCCAGACGATGCGTTAACTGCCGCAGGCGTATATATACGCTTTCCTGAAGTACGATGCTTTGCATTGCGCTGCTATAAATAGAACTACACCCCCTACTTCAGAATGCAGTAAAATGGCCTTGAAAGTGTTTGCTTTGCGAATGCATTACTAATTTTGGAATGGGAAAAGGATGTTATGGAAAAGTGATATTATATTAATCGCTTGTGTGTATTTATTTGAGTAAGTTCGGGTTTATTCTTTTTTCGCTTTTGTTTTCCGTATGTATTTGGTGCTTTTTATTCTTTCCATCAACGTCTTCAGAGAAAAATGCATCGCGAAAATGTGCTGTTTGTTCAAGAAAAAAAATTCATCGTGAATCCCGCTGTCAGTGCGATGAATGTGGTGTTGGTTTATGTGTCCAACCATGTTTCAGGATTTAGCATACAACAGCTAAGTTTTAGCATCTTTTTTATTTAATTTTATTATTTAATTTAAATTTTGTATTTTCTTTCTTTCCTTTTTCTTGTCTTGTAAAAGTAAACTGTTTTTAAATTGCAAAGCGTGCATCATTTTACCCCACCAAAACACCGCGTAAGAAGGTGCACTTGAGCGAAACACGGTGGCACTGGGGAGTGAATCACGTAGATTTTACTCGGCAGTTAAGGGGTTAATGATTAACTACACAATGTTTGGTTAATTTTCTTTAAAAGTTTATTATTAAGAATAAATGATTTAAACAGTCATGTGCACATTAATTTGAGGCTATGATTGCATCACCCTAACTGCAAACTATTTATTTTTAAAATGTAAAATTTTAAACATTTATTAATCAACTACAAAGTGGAATAAACATTTTCACACAGTTTATTTTAAAATAGAAAAAAGAAATGAAAATGACCTATTAACATTTTGCTTATTGTTGTTACAACTACTGTTTCAGAGTAACTCGGGAGTTATATGCTGAGAGCTGAATCTAAAAGATCAAGCACAGAATGATTAAAACTTAAGTATCCTTAATTAAGAAAGATTCCTTGTAGAGAACACCAATGGATGTCATATTTCCAAATTTATGAGTTATATATTAAAAGTCAGAAGATATTCATAGAGTAAAATTGATTTTAGAAAGATAAAACCTAAGTGAAAATTAGGTACACCATGCATCCAAATTTTCGACATTTAAAACACCAGACTTGCATAAATGTACTATTGCATGAGCAAAAATCTGAATCCTCACTTCTGTTGATATCAAATTATTTGTCCATGTTCATACTTATAACAGTTTTTTTATACACAACTTTTTAAAATAATTAAGCTAAATAAGCTACCATTTTCATGGTTTGAAATAAAATCAGTGGCAAAGAATTTAAAGGACTTAATATTCATTACTTTTCTATACAGAACCCTACAAAACAGTGATATATGCCTTTTAAGACATAATACACCACCACGTTATTTATATTATCAACAGTTTTTAGAATTAACTCATTTTAGTATGCCATTCATTTCCTCAAGATCAGAAATGAGTATTCATTGGGTTTTTTTCTACAGGAGTTTCAAACAAAACAAATGATTTAAGTAAATATACTAAGTGCTAATAATAGTACCAGATGATTCAATTAAACCAAGTTTAACTTGAATCACTCAGAACTAAAATTTATAGAAGAAATGCAAAAATAAAATACAGTAGCATGCTCATTAAGGGAATTGCAATGAAAGAAATTTCATCGCTGATGAATAGGAAGTTAATTTTAAAGTAAAAAGACAAGAGTAAATAGTGGGCAACATAAAATAATATAATAAAATAAATAAAAACTTTATTTTATATGGCTGAAAAATAACTATATTACCTTTCATCAGCTGCTTGAGATTCTATTTTTGTGGATTTATTTTTTGATTGGCCTTCTTTTTTTCTTTTCTTTTTAGAACCAAAAACATGATTCTCAATAATAGTTTCAACCTTTGTTTTCAGTTTACTGTTAGAGAGTACAGACTTCTTATTGTTATTTTGTTTGCGTTCTTTAGCAGATTGTAATAGTCCCTCAGTAATAAGAGCTTGATAGCGTCTACCTTTACACGTACGCTGAGAACTTCTTCTGGTAGGAGATTGAAAACCAGCTACTGAGTCATTAGAAATATTTGAAGTAGTCTTACTATCATTTTTAGTCAATTGTTCATTCATAAAAAGATTACACCACACACTAGACTTTTTAGGAGGCGAAACTAATTTACAAAAATATTTACTACTACTACTGCCACTACTACACTCAGGTATATTTGCTTCAATTGATTCTTGTTTGGAGAGTTCAACTTTAGCATTCAAAGAAAGAACATTATTCCGCTCCTTAGAATTAGCTATATCCTTAATTTTGCAATCTGAAGAGAAGAGCTTTACACAATTTTGTTCAACAAATTTGGCATGCTGTTTAAGTTCTGGCTTTACAATATTGTCACAATCTTCTTTGGACCGAGTATCTAATTCAAAACTTGTACTTCTTAAAGTGTCAACATTAGGTGATACTTTTACAGGAGATTTGACACAATCAGAACTATATGCTTTATCTACGGCAGATTCAATAGCAACAGAGAGAGTAAATGAGGAAGGTTCAATGCTGGGCACTGTACAAGGAACATCACAAGATTTGTTAGAGAATAATTTTGATAGAACTGGGTCAAGAAAGTCTGATTTAAAATTGCTTGGAGGCACAGGTTTTGCACACAAAAATTTATCTACAAAATGTTCAATTAGCTGTTGGTGGCTAGTGGTGATGGTTTTACTATTTACAGAAATGTCATTTTTGTCTTTGTTTTTACATAAATCAAGAGGTTGATCCTGAGTCAGAAAATCTGCATTAGATTTGCTTACATTGTTCCTAAAAGCCTGACTTGAAGCAGTAAAAGGTAAGTTTTGAGATCCTTCTTCAAGCTTCGTCTCCTCAAACTTGGCAAATGAGTCAGCGTTATTGGATGAAAAGCCACAATGGTTTGAAGTAGATGAATCATAAGATGTCATGGAAGGTATTCCTTCAGATGAGCTAAATGCAATAGTGGCACTTTCACGAACAGCATTACTTGTACAAATCTGAAAATGGTTAGTAAAGTTTAATTTTTACATACTTCCACTGACAAAAGTTAAAACAAGTTTAAGATTGTATCTACCATAATAATAAAACAAATAATATGAATAGTACATATACTATGTCCAATAGATTTAAGTTTACACATATCACTCTACATTTAATATCTATATGAATTATAATTACATTTAGTTTAAATATAACACAATCCTATTTCTTTTGTTTCTAAAATAAAACCATTAGCACAAAACAGGTTGCATATTTCACATAAAACGATTTTTTTTTCTTATTTCAAAAATGAACTGTCAGCTACTAAACCTCTCATATATTGCAGAATAGTGTTTTATTATATCCTATTAAAAAGACATTTTAAGTAAGGCCCTTGTTCATAATAAATTAAAACCTTTTTTACCTTTACTACCATGTCCTCTCTGATCGGATATTAAAAGTCACTACTCAGAAAATTCGAATTTCTATAACTTAATGCTTAGTAACCAAATAATTTTATGATTCTCAGCTATTACACAAAAATATTATATTATGTATTTTAAATTACTTAGGGCTTACACTCATTAAATAGCATTTTAAAGAACTTGGAGTGCAAAGGTGATGACAACTGAAGTGATTCTATTACTAAAGAATTTAGGCTCAGTTACTAAGTAACTAAAGAATTAAGGATCTAAACACTTAAAATATATTTTAGAACATGATGAAAAGCGGTGGAATAAAAAACTGACTTGCAAGTCACAATAAAAGAAAATCAATACTCTGTCAATTTAACTGTCTTGAAGACCAAAGCTACTATGTAGTCAGGGGACTGGGGCTAAGATTTTTTTGAAGCCACTGATGAAGAATATATTTTATAGCCCGATACAAGGATTTCATACAAATCTTTTGCAATAAAACAAAAACTAACATTTGGTAACTTTAAATTGGCTATGTGTCTTGCTACCAAGCATAGTCTTAAAAGTGAATGGAGTGAATGTTGAAAAATTTTCTAATTATAATGTTTCTAATTGAAACTAATCAATGTCTATCTACTTAAAACAAGAAATAATTTTTTTTTCTAAATTCTTATTGCTTTTTTATTTGTTCAATTTTTCATTATCAGTATTTTTAAATAATTAAATATGGTTTTAGCATGATTTCTAACAAATAAAATTTAAAATATACTATTAGTTAAAACAAATGAAAAATGATGCCACACTAAAATACTTATTAAGCAACTCCCCAAAATTTTGAAAAATAAAAATGAATTTTGGTACAGAGTTGGACTGGACGATAAATCAATGTATCGTGAATTATCGATTTAACGCATATATCAACAGGCCGATATAGCGACTTTGATTCTAGGCGACGCATCAGGAATCTGATTTAAGATTATGCTCCGGGTTTAACATGCAAGGATTCTTGCCTATACTAGCGCTATTACCGTGCCGATGAAGGCAATTTTGATTTTGAGCTACGAAGATGTTCGTTTCGTTATGTTGAATGACGAAAAGTGAGGATCAGCATTGAAATATGAATGTGATGCATAGTTTCTTTAAGCGCCATTTTTGTCCTTGGGATTTTACTTTTCTTGAAGATTATTTTGAACGGGACTTATTTTGTAATAGCTGTGTGTTTTATTTGGACGGTATTTAACATTTCACGGAAATTATTTTCAGTAGACCTACTGTTAAGTGGCGATCGCAGCACAATCGCTGTTTTCTTAAATTTTCGTTCTGAACTAAATCTATTAATGAAAAGAAATCATGAATAAAAAAAAAGATTATTTATTGATTTTTTTTAAAAGTGATACAATTTAATATTTTACATATTTTGTATTTAAGTTACTTATACTTTGTTATAAAAAGTTAGTTTCTTTTTCATTTATTTAATGCACATAAGTGTAATAATTTGATAGAATTTGATTGTTTATAAACCAATAAATCTTCAGTCGTTTTTAATTTTAAAAAAAATTAAGACAAAGCCTAAATTTATTTAATAAGCTTTTATTTTTCAGGAAATTGAAACAGAGTTGGCGTTATTTATTCATTTATTTTTTAAATTTAGCTGTTAGTTAAACTGACAATTTTTTTAATTAAATAAAAAGTTAAGCAATGTTTTAGCACTTTTCAATAATGTAACAATAGTGCTCTTAAATATAGTATATATATATATACAGATATTTTAATTTTCCTAAAAATTCTTTCGATACTTGTTCGTTTAATAATTTGTTAGATAGTCAGTATTATTTTTAAACATTTAAATCATTAGTCGAATTCATTTTAAAAAAAGGAAATAATAATAAATAAACTTACATTTATTTTCACACTTATTAAGACCATTTGACCATTAGTCAATACAACTTTATTTTTTTAAATAAGTAATTAAAAAAGGTCTAACGATGTTTCAAAAGCACCTTTTTTTCAACAAATAATTTTTAAAATTTTTTATTTAAGTGAACATTTCTTTGGTTTGTCTTTTACTCTTTTTTGTAAATTTATAATATATGTAAAATATTTTGTAACAGTTTTATTAATATTTTTAAAAAATCTCAAGTCATTTTTAATTTTAAAAAAAATCAAAATAAAGCTTGTGTTTGTTTTTACTTTAAGACAATGTTTTTTTACATATGTCAATCCATCTTTATTTTAATTGAAAAAATTAAGCAATGCTATTGATGCTATAGAAGCCTTTATTTTTAGAATTCTCTTTCTTCTACAACAGATGTGAAGAAGAGAAAGAAACAATGAAAGAGAAATATTTAAGTCATTTTCCAATGGAGGAGAGTGAAGTGAAAAGCTTTAACGTTATCACACTTTCAGCTGAAGGTCATCTTTATTATTTTTACTCTTTGAAAAGTATGATTTTGGAATGTGAAGATGTTTGAGTAAAATTATGCAACATAATTTGGCATGTGGGTTAATGGAGGGAATGGAAGGGAGAATGCGTGAACTTGTATAGTATTAGATTTTGAAAGTCTGCTTTTATCCTGTTTTTTTTTTTTTTTTTTTTATTGCTAATTTAAAGAAAGATCATTTTTATATTTTTAATCCTTATATAAAGTTTATTTTAGCAATTTTTAGCACATCAATCATTTGATTTATTTATAATTGGGATATTATAAATTAATCATTAGCAATATAATGATAATGCAATCATGATTTTATGGTTAAATTTTAAGCAAAAAAGCTCATTTATTTACTTATTCTAACTATTTTTTGAAACTTATTTCAAGGATGCTTAGCTGTTCATCATTTGACTGGTTTAAAATTTTGGAAACCTAATTATTAATGAGATACTGATAAAAATATGTTTGACATCATGTTAAAAGTTTATTCGTTTGGAACTTTCTGTTTCATTCAATCACCAAGTCAAACCTTCTGCATACTCATTCCATGATAGGTGAAAAACCCAACCAGCAGAAACAGGATGTTTGTGATTCTTCCGTATAGTACAATTTTACACAAAACCACATTTTATTTTATTTATTTATTGTTATTATTATTTGTTGAATTTATAGTAATAATTTTTAGTTGTTTGATTAGTTTAAGTATTTAAAACTAAAAGATGTGCTATTACAATTGTGCTGGTTGGATTTTTATTTCTCACCAACCGTCAATCATGTTTGCAGAGTGAAATACAAGTGGTAAATGAATAAAGCAGAAAGTTGTGAAATAAATTAACTTTTATTTTACAACCATGAATATGTGAAATAAAGTACAAATGATTAAATAAAACATTAACAAAACATCCATACTACCAGAAACATGACACAGCATAGATTTCATTTCAGCAAAAGATAATATGGTAGCAAAAATTTAAGAAAACATAATGAGAGAGCAGAGATAACTGTTAAGTCTCGACCTTTTAAACATCAAGATTAGGCATCAGCAACCAATTACACAACTGAGCATTTTGCATACATAAAAATAAAAGTAAAAAGTAGAGTAGTAACTGGCTTAACACTAACTCATGCTATCATAGTCTCGAATGAGCTTGGTGATGTTACCACTCATGACAAACACTCAACATCAAAATTTTAAGATGTGATCCCTTGATTTAATTAGAGATTAATATTCTATATGACACAATTTAAAGTTTTCATTAATTTATTCTATTTTAATAACTTATTCCCATTACTTTTAGCTTTTTAAGAAAATTGGGATAGCTTAAAGTAGCATTTATTGACATAATACATTTCAGATTATGCGTTTGAATTGCACAAAATGTGCTATTTTAAAAAAGTTATTATGAAAATTATTGAAATGTATCATTTCAGATTTAAAGTAAGATGGTGTTTATTCATGAATTGTGTTTAATAATTATTTCAATTATTTTTAACAACTTAATCATATATTTTATAAATGAAGTTATTTGTAAAGGATGCATTCTGAGGATGAGGCATATATCCTAGGGCGGTGTATTTTTTCAAAATTATGGTAAATGTAATTAAATTTATTCTAATTCAAACTTATAATAAAACTTAATTACTATCTTCAAAAGCACCAAAAGAATAATTGAAATCGTTATCAAAAACACTCATCAATAAGATCATAGATTTCCAGATTTATGATTCACTAACCGGGAATGAAACAAGCCACCTTTGCTTCTCTAAAATGGAGAGTGAAACTATGCTCTCTAATGCTACACCAGGTTTTCCCCCATTCCCGAGAATAATTCTAATAAATCAAAACTCTTTCTTATCTCTCTACTATCCATTCACCTACCCTCTTTCTTCAGTTTGCAACTCTGATTTGTTTTTTTTCTCGCTAAAGCAAATTCACCTTGACACAGTAGTGAAAATAATATCTGCTTGCAAGAGCAGGCAGTAGCAGGGGGCATTTATTTGGTTATTGATAACTTGCCCAAATTTGTAAGAAATTGCATGAAACATTTAACAGGGTGTGTAGCCAAATCTTTGAATCAAAAATAAGCACTTTTAAAAAACTTTTCAAGCACTTTGCAAACATTTTCAAGCACTCAAAAAATTCATATTCAATCAATGATATTATTGAAAAACAAAAACTTTTTATAAACAGTTTTAGCATTAAAAAAAAACCCAAAAAGAAACGGACGTAAATCAAAACAATCAGTACTTTCCCACATCACCGAGTGAATTCAACTTGACCCTGAACTCAGAACAAAAGTACCCTTACCCCCTACGTCAAAAAAGTGTTAGAAGTAAAATAAAATAAACAAGAATAAAATTAAATTAAATTAAAAAGAAAAACATTTCATAAGGATCTGATATTCTCTATCCGAATCGGAGCACTCGGGTTTCGGTTTTAGGTGTGCACGCATGCGCAAGTCATAACGTGGGTACGGCAAGAAGTCCGCGTCAATAATTACGTAGCAAACACCCCATTTTTCGTTAAATGCATGGGATCCACCAGATATCACTGAAGAAGAAAAAAATTTTGTGAAAAAAAGCACTTTTTAAAAACACCAGCTGAAAAAAGCACCTTTAAAAGCTTTTAAAAACGAAATCCCCAAAAAAGCACCTTTAAGTACTTTTTACAAACGCTACGCACCCTGTTTAATCCACATTTAGAGTTTGTTCAGTATAGTATCGTATTAACCAATTTATCAAATGCTTAGTACTACGGTTAAAAAAAAGCTACCAAATTTTAAAGTGAAACTAGTAATTTTTATTAAAATTTAAGCAAGTTATTTCATCAGTTAGATAAGTTTACAGACATATCAAAAAAATAAAATTATTTTATAAATTATTGAAAAATAAAATTACACTAACCTCAGCAAATTCTAATAGGGTAGAACATGCATCTTGCAATTGACAATCTTGCCCATCATCAGGAGGTGGCTCTGCATAAGACTGGAATTCTCCATTGATTAAGTATCGTTTTTTAGGGGGCTTTGCAATTATTTCTACTCCTTTTTGAGCCATTAATGAATTGCCTAAATTAATGCTATCAGCAGTCTGTGTGCCAGAAACAGAAGTATTAATTAGAGAGCTTAAACCTCCCAATTGTTCATCATCTAAAATGAAAAGGACACAATTATAATTAGAGCATAAATAGCAATGCAAAAAAAAACTAATTACATAAGTAAAATACAAAAGCCACATCTAGATGAACAGTTAAAAATGCAGTCGAACTTCAAGAACCTGAATGCATATAATTAGACTTAGATAAAATAAAAAACTTTCTAAGATAAATGAAAAACTTTTTAAATCTGATTTTATTACAACATTCAAATTTCAAGTAAGGCGTTTTAGTATCACCTTTTTAAAATTTTAATATGACTCGATTTTTAAAAGGTCAATGTTTTATTATAATATTTTGTATGATGAATTTCGAACCACCCACTTCACGAATAATTTTTTTAGGCTCTCGATTAGTGACGATTGAACCGCTTATTCACATGGTTTCATTAATCGCACAGATGGGGATTTTAACATAACTTTTAAAATATCGATTATTTAACTCTATAATAGTTTGTACAGTAAATTTCCAATCATGCACTCAAAGAACCAGGCTTTTGTTTGTGATAATTTTATTGAAAATCTAAGAAGATCTATTGATTGCATTTTCGGCAGTTATTAATACAGATATTCATAGTTTTTAAAAGCAGTTTCTTTTATATAAAATAATATGGCAATACGTGAATTTTGAATCACATAGTTGAATAATCACTTTATGATACACCTAATCATGACAAAACAGTAAAAAATGTGCTAACTTATGTCAATCATTATAGTCTTATGAGAATTAAGAAAAAAATATGCAAGTTTTCTTGCATATTAAAAAAGCCATAATCACAAAAAACGGATTTTGCTTCCATATCTAATTTTTTTTCATTATAAAACAGCATGCAATCCCTGTGGCAGAATTTTTCGGGCTTCTTTGACATACCTCTCTAACACTAAACATCTTTCAGAAAGATACTTAAAAATAACAAATATATATGTTACTAATTTAAAGTAACAGAAACGTTAACTTCAAAAAATATATAAATAAATAAATTGGATCAAATAAAATAATTTTTTAATTGAATATGCAATTTTTTTTTAAAATTCTGATATTATGGGCAATATTCTCACATTTTGTAGGAAGATAACTCACTATTTCTTTCCTTTTTCATATTTTGTAAGTCATCATCACATTAAAAAAAAAAAAAAAATCGTGAAATCTGTAGCAGTAACTACCAAAAAAAAAGAGATTGACGGCGAAATCATGCAAATTTGACTCTTCAAAAGGGATTACTAAATGCGTGTTTTCATTTTGAGATCCAGTTGTTGTAATAAATAATATCAGATTAAAAATATCAGATTTTAAAAGAAATGCGGAAATCAGTAATAATAACTGCATGAAAAAATAGAACAAAAATTTCTACAGAAAAGAAAACCAAATTTTTTACCTTCATTCTTTATTTTTTATTATTCTCAAATAAGAATAGAAAAATCATTAGCATTTTTTCCCACTTCAATGTGCGGAAAAGGCATCTTTTGGACATATTTCAAAAGAATAAAAGAAAAGAAAAATATTTTACTTCCCAAAGAAAAAATCTTTCTGCAAGAACTCCGTAACCTTCTGCGACAATGTCACCGCGATTCTGCCATGGGGAATGCGATATAATGCTCATTTGAATAATCACGAAAAAAGGGGAAATTGAATGCACGAATTTATGAAAAATACTTTAATTTTGGCACAGAATGATGGAAAACACAGCGAAAATAAAAAAAGGTTCAGAAAAATGCAGATTTGTTAACAGCTATGAACTTGTCACCTGTCTCTTTGGTTCTCCCTCTTCAGTAAATACAGGGTGTCCCAAAAGGTTGTTTACAAACTTAACATGCTGGTCTGTCATATCATGATGAGCAAGATTTACATAGGAACTTGTGTCCGAAAATTAAAATTGCGACCGCTAGAGGGCGATAATTGCACGAAAGCGGGACAGTGGGAAAAACAATCATTTCAGGCGTGGACGTTGAAGGATGAATGCGTTTAGTAACGCAGAAATGGTCGACATGCATAACGTATACGGCGCAGCTGATGGAAATGGACGAGCTGCGGCACGGACGTACCTTGAGTATGATGGAGCGCCTGCCCACTTTAGCTACGCTGTTCGAGAATACCTCGATAGGATTTATCCTAATCGCTGGATCGGTAGAGGCGGACCAGTCCCATGGCCTCCGCGATCCCCCGACCTGACTCCCCTGGATTTCTACCTGTGGGGACACATGAAGTCCATAGAGTACGAGACACCTGTAACATCGGACATGGATCTTATCGCCAGGATCGCGGAAGCGGCAGCACTCCTGGCCAATTTGAACGGGTTCGTGAATCCATGCGCCGACGCTGTGAAACGTGCATTGTGGTGAATGGAAGGAATTTTGAGCATTTGCTGTGATGTAATGGTGTTTTATAATAAAAATCATATTAACACCGCTATCGATATCATTTTTTTTCTCATCATCCAAACCTGCACTTATCGCCCTCTAGCGGTCTCAGTTTTAATTTTCGGACACAAGTTCCTATGTAAATCTTGTTCATCATGATATGACAGACCAGCACGTTAAGTTTGTAAACGACCTTTTGGGACACCCTGTATATGCCCATAAGTCGGGGGTTGCCAGAGAAGTGTGGATATATAGTATAATTAGGGATTGCTGTGATCTAGGGGGTTACTGAATGAATATCAATGCTATTCAATCACAAATTTATTGATAACACAGTATATACAACTATTATTTCAATCATCCAAGTTAAATTAAACTTGCTTAAGTTTTTAACCTCCTGTTTGTTAAAATTGCAACACCATGAAGGAATCGTCATAATTAAATGAAATTTAATACACAGTTGAGTGGTAGTGGTGGTACAAATAAATGATTAAACTTTCAAAGCAAACAAACAATAACAAGAGATCGAAATCAGTATTTTGTGTAACCACCACACTCTGCAATAAATGCTGCTACACAACGTGGCCTGGAGTCAGGCAAACTTTGAATATCTGTCTGAGGAAGAGAATTTCATACTGTTTGTATGCGTACCCAAGGTTTGTCTGTAGAAGCAACGGGACAAGCATTACGAGCGAGACGCCGACCAACAAAATCACACACATGTACAATCGGCGACATATCTGGGGAATACGTTTGGCCAAGGAAGAAGTTGTACCTGGCGCCTTTTAAGGAAGGATTGAACAGTCCTAGCAATATGAGGGTGGGCATTGTCCTGTTGAAATACAGCACCTGGCAAGGCTTGAAGGAAGGGAACAGTTTGGGGCTGTAGAACTTCACTGATGTAACGGTTGCTGTTCAGATTACCCACAATTCGTAGCAATTGAGATTGTCCATGATATGCTATGCTACCCCAGACCATAACTCCGGGTGTTCGCCCACTGTGGCGTTCGATAACGCACTCCGGAAGATGGCGTCCACCGGCATAGCGTCTGACATGAATGCGGCAATCATGGTACCACAAATTGAAGCGAGATTCATCAGAAAACACGACACACTGCCAATCAGCAAGCCAGTCCCTATGCTGGTCGGCCCATTGCAGTCGCAGGCGGCGAAGGTTTAGCGTGAGGGGGATCCTGTATAAAGGAGTCCTTGTGCGCAGTCCACGCTGCAGCAGACGTCTACGAATTGATAAAGCACACAATGAAACACCTGTTGCTGTTGACCACTGTGCTACACGTAGTCTAGAGGGAGACGTACGGTCTGTTAGCGCAACGCCGAACTGGTGTCTATCATCACGAGCTGACGTGACATTTCGGGGTCCACTCCCGCATTTCCGAGTTGTCAGACACTCGTCCATTCACTGCCTTCAAACACGCATCACTGTGCTGCTGTTACGCTGCACACGAGCGGCTACTGCACGATAAGATAATCCAGCTTAACGAAGGCCGATGATTCTCCCCCGTTTAAACTCCGTAAGTTGTTGAAATCTCGCTCTCTTTCGTCGAATAGGCATAAGTAATGACTAAGCTACATTTACCACTAGCAGATAACCACTGATAACCATACTCGCTTGGCTACAGCCGTATATTTATTCTGACCCATTCGCCGTTCAGAGGGCGCTATACGCATGCTCTACGGGGCTGAAATTCTAATCATTTGCATATCATGCTCTACTTTGCATTTCCTGAAAATTTCAGCTCACTCGCGTAAGTCCTTCATGGTGTTGCAATTTTCACAAACATGAGTTTAATATTACATAAAGATATTCAAAAAAGTTCACATTTTTGACAATTAGATATAATTGATGAATAACTGGAAATCTATATAAATCATCTTCAAAAATTAAGCGGTGATTTTAAATTATGTTTTGGAGATATTGAAAATATGGATATCCCAGAAAGGATTATCACGGTACTTTCTGTTCAAGTTAAAATTATTTACAATCATTTGCAAGATAAAGTAGTTGAATTAGTGATCATTGAAGCAAAGATGCATTTTAGTAATTCAATTGTGAGTAAATTTTGGACAAATATAAATATTACACAAAAATATTCAAACTTTGTTATACAGCACTCTCCATTTAATTGGATTCCCAAGCTCATATATGGTTGAATCTGGCTTCAGTCATGTTAATTCTATTTCAGCAAAGCAGAGGAATAAATTTAATGTGGAGTTTGTATGGGATTAAAGACTAAAGCTTACAAAATTTGAAAAATTGTGAATCTAGCCAAGCATTTATCAAGCATATCTTTCACATTAATTTATGTAAAAATTTGATTGTGTCAAATAAAAAAAAATCATTAAAGAAATAGGTATGTTTGTTTGTTTTTAAAAAATCATTTTTTATGCAAAGAAAGGTCAATAATCAAAAAAGTTTAGTGGCTGCTGCTCTAAGTATATCCATGATATTTATATGAAATACTTTCCGTAAGTGTTTTTAAATATGTGAAAAAGATTAACGGAAGAATATTCTCAGGCAAGAGAAAAAGTCTTTAAAAAGGTTACAGAGTAATGAAATTAATAACAATAACTTCAGCAACTTACCTACTAATTTTCCTATAGTTATACCACAATTTTCAGAACTTTTCTCATTCTGCTGAAATACTCTGTTTGTTGGTCGAGTTACCAAAGTTCTAGCAGGAGGAGTAGGCAATTTATACCATTTGAAATCTGGATGAGCTTTCATAAATGCTTCTTTGTACTAAGACAATAAAAAATAAACATTAGAAAAAATACTATGGTTATTTAATATAGCTATTAATAAATAGGTTGTAGGAATTAAATAGCTTAAAATGAAATTAACAAGAAATTTATTGATACCAATATAACATAAAATTGTTACGAGAGTGTAATTGAAGCAAATCCTTAAAAATTTAGAAAATGGCAAGGAAAAAAACACTTCTCATATGCATTCTACAATAAAAATAATCCTGCTTATCTAATTTACTTTTCAACCAGTATGTTCATCTTAAGAGTTTTCTAAAATTCATTAAGGTGATCATAATTGATAAGTATTTACACTCAAGCCAAGTTTCAATTTAAGGAAGCATACAATGATAATTTGTATGTTTCCACTAACTTCACAAAATCAATAAAATAAGTGAAAATGGGTTCTCATTCTCATTGAAAACATTGATTCTATGCATTTAAATAGTATAATCAGAAGACAAAATAAACCTCTTAGTAGCGGGCTAGAGTTAAAAGGAACACTCTTTACAAATGGTGGTGATCCTTTATCATGATAAGCATCCTGAACATAATACATAATGTAAAAAATTCAAACTCCAGAGAATACATTTTTAGTTATTAAATTACTGAGAATTTAAAAAAAAAAAAATTATCAAGATGAGGCAAACAACAATATGAGGTAAGATACAGAAAATAAATAAATCCTATAATTTTTAAAGACATATTTGCATAAACTGAATAAGAATGTTTCCTGCATTAATAGGAATAAATTATGAATTTTAAAACTATTTGGTCACAATAATTGAATACAAAAGTGTAGAAAAAATTTAAAATGTTAGCAATAAAGCAAGTAATATAAAATATTTAATTAAAATAATATATTATAAAATAATATATTATAAAATAATTAATTATAAAATATTTAATTATTTAAAATAAAGCAAATTATATCAATCTGATTTTAAGTGTTTGCAAATTCTGAATAGCCTAAAATGCAATTAATATACTAAATTAGACCTGCCAATGTAAAAAATGCCAGAGTCTTTTGGGGACAATGTCATAAATCAACAAACAAAATGAAAATTAATTAAAAAAATAATAAATCACGCATTTTCTAAATTAAGTTTAAAGTAATTCTTATACCCTTAAAAATTAGTAACTCAGACAGAGTAAATGATAGAGTATTTTTTAAAAACTTGAGATAAAAACTTACTTCAACTTTTTTTTGTTTGATTTTAAAACGAAATTCTCCAGAGTTTGTTGTGAGTTTGATTCTTTGTTCCAGAGTTTGTTTATTTTTTCCTGAGTCTGTTTTTTTTTTTTTTTTTTTCCACAGTCCACCCTGAGTTTATAACTATTGAGGTTCAACTTCATTGCTTTGTAATTTTGAACCCAACGCAGAAGACAAGGGAATTCCTGGATCAAACACTGGGATAAACTAGCCTTTATGGAGGACTTTTCGATGGAATTAACCCACATTTTGGTAACACGAAGAGAAAAATCTTGAAAACACCCCACAGTTAGCCTAGGGTCAAGGGGATTCTAACCCATGATCAATCCAAAATTAAGAATATTTTACGCAGGCTGAATATTCTTTCACAGGTTATCTCTGAGATAAATGATTCATACTGCCAACATTAACTTGGCCAAAAACTGCATGCATTTCTTTTCTTGCTACTATCATTAAATTATTTTCCAGCGATCATATCAAAAATATGAACAAATTCTGAAGCAGGAAAATTTTTTCTGAGCTATTTCAGCAAGAATTAAGATATTTATCTAAAAACAGAAATCATCAATGCACAATTTTTTAAAAACAATATTATACTTTTTTTTAGATTTATCAAACATTTCAAACTTTTAAAAGGTTCTAAAAAAGAATTAACGACTAACCAGACATATTATTTGAACTGCAAAATCACTTATCTGGGAGAAAGAGTTAGAGGGCTGTATAGAAAATGTGCCCCAGTCCTCTTAATTTATGAAGTTATTTACAAAAGAACCTGAAAAAATATTTGTTGGTTTGAGGTCTTGAGATAGGACACAAAAGCCTGAGAATTGGCAGGACTGCACATGTTTCAATATTTTATAAGTAATTATTTCTCAGTTTTATTTAAAAAATTTATATAATAGACTTAATGAAATCTTTGTATAGTGCACTTATTTTACTTTAAATACCACTGTATACCTACCAGCTTTCATGATTTTTACGAACAATATTTATTTATGTTATTGATCATATGCTAGATAGATATCCAAGTGGAAACACAACAGGCAAAAAAATTAATTTCCTAGCTCACTAAAATTATGAATCATGCAACAACAACACAGCTACCATCATAAACAGAATATGGCAAAAAGTAATTAGATTCAATAAATAAATTTTCAAAGAATTTTAAGTCGATTAGCTTACAAATTAGAGAGACAGGTCAGTTTCCCTTTTAGCACCATAACAGATCTTTCCTTTATCTCTAACAAGCAGAGTATTACAACAAAATTGTCACTTAAAATATATTTCAAAAGTTTCCCATAAATTAAACTATTATGAATAACTTTACCACTAGCAAAGGTAGGTCATTAACCTCGTAAAACAACCTGTTTGGCCAAAGCAGTATAGGAGGATTTTTCTGATGGATCCAAATTTGCCCACCATTCTCCCAAGATCTTGGTTATACTACGATTCTCTAAATGAGGGTATTTCTCTCGGACAATATCTCTGTGGCGTTTACAAAAGATGAAAAAAGCATTCATCGGTCTTCGTACACCAGGCAAAGTTTCTTCAATACTGAACTCTTGTTCATTTTCTGATGGATTATCCTAAAAAAAAAATAAATAACCCCATTTCAGTTAAAACAATTGCATTGACACTTAAATCCAAACAATGTATTCTTAAGTGCTCAAAAATATTATATTAATTTTAAACTTGCGCAATCTAAAAAAAGGCTGCTTGTTGAAACAAAAAAAAAATTATGTCTCAATTGCTATACACATGGCTATGAAAATTGTTTAGAACAAATCTACTTCAAAGTATTGAATTAAGTAGTTTTAATACAGTTGTAACTCAATAAAATGACCATTGTCTTTCAAAAGAAAATGGACCTAATGATCCAAGGTCCCCTAAAAGGAAAAAAATATAGTAAATATTTACTCATAATTATTCAGACTCTAGGCAGCCAACCAAACAAAAAAAATCTTTTTTCCTAGAAGCAAACATTACATAAGGCATTTCATTTCCACTTGTTTCTCTCTCATTCTGATGATTATTTCGAATTTAAGTTATTAAAATTTTGAAATGCTTTAATCATAATATCACACTGTTTGTTGATCGTTTTTCAGCAGTTATTTGTTTGTTTTTTTCGGTCGTTTCCACAATCCCACTTTTGATATTTTTAATAAATGTTGTTATGGTAAGCAAATTTACAACAGTACTAAAAATTTTACTCATTACAGTTAAGTAACTGAATTTAATCGAGCTACAAGATCTACAAAAGCAACAGTAATTAGGTAATATTAGCTGGAATAATAATAAAATGGTATCAGGGTGCTATTTATTGGACATCAGAACAGGTGTCATATAATCAAGCATCAGATAATCAGAGTTCTAGTATCTTCTGCTAATCACAACTTTGTATTTCAATCTAATAGACAACTTACTGCTGGGAGAAGAAATTATCTGAATTTCTTTTTCAACATGTAGGGTACGGGTGCACAACCTTTTTGAGTGAAGGGCCACATTAACAGCAGATTGATCTATGAAGGGCCACATGCCAAAGTATTTAGACAGATATACTGACAGCAATTTTAGGTAGTAAACGTTATATAAACACCGTTGTTCTGGGCACTAAATTCTTTTTGTCAGTTAACCTTGTAATATGTTTGCATAAAATTAAATGCTTAAAACTAAAATGTTTAAAATTAGAAACTGCAAAACTGATTACTTAGGAAAAAAACAGAATCAGAATTTTTTTTTTTAGATAAATAGAAATAATTAAAAACTATGGGAAAATTCATATTTTTTTTTTATCATTCTACATAATACAGAAGTCAATTTAAACATAAATTTTAACATTAAAAAATTTGTTTATAGAATTAAATTTAAAAATAAATTAATATTCTAGTTATTAAAATAAATGCAAGTTATTTTAATACAAGTTATTTTAATAAATTACTTTGATTTAAAGAAAATTTATAGGGTAAAAAATTATTAAAATTAAGTTTATTATAATTAAATTAAAATTATTATAATTAAAATTATTAAAATTAGTAGGGCAGTGTTTCCCAAACTTATGACTTTTGTGTACCCCTTCTAAATTTTTTGTAACGTTAAAAATGAATGAATTATTTACTATAAAAAAATTGTACAAAAGTTAAAAATCACAACTGGCTGTTGACACCACTAATTAATAACTGTTAACTCTGCAAAAATTAGCCAATAGAAAAATACGTAATCGTAAATTTTAATGGCTAGCTCTGTTTTTAAATAAAATATTTTGAAATTGTCGTTTGTTACAAGATATTTTGCATAAGAACGCGTACTCCCGCTAAACTATTCCCATACCCCTGGGGATACGCGTACCACACTTTAGGAAACACTGTAGTAGGGAATACACTTTAACTGTATAACATTTATTTGAAATTAATTATAAGAGGCAGGGACTGAGAGAGGGAAGGAAAAAAAAAAAAAAAAAAACATTAATTTTGAAGAAATTATTTTTCATAATAAATAAAAACTATTAAGATACTTGTGTTTGCAACTTTTTATGACAAAAAATTTTTTAACACGACACTATTTTCAATTAACACAAATATAATTAACAATCAATTAAAATTTACATTACTTTACAAAGCTTATCTTGATTACATTGTTTTACAGTTAAAATTTAATAAAATACAAATCATTTCCCACCATATGATCATATATGATATAAAATGGTCTAACTTGGAAGAAAATGGTTTAAAAATTTTTTTATTGGTTATCCTGCAATTTGCAAATTTTTTATATATTGTGATGAGTAAATGCCAGAACACGAATCGCAATCTGTGATTTAAAATCTCGTGAATACGAATCGTGATGGATGATTTTTTAATTTTTTTAATATTAATACGAAAAACGATGTACAATTTTTAAATCGCGTAAATACGAATCACATATATACTTTTAAATTGCTAGAAGAATCCTAATGTGTGATTTTTAAAACATGTAAATACGAATTGCGATATGTGATTTTTAATTCATGTGACAACAAAAAGAATAGGTTGGGTGAGTGTTGTTAAACTTGAACGGGTTCATGGGACTAAACAAATATACACATGTTTTGAATTATTTTTTTGCAAAAGAAATCGTGTTTAATACAAATATACACATCTCGCTTTTTTTTTTACAATCTCTTCAGAAGTTGTCGATTTGGCTAAGATGCTTTATTACTTTTTAAGTGACAAAAAAATAAATAAATAATTAAAATGGAATCGAATTTCACGAGTTGTAATATTGTGATAAAATATCAGAATATTCAAAATCACAAGTAAAAAGGCAGCAATAACAGGAACGAAAAACACAGTCGAAAAACCTCGTACATTTATGTCAAAATCGGCATAAATAGAGCACATAAATAGTAATCATTTTAATGTGCGATTCAAAACTCCCGTAACTATAGAATTAAAAATATCAGAATTTTTTTAAATCACGGGGAATAGCATAGTAATAACTAAAAAAAAATTATCAAAATCCTTTTATATTTACGATAAAATCGGTGTAAATAAAGCGCGTCAAAAAGTTATGTGCTTAAACGCGGATTCGAAATATAAAGTATCTCAATAGCATATAAAAATGATCAGGACTTTAAAAACCTTGTGGAAATGAGTAGCAATAATTGTCAAAATAGCGATTGAAAAATATTTTGATTTGTGATAAAATCGGATTAAATAAACCACGACAAAAAAATGGTTATCAAAATGAGCGATTCTTTACTCGCAATTCGTAATAATATTGTACTAAAATATTGATATTTTAAAAACCATTCATAAAATGAGTGGAAATAACTACTGAAAAAATGATCATAAGTCATTTAGATTTGTCATGAAGTTTACGCAAATAAAGCGTTTCATAACTTTCAAAAATTAGGATTTCAGAAACTACAAGAAAATAGGTAGCAATAACTACCGAAAAGTCATTGGATTTACAATGAAATAGGCATACACGAAAAGCGTCAAAAGTGATAACTAAAATTTAAAATTCGTGTATCGTAATAATTGATGTACAGTAGGAAACCGATTATCCGGAACGATCGGGACCATCGCTATTCCGGATAACTGATTTTTCCGGTTTTCTGAATCGCTACAAAAAGTAGTTTTTTTTTTTATTGTAAAACCCAACTAAAAAAAAATTATTTGGAAATAATCTTGAAAAAACGAAGTAATACACTAATAATTATTTCCAAAATGATGCTAGGGTAAACATCTTTCAAAAAAGAAAGAAAAATCCTAAAATCATATGAGGAAAAAAAAAAATTTTTTTTTAAATAGCGGGAATATTTATCGAATTTCGCTCCGGATTTTTGGTTTTCCGGTTTTCTGATTTCCGGATAACGGGTTCTGTACTGTATTAAAAATATTGGGATTTTCTAAACTATGCTAAATACATACATACAAACCCTCGAAAAAAAGCAATAGCAAAACAACTTGGATTGAGATTAGGTGGGTCAAAAACTTTATAAATTTTAAATAAATTAACATTTTAAATTTCCGATTTCTTTTTATTTTTTCAAAAAAAGAATTTTTTTTTTTCATTTTGTTCAGATTGTTGCCGCGGGCCGCACATCAAGGGTTGGCGGGGCGCATTTGTCTCGCGGGCTGCAGGTTGCGCACCCCTAATGTAGGTTTTTTTTAAGTACTTTTTTAGTGCTTTTTTTTCTTTCACATAAGACATTTAAAAGAAAAAAGAAATAAATTTTTATCTAATATTTTTTGATCAACACATGAAGAACATTTATAATGAAATATTTATATATATACACCCTGAGGTCTACAACAAAATAAAAGTTATAAAATTATTATGATCCTTTTTTCATCTTTTGTTTCAATTAGACATATTGCATTACATTTTTACTTTCTGCCAAAATCAACAAAAAAAAAATCCCCCTATTTAAATCTTCATATATTGACACATCTAACAGTACAAACACCATTTTTTCTAGTGAACAATCTTTTAAATGTTTGCCATTTCGGAATTACTTTTTGATTACCAATTTTATACTTTTGTGTTTGCCTCTATGATATTCTAGATAATATATGCCTCTTTGTATTCTAGATTAAGTTACTAATGCATTTTTTTCCTCAAAGATTATCCAAAGTTGCATTTTTCTCTAACAAGTCTACATAAAAAAAATATTAAGCGTAAATGACAACATAAGAAAAAAAGACTGTGCTCTTATGGACGGAATAAATGTTTCTTTAACAAGATTTGGCATAAGAATCAAAATTAAAATTCTAGATTAGTGGAACTCCACAAATTAGCTGAAGAGTCGTATGCCAGTCTAATTATTGATTGATACATAAATCATCTGGTAAACAGAAGAAAGTAAGGTATTCAACTTGTTTGTGCAATACATTATTTGATATTCCAAATTTTATGTTTAGCTCAATAATATAATTGCAAGAATAAACAAATACTCAGATAACCATTTCGTTAAAGAAATAAAATAATTAGTAGATCCTTAGGCTTCAAATCACAGAAAATCTGTAAGAAAAAATCAAGCTTCTTTAAAAATATTTACCATTCCATATGAAAGAAAGGAATGCTGGAATCGATGTTTGTCCCAAGTAATGAAGAACAACCTCAATCATCGATTAGAAACTGAGGCAGCCCTAATCACTTGACCCTCTGCTATAACTGCAATACATAAATATTACATATAACTACCAATTCAATATACAAAAAGTTAACTCAAAAATTGTGTAAACAATGCTCATTAACATTAGTGTGAATAATATTAACATAACAATTTCGGGAGAATTAAAAAATAACAAGAAAATTTAAAATTTGTCAGCTAAAAAGATCTAAATGACAATTTTTTTAAATCTGATACACTTAAAAAGAGTGATTACTGAATTACTGTGAATCACTTGTCCCTCTGCTATAACTTCAATACATAAATATTATCTATAGCTATCAAAATGCAAAACAGAAAGTTACTTCAAAGACTCATTAACATTAGTGCGAATAACATTTACGTAACAAATGATTTCTTAAAAATTATGAGATAACAAAAAAATATAAAATTTGTCTGCTAAAAACAATTGTTTTAAATTACATACACAGAACCCGTTATCTGGAAATCAGATTTATTTTTTAATTTATTTTTTAAATAATAGGGATATAAATAAATTTCTTAAGTGATTTTAAATTTATTTTTTAAATAAATACCTTTATTTTTAAAAAATGCACATTTAAATGTTTATTTTCTCATAATTTTCAATTTAAATTATAGAAGAAAAGCTTTCAACTTGTTTATCAATTAATCATTTTTTATTAGTTTACTTTTTAAAAAAAAAAAAAAATCGCACAGAGATTGTCTTTTAGCATGCATTTTTATTAACCACAAATTTTTCTCATATTTTGAAAATGAGAGAGAATTACTTTTTGAAACATACACATGAAAAAGTATAAGATAATTTAAAAACTGCTGACAAAATTCAATTATTACATAACATTACATATCTTGATAAATTTTTACGGTGCTAAGTAAGTGTCCTTTCAAAAGTTCTCTTTTCAGAGAGGAAGTGCCCTGTCCTTTTTTATTCCTAAGGAGAGCTCTGTACTTACTAAAACTAAAACCATATAAATATTAATTATACAAAATAAAATTTTAAAAAAATTCTCAAAGACAATTATTTAAATAATTAGAAGTTATTTAAAATATTTTAACCGAATATTATGGAAGTAACGTATTGAAAAAATAATACATTACTTCACACATGAAGCTAATAATTCGTAATTGATTCGTGATTACATAAATTATATAGAAGAGGTAATTATTAAATCGCAGTAATTTTCTTAATTAAAAATTATTAATTTAACAAAAATATACAATATTAGAGTAATATAATAAAATTTATGAGATTGATTGCAAGCTACTTATCCCATGTATTTTAATTTGCCAAGGTTAAATATAACATAATATATTTATGTTATAAAACAAATATTTCATTGTGGTATACAATACCACAGAAACAAAGTAATTTACTTCTATAGGGGTGTCAGACTCACCCTTAAGTATGTAAATATACAATTTTAAAAAAATTTAAAATAAAGCAATAGATGCATCAGCACCAGCAACATTAAAAGATCAACTTATATGTTTTTAAAATATTAATGAAATATATTTTATTCAATAAGTTTAACAATACAAATAAATTTTTCTTCATCTATTTAAAATATGTTCAGATAAACAACACAAACATTGACTCATTGCATAATATTAATACATTACTTTCACATATTTGCCAAAACAATAATGACCTTGAACTCAATATACATTCAGATAATATGTATGTCATAATTCACCAAATATTTTAAAAATATTAATTATAACCAATAGTTTAATAAAAATCATATAGAGACAAAAAGGTAATATATAATTCAAGTTGATTTCATAACTGATGACCCATATTCATTACCGCTCCCCACAGGGAAAAAGGTGACAAAAAGAAAATTTAAAATGTTGCAATGACAATAACGCATCAATTAATTTTTTGCTACATAAGAAATATTTTAAAATTAATTTTATTTCTTTCGCATCTGAAGTTAATTAAAATTGCATTATTCCATGAATAAACATACATCGTACTTACCTGAAATATGTAAACATTAATATATACCAACAAACAAATAACTATTTTAAATTCAATATCAGGAACGTTTTATAATATATAAACCACAGAAATTCAGCAATAAACTACAATCAACCGATAAAACTGACAGATTGTTATAACATCTTCAGCTGACTGGAGAAGAAAGAAAAAGAAAAAAAATAACGGTATTTTTTCATTGTGCAGATCACTACCGGGTTACAACAATAAACGCTAATTTCTTCAACATTTGTTAAAAGTTTTAAATTCAGGTCGAATTCAAAATAATTGTTTGAAATTAAAAAAAAAATATTAACAAGCATATAAAATCTTAATATCTTACACAATTACAAATGAATAATAATGAAGATATGAAACACTATAAGCGCATCTGCTATATTTATAATAAAGATTGCACAAAACTTGTAAATACGAAAAACATAAAGAAACACTATACCTCACCAATTTTGTAAAATTCAGTAATGAGTCAAAAAATATGTACTTAATAATCATTCAATGAAACTGTATTGTTGATCACAGCGGCTAACAGTAGAACAAAACTACTAAAAAGTTGAATGGAAATTGGGACAGAAATGCTTTCTAACTTTAAAATAGTTAAATACAGAAACATCATTTTCGATTACGAACGATTTCCCATTCCAAAACGAAAAACATATCAAAACAATACACTTATTAATTTTGAAAATTACTAACATACCTGTGCAGAATCCGCCATATTAAAAATTACCTATAAAAATAAAAATAAAAGAAACTAACGGCACCAGATTTGATACTTCATAAGACAACTTTCAATGATTTTAGTTCAAAAAATCGACGTGGAAGCGCTTCTATCGCTAACAATAAATACGAACAGTTTTTTTTAAAGTGGCATGCGTTACCTGGAGGCAATGTAAGGAACTTGGGAAACTGGTCGTTGTCTGTTTATATGTTAGAATGGTAAACTGCATAAACCTGCAGATGGCGCTATTGGTCAGATACAGACGAATGTTTACTTTAATAATGAAACAGATCCAGAAGTTTCTTTCTTAAGTTGCATGCGTTACCTGTAGGCAATGTAAGGAACTTGGAAAAAAGGTCTCAGTCTGTTTATGTATTAGAATGGTAAACTGTATAAAGCTACAGATGGTGCTATTGGTTAAATAATGGCTAATGTTTATTTTAATAACGAAACGGACTCTGAAGGAGACATCCACATCCCGCACTGTATATTCGCGATCGCAACGCTCAAATACGCCATTCCGGAGAAAACGCTGGTTCCATGTTCTGAGCAGAGTCCTTCCCAAGTAGCATCTAATATTAGAAAACATCAGAAAATCGGAAAAATCTAACGTTATCTTGCACAACTTCTAATATTAGAAAGACACAAGAGGTCGCTGTTTGCTCTGCATTACATAATATTAGATTCTACGCAAACTAATATTATCTAGCGTTCACTGTAATATTTTTTTTCATTAGTTTTGATACTAAATAATATTAGAGTTTGTATTTTCT
Source organism: Parasteatoda tepidariorum (assembly GCF_982258835.1). NCBI lineage: Eukaryota > Metazoa > Arthropoda > Arachnida > Araneae > Theridiidae > Parasteatoda > Parasteatoda tepidariorum. The sequence goes on from NC_141765.1 coordinate 21,221,984, forward strand.
GATATTATCTTGAGTTGCTTTTTATTTTTGGAGTAATCAAGTGGAAGATTTGGATGGTAGTAGAATAATTCGGCAAGATAATTTTACTTAATTTTCTGTATAGCTGCGAAGCAGTAAAACATAGAACAATAGTTTTATGTCATTCCATTTATTATTTACTAAGCAATACAGTAATATTAAATAAAATTATTTTAGCGAACTCTGCTAATTTCCCTTTTCCTCCCTCCTACTCCAAGGTACATCTTATGTTCAGCTGATTTTTTTTGAACATTTCAAATTTATTTCAGAAATAATACAACTTCTATTGATATTTTTTCCTTCTTCATACAATGGGTTTTCTGACAAGTTTTATATCATTAATAATTTTCAAGTCTTTAATTTTAAAATGTACTCTTAATTTTTTCAGAAATAAGCTTATTTAATCAAAATCCCAATTGAATCTGCTAGTTTGTAAAACATATTTTATAAAATGTGTAACTTAAGCCATTTGTAATTTCACAATTATCATTCAATTCATATTCTGAAATTGTAAATTAAGAAAACCACATTACATAATTGCAAAGTTAAATTTACATTTGAATTGAGTTGAAAATTTTCCTATTTTTTTTTCCTTTTAAAATATAACTATAAGTCATTCATTTACGAAAATATTAAAATAAAATTATATCTCAGATTTTTAAACTGTTATTTTTTGTAATAATTGAGATAATAAGGAAAATTTAAAAATATTCAAATTACTTACTTGCATAAATTTTTTAACTTCTTTTTTCACTGAAATTAAACGGAAAAGTACTTACGTAACTTTATCCTTTCAGAATCTTAAATTTTACTTACAAAACACTTTAAACAAAACCCAAAGGTACCTGTAGAAATATTTACAGGGAGTAAAACAAAAGAAAAGCCATTATGAATTTTAATTGAAAAAATTTGCCAATAATTTTTCGTAAATGTGAAAATAATTTTACATTGGCACATCAGAAATTTTTACCGATTCAATATTCAATAATTAGTTAAATGCACTATTTACTTTTATTTCCTTAAAATTTAGGTAACATTTAAATCTGGAAACCAAAAAAAGGAAGTAAATATTGAATTTTATCAGAATTAAATTTGCACAAACATTTAATATCATGAAAGAATGATACGAAAAAACATAACATATTTTCTTACTTTAAGCTGAAGTTTGTATTGATCCATACTTGACTATACCATCAGTTATTTTTTGAAAACCTTGCCATCACAAAATTTTTGTTTAAAATCAATCAATTCCATTGTTTGTATTTTGCTGATAAGAGTTTATGCATTACGAACATAGTAAAAACAAACATGACATTATAGGTAAACATCTTGAATGGGACTTTTTAAAAAAAAGATGCAATCACACATATGTTTTCAAAGAATATACAGAACCTTTCAGATGAAAGTTTTTGCTAAGTGAATGAAAGTTTATGAAAGTTATGATTAGGAATTTTTATCATAATGTGAATGTTATTCAGCTTTAAGTCAAAAGAACTTTTTACGATTATAATTATTTTACAATTATAATATTTTAAAAATGATTAAAATAAAAAGGCATCTCTTTGCCTCAAATTTCAAATGAATAATCATTTGACAATTTCTAAAATTAAAATAATAAATACAATGTTGATATTAAAAACTCTCACGAGTTTGAGCTATACTTTAAAATCAGTGTTTAAGGAAAATTGCTTCCGATATCACACCGAAAGATTAAAAATAACCAAATTTTAAATATATTCAACTGTTTTCATGACACTTAAAGCACGATCTACTAAAAAGATTTTTTTAACGTTATATTTCATAAAATTTTATCAATGCAAATATTATACCTGGCAAATCAAATTCCTTTAAAATGTTGAAGATTTATTAACAAAGTGGAAAATAAATTACACAATGCAGTAATTAAGAAGAAATCCATAATAAACATAACTATTTCATAGCATAATAATTTTATTTAAAAACAAAACACACTTGTAAAAAAAAAATTCATCCAATTGTAAATGCAATACATTACCTTCATTGTTTGAAATTACCGTTAATAATCTTTCGCTAAAACACAAGTTAAAAATACATCATTGTTATTAAATAAAATAATTTTTTTCATAACTTTAGAGTCCCGCAGTGGACTGATCGTTAAGACACGGTTCCCAGCAGATCACCGAAGTCAAGCATCACTGGCTACTGTCAGTGTGCGAGTGGGTGACCACTTGGATCAGTCTGCTTAGGGACCGAGGGTGTGCGGTATTGGTCCTCGTTAAACTGTGCTACCGTAAAGTGCAGGTCGACGGGCTACCGAAGCGGAGGGGCCACCCCCTCTGCACAGGATCAAAATTGTGATGGCATGTCTTCGGATCATCCTCCTCGATGTTTCCCAGACCGTCGCCAATAGCCCATTGCGCAGCTCTAGTGCGACGTAAATTAACAACAACAACAACCAAATCATAACTTTAGAAATGTTTGATACAGTTTGAGTTTGTCCTTCCATTTATAAGTCTTTATTTTCTTAAAAATATATTTACAAGCAGTCATTAAATGCTTTTATGCAACAGTTAATAATGTAATTCAGCAACAATTAATAATGTATGTAAAACACAAAACAAGGATGAACCTCACAAGCTTTCCTCCTTCTTCAAACTTCAACATGACAACATCTTTCTTCAACATGAGGACATTCCGCCACGGCAGATTTAAAGTGGTCCTTGCTGAATATCCACACTGGTTGCTTCATTCGCAGTAAGGATTGAACTTAGAACTCCCAGCTTTCCATCAGAGTGAACTGTAAGAGTTACATTAAAAAATATGATATTTGGTGCGTATAAAGCAAAGTTATTTATGAATTATAATTAATATATTGAAATATTTGGTATATGTACTAGTAATTGGATATAGTCATGATTAAAAATAGTTAAAAGATCGAAATGTCATGATGAATAAATTAAGGGCCGAAACATATGAAAGGGTAATTAAATTAAATTAAAGGGGAATGTGATCGTTAAGGAAAGTGGTAGTACAATGCTAATGTGGGATAACATTAACCCAATAGGTTCAAAGAGTCACAAAGTGTGAGGTTTGAACAAATTTGATGATTTGGTATCACCAAATTTGGAAAAAAGGCGAAACTAAAATAAATTAAATATTAAAGATAAATAAGGTAAAGTCATGCTATATCCAATATATATATATATATATATATATGATTTAAACAGTAAGCTGATGTTTCCAATAGGAAAAACTAATAAATTCACATTTATGCATGCCCATAACAATAATTGAAAGGTACTCACCCAGTACACATAGGACATTTTAAAAGACAACCAAAGGAAACACACATTTTTAACTTGCGTTTAAGATTTATTTAAAAAGAATAACTAACAACATAACTAGTGGAAATACGTCTTTAAAACCATTTTTAACAGTAGAAACACCTTTAATAGAAATGGGTGACAAGAGAATTTAACGAAACCAAAGGCGTCATGCATAAAGTTAAATATAAAAGAACGAGTAATTTAACCGTAAAAAAATAAATATGAAAAGAAGACTTAAATTTGAGAGGGCTTTTAATGTTAAAGAAAATTAAAGGTATAAAATATTGATTTTAAATTTTACAGAAATTTATTACAGTTACGGATTTAATTTAAAATAAAGGTTAAGAAAAGAAAAATGTAAAAAAAAGGAATCCCTCGATACGGACCAAAGTCCGCATCTCGGAGAAAAAAAAAGCTAACCTGCCCGAAGGCTCGAGAAAGAGAGAATGTAATTTTAAATGACTTAAAAAATTCCTTAACTGGGGTAGACCAGAAAAACTACGACCAATTAAAATGTAAAGAGGCGGAGAGTTTGAAATTTAAAGGAAAGAGATTGGTTAGGTAGCCCCCCTAAAATTAAAGGGAAGAAAAAGAAAGGCGTGAATAGAGGGGTTGGTTGACTTTCCCCACAGGAAGTGCGATGACCGCAACGACCATGAGAAAGGTCAACAAGAAAGTTAAAAATAAAATTGCCAAATTGAAAAAAGGAATAACGTTTAAAGAAAAATTAAAGGCTTAAGTAAAATTAGAAATTAATTTGTCACTTTACATTAAGTGTAAATGTGACATGAACAATTTCCATTTATAGTATCCAACAGTTCTCTGCAAAATTGAATCGGCTCCAAGAAGAAGTTTCATTGGAAGTGCCATTTGAAAACCAACAGTATCTTCATAGGAGATTTTCTTGAAGATGAAGAGCTACATCAAAATTGAAAAAGAAAATAAATTAGATTTTAAAATGAAAATAAACAAGTTTAAAACTATTAAACATTGAATATTTATTTGAAACTTGAATTATTTAATTTGAAAATGTTTTTAAAAATTTGTATTCCGTATCGTGATCTGTCGCGCCAACTACAATCGCCAAAGGGACCAAATAGATTTGAAACTTGCAAATTTAAAAATAAAAAAAAATTAAAAAAATAAAAATAAAAAAAACGTGCAGATATTTTCCCGGGGATGGTTACGAGTTATACTTTTCCAATTGGTCCCTTTCTGTCATGTTTTTTTAAGTTTCTTGCTGGCCGCTGCCCGGAAGTTGCCATGACTTGGCGATTATTCTGCCACTACGATACGGAAATCTCCCCAAGCAAACTATAACATATTTCCTTTTTTTTAAATTTAAAATTGCAAAACCCTTTAACCCCTTTTATTAGACCTGAAAATAACTACTTGTTATGTGGCAAGTCTACAAAAAAAGTGCTGTAAAGTATTAAATAAGCAATTGCTTCTTTTAAAAATCGTTTAATGTAAAAGTTTGTCAATGCAAAAAGATACTATGAGAATTCCAAATTACAATTCATGGTTGAAAAAAATCATGTAGACGGATAATTCCTTAACAATTCACATATTTCAAAGTTGTAATATATATATATATATTAAATATATTTTGCTCCTCCCTCCAAATATTTTTACATAGCGTTCTTTAAAAGTCAGTATGCATAACAAAATTTTATCACATATTTATTTTTTTTATAGCTGAATTAAATTTTTTCAGTCTCAGTTTACTTCTAATAGAAATTTATTTAAAAAATTTAACAATAATTATTTATTAAACTAATTATTATTATTTAATAATTATTCATTAAACTAAAAGAAGCATCACAGAAACGGACAAACTCAAAGGGGACAAAATCGCAGATGGAAAGTGGAAGCCATCCGTATTGCATTGGTGCAACTTCTGGACCTTCTACACGAATTTGAAAAGGTTGTTATACTCTCGTACTCGCAGGCAGTCATACAGGCCATTGGTTCTGCTGGGACTCCTACATCTGTTGAGGTCCTGCAGTGCCGGGAGTTAATTCGTCATATTAGTCAAGGAAACAAACGCATCAAGTTACAACGGATCCCTGGGCACTGCGGCATTTATGGGAATGATCAAGCAGATCTTCTCGCACTAAAAGGTACTCTTCTGCCTCCAAACAAATGACTCTGGGCTGTCTTTTCACACGAAAAAGCTCTTCTGGAAACAAGCTTTGAAATCGAAATTCAAAACACAAATAAAGGATGGGATTAAATCCAAGACCTGGAGTAGTGAAGATCTTGCTAATATACCCGACTGTCCAAGACGTGAGGCAGTGGCATTGTTCTAGCTGGCTACGGGACACGACTGCGTGAGTGAACATCTCCATAAAATTGGTATTTTCGACTCCCCTCTTTATTCATTATGCGATCTGGGAGAACCTCTGAATAGAGCTCATCTGCGTCGATGCGGGGCACTTTGTGGCTCTGCCGACTCCGAGATCGTCCTGTATTGGGGAGCTGGAGAACGCCTGAGGCTTCAATGAATTCGGTCAATATTTGTAATTGCTTGCTCATTGTTTCGCATTGGCTTGTTTTTATAAATGTAATATGCCTTGCCATTGGAAATAATAAAAAAAAACTTCTATAATACTCTTCGCATTTAAATTGTAAAATATATATTTCAAAATTTTGACGATGCTTTCTCCAGACTCAACTTTTATTTATAATCAGAAACTTAGATTTGTAACTCAAATTTGACATTGTTATATTAATTTATGTATTTTTACGTATGCAAGAAAGTGAAAGAAATAAAACAAACATTTGAAAATATATTACTTAATGAAGTTGCTTTTCGCAACCTGGAAATGCTTTTATGTAATTAATTGCTTTACTTAACATTTTAAACTTTGAAAAATAAATTATAAGGAAATTTTGTTTTCTATTGATTCAAATAAATGTAACGTCATGTGAAAGAAAGCTTAGAATCAATTTCTTCTAATTTTTAGACTTGCAAATTTTGAAACGGTTTTATCAAGATCAATACTTTCAATGGTTAAAATAGCAATGGCCAACTTTGAAAATCGTGCTTAGCTCATAGTTAAACCAAGGCATTCACAAGACTCCACTGAAACACAATGAATAAAAAAAATCTAATACCCTAATTGAGATTAAGGAAATCAAAAACTTTTTATTCAATTACAAACTGTATGAATATGAATGAAGTGCTTTTCTTTCGAAATTTTGATTTTTTTCTGAAAACTCCTTCATGTGTTTTTGGTTTGCTGGGTAACACTAATTGGGTAACACTAATTTGTTTCATACAGAGTTCATGTGCTAATGTTTCCTTAAGATTTTTTGGCTCTTAAAGGGGAAATCTGTTTGTTAATTATTTCCTTAGCTACGTAACGTGTGTCTAATTCTCATTGACCATTTTGTTTTTTGGTCTGAAGTCAATATTTGTCCATACGATCTTTGGAGAATTTCAGTGTTGGATCTAGATCATTTCATTTGTCTTTTAAAAAGATCTTTAGGCTTCATATCTTCTCGACAGACAACTCAAAATATATTCCCTCTGTTCCCCCAAAAAATATGTAACTGCTCGACGGAATTGTTATAATTGTATCAGAACGATATAAAATATTATTAAATTTTTGTAACAAATAGCTAATTTATATATTTAAATCAAACTGAAAGTTTTAAAAGTAAGACGAATAAAATGTCGAAATAAAAGCAAATTACCTTAATTACTCCTCTCCTAAAGCAAAGAATTTCTAGCTGTACTGCATAAATTAAAATTTGGCGGGTATTTTTCTGCCCTCACCCTATCCCATCCCATCACTCCTAAGTTAAGTTCAAAAAAATTATTTCGAATTTAAATATAAGTAATAAATACAAATTAAATACAAAAATATAATAAAAGTATTTATCACCCCACCCTAAGATTTGGGGGGATCCTGGGAATAAATTACAATTAAATTTAATTCATCATAAATCAAAGTTTAGCGTAATCTAAGTAAAAAATTCAAGTTATATATAACATATCATAGCATTTTGTGTCACCCCCTCAGAGTTGGAACCTGGAGCAGATCGTCTCCACACCCCCACCTTCCTAAGCCAATATTTGCATTCAATTTCGAAATGCTTCCAAACCGATTCTCAATGTCGGCTTAGATTACTTTTATTTACATGGAGGAAAAACTTTTTTTTAAACTTAATTATTATAATTTTATTAATTAAGCGTAACATAGCCAATTCAAAATGTGCATTGTGCCATTGCGTCTACTAACTATTCTCGGTCAGACTTTGTTCGTCTACAGTACGATATTCACTTTTCTCTGGATCTTCCTCTGATTTGGTTTAGTTGCTTACTAAACGTCCAAGCGGGAACCACATGGACCACTGTGAATGTTAAGAATGACGGCTAATTGACATCCAGCGGATAACTTTGTGCTATATTGGTGATAATCATCAATATTTATCGTAATTAAGAAACCTATTTAAAATATCGTTACTAAGATATTCAGAAAGTATCGATATTCCATGATATATCACCCAGCTTTACTCGTTAATCGTACATTAGCTGAAAGAAAAGCATCAAATTTTCTACGTTTCTTTCGGTTTTAGGAACCTCGTTATTTCTTACACTCTGTCAACCATACCTATATAAAGCTTTTATTATTATTTTTTTAATTTCGACTTAATTACCAAAACAATTCGTGATCGCAACGCTCGAATATGGCCATCTGTGGACAAAACGGATTTCATGCCTTTGGGCCTCCCCTTCTTTGCTCAGATGGATGGAAATGTATTGCGATGTTTTCCCCTTTCCTACTACTTTTCGTATTTACATCATCAAATATATTATTTTTAAATTTTCACGATGCTTACTTATTAGTATTATGTTTAAATCAATTTCGAGTTCCACACAGCTTCCAAACTTAAAATATTATTATCGGTTTAAAAATTAAAACAGAAACTAACGTACCACCTAAGGAGCATTCACACTACATGTCAGTGCCCATATTTATGGAAAAGATACCCTAAAGAAAAAGTAACAAATAAATTTCAACTTCATAAACATTCAAAGAGGAAACAAATTTGAGATGAGAAATATTCTTAATAGTAAATTTAATCTACACAGTAAAAATTAAAACTAGCACAAATATAATTTTATTTTTGATGTTATAAAAAATTTACAAATCTCTGTAATTAACTACTATAATTGTATTCATTTTTAAATTTTCTTTAAAACTGAGATTATGTAATATACAGATGAAAAATTACTGATGTCTTATTAAACTATTAATGAAAAATATAGGATGAAGTTCTATTTTTTTATGTCCAAACTACATTGGATGTATAAACACTATTCAAATTTTCAGCTTATATTTTTCTGTTTCTGTTATTTTTTTAAAAAGAATAATATATTTAACAACTCAAAACTACCTCATATGTACTTTTTTAGTATTAGTAGTAGTAGTAAGTAATATATGAAGTACATAAATAAAAACTTAAATTGTTCACGACATTTCTGTATACCAAGTTTTATTTTAAGAAATTATATGTCAAACTTCTGCATTTTAAATACATGAAAAGATCTCTGAATACCACTATTATCAAAGTCATTGATTGTTTTCATCATACTAGCTATAAAAATTAAAAAAAATACTCCATTTTGCTGTAATATTAGGCATCTGATACATAATATCATAACATACTTTACTTTCATTATTTTTATTGAAAAGTCATCAATAATATAAATTTAAATATATATGGGATGCATTGGAATAATAATATATAAAAAAAGCCAATAAAGACTGGGTTTTTAAAAAAAGAAATAAAGGCGGGTCTTTTTAATGAAAATTAGCCAGCCTGGTCTTTTTCAGAAAATATCATTTTTTTTGCAGCTCAATTATGCAACAAATATTCGGTGTTTTTTTTTAGATGAAGTAAGTTTTGAGTCTTATTTTGTAACTTAATTAATTGTTAGTACTAATTAATTAGCATATTTGCAGACACTCCCAGAACTATTGAAATGGACACTTTAGTACGTGAAAATCAAATCTCTCTCTCTCTCTCTCTCGCCTCTTTTTTTTCGTTCGGTACAATAATATAAAAAGAGATGTTTTGCGGGAAAGACAATAGACTGTATAACATTATGATTTACAATATGACCTCCAACACGCATGAGACTTTTTTTTATCAATAAAACAATTTAGAGAAGACAATTTACTTTTACCTTTTACTATCACATTCTCACCTTTCATTAAAACAGTCAATTCTTCAAAGTATTCACCTTGAACAAATTTTGAAAGAAGAGAATTAGAATTGTTTGCTTCTTGACCTCTTAATTCTTGAACTCTTGACTTACCTCTCTAATACTTTGGATTCTAAAAATATCTGACACTATACGAAAAAGTTTAGAAAAATTATTTGTAAATGCAAGAAAGCTGTTATGAAACATAACATTTTGATTATTAGGCAAAACACTTATCCCCTTCAACAGAGGACTGCCTTTTATATTTAAAAGGTAAGATTTTTTTGGGATTAGAATTGGCGCACTCAAACACTGAAACCTCATTTTTTCTTAAATCTCGAAACTTGACCACTAGGCTTCATATTTTAGAACTTCTGCACTAACACATTAGTAAGAATGTTAGTGATGTTAAGTGACCAGGCCAGAAAAATGTGACCAGGCTTCAGGATTTCTAAGCGCTTGAATCTTTTTCACACGATCAAGAATATCATTAGACTTTGCCAGAGAGGGGGGCACCAACAAATTAATACAAAATATTTAAATTAAAACGCCTTTTGTACTTTCACATTTTTTTCTCACATCATTTTTTGAGGTGTGTTTCTAACAAAGGAAACTAGGGAAGTGTGACTCGCAAATTTTGAAATAAACTAGTGGGATGTATGCCTTATGAGGAATAATTTTAGGGGGCAACATTCGTTTTGGCCCATAGAAGGTCCTATGAGAGATAAAAAATAATTCAATATGTAGAAAAATCGGTATTTTATTACTTGTTGTTGTTGTAGTTAATTTACGTCGCACTAGAGCTGTACAATGGACTGTTGGCGACGGTCTGGGAAACATCCCTGAGGATGATCCGAAGACATGCCATCACAATTTTGATCCTCTGCTGAGGTGATGGCACCCCCGCTTCGGTAGCCCGACGACCTGCACGCGAAGTCGAGCATTTTATTACTTCAATGCAGACTATTAGTTATTGCAATTGTCTCATACTCCAATTAATTTGCAATTAATTGGTTAATTAATTACTTTTCTAATTAATAAATTAATTGGCAAATTTATTAACTAATTATTAATTACGTAATTATTAATTAATTAATAATTAATTATGTATTAATTAATTATTAATTAATTAATTAATTGATTTGTAATTACATACTCCAATAGTTTTGGAAAAAAAAAAAATTTTTTAAATTTTAAAAAGTTGGATGTCAATTTTTTTTTTTTAAATTAACCTAACAGGTTTTTCTGAAAAACTACAGACATATAAAAATTTTCGAAATCAATTTTGACAATAAATATGCATTATATAGTACGTGAGAGTACCACAAAATTAATTGGAGTATGAGATAATTAAAATGACTAATAGTCTGCATTGAAGTAATAAAATACCGATTTTTTCATATGTTGAATTATTTTTTATCTCTCACAGGACCTTCTATGGGCCAAAACGAATGTTACCCCCTAAAATTATTCCTCATAAGGCATACATCCCACTAGTTTATTTCAAAATTGGCGAGTCACACTTCCCTAGTTTCCCTTGTAAGAAGCTAAAATCGCTTATTATGATACCATTATGTGCAGATTCATTATAATATAAATCTAAATCACATTTTTTTCCTGTTATCGATGTATTTTGTACTGTATGGTGCAATCTACCACTCATTGTAAGTTTAAAAATTACTTCTGAAAAATTACTGTCTCGGTCACAGGTCCTTCAAAAAATTTTCATGCTTCTTCCTCGCATAACGTAAAAAATTTTAGATAATAAAACTTTGAAATTTCACATACATTTAACTAAAGTTTTAAAGAACATTTTGATAAGAAAATGTTAATTATCGATTGGCTTTTGAATGTTATCATTTAAATGATAAATTCAATTTTCTCTTCTGTAACGCGTAAATGGTTCAAGTTTGCAAACAAAGTTACATTTTTACATTCTTAGTTGAAGTACATTTTTTCAACCACGTATTCTATCTAAAGATATCATGCTCCGTTGGGTACAAACTTCGAAATGGTTATGCCCATTGAATTGTAAAATTCGTTTTTTTTTTTAAATTGCTATATAATATAATTTTACGGACAAAAAAAAGGACTATTTTAACCAAGGGACCAGTTATAAATGTATATATGTAAGCAAATATAAAGAGACTTTAAAAATTTCCCCCTACGATTCGTTTTTTTTCCTTCTTTTTTTCCCCTCCCCCTTTTCCAAAGATGCTTTTAAAGTGAACAACTATGTTCGACAAAATGCTAATTTCTCCATTTGAGAAATAGAGCGAGTCAATCGGCTCAAAATATAAAATTCAAACAATATAGCATAAAATTTTTAAAAAATTTTAAATTTGAGCCCGGGAAACGAATGTTTACTGACTTACATTTCAAAAATTTTGCCACATACGGCTACAGTTTATATGCCTATGTCTTCTTTTCTCTGCAGAGCTGAAAGCTGACTTTCCATCAAGATTTCTGTTTCGCTCTGTAGAAGCTTTTCACATATTGGCATATGACTGCAACGCCTAACCTTTCACATAGCTAATTAAATATTGTTTAGTACAGATCAACAAGAAATATTCTTTCCTCTATGATTTAAATTTACTTTTTCTTTTATAGTAATAAAATTTAAGTTCAAGAAATAAACCGAAAAAATTAAGGTAGTGGAGGACCAAATTTCGAAAAATACGACTTTTTCTTTATTTCTCAGGAACTATTGGACCGATTTTGCTCCAATTTTTCCATTTAAAATTGCATTCTTTTAAATGGTGTAAAAATAGTATACCTCACAATTCTGAAGTTTTTCGACTATCACTAAATAAAATAACAAAAAATATATTTAAAAAAAATTTTATTTTGCACGGAATTATCTTTAGAAAAGCAAATTTTTTAATTGCATGCAAAACTTTTTTCAGATCGCTTAATAAATTTTTGAGATAAGGTGAAATACGCAAAAAGTAAAATTAACATTAGGGGTCCAAACTTTGGACCACGCTCCTAACCAAACTAATGGGACCATATTTCCCAGATTACGGCTACCCCAGGGTCAGAAATCCGAAACAGTCGAAAAAAAGGCATTTTTAATCAGAGAAAGTACGCTTTTGTGTCTATTTAATTAGTAAATTTGACGGTACCCTATTGAACCGTTAAGAATGAATCCTAGAACATAGCGATCCGATCATTAGATAAAAAGCTATTCCGGTGGGGTGTGTCTGTTTATATTTTTACGCACTCTACATCGATTTGAAGTATATGACAATATTGATACTGGTAACAGCAAAATATTTTCTAATTTTTTTATAGGACAATTATTTAGCTAGTGGTAATCCGCATGTAAATGCTTTAATAACTTAAAGGATTATGATTAGAAGAGGAAAATAAGGTGAAATGATGTTTACTTTCTATATTAATATCAGACTTAAATAAAAGCGTCTCCAATTTTGCTCTTTTTCGTATAACTTTGTTAATTTTAATAACAGAAAATTGCATTTTCCTCAGATGAATTTTTGCCGCTATAGCGGAAAGTTTACATTTTTTCTAACTCGTTATAAATAAAGAATTTTTAAATCTTAAATGTTAATGTTTTGAAGCTAGATACCTCACAATTGGATATTGGACTTCTCGCAATATGAATCTCGATAAATCAAGCTTTTACTGTACTTAAAATTTTTCAAAAATACAAAATAAAAGTTTGATTTAAAGCAGTGTTTCTTAACCTTTTTGGTATAATGGACCCCTTTTAAAATTTTTTAAAATGTCACGGACCACCCCCTGTGAAAAAAAATGTCGCAAAAAACTTCAATTATTAGAAAACATTTAATTTTATTATTTTAATAGTATACAAAATTTTTAAAATTTAAATTTTTAATGTGAAGTTTGCTGCTGCTTTTCCTTAATTAATAAATTGGATTGGGGGATGATATTCGACAAAGCAAAGCGCATATCATGCTCAACATTCAATCGATTTCGATATTTTGATTTTATTGTCACAAGTGGGGAAAATCCCGCTTCGCAAAGATTCACTGTAGCAAATGGAATTATAGCTGCCATAGCTCGCTTTACAAGCAATGGGTAGGCTTCCAAACATTTTAAAAATTAGGAGTAGTCAGCGGACCCCCAAAATATGACTCATGGACCCCTTAGGGGTCCATGAACCACGGGTTTAGAAACCCTGATTTAAAGAATAAATATTTGCTTCTATGGAAAGTGTATTAAAATTTTACTAAACTAATTATAAATGTTGCACAAATTTTCAAGAAAAAAATTACAATCTTTAATCTTTGTGTTTCCTTTATTTTTCATTTCAATTGAGTATTTTTATTTTAATGTTTCTCCTTTTAAACTTATTAAATTGAATATGTATTAATCGTCAATATTACTAATAAAAAAGAAAGGTAAAGGGAATAAACCTTGTGATGTACATTTACAAAACAGAAATAATTTAATTCCAAAAGATTATATGAGATAATTTTTCTTTTTCATTTCGTACAAAATTCTTGCCAAATAAATAAACAAATATATAAAATTTACAATTTACCAAAAATAAGTAAATAATAAGAAAGATTTAATAACATTCAGAACTTAGAGTACAAAGGAACTGCTTGGTAAAGTTTTAGGACAAATTCACTTTCACGGAGGACATCAGAATTGAAACAAGCTCACATTTGCTTTACATTAGTAGGAAAAAACATGAAAATATTCCATGGTTAGCTCGAGGGCAAAATAATTCTCATCCATGACGTGATCCCTCTGCCACTGGTTGTATTGTATGTCGGAACTGTTGTAAGTGCGAACTGAGAGCAGTATGCGAATTTACATGGAGATTCAAACCCAAGTCTCATCAATGAGAAGTGAGTGCTAAATCGCTTATAATATAAGCCATATCGGCTCTAGAATATTTATTATTTAAGCTGTAAGAACAATGGAAAAATTAAAATGTAGTATTATAAATTTCGTTACAACATAAACGTACTGTATGCCAATCAAAGGAGTTGCTTAGCAGTTTTGTCATTTCTCAATTTTGAAAAAAGCTGTGTTCATAATAATACAAAAAACAAACAAATAAATAAATAAAATTTGGCGTAATAGAATAAATTTTTATTTTTGTCGGATTTTCTTATACATTTTATTGACAGGAAGATGAACTTTTCCGACGAGAGCAGAGATTACCATCGTGATTTGTAAGTCCATTTTGTTAATTATAATTTTTTAATTATATTAACAAAGAAAAATTATTTTCCTGATAAGTTGAAAACTATTTCTGATGGAATAGCAAGTACATTTTAACTAAAGAATCATTGAATAGTTCGTAAAAAAACTTAGTAGGTATTGGTATTACAAGTCTAATTTGAGTAATTCTTATTTGATTAATTCTAATTTGCTGTTCATATTTGGAAAACAAAGCTGGCGCATGCATACACTAAACTTTTTTTAATTTCATTTTATGGACAGATGATGACAGTAATTTCTCGATTTCAGCATCATGCTCCCAAACCACCCAACCATACATGGACTTTCAAGGCTCTGAATCAATAGTTAAAAATAACTATTGTATAAGGTCAGAAACGAGCGATGAAACGTAAAATGGGCCGGATCATGTTACTAGCCAAAAATGACATCACTGCATATAGGAAGGGAAGTGGTGTGTATTGGCTGGCATTAGCACGACTTAGGCGATAAATTTCGTTTTCGCATGTGCTTTAGTTTTATTTCCTCCTTCTAAATGCTTACGCAATACAAGGCCGTTGATGGGGAGGGGGTAGGTTTATATCCTCTTCAGTATTTCAGACAATATTTATGTTAGAATTGATTTAATTCATCAAAGTTAAAAACAAGAAAATAAAACTAATTAAAGTTTTTGCAAATATAAGAATTTTTTTTCTCCCTATGATAGAGAACTATTGTAACTATGTATTTTAATTTCATCCTAAAAAATCGGACCCCTGAATAGCCCTTAAGTCCCTGATTTATCGCAAGGCCTGAGAGGCCCAAGCTTAAGACCCCTAAGTATTAAAAAAAAATTTCTTTTTTGTGTTTTTCCTTAAAAATTGTCTATCAGAGTTAGTAATAAGTTAATTGTCTATCAGAGTTAGTAATAACTTAAATATATATAAGCTCAAACTTACTAATATATCGCAATTTACTTGTGTTATATATAATTTAAAAACACTTCATAATCAAACAACATGTCAATTTAGTTTAAAGTAACGACATATAAATTTAGTTTAAAGTAACGACTCCCCGACAGTTCTGTGCACCAGGCCCTGTTGCCCATGACGTAATAGCAATATAGTTGAATATCTGCGACTTTGATTATAGAAATGACCACAAAACTGTGCAAAATGTGAAGTCTTTATTATTTTTTCATAATTTTAATCATTCAAAGAAATATTTATTTAATTCCATGCCTTACACATTATAAACCTATTTGCAATATAATCAAAACAAAATATTATCTACAATCATAGTATTTATATTAATTAACTCTGCTTATAAAAACTTAATCCCAGTAATACTCGCTCTATTTTTTGCCGTCAGTGCTTTTCTTAAAATTCAGTTTATTGCATTATTGTTTTCTACTGAACAGTCATTTCTTTAAGTTTTTAAAATATTAGACTACTAAACGCATTTGAAAACTAATGTAAGTTATATATCTTAAGACTAATAAAATTAATAATAAATTTATCAAATAAAAATCAAATAGAAAAGAAAATTATAAGCATATTTGTTTAATGGCAAAAATTTTAATAAAATTCACAAGTGTTAAAGTTAGCAATATTTTTAAAGTGCCTAAATCGTCTATAAAATATTTATTATCCTTAATCTAAATCATTTTTAATTGAAATTTAGATTTTGATCACAGGAGTAGCGTTATAGGAGACACACTTTTTATTTCAAGAAAACTGTTTATTTTAAATTGTATGAACATATGCATATTTATTTTGTTTATGTATGCCTATTTGTATATTAATGTAATAAAACTCAAGATAACAGTTTTCTAAAAACCGAAAGTGTGTCCCCTTCACTCTACGCCCAATATTCGTTTTAAGCATATTGAACTGCTTAAATTTTACTTTAGAAAACCTGGAAATGTTCGAGAACTCTCTTAAGTCTAAAGATACTATCTTAGAATATCAAAAAATGAGAGATTAATGACTGAAATGTACAACAATTTTTTTCGGTTTGAATTATGTTAAATTATTTTATTTCCCATTTAATCAAAAAAATGTAATGTCCCCACTTTAATACAGCACAACTAAACTCCATTTACACTGAAAATACATCCTTAATTTATGGTATATTTCAGTGTTGTATTTTCACATCTTAAACCTTCACATTGGAAAATTGAACACAGAAAAAAAAAGTATCGAAAAAAAGTCACTGAAAATAAGCTCTAGAAAAAAAATATATAAGAAAGAACACAAAATAAACTCAAGAGAAAAGCCCCCCAAAATAAAAAAAAAGCTTTGAAAACAGCACCAAAAGCAAAAAATCCCTTTAGGAACTATAAGAATTTATGTACTATTCTAATTTAGGCCGCTATGGAAATTAAACCTGGAATTAAATGGTGTTTCATAAAATTTAATTTTTGACAGTATTAAAAACCTGACGTGATAGAGCAAAACGGCTTTCAGATTTGTTATCAGCATAACAAATTAAATTAGAAAAGGGAAATACCATGCTAGATATCTATAGCTTGTTTACCATTGTTATAAACATTATCTAGCTTTCCGAATAATTACAGATGCTTGCAAAATATATAGTGCAACCATGTTTAAACAAAGTGTTACAAAAGAAAGTTTTTTTTCTCAACTTTGAACGAAATTTTTAATAAAACATTACGATTATTGAAATGAATAAATGAATCAAATGATTTTACAAAATTCCTTACATGTAGAAACACATCAGTGCCAATGCTATTAATTTCTTAGTAATTTGCTTGACAATGCCAGTTATCAATGCATACTTGCAATGCCAGGTACCTAGTCCATTCATCTCTTCAGCATACAAACCAACACCTATCGAATCATTTTTGTAACGCCTTTCCGTTTTAAAAAAGTAGTTGGAATTGCCCATATTCTGCAGATCTTGTCTCGTATGCAGATGGATTCTTTCAAAATTATCAGCCAAGGAGTTTCTAACATCATTTAACAACTTTTGCAAGGAAATTCCATCCGAAATTTTTTTTCTATATTTGAAAAGAAAAGAAAAAAATTAAGTTCATTTCTTAATAATACAAAATTATTTCTGATCATTTTGTATTATTTTATGAATAAGCTATTAACTAATTACTAAGGTTCCTTTAAATATACTAAGAAAACAAAGTTAAATGTGAGAATAGTAAAACCAAAGCCTGTTGTAAACCTACCTTACTTTTAAATCAAAAATATCTGATTGTCGTTCAACAGCCGACCCAATATTTTGGGTTTACGACTAGTCATGTTCAACCCCGTATCGTTTAATTTTGAATCCAATCCAGAAGACAAGGGAACTCCAGTATCAAATATTGGGTAAAATTCGCCTTCGTAAGTTTGAACCCAATCCAGAAAACAAGGGAACTTCTGGATAGTATTGGGGAAAATTTGCTTTCGTGGAGGACTTTTTGATGGAATTAACCCGCATTTGCGTTACATGGAGATGAAGTCCTCCCTCGGTTAGCCTGACGGCAAGGGGACTTTAACCCATGATCCGTCTACCACTGAGGATATTTCACGTCAGCACTGTGATCGGTGCTAGCCGGCTGCCGAATTCGTATCGACCAGCCACTGCTGGGATTCGAACCCGGTTCACGTCATTGGAAGGAGAACGCTCAATCCCCTGAACCATCACGGCTCTTTCTCTGGTTTGCTTAGAATAAAAACTAGTAAATATTAATCAGATATTTTAGTTACCTTGTTTGCAGAAAAAACTACATATAAAAAAGAGCCATATAATCAAATCTAATCAATAATATTTACTGCTACTTGAAATTATTGAAAATTGCTAGAAATTATCGAATTTTGTTTGAATTACGAAATTATAGCTTTTTTTAATACGTTCGATGTTAGATAAAAAATAACATCTGTAAACAAAGCACGTGTAAAAACCAAATCTCAAATCTCTCACCAAAATACTATCCAATACAAAACATCTCCCTTCACACATACAGCGATGTCATTTTCGGCCGGTCCATTTTGAGTTTAAGCGCTTTACGCTCCCGTGCCACAGGTCCTGGGTTCGATCCTCGGACCGGGCAAGGTTGACTCAGCCTTTCATCCCTTCAGTGGGTCGATAAATGAGTACCAAGCTTGCTTGGGAACTAAGCACTGGGGGTTTCGCGTTCGGTTGACCACCTAACCGGAACATCTGCTCCTGCACCCCAAGCCCAAGGTCAAGAAAACTGAGACGGGCACAGTAGGCCTTGGCCCAGTATGGGCTGTCGAGCCCCTGAGTTTAGTTTAGATCAGAAACGCTGCGTTTCGTCATTTTCTCCGAAAAATAAGCAACAATAAGAGTGAGTTTTCTCAGAAAGAAATCACAACATTTAATTTATTCCACAGCCAAATTTCAACTTAAAGTAGACAATGGTTTATAGGTTATCTAAGTTCTTGTTATTTATATACTAATTCAATAATTGCCACTAGGTCTAGATAAATATAAAGTATCTGTAAATTTGTAAGTGAAAGCCTTTAAATGAAAAGTATTTTTCTTACTATATTGATACGGATGATTTACTTAATATAAAAAATAAAAATCTTTCGTGGTGCCGGAGGCACTCACGGAAATGCTCACGATTTCGGCACAGCTTGGCATTCTTGGCGGAAACTTTTATGTCAAACCTGCTCTGTCGCCAAATTGCTTTTGCGTAGCGTTTGTAAACAAGGGATAGAATTGTTTTCACTATTTTATTACAATTTTCTTCATTGTTTTTGTGTTTTCATAAGATCATGTAACTCAAATATTAAAACACAAAATTATCTTTGCAATATTTAGTAATAATTTTAATTAAATCTTTCAAATTTAGTTTTAATCTGAACTTCTAAGCTGGAATTTAATTTTAAAATTTTATGATTGTGAAGAGCATTGATCTGATGACGTATTCTGATACATTGATTGTATTGACTTGTTTGGAGTTTTCTCAGAAGTGTTTTTTGTTTTCAATTTCTCAGTAAAAAAAAAATAATAATTAAATAGATAAATGAAATATTATTTTTACTGATTTGATTCAAATTTTAATAAAATCATTTAATCGTGTTTAAAGTTATAGTTTTTTTTAAAATTAAACTCCAAATTTATAATTGAAATGCGTGCAATGGAAACTAGTGTTATACTTGCGAACAACTTTTTTTCGAGTTTAAGTGTTGTTAATTATGATGAAAGTTGACAATGTAATTTTCTCGATAAATCAACTATAGATATTTTTTAAGATGCAAGCAATCACGGTGGATAAAACAAATCAATTAGGTTAAAAATAGCATAAATGCTAAAGAACAAATAAAAGCAAAAGTTCTCTTAGAGCCCTAAAATATAAATTATATTTTACTTTTATATATACTTAAGTTCAGATTGGTCTAATCAAACTGAAGAAACAGAGAAACTCTTATGTCGAGGAACTGTAACTAATTTTATTATACATGTTTATTTAAGTTTTTAAAACTATATACAAAAACATCTGAAATATATTTCATAATTAACAAAATAGTTCACTGTCGCCTTCTAAGGATAAATTATTTTAAATGTATAATTTGCTTTTGTAGATCCATTTCCTAAGATATTCCACAATTAATTATTATTTGTGTAAAAATATCGATTTTTCTGTGAAGTATTTCTTATTATTTATTTTGAATCTACCATTCATTTTTTTTCCTTATACTATTATATAATATCTCATTTAGTAATGTTATAAGAAATGGCACTCTTTTTTTAGTCGTATAATTATAAAATAAAACTTGGTTCTTGTACTTCATCACTTTTGAAATTGTATTTGAATGAAATAATGTTAAAGTAAATTTGATCGGATTAAAATTAAATAAAACTTTTTTTTCTGAATTTTTATAATTTTTGAAACTTTCAAAATATTGAAGTAGTGTCATTAAAATCTTCATCTTATTGAAAATGAATAAAATAATAAGGTTAAAGTAAAGTTCTACGTATGATGATGAAATAAATATTTTTTTTAAACTTTTATAACTTTTGAAACTGCAAACAAATGAATAAAATGATAAGGTTAAAGTAAAGCACTTTAAATGTATTAATTGCTTTCTCAGGTCTATTTCTTCAGATCTATCTTAATTTATTATTTGCGTAAAAGTATCGATTCCTTTGTGAAAAATTTCTTATATATATTTTCAATTGAAAATTATCACTTTTTTCTGATTAAATGTTTAATTTGAGGAAAAATGATTTAATAAAATCTCCTACATCTGATAAAGAAAACAAGTGAGGCAACTTTTTTTTCAACTGTATAAAGTTCTTCTTTAACTCATTTCTCAAATCTATTATAGTTCATAACTAACGTAACAGTATGTATTTCATTGTCAAGAATTTTTATTACGCATTTGGAATAAAAGAATTAATTTTTTTTCCTAATTACGCACCTGAAATGCTGAATTTAGCGATAAAAGCAATTTTTGCAATGTACTGCAATAAAAATACCTTATATAAAATTTTCTTACATTTGAATTGGAAACTGAATGCAATATGCTTTAGTATATAGTGAGCACACAAACCTTTATATATATAGCATAGTAAAGAATGGTAAACTGTCTTAGCAAGTAGATTAAAAAAAAAAAAATAGATTTTACACTTTCAAGAACAATAATAAAAGAAAAGAAGTTGAAAAATATAATATTTACAAGAATCTATTTTTAAATAAAATCTTAGACATAAACATTAAATTAAGTATGAAATTTTCATTCAAAGCGAAAACTGCTTATAAAAAATACAAGAGCGGTGTGAAGATAGAAGTGAATAAGAAAGAAAGTTTTAACTAGAATAGAACCATCATTTTACTACTCAATCAACGTAATAGGGTTGCACGCTGTAGCAAGATGTGACGCATAGATCGGTTGGGTTACCATATTCTCAATTTTACGGTTTTCAGAGAGCTTATTCTCGACCGCGCCAAGCGGTGCCAAAATCGTGAGCATTTCCGTGAGTGCAAACCGGAGTGCCCCAAGTAAATTTCTTCATGAGAGTCACCGAAAATTTTGTGTTAACAAGGAAAAGTTTCAAGATGCTCATCCTACTGCGAAGTTGAATATTTTTATTTCAAGGTAATGATTTATTTTTTACACTATTTCGATTCATAAAATCTTCACGAATTTATGAATTTTATTATGTCGATAAACATGAATTAAAGTAAAAAATTGTCCTTATACCCCCTCAAAAAAAAGTTTATATGGAGAAATAGTATATAAGTTGTCGATGGAGAAATAGTATATAAGCTTTATTTCTTGTTTAAAACTTTTGGAGAAATCAGAAAAAGGTTTTGTGTCTGGTATTTTATTATAAGAAACCCTAATGGATTAAATTTTCAGACATTTCTTTCAAAATGTTTGAAAGATGCAGTTTTGCAAAAAGGCTTTCGGTGTGTTCTATTACATTAAAGTAATGCTGAGATCACCAAAAAGTTGAACGACTTTCCACTGAAAGAACTGTGCTTCCCAAAGAGTGAGAAGTTATTTGTTGGTAATTAACGGGATCCTTATTTTTTCTTCATGAAAATTGTGCTAGGTGTTAAGTTTGTAAAGGTTAATTTACTTAAAATATTATTTTATTGTAAGACATTTTCATCAGAAATCTCAAAAAGTATTAAAAATAATTGCTTTAATAAAAAAAATAATAATAAATACAGCTGACAAACACGGCAAATTCAAGTCTAGTGACCTTAAACTGTTTTAAGTTTATATATATATATATATATATATATATATATATATATATATATATAACACAAAAAGCTTCGATTAATCTTTTAATATTAGTTTCTTCGCTATAAAACAACTCCTAATTTATTACTAATTAATTATTCAAGTCGAAATGCTTTCTCACACTTTTAAAAGCCACATCCTGTTCTTAAATCTATTTTTGGTCCAAGTATGCATAAATTTACGTAAAGACATTTTTCCCTTTAATCTTCATAGGAATCACTCGACCTAGCAATAGTAATTTCTAAGATTTCCCTCTTTTCCTTAAATAGAGACATTTTCGGATTTTCGGCAAGGTTTTTCCTACCAGAAAGACTGATCGTCGATGAAATAAACTACACTTTATCGCTCGCCACTCAACAAAGAATGAACTAATAAAATTCTTCTGCTTTCATTAAAATCCTGTGTCTGTTCTCCTGCTCGATCCGACTGCGCCATTTTACACACACACGCACATATATATATATGGAGCATTTGCGTTACATGCAAAAACCACGAAAACCTCCCACTGTTAGCCTGACTGCAAAAGGAATCTAAACTATGATCCGTCTATACTGCGGATATCTTAAGTCAGCACTGTGATCAGTGCAAGCCGTGTGCGGAGTTCGAATCGATCAGCCATCGCTGGGATTCAAACCCGGTACACCTCATTAGAAAGCGAGCGCTCTTTCCCTTGTCATTTGGGTTGGTATTAAAATTATAAGGCTACGGAGTTGAACATTAATAGTCTAAAACACAAAAATAATCACGTATTGAACACAGGTTATAAAATGAAATAAAATAAAAGAAATATGAGAAGGTAGTCGCATTTATTGTGAAGCCAGGTTGAAAAATCGACTTGCTTTATTCTTACAAAGTATCCAGAGAACCAGAGAACCAAATAATAAAATAAAAATTTATATAAAGAGAAACTAAAAATGAAAAAACCAATAGTCGTTATCAAGACACATCTATTGGTATAAATTAATGCGATATTTCTGAATAAAGAATAATTATTCTAAGATAAAAATTATTCTTTATATGTGTCGATATCGCAAAAAACATTTTGTTCAAAAAGATCATGAAATAAAAAAAAAGTAAAAAGTAATCAAACTTACCGGCGTGTAACAAAATGCGGTTTAGGTTTAAAAGTACAATAATTAAACAGTTAACAAAATTCGCGAAGAGGTAAAATATTTGAAGTTGTGCTTATAGCTTGAATTGAATGAAAAAAATTAAAAAATATATATTTGATTGAAGAAGAAGAAAATTTTTTTTATATATATTATTTATAATTTTATATACAGGGTGATTCTAAAAAGATTTTAGGAAGTGATAGTACACACCCAAAGAATGCATGGTCGAAAACAAAACCCAAAACCGCTAGAGGGCGTCAAAGTTTATGTTCTTATATGAGACAAAAACACACAAAGAACGATAAAGTTAAGTTATAAAAGCAAATTTAATGGCATGTGATTACAAAAAGTATTCAAAACAGTGGCCGGCAGCGGCTATGCTGGTACAACGGCGAAGAAGAGATAGGCGAACTTTCCCTGCAGCGGCCGAAAGCTTGGCGACAAATAACGTAGCGCAGTGACTCGCAATAGGAATGGAGCTTTCTCGTTTGCATGAAAAAACTTTCCAAATACGCCAGCACCTTTGCGTTTTGTTTTCGACCATGCATTCTTTGATAAAAATTGTTTATCTGGGTGTGTACTATCACTTCCTAAAATTTTTCCCATCTTATAAAATCACCCTGTGCTCTGAGGTTATTGGCCAAAAATCAAAAATATCTTAGCTTTGAGCACCAATGCATCCCTCGGTGATGTGCTTACTTACTTTGGGCAAATGAGGATTTCATAATTCTAAAATCACCTAGCAATATTTTGTTACTTTTCCCCTCTTTTTTTATTTTGATAATTTTCTTTCTCTTTTTTTTCTTTTTAAACAGTCTCAGTTTATAACGTTATATATGGTTGAGGTTCTTTGCCATGAGTACACATACCACTGCTTTAAGTACATACTCATTTGATTTTTGAAACAATAAAGCTGCTACTAGTTGGTGAACCTTGAAACCCAATATTCAAAATCAGTTTCAAATATTTACAATAAGTTTAAATTTAATAAAAATTCAATAATGAATTCCAAATATCTTCATTATTAAAACGAAACTGGTATTAACAAAATAGTTTTGATAATACGCCACTGACTGAAAGAATTTCCATTTTTCATCTCTGTTTCCTCTTTAAATCTATTATTATATTTAAAATCCATTTCATTAAAACGCATTTTTATTCTTAAGGAAAAAATAAAGATATTGAATTTCTTTTAAATAGTTCTACAACTTCCATTGTTATATATTTAAAATACGAACATTTTGAACGAACTTGAAATCTTTATCGTAAAAGATCCCAAGTGCTGAAAAGAAAAAGTTAATCTGCGAAAAAAAAAAGAATCGATTACAGCTTGATCTATTTGAAGAAAAAGTTCCTCTTCTTTTGTCATTTAGGATTTCAACTAAAAATAAATGGAGCATGAAATTGAAATCATTTCTTTTATTGTAGATTCACGAAATTCAACTTATATCTGAGAATGCGAAAGAGATTCTGAGAAAAACGCGAAATTCTATTCCTCTTTCTTTCTTGCTTTACTTTCTCTTCTAAAGATCCATCTTTTTGTTCCTCGTAGAAAGCGTGTTATCCGATCTCTCTAATCATGTCCTTCTTTCTAACTTTTTAAAAAATAAATGAAAGATTTAGACAGAAGATGTTGTTTTTCAGGAGATATTGGTTATTTAACTTTTTTTATAACTTTCATTTTTAAAGCAGGAATTGTTATCGCTCTCTCGTTGAGTTACATTCTCTGGGTGCAGTATTATTGATCACAGCTCTGCGTAACATGTAACTATGACAACCAAGACCATTTCCTTATAGCTCAGTACAAGCAAAACTCTTTCATTTAGTTTGGATTAACCATCCATTACCAAAAGAGAAAAGTACATTCATTTAATGTTCGCCTTTCAATCACAAAATGAACGAGAAAATGACCCAAGCATCAAAGAACATCTTCTGTCAGCGTCTTAACTTAAATTAAATCTGCCTAGCTTTATGTACTTCATCTGTTACTTTTAATTTCTCCCATGATTTTCTTATATCTCAACATAGTAGCAGTCCTAATTATTTTAGTTCTCAATTACATTTCATGATTCATATTAAGAGATTAAGGGGGTATAGATTGTTGGAATCACTGGGGAGAATTTTAAAAGTCTGGCAATAAGAAGAGAATATTCCACAGTGGCGACATCACAGTGACTAATACGCATGCGCGTATTCTTACTACAAATTTAAGGAGTTATCGAATAAACACCGGAGAGTATAACTCAGGTTTGCTACTTCATTGGGAGCAAACTTTAGTGCTGGGGCTGATCGCTGTTTGTAAAGAGGTTGAAAAACAGGGAGCACGTCTGAGTTTAAGAAGGAAAAACTCAAAAAACTGAGTTAAGATGTTTATAGGCAAACCAGGTCAGTAGATGTTAAGCACGAAACATTATAAAGTATTTAATTTAATACGATAAAGAATCATAAACAATTTTTTTAAATTTTTCATTGTACCTAAAAGCTATAATTTACATATTTAAACATACTTTAAGGCAGTAATGTTTACCTTTTTCTTAATTCATACATCAACTATAACATTTCGTGAAATTAATTAATTTTTACAATTTTACCTGCACTCAAAATATTTCGTGATTTATAAGTATGTAAACAAACTTTTTTAATAGTCTGTGAGTTAATTTATAATATTATTTAAACGTTATATTTTATTTTTATGACTTAAATTAATTTATTATAAACATTAGTTTTACTTCCGCACGTGTTTACAAACACATATTCATTTGAAATTCATGAAACATATATGAAATTCATTTGAAACATATTTAAACAATTCGAATCTAATCTCAAATGTTTCGGTTTTTAATTTTTACCCTTCATAAAGAATGCAACTTGTTAATTACAGTTAATTAATGGCTTTTTTATATATCTTTTTCATATGTTACAATATTAATTTGTACACTTATATATTATATTTTAAAATAGCTTAACATCACAGCCATACGTAGTTAAAACAAAAAGTCGTGCACAGTTTTACATTTTGTTAATAATTTAATAATTTATTATTTTGTGAATAATAAAATTCAGTAATTTTCTATAAATTAAAGTTAATAAAATTATAAATTATAATTAAATTATGTAGAAAATTATGCAAAAATATTATTTATAATGTTATATATCATTCCAACATTCATCTTAATGTTACTTTTATAGTGTATGTTTCGGTTTCGAATTGTCCGGATTACAACTTCATTGTTCCAGTTTATTCAGTTTTTTTAAAAATCTGAATTGAAACCAGCTGTCTATCAGATTACGGATGAAAATAAAAGTTTAAGTACATTATTGATATTGTATTTAAAATGCAAGGGGCTTGTGTTTGAGTGAACTTACTGTGGAATAGAAGGTTTATGAACTGAAATATAATGTAAATAAAATTCAACAGAAGTATACTATAACTAACATTCAATACAGAATTTATGATTAGTTATTTTTAAAGTGTAACAGTTGAAGTGATTTCTAGAAAAAAATTAAATTGTTATATGATAAGTTATAAGATATTTTGCAGTTATAAAGATGAATTGATAATTAACTATATAAGTTTTGCAATGGTAATAATACTTCCTTTTATTAAAATATAATCTACTTTGTTTTTAAATAGGAAAAAATTCCCATAATGTCAAAGATTTTAATAGTTTTTGCGATTTTATAAGTATAATCTTTAAATAAAAGCAATTTAATGGGATCTCTAACACTAAACATACTAACATTTACTATACTTTTGAAACTTACATACACTTTTTTTTCGATATATACATATTCATTTACATACCTTTACATACAGTTTCATTTGATATTTACATATAATTTTGAGCGGTTATGGTATGTTTAGTGTTAAACCTGTATTTATCCCCAAATATATTTATACAGATGTGAGTCCCACTTAATTTCAAAAACCACTTAATTTATTACTAAGATTGTACTAATCTCTTTTCTTTTTTTTTCTTTTCCAAATAGTTTAAAAGAATTAATTTCTTTCAATTCGTTTAGGGATTAGAAAAGGAGAGTTTCTTGTAATTTCTCAGGTGTAATTAATAATTTCTGTTGTTAATAACAGAAATACAATGTTTTTGGTAGAAAAAAAAGATAGAGTTTTATTATAAATATATAAAAAATAACTGCATTCTTCCTTGACGTGATATTTAAAATTTCAAAAATTTTATATGATACACGAAATCTTTCATTTTATGATATCACACATCTAATTATTTGAGTATTTCATAACATTTTCATAATGAATACACAACACTGGAAACTCTAATATGCGAGAAATTAGTTATTCAAAAAGTTTTTATAATATCAGGGAAATTTTCTTTGAAAATAAATACACCGAAGAACTTTAAATCCTTCTTTTTTAAACAATTTCAAAACTTAATTTATAACATTTATTATGAACTATCTCTACCTCTTACGATTTCTTCTATTAAAATTATCATTTTATTAAAATTTAAAACAGTTGTACTTTTCTGTAAAGGAGTTGCTCTTTGAATGAATTTTTAAAGCTCTTCTCCCAAATCGTACATTTGACATAATACATAAACTTGACAAATGTCAAAATCTCTTTTTTCAAAAGAGCGTGTTTCATTTTTTAGACAAATTTTAAGAATTCGTCTTTTATTCGAATTTCTGCCGAACAATACTTATAGTGTAACATTTTATTCTGTAATATTTTTTATATTGGCATTTTCTTTTGTTCAAGGTTTTCATAAATGTTTTGGATAACTAATTTCTTTATTGTTATTAAGTAATTTATTATAATATTTTTTAATCTTTGTTATGAAATTATTCTTGAATTTTTCTTCTTTCAGCTTGATAAAATTAAATACGCTGGGAAAATCATTGTTATTTTTTATAACATTTTCTTAGGAAACCCAATTCTTAGATCAACAAAATAAAAACACACGTTACTGTACCTCTGTATTTTGGTTCAAATTAATTATTTAGAAAAAAGTGAAAAACAGATTTTAACCTTATATTCGCAGCAGTTGACCTTATATCTTTTTTACTACTTATTATTACTTATGCTTTTTTTCTATAACTAGCGTATTTTGTAAATAGTGTTCTGCCACCACAATTGACATATTATAAAATGTTTCCAATTTCATGCTTCATAATTTTCCTTTGATAATTTTTTTTCTCATTCTTTAAATGAAAGAGAATAGTGTCAACAGTTTTGTCATTAATTGTGACGTCTGAAGTAGAATATGGTATTTCCTCTGGAATTTAAGTTTCTAATAGTAATATTGTTAATGGGCAGTGTCAAGGAAATGTAAATTAGATCAAATGCACTAAATGTTTTGTTTTTAAATACTTTTTTAAAAAACTGAGTATACTTAAACATATTATAGTACAGCTCCGTACCTTGACCAATTTGTCCTTTTCACTTTTTTTAGTTAGTGCACTAAAAGAAACATGCAATGCACTAACTTTCATAATCTCACTTCAAATTAAATTTTATAACGTTTCATATCGCTTGTGAATACATTGTAACATATGGCACATAAGCAAAACAATTAAGGATTTAGACGTGTATACATTGATGTATAGTGTATAAAAAAAGGAGTAATAATAACTTTTATAACTTTTGATATATTGATTAGACTTTCACATACTAAAATTCAAGTCAAATGATTTGAGGAACTTATCTTAAATTTGCTTCCAGTATTTACAGTTACAAAATCAGACACAAAAATGTACTTTTTCTGAATAAACATATAATTTGTCGGTGGATTTGGATTCTTCACTCTCAAAATGTGGGGTTTAGCCGCATGCTGCAAAATATGGTAGTAACAGTTTAGGCAGGGAAGTTGCAAAAAATCTGGGGGCCCTTAATATTAATTTCCTTTTTTTACGCAGAATAGTACTAAAAAAAGTCGCCTTTTCAATTTTTTTATTGTTACGAACTATTTGACCGACTCCTTTAAAATATTTAATTCTGTTATTTAAAATTATATACTTAATAACCAGATAAAAAAATTTATACTTTACAATTCAAAAAATTTTGACCATTTTTAAAATAAATGATTAATGATAGTAAAAATTATTTTTTACGTCTAGATTTTTACATAGATACAGATTCCAGATTTTTTGCATAATAGTTTTTTTATGTTTTTAGATTAATGAGTTTTATAATTACGTGGCAAAATTATTTGATTATATTAAACAGTTGCTGCGATATGGTAAAACGCGCAAAAAATGAAACTAACTATAAGGGGTCCTAACTTCTGCCGCTTTCCTGCCTAAACTATTGGGACTACATTTTATTTAGATTGCGACTAACTCCCATATTTTTATGGCCAAGAATCTAAATCCGCCGATAAAAGTTATGTTTATTCAGAAAACGTTCATTTTTGTGACTTAAAATGTTATCAGCACAAATGCTTCAATATATTTTAAATTAGTACCTCGAATTATTAAGCTTGCATCTCAGTGTGTGAAAACCCAATCCTTAGATCGAAAATTTTTAAGATGTTCTCTTTTTAATTTTGTGCACTGTATTATTATACAATTTATCTATTAACAGAAATTAACGTGAATATTGCAAAACGTTTTGATTATTTACTTTTAAAAAACATAAAAATGCACTTTTAAATTATACCTCTAATCTTATTTTATCTATATTTTTTATAGATTAAAAATGATTTCGTTTTGGATAACAAGAGATTTGTATGGAGAGAAAGATCATCTGCTATCTTTGAAAAATATTATGCCAGAAACTGACATTTTAATGAGTTTTAAGCAGAATTACTCATCTAATATTATAAGAATTCACTGTACTATAATGACATTTATTGAACCTTTGATACAAAAAATTGACTTTTTCTTCAAAAGATGAAAATTCAACACCTCATCGTAATTTCTAAAAAAAGAAAGGTTAATGGAAACTTTTAAATTAGTTTCTTTGATCTAAATTATATTTTTAAAGATGTTTAACAATAAATTTAATATCGGGACATTAAATAATGCGTGTAATGTTTCGATAGAATGTCTCTGCTTTAAGACTGCCAGTTAAGGAAATTCTTAGGTGTGGCAAATATTTTTATGAAACTATTAAAAACAATGCATAAGACTCAATTTGAGAATAAAATAATTGTCCTTATTCATTCTATAAATGAAGACAATTCTTAACCGATCTTAGTGACCTTAAGCCTATCCAATGTCTTCCGTGTGCTTTATTTGCGAACTCCCGATTTTGAACCATCAGACAAATGGTCTTTGGCCTCCTGCTTCTCCAAGCGAAGAAGCTCTAGAAGATGGACTTGCTATATCAGTACCCGATACATCAGTTGGTGGTTCTACTTATCATGAAGATTGTCTAGTTTGCTACACCTGCGGATTAAGATTAGCTGGTCAAAACATACAACGTGCGAGACGGTATCAAAACAAAATATACTGTTCGTTGCATTATGCAGATGTTTCTGGTTTGAGCAGTGGCGATGAATTTATGCAAAAACTTCGAGATTATAAGAGACAGAGTTTAGGTTGTGCTGAAGCGCGTAGAAAAAGCTCCACCACTCTGCAATTTCCCATTCCTGTCCAAGCATGTCCAGGTTCTGGAGCTTGCGAAGGTTTTCCTCACATTATTAAAATTATTCTAGGATATTGGGTAGAATGTAGTGGAACAAACAGCCTAAACGATATGCCAAATGTTAATTATACTCCCCAAGAATTAGAAAAGAAATTCGAGTTGATGTCAGTTGAAGAAGAAACTTACGAGAAATATTTTTATGGAACTGAACACTGGAATTATTTCACAAATGACGAAGCCCTTGGACCGGTAATTCTTAGTATCAAACAAGAAAACGTGTACAATCGAGATCAATTTAGGTAAGTAAAAAATCTTTCATCGAGTAAATACATATTTTGACAGAAATAGAAGCATTATGAATAAGTATTTAATTAAAAAAATATTTAATATTATGACTCAGAGATGGTGAATTTACGGTACGCGTGTAACTTAATGGCCCGTGGCAGATATTTTGGTGGCACGCGAAAATAACATATTAAATTACTTTGATGTATTAACATTTTCTGAAAACATTTAAAAAAAACATCTCCAAAGCTAGTGCTCATAGTAGGTGGATTTAAAAAAAGTACAATTTAGTACCATTAGGTAAATTTTCCAGAATGTAAGGCTAAATATAGTATTCCTTCCAATCTGGAAGTGCATATTGTAGAAGAGATCTATGAAAAGTATGTTGCATTAACTTCATCAATTTCAGTTTATTGCTTACCACAAAGAGTGTCCGCTTTATGATACCTTGCCGTACTTTGATATTAAACCGAAACTTTATTAAAATAATTTTGAGACAAGTTAACAATCAAACACCAAATATA
The DNA here is from genome assembly GCF_982258835.1 of Parasteatoda tepidariorum. Classification (NCBI taxonomy): domain Eukaryota; kingdom Metazoa; phylum Arthropoda; class Arachnida; order Araneae; family Theridiidae; genus Parasteatoda; species Parasteatoda tepidariorum. The sequence goes on from NC_141765.1 coordinate 21,253,911, forward strand.
GTACGCAATGTAATTATATAATTTAAAATCACTGTACAATGGTTTAAAGATCGTTTTTTAGGAAGAAAATTATTAAGTGGAACACAAAAGAATAAAAAATAATCGCAGTTTAACTGGCACTTTAATCGAAAAACATTCGCCATCTCTGTTTATAGCTTAACACATCTTAAGGTGAATTTTAATATTTTTTAATGACATTAACGCTTTTTTAAAAACATTATTTAAATGTATCTAGATTAAAATATTATCTAAAATGCATCAATTTCAATGCTTTTATTTCGATGGCACTAATAATTTATTCATTGAAATCGGCATGTATATTTGTCAGAGTAGGTTAATGTAAATGAAATCAGAAAAATTTTGTAAAGTTAAGTTTGATAATCCCCTAAGCATACAAAATATTTCAAAATATCTAATGTTTGAAGTCTTTTTGAGATATTTCCTAAATGAAGTCACTTTTTGATTATAATACTATGTTAATTAAGCAATAAATTATATCTGACGTATATAGTTAAAATTTATGTTTATGCAAATATGCAATTAAGCTTTTTGCTTCGTAAATTCAATTATGTCTTTGAATTTTGTATGAAAAAGTTTATGTCTTCAGATCCTGATAGAATCAATGGTTTGTTAATTACAATACCTATCATAACTTTTAAAATTATGGTTTTAAATGATATTTGGATACATAAAGGATCAAATTTAAAATAAGCAAAAGAGAGAGGGGAAAATCATGAACTAGAAATCATTTAATATCAAAATCCAACCATCATATCATTAAATTTTAGCTAGATTTAATTACATTTATATAATTTTAATATTTCTAACTTTACCAAAAATGCATCACCATACATTAAGGAATGCTCATGTCTTCTTACTTAGAAGTAGTTATTTTTGCATTTTTGAAAAAATACTCAACTTTGAGTTTTTTAATATTTGTTTCATCCACGTCTCTAACATTTTACACATTATCTATAACATGTTTTAGGTACTATATAATATTTTAATTACACATTTTGCAAACTGTTGTAATTTTAAAAGGAATATTGAATAACCACATATCCTTTGGATAACATTGTGACTGTTTAGTATGAAGATTGCTAAGGTTTAATTGCCATAATTCGGCAAATCTTTCCGAATTGTTTAATGCTTTCTTTAGTACCTTTATAAAGTAAAAAATAACAATATTATAATTAAATTAAATCACAAAGTTTTTAAAGAAAATATTTTATTTTATTTTTTTAATAGCTTTTACTCAATTTTTATATCAAAGCATTGAATATGAAAATCGAAATACGAATTCTATACCAAAAGCATACTTTTTTACTCAAAAGTCGCTTTGAGAAAGGAATATTACATATTATTTTAATATTTCACATAAAGGTTTGAGAATTACATTCATATGTTAGAAGGAACGCATAAAATAATTTTTGCTGCATATAATGTTAAAACGCTTTAATAAGTTAAGGTGATCATGGTGATTTTGAAGGTGATTTTAAGGTGATTTTGAAACTACCGTTTTTTTTCTCCATAAAAAATTCCCTAATAAAGTGAAACTTGGGCAAGTTGACTACTTCTGGTATAGTAGTTCATTTAAACACGTGATCAACTTATATAGGGTATGAATCATATTTTTAGTATCATTTCTAATGTGTTATTTTTAATATATAGAATGTTATTCACATTGTTCATGTTACTCATGAATTTCTTATATGTTACTAACCAAAATAAAGTTAAATGTAACAGAAATTTTTTTAGCAGGAATTTAGGTTTATTTATCAATTTCCATGTGAATCTTAAAGAATGAGATTAATTAGCATAAAGAATTACGTATATACAAGTTTAATATTAAACTCATTTGTTTAGAAAGAAACAAATATGCATAATTCGTTACTGATGTATTCTAGTTATTTATTATAAATAATTCGAAAATATCAAAGCACAAGAACATGTATTCAGTTAGAAAACATTGTATGTATTTCTAAATTTATAATTTTTTTACGTATTAACCTATTTGTTACAAAAGCCTTCATAGTTTTACCATAAGGTCAACTCACAAAAGGCTTCTATAATACTATTTTACCAATCAGCGAAATTCCAGTTTATAAAAAATAGCATGGAAAATCTCCGGAAAATTTTTATTTCGGTCAACTTATGTCAACTTCGGTCAAGATTAAGAATAGCATTTAATGACATTCCAAGAAAGCTTTACCTTATTTTAGCGGTCAGCATACAAGGTAGACAAGTAGTCAGGATACGAAGAATTTGCTCTCTCTTATTAAATAGCATAAATTCAGTTTGTAGTAGTATAGGTCAACATAGACAAGTAGTCAATTTAACAGATTACATCGTACCCTAAATTGATATACCAAAAGATTTGTGAGTAGGTAAAACTTCTTAGTACAGCTATAGGTGCTTGAATTTATTTTGAATTTTTGATCAACCAGTTAGAGAAATATTTCTTGCGTCAGAAAACTCAAAAGCGTTTTTGGAAGCTACATGCTAAAATTCAAAAGCGAAACTTAATAAATTAACTTCAAATTTAAATTGTATGTTTAAAATAACGTTATTTACAGAAATACATACGTCATGAAGTTTGAATTTTTTTCGCAGCCAGTCTGAGAACATTTCTTGCTTCAGAAAACTTAAAAGCGCTTTTGGAAACTACATGTTTGGAAGCTACATGCTACAATTCGAACGAAACTTCTTAAATTAACCTCAAATTTAAACTGTATAGTTAAAATAACGTTATTTACAGAAATACGTAGGTCATGAATTTTTAATTTTTTCGCAGCCAGTCTGAGAACATTTCTTGTGTCAGAAAACTCTAAAGCGTTTTTGGAAGCTACGCGCTTGTTAGTTTTATCTTTTAAATTTTTTAAAGCCTTTACTCTATTTTTATATTAAAGCATTGAATAGGAAAATCGAAATACAATTTCTATACCAAAAGCATATTTTTATTACTAAATACTTTAAAGTTGTTTTGAGAATGAATATTATATTTTAAGTAATTCACATAAAAGTTAAAGAATTACATTTATACGTTAGAAGGAAAATGCAAAATAATTTTTGCTGCATATAATGTTAAAACATTGTTTTAAGTTAAGGTTACCATGGTAGAATTTTTAAAATGCCATTTTTTTCCCCTAAAAATTCAAAAGTGAAATTTGTGCAAGTTGACTACTTGCGGTATAGTAGTAATTCAGACAGGTGATCAACTTATATAGGGTATGAGTAATATTTTTAATATCATTTCTAATGTATTGTTTATATATATATCGTGTAATTCACATTGTTCATGCTATTCATGTATTTCTTATATGTTATTAATCAAAATAAAGTTAAATGCAATTTAAATTTTTGAGCAGGAATTTAAAGGTTTATTTATAAATTTCCACGCGAATTTTAAAGAATGAGATTAATTACCAGAATGAATTGGGATTACATAAGTTTATATTAAACTTAATTGTTTAAAAAGAAACAAGTTTGCATAATTCGTAACTGATGTATTCTAATTGTTTACTATAAATAATTCCTAATATATCAGAGCTTCCTATCAGTGAAATTCTAATTTATAAAAAATAGTAAGAAAAATTGCCGGAAAAGTGATCTCCTGAAAAGTAATCTCCCGAGAATCTCCTGAACTTCGGTCAACTTTTAAAAGATTTAGAATAGCATTCAAAAACATTCCAAGAAAATTTTACTTTATTTTAGCGGTCAACATGCAAGATAGATAGGTAGTTAGGCTACAAAAAAATTTCTCTTTAATTAAATAGTACAAATTTAGTTTTTGGTAGTAGAGGTCAACTTAGACAGGTGGTCAACTAACAAGGATGGTCAATTTGACAGATTACACTGTACCCTAAAGTGATATACCCAAATATTTGTGAGTAGACAAAACTTCTTAGTACTGTTATAGATGCTTGAATTTTGAATTTTTGCGAAACCAGTCTGAGAACATTTCTTGCGTCAGAAAACTCAGAAGCGTTTTTGAAAGCTACATGCTACAACTCGAACACGAAACTTCATAAATTAACTTCAAATTTAAACTGTATATTTAAAATAACGTTATTTACAGAAATACGTAAGACACGAATTTAGAAGTTTTGCGCAACCAGTCTGAGGACATTTCTTGCGTCAAAAACCCCAAAAGCGTTGTTGGAAGGTATTTTTTAGGTATAAATAAGGTATTTTTCAAAGGTATAAATACGACGTTAGAATGAAAACGGTGCAAATGTATACCTCAAAATTTGCCTCAAATATACCTCTAGAAGTATATATGCATCAACCTGAGGTGTTTCATCGTACATCTGGGGAAAAATAGATATTTTCTACTTTAAGGTGTCTCGTTTTCAACCTTAGGTTATTACTTATCAAGCTAAAGTATATTTTTTTGGCACCTGCAGAAATATTTATTCAACAGCCTAAGGTGTTTCATTTAACACTTCAGGTTATTCTGGATTTACCTCAAGTGTGTTTTTCTTCTTTTTTATTTTGACAGTTGTAAAAGTAATTTTTCACTAATGTGAGGTGTTTTATGCTTTACCCCAGGTTGTAATATTTCAACCTCAAGTAGATATTTTTATGCTTGTAAAGGTATTTTTTTTATCAACTTAAGGTGTGTCATGTTACACATCATTTATCAACCTAAAGATTTTAATATTACGCCTTCGACAGTAATTGCTTCTTTTGTTAAGCTATAAAAGAAAATTTCAAATACATAATTCTTCTTTTATTTTAATAGGTTCAATTATATTATCTTGAAATGACACTTATTCGAATTCTACAGTTAAAAAAAATATTTGTGCGAACTCACATTTTCATAAGGTAGATGTCTAAGGTGCATGGATTTTTAAAGCTATAAAGCTGTAAATTTAAATAATTGATAAGCAGACATTCAAAATACTTTATTTGAAACTACAGTTTCATTTTTCTTTGCAAACCATCAAAAATATTTTAAATAATTATATCGTCTCCCTGTTGAAAGTTGGAAGTATTGGAACCTAAAAGAATAAAATATGAGTTAGTAAGAAAGTCATATTTACTATAATAACAGCAGGTTTGAAAACAATGAAATATTAGAAACTATATATTGTTTCTTTTCTTCATGATTTAAAATAACTGGATGAAATTAATTTCCTTTTTCAGATAAATGGCATTCTATTTCTGTCATTTCTATTCAATCCTAATAGCTAAAAGCGTTTAAAAGTGTGATAAATACCACAACCGCAAAATAAAATACACTGAAGAAAGTACTAGCATTAACAACTTTTATAGAAATTCAAAACTATAATTCCAATCTTATTAGGAAATTTTAACACTTTTCCCATTTATCTTTTATTATGCTACTTGTAAGCCTCATAATTAGATTTTCTTTCTTTTTTCTTACAAATCCTTACATAAATTCAATAACTAGTCTATATTAGTCAATACTAGTTATACAATTATACTAGTCAATACAATTATACTAGTCAATAAAACTAGTCTATATTTTTAAACTTTTTGAAAGATTTCATAAAACTGAAAGTTTTTTTAAAAAATTTTTGACACTGATTTTGAAAAGGATGTCCGTTTTTGTCACAAGCCATAAGCTGATAGGAGTATTTGTGTTAAAGTTGAGAACAATTTTACGAGAGGAAAATGTCTAAGAGAGAACTATTTGAAATAATGCTTTTAAAAGTGGTTGAGTAAAATATTTCTTATGTAACTTATATTAGACTGGAATTAAACTAAATCTTAGTTGCTACAATCATTTGCTTAAATATAAAAACATATCTCATAAGGTGAAGTTCAAAACAATTTTATTTGCTATTGATTTTATTCGATTTAGCATTAAAAATACATAAGAAACAATACTGACTTATTTCTAAAACATTTATGATTTCCGAAATCTGCTAATTTTTTAAGTAGTGAACCATGAGCAGCTGCATAAAAATGCTCCTAATCTTGAAGCAAATTATCATATACTTGAAATCGGGTATTATTTCATTCTGCTTAATACTCTAATATGTAATAACAATCTGCTTAGTAAATAATTAACATGGGTAAATTGCGAAAAAATAACATGTAGTGAAAAATTACTGTTCTGGGATGAAACATGAAAAAGTGAGCTAGTACAGTTATTAGTTTACAATTATCAAATATCAGGCAAACTATTGTTATCAACAATTACATAAATTCAGTAGTTATTATGTGAGATTACTCTATTTTTTTGGTACAAATGCTGAACTATTTCCCAGGGGAAGGCTGAGCAGTAACTTGCTAGCCAGTTAATATATATATATATATTTAATATATATTTAAATTATATATATATATATTTAAAAAAAATCGCATGTTAATCAGATTTAAAATGCAGTGTTATACATATTTTCATTCATAAACAACAATATACTTTGCTTATACATGCAGGTATCCAAGCAAACGATCAGCATACAGTTGTAGTAAAATTTCGAAGCAAAATTGCTAATTTAAAATCTTTTAATTTTCAATTATTTATTTATAAGAGAAGTTATGAACACTTTATTCAGTTAATCAGCTTGCATACTACTACGTTAAAACATATACATTTAATCAAAATGAAAAAAATAATTTTAATTGAATAAATAGCAAACAGTAAAATAATACTGAGTGAAACCTGTTGTAACGATTCACCAGTAGCGTTACCCTAAACAGCGACGAGAAATATTCCGATTTTTTTCTCTTATTGTTAAGCCTACAACAATAGTCTCTAAAAATATCCTTCGACTTTAATTATTTAGGATCAGGACGCGTCTGTAAAACAAATATAATAAAATTTAAGTTTGAATATTGAAGCATATTTGATTAAAAGTGATAAAACTAAATCAATTAATGTCAAACACACTTACCGAATTTCGCATTGACTTTCGATTGTCAACATGCACGCCATTCGCCGTCTCGCACGGAACTCTGGGAAGTGAGCCAGTTAATATGATGTGCATTTTAAACAACCTTAAAATAAGCTTAGGTATACATAGAATGACTTCATTCACCTCAATAAATATCTGACTCTCTTTAGTTGAAGTAAGGTAAATTTTTTATGCCTCATAAATACCTCTTTTGTTATGAGTGTCTGAAAAACAACCTTGAGAATCACCTCATCAGACTGGTTGATATGAAATGAATTTAAAATAACCTCAAAATAAGCTTAGGTATAAATAAAATAACTTCATACACCTCAATAGAAACCTCACTCTCTTTAATTGAAATAAGATAATTTTTTTCACCTCATAAATACCTCTTTTGTTAAAAGTGTCAGAAAAACAGCTTGGCATTCCTTTGAAATCACCATATCAGTCTGATTGATATAAAGTTAATTTAAAACAACATTAAAATAAGCTTAGGTATAAATAAAATGACTTCATGCTCCTTAATAAGTATCTCATTCTCTTAAGTTGAAATGAGGTAATTTTTTTATAGTTCATAGTAAATGTAAAGATTTTTTTCTTACCTCATTAACACCTCTTTTGTTATAAGTGTCAGAAAAAAAACCTGTATATCTTGAAAATCACCTCATATGCCTGGTTGATTTGAAGTGAATTTTAAACAACCGCAAAATGAGCTGAAGTGTATGTAAAATAACCTCGTACACCTCAGTTATAACCTTTGTGATGTATAATTTTTATGGTTGTTTTCTTACAAACCTCAAATATACCTCATATATACTTCAAAATAGCCTCAGCACCTCAAAACAACCTCAGAAATACCTTAAATTTTCGTAAGGGTAATGCCACTGCTAGATACTGATTCTACGGATTACATCTTGCAGCAAGTTGAAGCAATAGTATACAGGGGTACGATAGTTCGCACATTTTTGAATCAACATCTTTCAAATCGTTGAATCGGTCAGAGTAGAGATGCTGACGGTGAAATGGACTACCGCCTTGATGTTGTCTGTGTGACCAAGGCAAGTCACATAAAAATCCTGTGACGCCTGTATACAAAATTTTGAAGTTCCTTCTACATTCTGTTTAAATTGTATCGATAAATTCTTTTTCATTAAACAGTTATAGCCGCTTGTAATCGCGGTATTCATTTTGAATTACCCTGTATTTGATAAAATATCTTCAAGTTGAGTTTATATATTGTATTTCTGCTTTTTTCTTTTAAAATGTCAAGTAAAAGATCTGCTATTTTTGAGTTATGTCTAAAACGACAGTGGAAAATTGTTCGTTTGCTCTGTACAAAAACGGTGAATACAACAGTACTCGCTAAAGCTATCGCTCCGGCAGGGGTAGGATAGATTAAAAGTGGAAAACTAGGGGTCCATTGCTGAAAATTTTTATAGGCGTTTGAGCCTCTGCATCGATGAAAAAAGAGGCCATTTTGAAACCAATTCGATTTATTTATGAGTCTATTCTTATTATTATTTGTAATTTATTTATTTTTAATAAAGTTATGTTAAAAATTGTTTGTCCGTAAGGAAAATCAGGTAGAGTATTAATTCATCAATAAAGTCGAATCACAAATTTATTTATACGTTGGTAAAGACCTTAAAATAATTAAGAGAGAAAATAATCGTAATATAGTTTGAAAAACGATAAAGTTATTTTACGGTAAGCAAAACTCGATGGCAAAAACCGCAATTTGAATTATCAGCTAAGAAGCAGAACAGTTTGTAAAAAAAGGTTTTGAATCGTCAAATATGCGGGGAAAAAAAAAAGAACAGAAACGGAGTCAAGGCAGAAACAAAAAAAAAAACGAAAAAAAAAGAAGAAAAAAATCTGTACATATCTTTAAGCAATTTTTTCTGTAAGGAATATGTTTCTTTTACTGTAGAATTTATATAAATTTTTTACAGTGTAAAAACACTATGTTTCAAATTAAAAACAAGATGCTACATACATTTTAATAAAAGTTGATATCAAAAAAATTCAATTGAAATCAGAAAATGTTTTTATTAAAAAGAGAAAACGCTAATTTAAAACACTAAAGACATGAAAAATATAAATGGATATTTCTTTTAAATGAACAACTTTTTTCTACCTGTATGTTTAAAACAGGCAACCGATACAATTGTTTGAAGATTCGAGTTTTAATTTTTAAATTTTCTTCTTACTTCACTAAAAATGCATATTTTTAGGCACACTTAAAGTTCGTAAATGCTTATATAATAAAGCAAAAGGGAAAAAAGACTTAAATTTCCATTATAACTTATAGAAAATCCGATTATACTAATTGCATTCTTAGAATTTTATTGGCTTAAGCTTCCTTTTCAACATGCAATTTTAGAAAAAAATAAGAATATTCTTTTTGAAAAATAACAATTTTTTTTAAGCCTACAGCGTCATAGTTACCGTAATTGGAATTGACATACTCTTTTTCATTCTGAATTTTTCTTTTTTCCAAAACTTAAGCAATAATTAAAAAGAAGAAAAGCTATTTTTTCCATGTGTAAACTAGTGATTTAGCTGATAAGGCTTCAAGCTAAAAGTGCTTTTCTTTAGAAAAACTCAGTTTAAAAAATTGCACATTTTAGCTTTATAATCGGAAAGGCTATTCATATCATTTAAAATTAAAATAGCCTTATTATAATATGAAAGGAATTTTTATATTGGTGTTACTCCATAAGTAAACAGTAGTGAGAAATAATTTAACTGTCAAGTTTCAAAAAAGATCGAAGTGTCAAATAAAACTAAAATAATCAGTTTATTAGGAACAGTATAATTTTTAAATTAGTCACAATAAAGGAAAAAAAAGGAAGAAAGTAATGAATTAAAAAACTAATACATTTTGGCCAAAGAGTCTCTGGACGTAATGAGTGTACATGGTTTCTTTTAAATTTCTCAGTCATTCCATAGCCTATTTTTACGCGATTCCTAGATGTCAGAAATTTATCAAAATTAGTTATGTGTGATGATATGTTTCAAAAGATAAAAGTACACCGGTTATTGTTTCTCATAAACGTTAGCATCTTTCCGTTGGAAATTTTTATTAAAAATGATAAAGGTGAAATTAAAATGTATTTTTTATAGTCTCGTGATATTTTTATTTATGATTTCATGTTTAAAATTTTAAGTTAATTAATTTTCATTTGTATTTTAAATTTTCTAGCTTTTGATAAGTGGTCGCAGTAATATGACTGAACTGTGTAAAACTAATATCAGCTTTTAATGCTACCGAATTCCTCGAAATGTCATTCAGTTGCATAAATGTACCGTGCTGGCCATATTATTATAATAATAATTTTCTTTTGTTCTTGATCATTCATTGGCGTAAAGGAAAAGTCAAAAACTCATGATTGTTAAGAGTGTTTTATCTACCATATTTTAATAAATGCTCCATATTTTGTGATTATTTTAATATTTGGTAGGACCTTCTGTTGCTGTATTAAAGCTTTGATTTGACGTGTCAGCTATGAAATACATTTTTTTTAATATAACCTTTATTCTATATTTCTATAGAAAGTTAGTGCAAAAGAAAATCCTTTAACATTATTTTTTATATTTTCAAGAAAAGATCTGTGCTTAAAAAGCTTTATTTAGTTCATAAATGCAGTAAGAAACATTTTTAATACTGTACTATACAAACACTGTTATAAAACTCTGGTACAGATATTGTCCCTATGGCAAAAGACATATGAACACTTTTAATATATAACATGACTTTTAAAAATATTATTTTCCAATAAATATCATTGCGAGATTGAAATTACAGAAAAAATATTATAATAATTTAGCTAACGCTATTACATACTATGTAATTTTAAATCCATAATATTCATAATTTAAAAAGCTTTTATAACATTAGTTTTAAAAAATATAAATTTGGACTACCCTTATATAAGAAATAAGATAGTACCCTTGTATAAGAAATATATTAGTATAGTATAAGAAATCGATAGAAAATTTTCAATCTTTTAAATTAATTAATTTAATTTGTTTTTAAAATTTTCTAGCTTTTGCCATGTGGTCACAGTAATATGACTGGACCGTGTAAAACTAATATCAGCTTTTAATACTACTGAATTCTTCAATATGCCATTCAGTTGCATAAATGTTCGGTGCTGGCCAAATTATAACAATAATTTTTTTTTTGTTCCTGATCATTCATCGGAGCAAAGAAAAAGCAAAAAACTCATGATTAAAGCGTGTTTTATTTACCATATTTTAATAAATGTTCCATGTTCTATGATTAGTTTAATATTTGGTAGGACCTTCAGTTGCTAGATTAAAGTTTTGATTCGACGCGTCAGAGATTAAATTTATTTTTCTAAATATAACCTTTATTCTATATTTATATAGAAAGTCAGTGCAAATGAAAATCCTCTAACATTATTTTTTATATTTTCCAGAAGAGATCTGTGCTTAAAACACTTTATTTAGTTCATGACAAAACTAAAAATATTTTTTAACATTATACTGTACAAACACTGTTATAAAAATCTGGTACAGATATTCTCACAATGACAAATGATACATGAACTTTTTTAATATATAACATGATTTTGAAAAATATTATTTTCCAATAAATGTCCTTGCGAGCTTAAAATTACAGAAAAAATATTATAATAATTTGACTAATGTTGTAACATACTATGTTATTCTAAGTCCATAATATTCCTTATAATTTAAAAAGCTTTTATAATATTAGTTATAAAAAATAAGAATTGTAACTACCCTTATATAAGAAATAGATGGGAAAGAACATAAGAAAGAAACGAAATATTTCTGAACTTAATCTTTAAATACATATACCACTTTTAACGGACTAGAGCATTTGCTATTGAAAATAGTTAGCATTTGATAAAACAAAAAACAAAAAAAACGAAATATTTCATTACCTGTAACTTGTAATCAATAAAGTTCGGTGCTAGTTGCATATTAGATTCATAGTCAAACAATATCATTATTTATTATGTAACAACATTTATTTCTTGGTAAAGATAATTTTTTTTCATCATAAAACGGGTTTACTGATTATATTACTGATTCATAAATCATGAAATTATAGTTGGTTCGCATTACATAAATAAAAAGAGCACAAAAACATGTTTAATTATCTTTCACTAGGTAAATAATTTACTACCCAGTTATGCCTCTAGAAAATAAAGTTAAGGGCAATAAAAGTAAATGTCTAATATGACGTTACTAAAAAATTAATAATTTAAAATAATAAATACTAAAAGAAATCAATAGAATTTTTACAATACAAACCTTAAATTAAATTATTTAAAAAATATTTACCGTCTAAATTTGATTCTTAAAATTACTTGTTTGTGAAAATTTTTATTCAGAATGCGGAAAAAAAGTTTTCTATCCCTCTGATTTTTAAAAATTATGAAAAATTGTACAATAAATCCAATGACCCATTTTTTTTTACAATTTTTACGAAATTAAGATTAGAAGGATAAAAATTATTAGCAACAGGCTTATGAGACTATAATTTGTGAAACGATACATTTTTGATAAATAAGTAATATATTTCAGTAATATGGATGATGTAAAGATTTTAATGGCCATTTAAAGAGATTTGAGGCTACTTCAGCTTTCCATTTTTCTTCAAAAATTATAAAAATTTACTTACTTTAACACTAAATTATACTAAAATTATTTAATAGCTAGCTATTATTTTATGATAAGGGAACGTACTTAGACTAAACTTTTAAAACAAATAATTTTACTATTAAACTTTAACAAATAATTTTACTATTATGCTTTTAAAATTTCATAATCATAAACTCACTTAAGCAATAGAAAAAAAGTTTTTTTTAATATTGCCTCAACTGTGGTTTACCGGCAACTATCAAATGACCTACATTGCTACAATGTTTGCTTGAGTCAAAATGATTCCGAAAATATACATATGGGTATGTTTTGTAAATAACAGAGAATAAATTTAGCTAACATTATTTTGTCACGCTTTTATGAATACTATCTACATAGATTTTAATTTTTACTTCTCTTGTACAGTTTTTTTCTCCGAATAAATAAAGATTTCTCAGAGATAGAACCCCTATATACTTTTATATACCGTTTACAATATCTCTTGTACAATTACTCAAACAAAATTTTCTTTAATAAATCTGTTTTAATTAAAGTACCTAAAATTTTTTTAAAATCAAAAATTCACCCTAAACTCATAGTTTGACCACAATTAAAAAAGATACCCTATTTTTGACAGTCAGGTTAAACTAACACTGAAAGTGATTTCATAATATGAAAGTTTCAACAATTTTTCAAGTAAACTGCTGTTTGTAGAAAATGCAACACCATGAAGGAATCATCAGAATCAAATGAAATTCGCAGCAAATGTCAATTATAGGATATTATGCAAATTAATAAAGTTTCAGAGCCATCGCGCGTGCGTGGCGCGCGCAGCGCCCTCTGAATTGATGCTGAAAGCGTATAAATAAAGTGCTGTAGCGGGACGTTGAAAATAGTCTATGATTATTTGTTAGTGGCAAACGTTTAGTGAGACCTGAGTATGCCTCCACGACGGAAGAATAAGAAATTCAAGCAACTTACGGAGTTTGAACGAGGGAGGATAATCGGCCTTCGAGAAGGAGGATTTTCCTATCGCGCAATAGCAGCTCGTATGCAGCGGAACAGTTCCACAGTGATGCGAGTTTGGAAGCAGTGGACCGACGAGCACCGAACAACTCGAAAAACAGGCACTGGACGACAGAAGGTGACGTCAGAGCGCGATGATCGACACCTGCTCCGCATGGCGGTGAATGATCGCACAGCTTCCTCCAGGCAGCTGGCAGCACATTGGTCTACTGCTACAGGTGTACAATTGTCGGCTTCGTCAATTCGTCGTCGTCTGCTGCGCCGTGGATTGCGTGCAAGGGTGCCATTATACAGGATTCCCCTCACGGCGGATCATCGACGGCTGCGTCGGCAGTGGGCTCTTGAGCACAGAGACTGGCGAGCTGATTGGCACCAAGTTGTCTTTTCAGATGAATCACGCTTCAATTTGTGGACCCATGATGGCCGTGTTCGTGTTAGACGTTATGCCGGTCAACGCTGCCTTCCTGAGTGTATTATTGAACGACATAGTGGTCGAACACCCGGAGTTATGGTCTGGGGTGCGATTTCGTATCATGGACGATCCAATTTGATACGAATTGAGGGTAATCTCAATAGCAACAGATACGTCCGTGAAGTGCTACAGCCCGAAGTCGTTCCTTTCCTTCAAGGCATCCCTGGAGCTATCTTTCAGCAGGATAATGCACGCCCACATGTTGCGCGGACTGTTAGAAACTTCTGTTCAGCACAACGCATGCAACTTCTTCCTTGGCCTGCTTATTCGCCGGATATGTCGCCTATTGAGCACGTGTGGGATATGGTTGGTCGGCGTCTCACTCGTGATCCGCGTCCTGCAGTTTCCAAAGACGAACTTTGGTTGCGCATACAAGCGATATGGAATTCTCTTCCTCAAGCAGATATTCAACATCTGTTTGACTCCATGCCACGTCGTATAGCAGCACTTATTGCAGCGCGTGGTGGCTGCACCAAATACTGATTTCGGACGCTTAATTTGTTTCTTTTGTTTTGAAAATTTCATCATTTATTTGTATCAGTACAAGTCGTTTCTGCATTAAATTTCATTTGATTCTGATGATTCTTTCATGGTGTTGCATTTTCTACAAACAGCAGTTTATATATGATGTAATTGTATTATGCTGTACAGATATAAAGGTCTGTAAGTGTAAGTAGTGACACCGCAGCGATATGAATCTCTTCATCTTCTACGACATCTTCTGATGATTTATTTAATTAACTTTATATTGTGTGGCATAGTTTTATGTTTGGAGGGGATTACGCCTTCTGACACACACACACAGATATATATATATATATATATATATATATATATATATATATATATATATATATATATATATATATATATATATATATATATATATATATATATATGTATATATACATATATATATATATATATATATACATATATATATATATATATATATATATATACATATATATATAATATATATTCATATATATAATATATATTCATATATATGTATATATATATATATATATGTATATATATATATATATATATGTATATATATATGAATATATATTATATATATATATATATATATATATATATATATATATATATATATATATATATATATATATATATATATATATATATATATATATATATATATATATATATATATATATATATATATATATATATGTATATATATATATATATATGTATATATACATATATATATATATATATATACATATATATATATATATATATATATACATATATATATAATATATATTCATATATATAATATATATTCATATATATGTATATATATATATATATATATATATATATATATATATATATGTATATATATATGAATATATATTATATATATATATATATATATATATATATATATATATATATATATATATATATATATATATATATATATATATATATATTCTAAATGTTTAAATTACGAGAAAAATGAATAATGAAAATTTTTTATGTCTACTTACCGAACCTACTTATCTTACTTCCGAATCGAGTAACTCATTAGTCAAGTAATGAATAATTTTGGAGGGTTTTTTTTCCCCCAAACCATCGCCAAAACTACGCCACTGGTGACGACATTTCTACTAATTGGAATAAAGATGATATAGAACAATCATTACTGTTCTATGTAGCTACAACTAATAGAAACAGTAGCTACATATTATCGTTTGCATTTAAAAAGGATAAATACATTTATTGGTATTTTAAATGCTCTGAAAGTTAATTAAACATTTGACAATTAAAGCTTTGCTGATTTTTTTAAAGGTAAAAGAAAATCAGTTCTAAAATAAAAAATAAGATTATATGTTTTTAAGTATATTAAAACTTTACTCCTGTATCTTCTGTAATAAGCTCTAAATCTGTTGTTAAACAGATAAGTACTGTTATTTTAACAAAAAAATTATGTTGTTTTTATAAACAAAAAACTTAATGAACTTTAGCATTAGTACGAGCAGTCAACGCTAGGATTTGAACCCAGGACACCTTATTGGGAGGCGCGTGCATTTGTCCCCTGCGCCACGTAAGCTATTGCTTTTGCGTATAAAGAAAAATCTTAAACTGACTTTATCTTAACAGTCTTAATGAAAAAAATTTTGAATGTTAAAACGTTTAAAACTATATCAGTTAACTCTTATGAAAATGCCTGTCAATTTAGCTTACCAAAAATTTATATCTTAAGACAGATAATAATTAGGTTGAGTGCTATTTTAAAAATGAGGTTGAATCGCAAATTTATTTAAGATGTTCATCAAAAGCATTAAATATTATTTGAAAAGTAAGAGCAAGCATAAGAAATAATCGTCAAATGACTTGAAAAAAGAAAAAATTATCTTACGGTAATCAAAACTGCATGGCACAAACTAGAATTTGAACTGACAGTTTTAATCCGCTTATGATTAGGGGGAAAAACAGAGAAAAACTGTTTGGTAAAAAGAAGAAAAAGAAGTAAAATCTGAAATTTTTTGTAGTGTTTTAAGAATATGTTTTATAAAATATGTTTGTGTTATTAAAAATCGAAAATCTGTACTTATCTTTAAACAATTTTAAAAAATAGGTTTTTTTTTATCGAAGTTACAATTATTTTTCACAGTGTGTAGATTTCATTCAAAAATACACATTTAAAAGCATAATTGGATAAAGGTTTCGAATGAATACCATTTATTTAAACTGTTCTAAAAGTCGTCTTATTCGTTTATAAAAATGCACAATACAGATAAATTAATTACAGTATCATAATTTATAGTATCATAAAATACCACAAGTTAAAACAATCAAATTTTTTAAATCCGCATTAAAAATATTAAAAGACATTTTAAAGATTTCTCGGTCACGAAAAAACATTAAAAGAGACATAAAATCTGCATAAAAAAAGTTTTTAACATTGTATTTACAAATTAACTATTCTAATAGCTTACACGGCTTTTAACTGAAAAGTGTTGGTAAAAAGCAGATTTAAACGGTTAAAGGAAAAAAAAGAAGAAAAATCTGGAATTTTTTGTAGTGTGCGAATAACGATTAAAAATCAAAAATCTGTACTTACCTTTAAACAATTTTAAGAAATAGGTTTTTTTTTTAACCGAAGTTACAATTATTTTTCACAGTGTGTAGATTTCATTCAAAAATACACATTTAAAAGCATAATTGGATAAAGGTTTCGAATGAATACCATTTATTTAAACTGTTCTAAAAGTCGTCTTATTCGTTTATAAAAATGCACAATACAGATAAATTAATTACAGTATCATAATTTATAGTATCATAAAATACCACAAGTTAAAACAATCAAATTTTTTAAATCCGCATTAAAAATATTAAAAGACATTTTAAAGATTTCTCGGTCACGAAAAAACATTAAAAGAGACATAAAATCTGCATAAAAAAAGTTTTTAACATTGTATTTACAAATTAACTATTCTAATAGCTTACACGGCTTTTAACTGAAAAGTGTTGGTAAAAAGCAGATTTAAACGGTTAAAGGAAAAAAAAGAAGAAAAATCTGGAATTTTTTGTAGTGTGCGAATAACGATTAAAAATCAAAAATCTGTACTTACCTTTAAACAATTTTAAGAAATAGGTTTTTTTTTTAACCGAAGTTACAATTATTTTTCACAGTGTGTAGATTTCATTCAAAAATACACATTTAAAAGCATAATTGGATAAAGGTTTCGAATGAATACCATTTATTTAAACTGTTCTAAAAGTCGTCTTATTCGTTTATAAAAATGCACAATACAGATAAATTAATTACAGTATCATAATTTATAGTATCATAAAATACCACAAGTTAAAACAATCAAATTTTTTAAATCCGCATTAAAAATATTAAAAGACATTTTAAAGATTTCTTGGTCACGAAAAAACATTAAAAGAGACATAAAATCTGCATAAAAAAAGTTTTTAACATTGTATTTACAAATTAACTATTCTAATAGCTTACACGGCTTTTAACTGAAAAGTGTTGGTAAAAAGCAGATTTAAACGGTTAAAGGAAAAAAAAGAAGAAAAATCTGGAATTTTTTGTAGTGTGCGAATAACGATTAAAAATCAAAAGTCTGTACTTACCTTTAAACAATTTTAAGAAATAGGTTTTTTTTTTACCGAAGTTACAATTATTTTTCACAGTGTGTAGATTTCATTCAAAAATACACATTTAAAAGCATAATTGGATAAAGGTTTCGAATGAATACCATTTATTTAAACTGTTCTAAAAGTCGTCTTATTCGTTTATAAAAATGCACAATGCAGATAAATTAATTATAGTATCATAATTTATAGTATCATAAAATACCACAAGTTGGTACTATAAAATTTTTTTAGTCCGCATTAAAAATATTAAAAGACGTTTTAAAGATACCCCGGTCACGACAAAATATTAAAAGAGACATAAAATCTGCATAAAAAAAGTTTTTAACATTGTATTTACAAATTAACTATTCTAATAGCTTACGCGGCTTTTAACTGAAAAGTGAACCATATTTCATGCATTTATTTCAATCAAAATAATATAGAATTTCCTAAGTTTAATATTAAATAAATAAAGATCAAAACATTAATACCTATATTAAAAAATAATTTTTATACCTTTGTACTGATGACGAAGTTTGCTTATTTTACCAAAGCAGCTACCGGTCTTACGAACTTGTTTATTCGTGTTTATCACGTTATTTCAACGCTATTTCATTACCAGAACAAAATAACCATACTTATCTCGGGTAAAAGCTATGTATTTTAAAACTATCACTTTAAAAGTGAAAATTCTATATTAAATTTTATTGCAAAATTTAATTGTCGTATCCTTATTTTGGACGTATTTCCCTTTTTCGATTTTATCTTTTATATAAAACAAGCTTACCTGTTTCCTTATGTATATAAAGCTTTAATATTTTTTTTTTTTAATTATTTCTTTTGTCTAAATTCTCTTCCTCAATTCATTATTCAAAACGAAACACGTTCACACAATTAATAATTCACATCCTGTTTCAAAAATAGATGGAAAAATAAAGAGCTTACAGTTTCAAGTTTTGTCCCTTAAGAACCTGAGCAATTCCTCCGCCTATTTTATGGACCGATTATTATTAATGATGTTTCTTTATTTGTATGTGAAGTAAAAGGTAATGAGAAAAAACTCGTGAATAATAATTACATATTAACCATGCTCGAAAATGTCGCCATTCGCGGAGGTACGCTTCCTTTTTATGACCTATTCACACAAAGTACACAAAGAAAAAGTTCATAATAGGGAAGCGCATCTAGCGGCGTACGGGGACATTTCCAGGCATTTCCTGTTATATATAATGTTTCTAAACTTTTGTATTTCGGCAAAAAATAGACTAAAAATATAATTAATAAAAAAAAACTGAGGCTTGGAGATCGAGACCAATTGCAGATTTGATATCAGTGAGATGAAAATATCCAAGATTCGTAAAAAATTCCCATGCAACAGAAAACAAAACACCCAAAATTGTTCCCCAGTGCTATTATTATCTTTCAGCTAAATATTTTCAAGAAAATAATTTTGATGTTTAAACTGACACCAAAACTGTCTCAGAAATATTATTTAACACTAAGAAACCTTTTATTATTTAAATTATTTTTTTCCCAGTAAAACTTTCTTAAAATTTCAAAATGAATACTTTACGTGGTTTCAGACATATCTAGTTTAATGCAAGTTCATTTATTTTAATTATCCTTTTCGAAAGTCTCTTCTAATATGCACAGATCTACTATATACAAATAACGCTGCTAACTCAAACTCTGGACAATTCCTAAATGGAATTTTAAACGAGCAGCTCCCTCTTGACTTCAATTGCGCCTAACTTCTATATCTTGCATGGAAACCCTCTCAATTAGGTAATGAGAAAGAGATCTGAGAATTCCAGGAACAGAATTCATTTGGTAATCACAAGAGCGAATTTGACATTGGAATTTAAATTGCGCTTTTCAACTTTTCAATTACAATAGTAAACTTTCAATTAGTTAATTCGAATCTCGTGAATCTAAGGAGAAACTTCAAAAGCTTTAATCTTTCAGCTACCTAATGTATTTTTACAATGATATTGATCAAGTTCTAATTAGTCTAAATGATTAGTTTTTCATGCAATGCATAGTAACCATGCAATGTTTTCAATTTTTTTTCTTGAAAAGCACAAAAAATGTGGCAAAATATAATGTTTTAAAAAATGCTTGGTAAGATTTTTTACGTCGAATTTTAATGCATTCAAATCATTTGACAAAAAAATTTTTTGACATATACGCCAAATAATTTACCCGTTTTCTTAAAATTAAATAAATATTTGAATTTTCCTTATTATCTTTATTGATTTTCGTTGAAACACTAAAAAGCTAATAATATTTGGTAATTTTTGATCAACGTTTCAATCAAAATTTTGACTATTATAGATTTATAGTATTTTAGCAGCATTCAACTTTTATTATCAATTCTGAATCATCAAATTTTTAATTATCATCTAAATTAGGAGGGACCTAGTGGTAACAAAGGTATTTTTCAATATTTTCAGGCACAAATATCAAGTAAATTTTTGTTAGCTTTTCATAAGTTAAATATGTATTAAACTTTTTCACTTATAAAAAGTTTCAAAATATGTATTAACTTTTTTAAATTAGTATCGACAAAATGCCTCAATATTCTAACTAAAACAAACGAAAAACTTGGAAAGTTTATACCTTTTTGAAACTTTTAAAGATGTACTAGATGTCATTTTTCAATTTCAAAATTGGAACAATGTAGTTACCTTTTAAATGGGTAAATAAAAGAAATAAAATGCATTCTATAACTTTTTATCAGCTTAATATTTCATTTCTTTACAAATATAGCAAATCTTATTTAATCTAAAAAAATATTCCTGGCATTCCAATTTTTTATCCTAGTTTAAAAACCAACTTCTCCTATAAAGCCTTTTATTGTTAGGTTTCTTCATATTCAAAATAAAAATAAGATTTAAAAGGTTTATTATTTGTATTTTTAGATATTTATATTAATTCTCTTTATTTTTTACTTAAATGGAAACTATTTTCTTCTGAAGATAACAAAATCGGAAAGATTAAAATAAGTGACAATGGAAAAATCTTATATTCGTATTTTTAATACAAATAAATAGTATGAATGTTTAAAAATGCAATAAAACATAGGTTTTCGATCAAGTACGCTTTCTTTCTTTCTTCTTGATAAGTTCAAATTTTCTTTTCATAAGAAAATATAGAAAAAATATAAAGATAAATTTGATCCAATACAATTAATTTTCTACCTTATTTATAATATTTTTTATCATTTTAAGTTTCGTTTATGAATTCTTAAAACCTAATGAAAGAATTCCTCAAACAAAATCAAAAGGAAAAAAGTGCGACTGAAGTATTTTATCTTTTTATATTAAAAATCCTTTTAAAGACAATCACAAAAAACTGTTTTCCCAAACCAAACTAATCCATTCTTCATATCCTGATTAAGTTTGTCTAGACACTCTAGTTTGCAAGCAATTCAAAGGCTTATTGGCATTACGTTTGCTTTATATTCATACTATTAAAACCTAACTAGCCATTTTTCAAAACTGCATAATATTAGAATCACTATTATGATCAAAGTTTATCGTAAATATAATTAACCACAAATTTAAATGCTTACTAAAATCAAAATTTTTTGACTTATTAATTTAAGTTGTTGCATTAATTAGTAATGTTTTTAATAATATAAATGATTATGAAATCAATTTTATTAACTAACACTTAATTGCTAAAAGAAATATTTCATCGATGAAAATTTTATTCAGGAGGGATTTGATGTTTGTTTACATATTTATGCTATTTAGCACACTTTTGAGGCTACTGAACAATAGAATAGAAGACATATTTATAATATACATTACTAAGATTGCTCTTTAAATTTATCGTTATGCGTTGTCTTTAGTAAATTTAAAGATTTGAAATTTGAAAATATTTTTAACACAGATGCATATTTCTATGTATGTGTAAAAAAACTAATTGCTATCGTAAAATTTAGGTAACTGACTGTATACGAATCTAGTTAGTGAAATTGGATTGATAGAAAAGAAAACGCTTGCGTTTCTATATATTTAGTAACAATTTCTAATTATGTTATTAAAATTTATTCAAAAATTTGTTTACTAAACCAATGTACTGGAAGCCAAAATCAAATTTTTTTGTGGGGATGAGCAAAAATTTATATTATGTATAAACAGATTTTTTTCACAGTATTTTTCCGTAGATATTATTATATCTTCCATATAATACTATACGAGCATATAAAATATATATTTCCAAACATCCCTAACAGCAAAATAACTTGGAACTCATTGGGCCAATATTCACCAATCTTGGCTCAACAAGGTTTTAAAGGGCTATTATTTTGACACGATAGCTATGATGATGCTATCTCGATAGCTATGATGAAGCTCGATAGCTATGACGATAGCTATGATGAAGGGCTATGATTCACACGATATCTTATTCTCCTTATTTATCCAATATCGGCTCTATACAGCTTTGTTAAGTTCACCCAATACTTTAAAGCTCTTATTCAGCCTATGTTGGTTCTATATAGAAGTGTCAGACTCAACCGATATTTTTTAGCCGTTATTCAGCCAATAGAACCTATTTAAAATCGTCTGATTAGCCCAATATTTTATAGCCACTACTCAACCAATATAGGTTATATACAGAATTGTTAGATTCACCCGATATTTTATACCCACTATTCAGACAATGTTTACCCAATATAGAATCATACAATTCACCCGATAATTTATTGCCCTTATTTCGCCAATATCAGCCCTATACAGATTTGCTTAGTTCACCCGATATTTTATAGTTGTTATTCAGAATATGTCGGTTCGATATGGAAATGTCCAATTCAATCGATGTTTTATAGCCGTTATTCAGCCAATATAAACCCGACATAGAATTGCCAGATTGACCCGATATTTTACAGCAGTTATTAAGCCATTGTTGGCTCGATATAGAAGTGCTCGACTTAACAGATATTTTATAGCCGTTATTAAGCCAATATAAATCCTACTCAAAATTGTCTGATTCACCCGATATTTTATTGCTCTTAGTCAGCCTATGTCGGTTCGATATAGAAGTTTCCAACTCATCGATGTTACCGATGCTATTTTTGCAATGAAATCGAAATTTTATAACCGCCGTTGAACAGCCAACCCAAATGCCAGCTCGCATCCGGTATGACCCGGGTGCGGAATTCGTATCTGTCGGTCATTGTTGGGATTCGTACCCAGTTCACCTCATTGGAAAGCGAAAGCTCTGTTCCCTGAGCCACCACGGCTCTGGGTGAAAATTTTGTTATAATTTTCAGTAATTCGGTAAAGACCGAGTGTTTAATTGGATTGCGCGTCACATCTTCTGAACCCCATTCTAAAATATCGCCAATAGTTCAAATGCAGCTTTATCAATCCAATTTTTATCTGTTGCAGCATCAAACATAAATTTTGACCAGAAACTTGCCGTTCTAACCAAGGGGAAAATCATTTCCAATGATGCAGTAAAGACAGTGCTTAATCGTATTACGCATTTTGTTTTGTAAACCCACTCTAAAATGTAGCCGATAGCTCTAGTGCAGCTTAAGCAATCTATTTTTAAACTTCCCACAATATCAAGAATAAGAATAAATTTTTAAGATCCTTTACATCGCTTAGTTTTCTACGCCAAATCGTACCATATTGCCCCCAAAAATCGTATAATGAGTAAAAGCATATTCTCCTTTAAAAACATGTGTGTTTAATTGTTCTATTAATTAACTAATTTTTGAGATATTTAGATCAGCTGAGAGACAAAGCGTTTCCTTAATAAATAATTGTCGTAGAATTCGTAAAAATTGTCGTAATAAATAATCCTAAATAAAATAAATGATCCTAAACAAAAATTTTCTTTCAATCCTGTATAATTTTACCAATATTTTATGTGAATTACCAGAAGTTTAATAGACAAACAAAGGAAAAATATTCCTTTTCAGAAGGTGAATGTTTATATTATACTTGGACTATTGTAAAATGAATTAAAATGTCTTATGAGTAAAAAAGAGAAATCTGTTACAGGTAGGTTTGTTTGCATTGTAAATCACTTATTAGGGAACTAGATATGGAAACGGATATTATTAAAATATTTTAAGTTTTGTATTCAATAGATGTAAATCCAAAACTGGTCCTTTATAATAAGCCTGTAATGGTCTCTTGTATATTTCTAAACAATGGTAATAGAATGGTTTTCGATAGCGGATCGATATTGAGATGTATAAGTTTTAGGTCCTGGAATGGCTTTATATTCTGACCAAATATTTATTTGTTTGTAAGACCTTTATAGGTTTACAATATCGGACCACTATTGGGATGTCTAAATCTTTTAATATTGGCCCAGGAATGGTCTTGAACACAGGACCAATAATAATTTCTGTATAGGATTCTTGTAAGCTTACGATATAGAGCCTGTAGCGTAGCTACCACTAAAACTTTTAAATTCCAGTTCACTAGTATATTAGTCATGTTAACTTGATTTTGTCTTGGGTCTCCTCTTAATAGATGAAGATTGACGTTGTCGGTAACCTAGCCCCACAAGAATGGCACTCTTACCTCAACGAACACTCCGCATAAGTGACTTTCAGTCGTGATCTGAACAAGCGTATCTCGAACAGAAACGTCGACCCTAATATGAACACGAATAGTTTGAAGGATGGACATAGTGAACAATTAACTTGAAAATTGTGACTGCGACATCGATCTCTTCGTGCTGTCGCTACTCAGTCTAGATCAGACACAACGGGGTCCTTTAACCTAGCTCCACATGGGTGACTCGTTTGTGTGATCTGAACACGCTTGCCTCAACCAACACTCTACAAGCCAATATTGGTGTGTCTATATTTGTAACATTGGTCCTAGAATGGTTTTCAATAATGGACAAATATTATTTTCTATGTAGGATCCTTATAGACTTACAATGTTGGGTAAGGATTGGGATGTCTAGATTTTTCAATATTGGTCCTAGAATGACTTTCAATAATGGACCAATATTATTTTCTGTGTAGGACCCTTATGGAATCATAATATTGGGTAAACATTGGGTTGTCTAGATTTTTTAATACTGGTCCTAGAATGGCTTTCAATAATGAATCACGATTCAGTTCCATCTAGGTCCCTTATGGTCTCATAATGTTGGGTAAATTTTTGGGTGTCTATATTTTGTAATAATGGTCCTAGATAAAAATGAATCTTGTTCCAATATTGAAAGCCATTCTAGCACCAATATTAAAAAATCTAGATATACCAATATTGGTCCCTTCGGTACATGTTTTTGTAGGACCCATATTAGCCAATTTTGAGCCCAACTGGGACCAATGTAAAATAGTTGCTAGGGATATTTTGTATTTTATACCACATATTTTCACCATAAAATATTCAAAAAATTTAATGGTGAAACATATTTTATTGTGATAGTATTTTATCAATGACGTAGAGCAACTTATTCGTATCGGATTTGTAGCTATCAGTGCTTAACTCCATAATCTTAAAGTTTTGAGCTCTGCCCCGAAGACAATGAAACCCCTGAAGTAATGGGACAAACCTGCCTTCGTAAAAGACTTTTTATGTGAAACTAATTTGCATGCACACTATAAAAATTTTTTGTGTATAGTTGCTACCATTTTTGGTGCTGAGGTAAATTAAATGCAATCATAAATACCGCACTGTAGTTATGATGCAAGAATTTATATAAAATTGACAAAATAACAATTGTTTGAAAGAATTAGAGTGAACATAATACTTAAAATGTACTAATTCATAAACAAATATTTTTTTCCATTGAAGCTATTTAATTGTTTCTAATGCGTGTTGTCAGGAAACAAGTAAACAAAAAAATGAATAAGTAAATTAAAAAACTATAACAGGAAAATAAATAAATAAATGTGACTGCAAACACAGTAAAAAAATTTCGTTTATCTCAACGCTAAAAATAATGGCAACTGTACAACAAAATATTTTAAACTTTTCGTTACGTCGATAAAAACAGCGAAAACCACTCAGAGAATCCTCCAGTTGATATTTTACGTCAGTACTTAAATTGATCGGAACCCGGAGCAGAAACAAATCAACAAGCCATCTTCTAGATCACTATACTGGGAGGTCAGCATTCTTTACCCTCTAATGGTCTCAATTGTTTTGTCAGGGTGACAGATCGAAAATTTTGTAATATTGCTATTTTTATCTTTTGCGTATTTCACTGTATCCCTTAAACGAATTACGTAAAATAACAAACCTCAACATCAAAATTGATGGCAACTATACACCAAAATATTTTAGAAATTCCGTTAGATCGAAAAAAAGCTACGAGAACCCGGAGCAGAAGCAAATCAACAAGCCATTTTTTAGATCACTCACTATATTGGGAGGTCAGCATTCTCTACCTTGTAATGGTCTCAATAGTTTAGTCAGGGAGACCGATCGAAAATTTTGCAATATTGCTATTTTTATCTTTTATCGTATATCGTAATATTGTATTTCACTGTATTCCTGAAACGAATTGCGTAAAATAAAATATTTTTGCACCCATTACTAAGACTCGTTTACCCAAAGATTTATTGCAAAAAATTATTTTAAAGGCTTTTTGTTATCTTAATTACATATTTTTACTTTTTCTGATTCTTTATTTTAATTCATTTCCCAATTTTTTTCCCTTTGAGTGCTTTTTTCATTTCGTTTTTAAGTTTTATACTTTTTACAAATGATGGTAAATTATCAGATTTAAAACTTCAAAAACAGTTTTATCTTCTTATAAGACTATTTTTTCAAATGTTTATTTTTTCCCTTTCTTGTGAGAAATTCGCTTTTTATGTCGTTATTTTTTAATAATAAATTTGAGAATTTCAGTGTCCTTAAAATATTTTGAAGCATCAATATAATCTAAGCAAACAGCTTTGTCTATATCAATGAATTTATTTTTTTAAACTTATTTGCGGAGAGCCATTTCATTTAATATTTATTTATTTATTTTTACATTTCCTACGTATTTACGTTTGAAACTTCAAATATCCTTTTTTATTTTGTGGCTAAACTTATTTTTTTTTAAATTTATTGATAAAATTTATTTGGAAAAAGAGTTTCGCATTATCCGAATCATAAAGAATAAGAGAATTTTTCAACAAGGAGATTATAGTATTATTCTATAAATAAAATAAGAAGGTCAAAATGCTAAAAGGATTTTACGGATCAAGAAGATCTAAGAAGGAAAATGATCTTTGTGATAAAAGAAATATTCGAGTACGTGGGCTTAGAACAATAAAATTATCGACCCCACAATGTAGAGACATAGTAATATCTATCCGAATTTGATGTTGAAAAACTCTAAAAAATTATATGATTGATTAGTTTATTTCAATTTAATTCTAAATCGATTTTTCTTACACACTTTGAAGGGTGTAGTTAAATTTTGACTAAAGTTTACATCACTTTGTTGCTGGTTGATGACGAAAGTTGGGATTTTCAAAACTGTAAATTTTGCGAACAAAATGTGTATTTGGCGAATAATACGCGTAATATGTGCATTTGGTGAATAACATGAGAGTATATTTAAACTATTTATCTAAATTCCAGTGTAAAATGATGATACAGCATGTTTTAAGCGTATAACAAATGCATTTAGAAAATTATCAGAAGTTTAAAGTCAAATAATTTTATGTTATTTCATACCCGTC
Organism: Parasteatoda tepidariorum; assembly: GCF_982258835.1. Classification (NCBI taxonomy): domain Eukaryota; kingdom Metazoa; phylum Arthropoda; class Arachnida; order Araneae; family Theridiidae; genus Parasteatoda; species Parasteatoda tepidariorum. The sequence continues at coordinate 21,281,707 of NC_141765.1, forward strand.
GTTGAACAGCCGACCCAACTTTTGCGTTTACGACTACTAATGTTCAACTACGTAGCCTTGTAAGTTTGAACCCAATCCAGAAAACAAGGGAACTCCTGGATAGTATTGGGTAAAATTTGCTTTCGCGGAGGACTTTTTGATGGAATTAACCCGCATTTGCGTTACATGAAGATGAAGACCTCCCTCGGTTAGCCTGACGGCAAGGGGACTCTGACCCATGATCCGTCTACCACTGAGGATATTTCACGTCAGCACTGTGGTAAGCTGCATACGGAATTCGTATCTATTGGGATTCGAGCCCGGTTCACCTCATTGGAAGGCGAACGCTCTATCCCCTGAGCCATCGCGGCTCAAAAAAGTCGAATAATTGTGCAATTTCAAGATATTGACAATATGACGGCTAAGATAGCGGTTTGTTTACATGAGGTGTACTTGTTAAATATGAGTTTTTCTGGCCGGAATTAATTGTCAAACTGGACATAGCTTATTGAATACCAAGTAAGTTTGAATCAATTTCACTGATTGATAAAAAATGTTGATTGCTGTCACTTATTTGTCAAGTAATCTCAATCTCCTTTTCCAGATTGATTCTCCAAACTTCTCATCTCAATTGTTGTAGAATGAATTAGTTACATAATAAGATATTTGTATTCTTATAAGGTTTACAATATTATAATATGTAAATTGAATAAAATAATTTCATAATATTTAATTTCGATTCACTTCAGTTTCGTTCAAATCCATATTAATATTCTGTCTGTGCTGTGTTCATGTTTGATTATCTGACTAATTTTACTTTAAGAAATATTGTACACATGCATCCAAATTTATGATTCATTTAGATTTTATCGTAAAAGTAACTTTACTGATTCTTATGAGTATCCCATTTTACTGTAATTCTAAATTATAATATAATGTTCTAAATTATACAAAGAGCATCCTATTCCTTCCTTATCTGCCCTACGCGCATTTAAAAAAACCTTTTAAATATTTTTAATTAATAATTATTATTTTTGTCTCATATGTTTCTTACACTTGTTTATTGGATAGGGGTCACAAGTTCTTGAAAAGATCAATTAGTAGCTGTTAGAATAATTATCTAAGACAGTTTTTATTCGAACAGATGCACAGGACAGCTTTTAAACTTTTCCATTTTTATGAGAATTATAAATTTAGCGTAAGTTGTGCTGTCAGGAACTCAAAATAATGAATTATGTTGGGTTTCAGAGTTCTTTTTAATTTAAGTAGCTCATTTCTAACTTTCAATGTCGAATTAAGTTTGTTTTGATTTTGATGTTTTACTTTTACAAACAAGAATTACTAAAATTTTTAATTCAATGCTTTTTTTAAGATTTAGAGAGACTCTTAGAAATCATTTTTTCATTTCTCATAATATTATAGTATTTTTAAGATTTGCCAAGAATTTAAAATATTAGATGGCTTGAATTGTTTACTATAGCGACTTTCCTACTTACTTAAACATTCCAAAATAAAGGGTTCAAAAATAAATCCGAAACTATTTGAAGATTAATTTTATTTAACTGAAAATTTTAAAAAGATTAGAAATTTAATTTTAATTGAGTATTACTAAAATTCATACTGAGATTAATATATGAGGAAAACCTAGTTTGATAAAAAGCCGACCCACTTTTAACCATGACGTTTGAAAAAAATATTTCGACTTAACCGAATTTATTAAAATATATATGAGGGATTTATTATGATAATAAAAGATATCTAAATTAAAGATTTTAATAACCATTCATATAAATGTCAAAAAGAATCGCTTAGATTAAGTTATTTTTTACTTATCTTTTGACAGTGATATCTTTGAATTTTTGGAATTAAAAAAGAGGACACTAAATTTAATTAAGATGTGATATTAAAGTTTAAAGCATTTCTTTTCAAATTATCAAATGTTTTTGAAAGATAGGATTAATTCGGAAGTTATTCTTTGTATTATTTAATCAAATAAAAATGTTCTGTATTTTACATTCATTGCTTTTAAGAAAAACCAGATAAAGGGATTTGTGAATTTCTATAACAATTTTTGACTTAATTCCTTTTTAATTATTTAAGCAAATTTTTTAATGCATAAAAAAGTTTATTATATTAACTTGTTTTATTAACTTGTTAAATTGAAGAAAATATCAAAAGTAAAAAAATGCATTTCAGAAAAAAGAACTATCCAAAACATTTTAGTAAATCATAGTTTTATTAATTATAAAAAAATTATTAAATTTAGAGTCGATAATTAAGTAATTGTTAAACGAATTAAATTATTAGTTTTGAAGATTCATTTTCAGGTTTTTAATACTGAAAATATGGTATGGAGATTATTATGAATTAAAGTGAATTTTAAATAACGTTACTTTAAATCACACAGAACTATTAAGCTATCAATATATGACATTTGATTTTTATCATATTGCTGGAATAAACAATGGCAGAAATTACAAAAAGCTGGTAACTGACTGACTGATTTTCTCCGAGGCGCTTTGGTTAAACTAACAATAAAATATGGTTTTATAATGTCTGATAAAATTTGGTATCTTTATCATGATACCTTAGAGCATGACCTAAAAACCATTCATTCGGTTAAGTTTACCTTTCAGTTTTGCATTTTTTACTAAATGCGTGATAATAAGAACTATAATTTTGAAAACCAGAATTTCCGCTACCATTTAAACGGAAAAATTACCAAATGAATGTTTTAAATACCGTATATTTTGGTTTTGCTATTATGGCTTTTTGGCAGAAATGTCATAAAGTACAATTACTATTACTATTACTATTACTTTACTATTACTATTACTATTTTACTAGTAAAATTACTATTTTACCATAATTGCATAATTGTTTTCTCCGTATAATTTGAGATTTGTTAATTTTAGCCAATTTTTTAGCAGTTAATAATGATCGATGTATTTATATTACCTATTTACTAGATTAGAAAGGATTATATTTTCCTTTAAAATATTTTTCTATGCATAAATATAGTTTATATTAAAAATGGTTATACAGTTATGTAGTATAAATATGGTTATTATGTGTTTTTATTAATATCATCCTACAGTTATTTAAAACTGACAAAAAGCTTTAACATTTAAAATAAATATTATACAGTTGAAAAATTCGCTAATAAGTCCAATGAATATATGTTCATATGTACGGCATATATATATATATCTTTATATATAAGAAGAGAGTGGAATGATAACACATAGCCAATCACAGAAGACTTCTGGTTAGTAACGCACAAAACAGCCAATCAAAATTGAGAACGCATGTGTGTGAAAAAGAAATAATTTTTAATAATGCCGTCGGAAGTGTTACAACTAAACTTACCAGCTAAATCTTTTTGCGATTTTTATTTTGTATTGAATGTGTGAAATATATTGAACAGAGTTTACTTTAAAATACTTATATCTTTTATAAAAAATAGATCACCGCGAATATCTTAGGCGATATCACCAGCGACATAGAGCTGAACATAATTTAGCAGCACAAAATTACCTGGAAAGTAATCGTAGTGCTATCAATGCGCGATGGCGGAATGCGCGGCGAAGAAACGTTGAAGAGTCAAGACGTTTAAATGAAAACGAATAATATGGAAACGAAATTGATAAATAATGTTGTATATAAGGAGGTTTTGTAAATAATTTTTAATTTTATCACTGATTTTCCTTACTTTTAATTGTTTTTTACTTACTTACTTACTTTCAAGAAATCGCTCTGCCGGAAATATTAATTAGCAGTTCATATTTGTTTGAGATATTTCTTAAATAATGCATAAAAGTGCAAATCATTGGTACACAAACTGATGTGAAAAGAAAAATCAATGAAAAATGTACATAGCTAGATTTTGTGAATATTCAGAGATCTCTTGTAAATAATTTTTAATTTTATTGCTTTCACCATATTTTTTATTAACAATTCAGACAAAAATGTTTATTGATCATTAATAACATAATTATTTAATTTTGCATTTGTTTTTTTATTAGTATTCAATATGACAAAAAAATTAAATTGCTTAATTTAATTTGCCGAATTTCAGTTACATGTGTTTTTATTATATAATTTGCGTTCTATCTGATTGAAACTAAAATATTTTGTCAGTTGACAGTATTGAAGTTAATTGGGCAATTACTTGCAATGGTTTTTGCTTTCGAAATATTACTCAGCATCAACTTATTAATATTACATGTTTTAATTTGTTTACCATATTTTAAAGTTTTTTTTCATTAGGTTTTAGTTATTTTCAGTTTAAAATTTAAATTACTGGGGGGGGGGAGTTGAAGCACCATATAGGGAGCGTACAGCATCCTATAAGATCAAAAATGATTTGAGTTAGGGGTAAAAATATACTTGAGGGTGCCCCTTGGCGAAATTGGCGACTTATGTTTGGCGCCATTCCTGTTTGCGCGGAGCACCGTGGTAACAGGAATGGCTGCCAAAATATAATGATATTTCAATAAAACATTGGAAAATTTCAACAAAACATCGGCCAAAACTTTATAAAATTGCAATGAACCTGATATGAGCAAAATTAATAAATCCAATAAAATGCATTGTGAATCGGAACAAAAATTAATGGTGTAAGCGCAGAAAGAAAAGGAAAAAAGCAACTCACTTCTTCGTTAAGCTTGAATATCCTCAGATTTAGGTGCACCGATTCTCTAATACCAGTTAGCTACTGTCTAAATTTATCATGAATAGAATCTGTGTACCTCCATCGCCACATAAATTCGGCGAAATACGAATCGAAAATGGCGTCTGTGGTACTGGGCTGGTGGTGACATTTTTTTCTAAAGTCCCTTTTTATGACTGCCCACATACCTTCGATCTTATTGACCAGAAGCAAAAGTAACCTTACCAGGCGGTATCCAACGTAGAACTAACGGACCTCCGAAATTACATATACCATTGAACATTTAAAAATAACGCTAAAATCTAAACCAATCAGAATCACGATTGGGCTTCAACATCGCCCAGCTTGGCGATCAACCACGATCACAACTTGGCGAGAATCAAGGGGCACCCTCAAATATAGTCTACTCGAGTTAGGCTCAGCCACGCGTGCTTCGGATACGGAGATTAATCTCCGGCTAATGCCCTATAGTAATGTGTTAAATAATATTGCTTCCTCGCTTTATATATGTTTAGAATATTGTTTGTATTAAAATTGCTTTTTATAAGTTTATAATGCTGATAATAAGGACCTCTGACATTTTACAATCCTATCATACTCTCTCTATGTGATGTTCGTGCAGCAAAATTGCCAGCTAATCTCCAATAAAACGACTTTAATTTTGTGTTACATATAGTGTGCGTACATTGATGTACAATACCATAGATACCAATGCGCAATATATATATGAATATGTCCATACATACAATAAGTGACGTTGTAATCACAAATCATAAGGACATTCCACGTAAATATGCGCCTACATTGTGTGTACATAATTACGTACTTACATTAGTACAGACCTTGTGTGTACATACGTCGTAAAATATCTGAACAAACAATATACAATATATGTAATATGTCAAACCTGTATGCAATATATGTAATACAATTCATGCATGAGAAATGCATACATTGTACATGCACTCAGGAGACTCATATATATTGTATACGCATGCATGAGAATCTAGTTATTCATACATTCATGAGACATACATACATGGGACATTATGCATTGTACATACATATATGAGTCCTGCATGCATGAGACATACATATATTGCACATACATGCATGGGCCATGCATACATAGAACATAAATGCTCGAAACATTTATACATTATGTATACAAGTATGGGACATCAATGCATGTATGATCGTGCAAACGAAAGCAAGTGCATTGTACATACATACGTGCCCAAACACGAACATATATTGTACAAATACAAGTACGTGCATAAAATATATACATACGTGCATATATTTTATACATATACGCAATATAAGTGTGTAACTAAAATATGTATATGTATGTATTTATCTATATTTAATATATGTATGGACATACATTTTAGTTACATTTATGCACACATACGTTGCATGTAAATACGTATAAAATGCATTATTATACAATACATTTGACAATCTGCATTGTATAATCTATACAGTATTGAATCGTCTTTACTTGTAATCACATATTTTGCTTACTTGTAATCATGATTACAAATAATTAATTACTGAAATTAATTGTAATCAAAATTACAGTTGTAATCATTTTATGAATGTTTGTAATTATGATTACGAGTAATTGATTATTGGAATCCCAATTGCAGTTTTAATCACGCTTACAGTTGTAATCGAAATTATGAATGTTATAATCGTGATTATGAGTAATTTATTACTCTAATCGAAAATAAACTGTATTTTTGCTCAACTCTGGTGCCGCCTTTTGGATAACATATAGTTGTTTGCAAACAATTTTTAACACAAGCTCAACTCTGTGTTCAACAAAGTTTTTTTGCTCAACTCTGGTGCCGCCTTTTGGATATAATTGAATCAAATTATCTCAAGAAATGTTTAATCTTATAATTTAAATTCTGACTGTATTTTTGCTCAACTCTGGTGCCGCCTTTTGGATATAATTGATTCAAATTATCTCAAGAAATGTTTAATCGTATAATTTAAATTCTGACTGCTTTGGACACCTAATAAATTACAGATTAGGAATATGTCATTTGTTTGCTTACGTTATAGAATACCCGGAATTAATATGAACTTTAATTGAAATATGTGTAAGTTGGAAGTAAATTGTATTAAAAGTAAAATACAATTGTGACAGAAATATGTTTCACATATATTAACCATATCCATATCACGTATATAAGCCATATCCATATTATGCATATAAACCATTAATTTACGAAAATGTTTATGCATATTGCATAGAATAAATAGCTTGTTTTGTGACAATATCTTACTGATTCTACCTTTCAATAATACAAAATGATCAAAAATATCTTTTTTTCAAAAAAATTTTTTTGATCGTTAAACTATTAATTTTTTGTTAAAAAAAGTGTACGCAATCACGTATAGTACAGGACTAAATTTGATTTGATTTTTACTGTGTCTTGACCTAACATTTTGCATGAGAGTGTAAATTTATAATATTCAGAAAACAGATTAATTTGTATGCAATAAAAAGCGAGAATAGTAAAATTTTAAATTTGATTATTATGAAAAGAACATCCTTTAATGGTGAGTTTATGTAATAATTTTAAACAACAGAAGCACCAAGTCTAAATATCACTATCAAATCCATCAAGGATATAGCTAATAATATTCTTATAGAGGAGGGAGAATTGAGATTTCAAAAATATAAGCTACAAAATTTTTATTGTGCTTAGTGGTGCTCATTTCATTGCTTACGCACGCTTGTGTTAAAAACTGTTTGCAAATAACTATATGTTGCAAATTAAATCTGTTCATACATTGCATATATCAGGTTTAGTAATTCTTGAGGAAAGACAGGTACAAATAAGTGCTATCGTTAATAACTTAATGAACTTCTCAAACATGTCATGATAAAAGTGCTTGAAAAAGTATGCTAATTTTGAAGGGGAGGCTATACAGAAATAGGGCAAAATTAACGGTCCCAACCAGCCACAGGGAGACTAAATATAACAAATGGTGATTAAAAAGTTGTCTACCTGTCACCCCTTTTTTTGTCAAAAATGCACCCCACGCCCATTTTTGATAATTATGGAAAATTAGTATGAATATATTATAATCTGAAAATGATTTTATTTCACACTTGTTTCTTAAAATTCTTCTTCATCTTAGAAATGAACCTTGTAATGTTCAACATGTCTCGAAAATTGCTTCATGGGAGATGCCCTACATTATTAAAGAAAACCATTTTTACAACAGCTTAAAATTTTTAATTTTTAAAATAGTGACTGAATGCTTTAAAAATGCAACAACTGTCCTCTAGCTGGAAGCAAAATGTTCTAATTTTGCCTTATAGCTATAGCAGATAAGAGTTATCATTAGTAAATTAGCATATATCCGATTGAACTTATCAAACATATAATTGAAGAAAGCATTTAAAAGGGCTTGTTTACTCTGGAGGAAAGCCTGTTGCAAAGAAGAGTTATATTTAATTCATTAGCTTATCTACAAATAGACTTCGAAAACATGCCATTGAATAAAACGTAAAGCATACAATAAAATAAACAAAATTCCTTGTTTTGAGTTCATAAAATTATTGATTTAAAATAGTTGTTAATATAAGTTTACCGAATAAAGACCATATTTGAAAAAGCATAAATAAATTCAACTGTATTATTATAAAAATAAATTCAAATGCAAGTGTATTTTTTTATTACTAATGAGTTTCCGCGAAATCTTTTAAACGAACCGTTGATAATAAAAATGTTTTAATCAATTTACGTAAAAACTGCATCTTTCATTTATCTTTATCTGTTAAGCTAGAGTTTAATTCAAATATGATGCATAGCCTTTTTTTATTATTCTATGCATTAAAATATACAAAGTGGTCATACAAAAATTTGTCTATTTATGAACCTTTAGTGGCTGATCCGTTAAACCGATCGAGTGTAAATTTCAGTTATAGTTATTAAAAGGTATGACCTCGAGACTTTGAGAACGGCAGCAAAATTGTGTTCGTGATTACGCTTGTGGGTATAGAAACTCCAAATTTTCGAATCGCAACACACATTTTTCTTGTCGCAAAACGTTCAGAACATGCAAAAATACCAAATAACATTGGAAAGATAAGCGTATCACAAAAAAATGGACGCGCTAAGCACGACACACAAAAAAAGCAGCTCAGCGCACGATCAAGAAACGCCCGATAAAGGCACACGGAGGAAATTTGCATATGATAGAGACAAGACAACAATCACAAAATGACTTTCGCTAGATATTCAACGTTAAAAACTTTGAAAAAAGTGGGGTGGTAATATTGATTCCTCAGGCGAAAGCTTTGAGGAATTCTACGAAATTCTTTCGTGTTTACCGTCGAAACCTGTGTCACATGTATGGCCCATGTTTTTAGCAAGCTCTGCGTAATTTGATAGATAATTTTGAAGAAACTGTCTGCACCTATGATAGACAGCGATCCGGACGACCAACTGCTCATAAGATCGTTATTATGAAAGTGCATCAAATATTGACTGCAGAACACTGGCGAGCTGTAAGACGTACAGCTCGTGCACTGGATATACCGAAATCAACAGTTCTAAAGCTGCTATGCTCTGTGCTCCACATGTTTCCATACCGATACAAGCGTGTCCAGATGTTGGACGTGGGGGGACCATCAACTGCGTATCGACTTTGACAATGAATTTCATATTCGATATCATGACGATAAAGACTGAGGACGGACGTAGGCCCATTTTACTTTAATTGGCAACGTCAACACCGAAAATTGTGTGCAGTGGGCAGACACGAATCCTCACGTTGTGGTAACAGTACCTTCATATGACGCCAAAGTTGTGTGGGGTGGCATTCAGGTCCCTGGTCCCTTATTTTTTTGAGGAAGAGACACCATTAGAGTTTGTAACGCGTTCTGTAACAGGCTCACGCTATGCAGCCATGCTGCAAAATTACGTCATACCAGAATTGTTACAGCGAAATGCACTGATTGACATCGTTTGGGTACAAGGTGGTGCTCATCCATACATTGCAACGGTTTGCAATCTGGTACCAAATGAATTATAAATCGTAGGTTGAAGAAAACTCGATGTTATTTAGTAATTAATTAAACTTTTTTATGATAAAAAATTATTTTTCTGCAATAATTTTTTTCTTAATTTTTCGTTTTTTTTTTTTTTTTGCTTAAATTTTTTTTTTTATTGTTAGCAAACAAAAAGGAGGAAATCATTTTCTATAACCACTGTTGAGAAATGGAGTTCGAGTCCAGTGCTTGTTTTTCTTCAACTGGTGAAATATAATTTAATAACAATATTATGTTCATGATTTAGTACCATATATAATAGCATAGTTAAAGAAGATAATTATTCATTAACAATGCTACTTTTGTAAGAAAATGTGAATTTTAAAATAATAATAATTTGATTTAACATATTTATGATATTATTTTTAACTTGTGTCCCAACTAATTAAAGCCTCTTTACTTTTTTGCCATAATTGGACGAAAAGAAAACCAATGAGAACCAAACATATACATTATGAAAGTCTACAACTAAACCCATATTTACAAGGAGTAACTCACTCCTACTATCCCTGGAGAGGAAGAAAATCATCGAATAAGTAAAAAAGGAGGAAAAAAGTGTTCCATTGAAATAAAGCCACGTTAGATTATAGCTAATAATATCCGTCGTATTTTTTATGCGACTTAAAGTATGTGATGTTGCATACCATTTTCCAATACCAGGAAGACAATATCATCAATATTATGCCAAGTTTCAATGCTGGCAGTCTTCGATTCTACCGCAGACTAAAAACGCTCCTTCTTTTGTGAACCCTACTAAGGATAGCTCTTTAGATTTCCTTAGTGATTAAGGTCATGAAAAAGAGTAAATCATTCATGGCATACATCCTATTATCCAGATTATTCATCCGATTTGAAGAATATTCAGAATAAATGAAGGCATAGTCTTTCTGGACTTCGGTCGACAGTTCTCACTTCAAATATAAGTGAATTTGCTTCTAGCATTTATTTTGGTAATCGGTAGCCTTTATACGTATGGAGGGAAAGGTCACGTTAAGTGTATCACCACAGCCAAACCTTTCGAACAGCATTCATGAGCTGAAGCATTGCTTTTTTTAGAGAAGATTTTCTAATTTTCTTCTCATATATAACAAAAAATTAGCGATGTAAAAAAATTGTCAGTATTATCATATTGAAAGCTATCAAAGAGCAAAGGAGAGTTGAAACTGAAAGAATTAAGATGATCCAGATAGTTTTCCGTGCTATTACAATAGCACAAGAAAAGAAGAGGACTTCTTTTCCATTATGCAGCAAGATGGAGGCCCATTAATTGTGTGGAAAGGATTTATGTATGGTAGTAAACATACCCTAGATTCTTCCTCAGACTGTATGGTGGCTGCCGGTAATCGAAAAGGCCTAAAAACTAATTTATTGTAATTTTCAAAAGAAAAAAAAGAAAATGGTGGACTAATTTGTATTCTTCTTTACCAAGTGTAATGCCACCAGTTAAGCTGCAGAGTCTTCACAGAGTTATGTTAGGATAATAGGGTGCAAGCTATGATTGGCCTGTCCATTTAACTGTCATTTATTCCCAATAAAACGCGAAGGCTATCCTCAGTAGACTATAGATATCAAAATGTAAGTTTCTGTTTGTGGCAGCGTTGAATGCTGCCATCATTAAAGCCTAGGGTGACATAGATGCAAATGTCCTCCAGAGTAGGACTGGGCTATAAATCAATGTATCGAGACATATCGATTTAACGCATATATCGGCAAGACGATACAGCGACTTTCATTCAAGGCGATGCATCAGAAATCTCTTTTAAGCCGTCGAGTAAAGACAACGAGCGCAAAACGATATAGCGATATAAGACACGCAAGGATATAAGATAGCGATATAGCGATATGACTCTTCTCTTACGTTCCGATGTCGACTCGCGCTGTGGAAGACGATGCTCGTTTCGTTATGTTGAAATGGCCTTGATTGGTGAGCTGTAGAATCAGAATCAGAGTTTTGAGAACACATATCGTTATATCGCATGTTCCTTTTCGCACCTCTTAGCTTTTTTTTTTCTTTGTCGCGACTTTTCTTGTAGGTTATTTTCAGTGGGACTAACTTCGTGATCACCGATGTTACCTTGTTCTGAAGGCAATCTATTATTGAAAAGAATGTATAAAGAAGAGTTTCTTCATTAATTAGATAAGTTTTTTTTTTAAAAAAACTTCTTTTTATTTTTAAATGTGAAAATTATCGGCAATCTAATTTAGGCGCCCATAAAGAATTGAATTTGTTAGGTTATTTTTTCATTTTCTTTTAATTTATTAAAAACTTTTTGGATGAAACTTCTAATAATTTAATGAGTTTTTATTACTGATTTTAAATTTATAAATCTTGTTGTTTTTATTTTTAGAAATAAAGTTAAAACAAGATTTATTTTTGTCATTTGGATTTGGACATCAATCAACTTTGTTTATACAAAAAAATTTGAAAGGTTTGCGTATTTTATTCATTTTTTTAAATCATTTAGCACTTCGTTTTATTAGAGAGTATAATAATTTTTTTTTAAAAATATTCTTTTCATATTATTTGTTAATTAGCTAAATATATTATCGAATATCACAATGTTTTTTATTTTTAAGAAATTAAATGTTACTTTGTTTTTCGTTCATAATTCTGTCAGTATGTAATTTAATTTTATTATTTATCTGAAATGATAATTTAATTTTATTATTTATCTGAACGTTAAATGTCTTAACGATCAGTGGACTGATCGCTAAGACACGGTTCCCTCCAGATCCCCGAAGTCAAGCATCACTGGCTGCGGTCAGTGTGCGGGTGAGTGATCACTTGGATCAGTCTGCGTAGGGACAGAGGGTGTGCGGTATTGGTCCTCGTTAAACTGTTCTACCGTAAAGTGCTCGACTTCGCGTGCAGGTCGTCGAGCTTCCGAAGCGGGGGTGCCATCCCATCTGCAGAGGATCAAAATTGTGATGGCATGTCTTCGGATCATCCTCAGGTATGTTTCCCAGACCGTCGCCACTAGCCCATTGTGCAACTTTAGTGTGACGTAAATGAACTATAATAGAACTATAATAACTGAAATGATAATAATAAATAATAGTGTTTTAAAAGCGTTTTTTTTTTTCTAAAATTTATTTAGCACTTTGTTTTAAACATACAAATAATTTTTACGTTTCATTTAGAAATTGAACATTACGATCAAACTTAATAATTATGTAATTATTTATGCATAATAGTACAAAAAAATATTAAATTGTAAAAAACGCTTTAAAAAAAGTTTTTAACACTTTGTTTTAAGCGTATTATGAATTTACAAACATTTCAATAAATATTTTAAGTAAGATTTGTACATTGTAGTCAATTTATTTAATATCTTTCTTAAGCAAAACATATATATCTCCAAATTCATAAATTGATTTAAATCAATCTGAGTATGAAGTTTTGATAGAAATCTGACTTTCTGTGCCTTACAAGCAAGTGAAATTCAAAAATACTATATCGTGATACATCGCTATATTGCGATGCAAAATTGACGATGCATCACGATATATAATTTCTAATATCGTCCAGTAAATTGTATGCAACACCACTTATTTTAAGTTAAATATAAACATGACCGATATATTAGCTATAAACGAAAGTGTCGATTTCTTATTTAGATGTGACACTTTTTCTCCTCCCTTTTTACTTATTCAAAGCGTTTTTTCTTGTCCAGGTGAAGCAGCAAAAGAGTTTCTCTTTATAAGTGTGTGTTTAAATATAGACTTTCTCAATGTATAGGTTTGGTTCTCGTTGTACTCTTTGCACAAAGTTATGTCAAAAACTCAAGGTATCGTTATTTGATTGGGACGCACTGTATAGTACTATTATTTAAGTTTTATAATAAAATAATAAAATTAAAACTGAAAGTCAATTCTAGTCTGAACAGAACGGTATTTGTAAGCTTAAACTAATTTTTTTTGAACGATACCTACTATGTTTTTTTTCTACAAAAACTAAGAGTACCAGCCTTCTAAAAAGAATCTTGCAGTTCTTTTCAGATCGCTTCACTCTTTCTTTTCACATGTCTAGATTATTATGTCACCTTTTACCAATAATGTGGAAAATAAATTAAGAAATTAGGGTGGATTGATATTTTTTTAGAAAAAATAATTCTATTTAATTTCTCCAAAAGAAACTGACTAGCATAACATGAAAACTAAAAAACTGATAGTAAATTTTTTAATCTAGTTCACCACTAAACTCCCCTCTTTACGTTCATACCTTTTATTTTTAAAAAAAAAGATATTAGAGAGTTTTAGAAAGGATATTAGAGAAGTTATAGAAGCTATTGGAAAGGTAAAGAGTTTTCAAATATCCTTTTAACTATTTAACTACAATTTTTCAAGCTTTCTTGGAACACTGCCCAGCTTGCAAATAAATTTCACTGATCAGTTAAACAGATAGCTCATATTCATCAACAGGCTTAGAGTACATAACTGCAAAAAATTATAATTCTATTTCTGCTAATAGTTTCCCTAAACTAACTTAAAGAACACAAAACAAAATAAAGAAAACAACATAAAGAGAACAACATAAAAATAAAAACTTAAACTCTAATATAAAATAATTCATAAAGTATCCAATCTTATTTAAATATTCTAAAGGATACTCTATCTGCTCCCTATCGCTCTTTATAGTTGGCATAAATCGCAGTATCTTTTGGATTCGTCAGCTCATTTAACCTGTCTTAAAATAGAAATTACATGAAAATATCAAAGTAAAATCGCAATTAAATTAAATTAAAACGTTCAAAATATCCGAATAAAATTGCAATTGAATTGAAACTCGTTATTTTGATTTATTTTTGATTTATTTGCTCTTTTAATCTCTTTTAGGCTTGAAATAAGATTAAATTATAAAATGAAACTTTAAAGAAAATAAAATTTAAAAATCGAAAAGCCGAAAAGGAAAATCAAATCGAGAGCTAAAGAATAGTATGAAGTCACACACCTATACATCACTTATTAGGTAAGGAAGGGAAAGGAAGCGCCCTCTAGAAAGCAGACAAAGAGTTCTCTGTATTATTTTATAAAAAAAAAAAACAATAATAACATCCTCGAATCATAATAATCAAGAGAAAAATAATTAATGTACGGAAAATATTTGGCTTCGATTTTGATTCAAAAACGTTAAAAAAAAACTTGCTTTTTTTAATCTTTCTGCGATTATATGAGAAAACACCAAAATTTTAAAATTTAATGGCTTTGACATTTGTAATAAGGATAAAAGTTGTAAGAGTTATCAGTCATAAGAATTATCAGTCATTAGCTAATTTACCGCGATTAGTTTTTCCTTAAGATCAAAAAATCCGAAAATATAAACTATTTAATTACTCCAAAACTAATTCGAAATTAAAATAAAGTGAGACACGTTACAGATTTTTAATCAAATTAGTCCGTGGCTATAACAAATACATAATTTTCTAATAGTTATGGCGAATAAATTACGCGGTGAAAAAAAATCTTCAACTTTGGCATGAAATAACTGAAAAACTAATAACCGCATTATTAATTTGAAATCTGAATTTTCTTTAAACATTTCTCTATAAGTATGGAAATTTTATATTGTATCATTTTATAGTTATTAGTATGAGAGAGAGAGAGAAACTTGCTTTGCAAAAAATTTCAGGAACAGCGGTGACAGCAACAGTGTTTTTTTATTTTATTTTTTCAATATAAAGAGAATCACTACTATCATTGTTATCCTTTGAGAAAAGGCTTTATAAAAATATAGAATACTGCATTTAACTTCTGAAATATTTCATTTTTATTTTAAAATAGGGCGAGAAAAGAACATTTTGAGTTTTTTCAATGTTCCCTTACAGATTTGAAAAATTCAGCTTAATGCACAGAAATTATGAAATAAAAATAATCAAACTTTAGTCTGAAATAATTTAATTGTTTAAATATTATTATTTAAACAATTAAATAATTTCAGACTAACGTTTGATTAAAGAGTTTTAAATATCAAAACCAAATTTTTATTTATAGAAAATATATTAGATACGTCATCAAATTCATTAATTGGATATTCCACTGAGAAAAAAGTATGGTCAAAACTACCAGAAGCTAGTAAAATTTTACGCATTTCAGGCTTTGTGGGAACACCAAAACGCTCTGTTTTACCGAAAGACTTTGGTAAAATTAGCAATGAAATATGATTTATAATATGCGATAAAAAGTAGTAAATGTAGCAATTTTATCATACCTTTAAGCATGCCATAAAAACAATTTATTCGATTAAATTTACTTTCCAGTTTTTTATTTTTTGCTAAATGTGTGGTAATAAGCACCATAATTTTGAAAACCAGAATTTACGGTAAATCGTTAACATACAAACGGAAAAATTACCAAATGAAAGGTTTATATACCGTATATTTTGCTTTCGTTAATTAGAATTATCGTTTGCTTTTTTTTTTGCTAGAAATGTCGTTACCATGCAGTAATATAGTTTTACCAGATTTTTTTTCTCCTTGTAGAGATACACTCTCAGAAAAATCCACTAAATGTTTAGCCATAATATTCTTACCTTGAACCATACTATCGTGCAAATTTACAGCAACCTTAATAAGGTAATAAACTAAACCATTTTCTGTTCAGATTGAACCAATTTATCAATTAATCAAGCTCTAGAAGGGTCATATTACACAATAATATAGTTCAATTTAGTATCACCGCAACAAATTTAAACAATATTATGGTTCAATGGCGTCCAAACTTCTTAACAGCGTTTGACGTTATTATCTTGATTACACAAAAAGTTTAACTTTATAAAATAGAATATAACATATAGTAATTTATCGAAAAAAATTAAACTTAATGTCCAGTTCCCTATTTCTTCCCTAGGGGAAAAACGTACCATCTCGTAGAGTGTTTCTAATTGCTTATGATCACGTAATTTTATTTTATGATATTTTGCCAGGTTACGATTCTTAAAAAATATTTAACTCTTTCTTTAAAATTAATTATTGATGAGCGAAATACGTCAATAATTTAAACTCAAAACTTTAAATATTTTGATGAACGAAATAGCTTGTATGCTTAGTTAAATCCAATCTTAGTTTACATCCAATGGCTGAATAACGGCTGAATAATCCTGTTTAAAATAATGCTAACATAATTTATCTATTATTCCTTAAAGATGTAAGGTTAGTGAAGGATACCTAGAAAGGATTAAAATATCACAATACTAAATCCTATTTTGACTAAATGGCGAAAATTTGGAGCTTGTAACTTAAATTTCCATTAATAAATTTGCTTAAAAGGGTATTAGAACGCTTTATTTCGTAGACCGGCAAATTGAAATTAATATTTTACTTAAATTGTTTCTAAGAGTATCGTTTGTAATAATAAGGATGAAAATGTGAGAAAAATTAATTACTTCTTAATTTTTAGAAGCTTTTTTTTCATTTTTTCATATTTTATTTTAAGAAACATGAATTAATTTTTTTAACACTAATTTATTTGTTGTTGTTTTTATTTATTAAAGAAAATATACGCAACAAATCTTGTTCATTAAGGAAAAGTTTGGTCCTTTTAACTATAATCATTTTGACTTACGTCTTTAAAAATAATTAAAAATATTTTAAACACGTTAAGACCAAAAGTCAGTTAATAAAAATAATATGAAAACTGTAAAAAGAAATTTTATTTACAAAATTGCATTTATGAAATGAGTTTTGCCTTTTAAAAAAAATTCCTCAGATTTAAAATTATGAAGAAATCAATCCAATTGTTCAAAATTTTATTAAAAAAAAAACAACACAAATCCCACTATATTCTAATGATGGAACATTAAAGATATTACATAATGTAACAGTAACATAATGAGGATTATGCTCACAAGAAAAGTGCGTGTTTGTAAAATTCGTATTAAAACGAAATTAACGAGCATGGTTGAAAAACTTGTATAGGTTAATAGTTAGCCGTCACTTCTGCTAGTTTATAAACTATTATTTTTTAATTTAAATAAATTTTTTTAAAAGATCTTACTTTTTATAAACAAAAAATTTTATAATTGTTGATTTTTTTGATTAAAATATATTGATTATTTAAAAATTATCGTAATTTTTTAATGAATTAACTGATTTTTCTAAATTTTGCAATAAATAATTAAAAAATTTAAGTTGTTTCTTAATTTGATTAAGAAAATGTGAACAAAAGTATTTAATTATACTAATCAAAAAAAGAATTAATAAATTGAAAAGAACTATTTATTACTTAACTGGAATCCCTTGTACCACAATCTTTTTTCTATTTCTTTAATTTTCTATTTTAATTTATTTTTTAAACTTTTAAATTTTTTTTTCAATTTTTATTCATAATCGTAATGTATTACCATCTAAATTTGTATTTCCAATGAATGATTTTATTGTCAAGTAATAAATAATCTTCTTCCTATATTTTTTAATTTTCATTTTCATTTTAAATCTTCTTAAAATTTTTTTACTTGTATTCACAATCGTAATGTATTACCATCTAAATTGGTATTTCCAATGAAATGATTTTATTATCAAGTAATAAATAGTAATAAAAGTAATGAATAAATAGTTCAATTAATTTTTTTCTTTTTAGCTTTCTTAACAAGTACAATAATATACTTTTGTTTTCATTTCCAGAGTTAAATTTAATTAAAAGTAAATTATTATATTTTATTATTTGTTACAAAATGGAAAAAAACAATAAATTCATGAAGAAATTCTAAAGTACAATTTTTTTAGATAATAAACCATGCATTTTTTAAGAAATAGAAAAATTGAACATTCATAAATTTTTTTTAGAAAATTAAATTTTCAATAAAAAAAATTACTAGATATTAAATTTTTTTATTTTTTTATTAAAATATATATATTATTAAAAGAATTGCAATTTAAAAATTTTTAATGAGCAAACTGAATTTTAATTTTATTTTGGAATAAATAATTTAAGTTTTTATTAAATTTAATTTAAAAATATTAACAAAAATATATTATTATACGTGCTTAAAAAAGATTTAAAAATTAATAAAATGAAATGAACTATTTATTACTTATATAGAATTCCTTTTACATCAATGTTCTTTCTTTTATTTCATTATTTTCTTTATTTAATTGTATTTTAAATCATAATATAACTAAATTTGTATTTTCAATAAAATGAAGAAGTTTCAATGTGAGTTAGAATTCTAGTTAATCTATTTAATTTATTTTTTCTTTCTATCTTTATTTAACTTTAGTATAATGATATACTTTTATTTACATTTTCATAATTAAATTTAGGACAAACTAATATTATTTATTATAAAATGAAGAAATAAAATCAGTGCGCTCATTAAAAAAATTTCAATTACAATTTGTTAAAAAATAATCCATAAATTTAAATTAAGAAATTTAAAAAAAATTGAATATATATTTTTTAAAAAATAAATTAAACTTTTTTAAAAGGCGTATTTAAATTGAAAAATAATTTTTTTATAAATTAAATAAAACACATTAAATAGTTATCAATTTTTTAGAAAATAAAATTTAAGCGTCTCAGTTGAGGTTTGAGCCCCGGACTTCTCTGGTAGATAGCGGGAAACCTAATAATTACACCACAAACACACCGAAGATGAATAGTTTTGTTAGTTTAAATGTAAAAGAATTTAAGTTTTGATGGGGTATATTTTACCTCAGGATCAGAAATGGCTGCTAATTTTTATTCCGTAAAAGTTTTTCAACCTTGGTCTTTAAAAGCTTAATTTCGTTTTAATCGGAATTTTACAAATGCGTATTTTCCTTGTTAGAATTTTTATATAAAAAAAGAAACCATTATAATGCTCTAGTAATTATTTTTATTTAATTTTTAAGAAACTAACATTTTTTGTTTTTGTTTTTAAAACAAAAGGAAACAAATTTTTGCCATTTTCTTAAAAATAGAAAGTTTCTTATCTTAGAACTGAAAAGCTAACATGGTTATAATTCTTTTCAGTTCCCCCGGTAAACTGGAATCCGTACCAGAGACGGGGAACGGTAGTACCACACCGCCAAACAACAATCTATTTCCACAACACAGTGGACGACCTGAGGCAGACCTGAGGTATGGATGCTTACGTCATCCCTCCTTTCCCTACCTTCCTCTCACCTTTTATATGTCGTCTCATAGTGTGTAGAAACATTTTAGTCTTAAAAATACATTTTTGAGAAATGAAGAATTGATTAATTGATTTCAGAAGTGTTTTTTTTTTTCATTGTCGTTTATTTTAAATGTATTATTATTTCTAACTCATCAAAAGATCTTTGTTTCTTATAAAAATTAAAATATAACTAAGTAATTGAATTAAGATATAAATTTTGCGGTTCAATTTTAGGGTATTTTTTGTCACATCAAAAATGCTATATATTTTGCGAGCGTAATAAAATGATTTATCGATTATTTTTGCTGTTCACTTCGAATCTTCTTCTAATTATAAAATGTTTTTCTTTCATTTATAAAAGAAAAGAATGAATTCAATGATTTGAAAAATAAGTTTTTCGAATGAAATATAAATGTGAAGCCCTACTATACTTGAATTACAGTTTAAACCAAGTCATAAATGTAAATTAGGAAAAAAATAATTGTTTAACTACTCAAGAGAATCATAAATATTTGAGACATGAAATTTAAACTGTTGAACAAAGTAACTGAATTTTAGAACTAATTTCGTGGCTTAATTCAATTTAATGTTAACATTTTTATTTAAAAAGTCTTAAAATAGAATCGTTTTAAGTTAAAATAGTTCTTATTCTCCAAAAAGCAATTAATCTAAACAAAGGTTCAAAGAAAAATTATTGTCTATTTTTGGATCTAAGTGTTATTACCAATTTTAACGCTATTTAGCTTTACAAAAGTAAAAACAATTCATTTACTAATTTAGTGTATTCAATGAAAAAGTCGGTTACGTAAGGGACGTGAATTTTCTTGCAATTGTTCTTCTGAGAATTTTTATAATGAAAAATATACCTCGAATTTAAAGTACACGATTTTAAAATTGAAATTGATGAACTTTCCAATTTTTCTGGTATTCTTCTTTTACATTAATGTAATTTAAAAAGCATTTTATTAATTTTGAAAATCTAATACTTGAATAGAAATGAAAGAAAGTTTATTCATTTATTAAAAAAATACATAAATGAAAGAAACTATTTATAAACAGAATATTTTTTTTCTAAACGCAGGTGGTTCATGCAAATTTATTTTTTAGCTTCGAAATCAATTTTTAAAAATCTTAGCAATTATTTGACACATATTTCTAAGAAGAAACTATAAGGTTAAAATAAATATTGAAGACAGGATAAATGTTTAAAAAATTTAAATTTTTTAAAATTTTATTTTAATTTTTAACAGAAAGCATAATTACTGTTAAGTTATAGGAAAAAAATGTGCATTTGCATCACGAAATTGATCAAATGATTAAATTTATTCTAATTTATTTTAACCTGCTAGTTGCAGTCGTTGTTTTTGTACAAGCTGTACGAAATGCGCTAGTCATGTTTCAAAACCTTTTCGATTATTCGAAAACGTTTCAGCATGCTTTCAAAAATGTTTCTATGATCTACTATGAAGCTTTGCTTGAAATATTTATTTAGTTTCAACTTGCTGATATATAATGCAAAAATAATCAGAAAAAACTATTTGATAAATAGCTTAACTTAGCTGATGAAAGAATATACTTTCATCTATGGTGCGCAGGTTTATATTCATTTATTGGAAAGACTTATTAATTATATTTGTCCTACACCAGTGTATTTCCGTATAAAAATTCCGTTACTTTGTTTGAGGCAATGTAATTTGAAGAAAAGTGCGGTTGACTCTCAGAGACTAGATTGTAAAAGAATTTGGTGTAAAACAGTCACCATTTTTGTTGTTGAGGTAAACTAAATTTTTTATAGTGCAGTTAGTCACATATTTTATTTACTTTTTCACTGTTTTAGTTATATTAATTTATTAATTTTTCATTTTTTGCTTTTTTGTTTACTGGCAATACACATTTTCATGCGCATTTAAATCAACTTATGACTTCATTGCAAAAATATTTTATTTAAAAAACAAACACATTTTTTGGTATTTATTCACTATAATTCTTTCAAACAATTGCTATTCTGTCATTCTTGTGTAATTTTTTGCACGATAACTACAGTTCTGTTCTGAAAAATGTATTTAGTTTCTTCAACGCAATTGGTGGTACCTCTGCACCAAACCTTTTTTGCAGGATAGGGTTTAAAATTCAGAGGAAGAATAAATGACACACTAACAGGGAATATGAAACAATCAGAAAATTTAAATCCTGATTTTGCTTAACTTACTGAATCCAAATTAATATTTTTGCTTTCCTTAGCCAATTATGAAAATTTCAAAATGCGAGAAAAGATATATATTGATGGCGACATCTGATTTAATTGAAAAAGATAAATAAATTAAGTGTTATTTAAAAGTGGAAATGTTTACCTCTAATTCTTTGTCACTTAATACTCTGAAAAAAAAATATGGTCAAAATTACCAGAATATGGTAAACTTTATCACGTTTCAGGCTCTATGGGAACGCCAAAAAGCTCGGTAATTTTTACTGAAGAGCTTTGGTAATGATTTTGGTAAAATTAACAATAAAAAGGGTTTTTGAATAAATGATAAAATTTAGTAACTTATTATAATACCTTAGAGTATGACATACTTAGAGTATGATAGAGTATTTTGTACTAAATGCGCGGTAATGAAGGCTATAATTCTGAAAACTATAGTTTCCGTTCAACCGTATGAACGGAAAAGTAACGAAATGAATAGTTTAAATACGGTATATTTTGGTTTTAAACCATAATCATGTTTTTTTTTACCAAGAAATACCATTATCATACTGTGCGGTAATAATGCCAAAACCTTTATCTCCGTATATGTACAGGCAATAAGGAACTATTCATAGATGTAATTTTATTGTTATTATAAAATTATATTATTATTATTATTATTATAGTTTTAAGTACTAATATTTTAAGACGAGAAAAAGAAGTAGAGCTGGAAATAACTCATTAGAAAATTATTCTAGTCATAATTTTAAAATATTTTTCTTTTCTCTATTTATAACATTAAACTTTTTATATTTTTCTAAAATATAAAGAACTATTGTGTTATTCCAAAAAACATTCAGAGCATAATTTAAAGAGCAATTTTCTTTCTTATTACTAAAAAACTAAATAACACCACTCTCCACTTTAAATGTACGTACTAAGATCTCCCATAATTGTATTTAATGGCTCTTTTCGAAAATCTTTCGACAAGAAGATAAAGAAACCAGAAGAAGATAAAGGAGATTCTGTTAAAAATTAAACTAAAGAAGAGAATGCCTTAAAGTAAAAAAAGCTTTTATTTTAAACAGATTCTGTTTTTTTGCTGAGAAGAATTATTGAACTCTGAAACGGGAAAATATACTTTAACTATTTCTAGACGGGAAAATATACTTTAACTAATTCTTGAACTTTTATTTTAGAAAATCGCCAAGAGAAGAAACTCACTGAAATCACTAAATAATACTAATTGTTTTCATATCTTTATTAAGCCGAATAATGCAGTATTTGAATAATGTTTCATGGTAAAAAAAAAATCAAAAAAACTTTTTTTTTTTTACAAAACTGTTAACTTTTTTCCAAATTGAACCTGTCCCGCAGTAGACTGATCGTTAAGACACGGTTCCCAGCAGAACAGTGCGTGGTCAGTGTGCGGATAGGTGACCGCTTGGATAAGTCTGCGTAGGGACCGAGGGTGTAGGGTATTGGTCCTCGTTAAACTGTTCCACCGTAAAGTGCTCGACTTCGCGTGCAGGTCGTCGGGCTACCGAAGTGGGGGTGCCATCCCCTCTGCAGAGGATCAAAACTTTGATGGCATGTCTTCGGATCATCCTCAGGGATGTTTCCCAGACAGTCGCCAGTAGCCCATTGTGCAGCTCTAGTGCGACGTTAATGAACTACAATAACAACAAATTGAACTTAACAATGTTAAATAAACACTAGGTCAAGCATCGAAATATTTCATGATCACTAATGAGAAGAGAGTGTGTAATTAAAACTTTTGAAAACAGAGAACTATGGCCAAGTTGGACATAAGACGACGGGCACAGCAAAAATTTCTAAAACATAAAATATTTTCTTAATTTTTTCTCTGTTTCAATCATTTTTAATGTATTCTCTGTTTCTTTTTTTAAATTTTTTTTATACTTTCTTCTCGTTAGTGGACACGAAAAATGGCGATGCTTTGCAAAAACCTAGTTTCGCAATTTCCTGTGATAAAAATATAGCTCCAACTCTATTTTAGTTTTTTTTGCTATAAGTATTACGTTTCAATCATAAAAAGTGCTTTTTTGAAATTTTGTCTCGCTAACAGTATCCGTTAGAACTAGACAATTATTTTTAACATTATTCTTGAGCACAAAGATCATTATACCTACATTTTATTCCGTTCACCCGAAAGAAGAAGGATGGCAAAGTTATTTTGCATATACTCTGAATAAAAGTAATTTTGTAATTGGACTATTTTGCTATTCAAAAATAAATGTAGCAATTTTTATTCACAAAGTTTCTAAAGAAAGAAAAGGAAACTTCTACAATCACAAACTTAAGCGTAATATGATTTTAAAATAAAATACTATTTTAAAAAATAATTTACGAAATATAACAAACAGGAAATATCTATCTTAACATCTCTAATAATCTGACATTAAAATTGAACAAATTTAAATGTAATAAAAGTATTTTTGATCAGCTACATTATATCACTTTTTGATGTCATAACAATAGCTTGATTGCATATGAAATATTCAGACAGCCGAAGAATTGTTAATTTTATTCCTAATTTTCCCTCAAAGAGTTATAAATAATCTTTTAATTAAAAGACAAGTTTTCATTTGTTCTCAAATCATTACCTTTTCAAAGTACTTTTGATCTACACCGAATAATCATGGATGTTCTTTACTCTGTTTGTTAACTTGTGAAAAATAATTAGTCATTTGTTAATTAGCCAATAATTTGAAAAATTCTGACAAAATTTTAGTTTCTGTTTCTTTATGACAAGCATTATTAATAAGATGTGATTAAATTGAGCGAAAAATTTCAACTTGCTGAGTAAATATCATTATTAGACAAATTATAATAATTTTTTAAACCTAGCAAGTACAAAAATTAAGAGCAGACAAATAGTTTTTAATCATTTCTAAACCATTGCATTCTCTTATAAGGAAATTTTTCATGTTTGTTTTTAGTAAAATTAAACATAAAAATATATTGGGGTTTTCTTTTTTAAAAATAAAACTAGTTTCATTTCAATTTTAAAATTACTTTAATTTAAACATAATTAAAGCTGGATTAAACGTTTACTGTTAAACATCTTATTGTAAGTTTGTTCAACTGGTAACAGCATAACCTTAAAGTATTAGTAATTCCGTATTAGCATTACGTATTTGTTTTCGTACAAAAATGTCAAGTTGCCAAATAAGCGTTATTTGTGAGAACTTTTAATTTACTTCTTTAATTTGAGGAAATCTCCAGCTGAGGTACATCGATTGCTTGGAGCAGCATATGATGAGGCTGCTTAAAGTGAGAGAAGTTGTCTAGACTGGTTTCAGAAGTTTAAAAGCAGTGAGTTTGGCGTGGAAGACAAAAAACGTAGTGGAAGGCCGAAATTGCAAGAAGACAAATCATTGGAAGAAGATTAATCCTAAAAGCAATAAAAAAAAAACTTGCTCTTACATTTCAAGTAACTCAGCAAGCAATTTCGCATCGTTTAAAACAGTTGGGAATGATCCAAAAACAAGGAAGTTGTGTTCCATATTATCTGAAGCCAAGAGACATTGAACATTGATTTTGCATGAAATTAATTTTTCATTCAGAAACAAAATGGGAAGTCTTATCCCACCCACCGTATTCGCCAGACTTTGCTCCTTGAAATTATCACCTATTTCGGTTGAGGGCACATGGTCTGTCTGAGCAGAAATTTACATAATTTTAAGAAACCAAGGAATGGGTTCATTTGTGGAAAGATGAAGTGTTCTTCCGAGGTGGTATCCAAATGCTCCCAGAAAGATGGGAAAAAGTAGTGTCTAGTAATGGAAAATACTTTGAATAAAAGATAACGAACCGGAAACTTATCTGTGCTCCATATATATATATATATACATATATATATATATATATATATATATATATATATATATATATATATATATATATATATATATATATATATATATATATATCGGAATAAGTTTCCGGTATATATATATATATAGTGGTTATAATATATATACCGGAATAAGTTTCCGGTATATATATATATATATATATATATATATATATATATATATATATATATACCGGAAACTTATTTGTGCTCCTTATATATATATATATATACGGTCCAAATATGAGAACATAAGAGCATTACATGCTGGTGGATGGATAGAGAAGAGACGATTGTCCAGGGAAAGAGGGTTTTTATATCCTTCTGGACATTGTATTTAAATATTAATAGGTCTTAGTAACGTGAGACTGATCAATTTCTCAAGCTAATAAAGACACATCATCACATTTCTGAGATAATTAGATCAATATTAATACTTTCTTTGTGGGAAAGGAAAGGATTTAAATCATTGCGCGTAAGATACAAGCTATATATATATATATATATATATATATATATATATATATATATATATATATATATATATATATATATATATATATATATATATATATATATATATATATATATATATATGTATATATATATATATATCTATATATATATATATATATATATATATATATATATATATATATATATATATATATATATATATATAGAGAGAGAGAGAGAGAGAGAGAGAGGGCCCATAGAGGGCCAAGGCCTACTGTGCCCTTCTCAGTTTTCTTGACATTGGGCTCTGGTGTGCAGGAGCAGATGTTCCGGTTAGGTGGTCAGCCGAACGCGGAACCCCCAGAGTATTTAGTTCCCAAGCATGCTTGGTACTCATTTATCGACCCACTGAAGGGATGAAAGACTGAGTCAACCTTGCCCGGCCCCAGGATATATATATATATATATATATATATATATATATATATATATATATATATATATATATATATATATATATATATATATATATATATATATATATATATAACAGGGCTGCATCCCTGTTATCATTGTTGTATTCAGCTTTAATAATGCAGTCGTCAGGCGTAATACTTTATCAATAAGTTTATTTAAAGGTATGCTGGTGGTTATAACAGTTCACATCCGCAGCACTCCACAAGGGAGGGGGTGGACAAAACTTCTGACAATTCCGGAACAACTTATGAGAATCACAACATGATGAAAAGGACTCGCAAAAACTAGTGTTGCTACGTTTTATACAAACACAGATTGGGGTAAAAAGGCACAATCTTGTAACCTTACGCATCACCGAAAATCATTTAATGCTTCCTAATATGGAAGTGAAAGAGGGAACGATTCTAAAAATAACTCCTCCTTTGAAATATAAATCTAATTATAATTCAATGGTATGTTTTCAGCCTTAAATTCCCTAAATCGAATATCTCTACGCTTACTCTTTAACAAAGACATTTTATGAAACCGAAAGAGTTTTAATTCTTTTATTAATGCAAAAGTATTTATAATTTTTGTATTACTTCCCCCCCCCCAAAAAAAAAATTTCGGTAAGCCAAAAAAAATAAAAAATTTAGCATACTTTAAATTCATGAACTTTAGGTTGGTACGACTGTCCTTTTTCCCTACTACAAATAACATTTTTTTTAAATTATGTATAAAAAAAAAACACAATTACTTACAATGACAGACATAAAAACATGATAATGCAATTTATCTGCTTAGTCAACTGAACAGAAGGAAAAATGAAACATGTTTATATAACTATTCTACTAAAATTTCTTTAAAAAATTTCTTTTCCTTTGAACTCTATTCATGATTTAATTTCAACATTTGTGGGTTGTGACATTTCCTAAGCTTTGAAACATGTACTATTTCAAAATTTTGTTTACTTAAATTATTCTTTTTAGTTATTTTGTAATTAGTTTCTGAAATTTTTTGAAGAATTTTATGCGGTCCACTAAAAGGAGGTGACAACTTCCTCGTATTAGGATAAGTAAATTCTTCAAACATTACTAATTCATCAGCTTTAAAATCTATATCTAAAAATCTAGCATCATAATAGATTTAATTTCTTTCATGATAATCTTTAGTTCTTCGAATTGCTATTTTTTTAGGTTCCTCAACAGGTGGATAGATTCCTTCATTTAAGGGATTTTCATAGGGAAGTCTACCATGCATGAGGTATGCAGGTGGAAATTTTGTTACAGAATGGGGAGTTAAGTTATAAGTATTAACTATATCTTTTAACATAGTAGGCCAGGGAGTTTTAGTAGGTTTTTCATTGATTTTACATTTTAAACTCGTAATTATTGTTTGACCAAGGCTTTCTACCTTGCCGTTAGACGGCGGATGTTGTGCAGTTGTCAATAATTGTTGAATTTCATTATGTTTCAAAAACTTTTTAAAATGAGAAGAAGTAAAGGCAGCGTTTCTATAACTCAATAAAGATTTAGGAATTTGATTTTGAAAAATTTGATGTCAAAAATTTGTATAAGTTTCTGAGCTAATGGATTTTGATGCAAAAGCCCAAATGTATATTGTGAGGTGGTCAATAATTAAAGTTAAATATTTTTTTGTTGAATTATAGTAATTCAATCCACCAACACTATCTATTGCTAGTAAGTCAAAAGACTGATTAGACTGTAAGGATGGTAATAATCCAAATCTTTTTTGTCGCGGTTTTTTATTTAGTTGGCACGTATGACAATGTTTACAAAATTTTGTTATATCTGAACTTAGGTTGTTCCAATAATAAACAGGGGTTATTAAGTTAATCATCTTTTGCACTCCTGGATGATTAAATTAATCATGAGCAATTTGCAGAAGTTTTAATCTTAACGAAAATGGAACAACTATTTTAGTAAAATTTTTCTTACATACACATAAAGCATTATTAACATCGACAAAATTACCTTGTAAGTTATCTTTCCTTTGAGCTTCAACTATTTCATTCAATTTTAACAAATGTGAAACATGAACATTATTATTTTTACCATCAATTTTGACAATTGAATGTGTTGCATCTCTCGAAAGCCAATCTGCTTCAAAATTAGTAGAACCTTTTGTGTATTTAATTTCATATTCATACATACTTAACAATAATGACCATCTTACTTAACAATAATGACATTAATTTCTTAATCACTTCGATATTATGGTTATCTGGTGATACAATCCCATTACTTATTTCATATCCTAAAAATTCTACTTGTTTTTGCAAAAATGAACATTTTGAAAGTTTTAATTTCAAGTTTTCTTGCTTGCAAATATCAAAAATCTTTTTAAGGTGGGTTAAATGTTCATCATAAGAATTAGAAAATATAATGATGTCCTCGAAATAGCTTGCAGCAAATTTAATTTTATGTTTATTTAAAATTCTACGAATTGTACGTTGAAATATGCTCGGGGCATTCTTCCAGCCAAAAGGTAATCTTAAGTATTCAAATAGACCATTGTGAGTAGCGAATGCTAATTTCTCAGTGTCATCAGGATGAATACGAACATGATGATATCCCTGTGATAAATCTATTTTAGAATAATAACTACTATAAGATAACTTTTCAATTAAAGACTGTATTAAAGGTAAAGGTTCAGAATCTGTTTTTGTAATTTGGTTTAATTTCCTAAAGTCAACACATAAACGACTTTTTTTATTTTCATCTTTTTTAAAAACTAAAGTGACAGGGGCAGCATAAAGGGATGAACTTTCTTTTATAATGTTATTTTTTAACAATTCTTTTATTTGTAAATCAATTTCCTGTTGTTGTTTTGGGGATATTTTGTCAGGCCTTAGGGATATAGGCAAATCTGAGGTTAACCTGACTCTCTGTGGTTCGATTCTGATTTCTCCCACATCATGTTTATATTTTGCAAAAATATCATCACAGCCTTCTAAAATTTCTTTTAAGTCCACATTTCCTATTTTTTTCTCATTTTTTATTTTTTCGTCGATATTATCCTGATAATGTGTGCACCCATTACCTAGATCTATCTTCGAATCATTTGAAATTTGTGGACATTCGTTCTTTTTCCTATTTTTCCTTTTCCTTTTATTTTTGTTACTCTTTACATTATTTTTTTCAATGTTTACTTTTATCGAAACATCTTTAACTTTTATTTTTTCAACATTTTTGACCTTAACATTTTGAGAATTTTGCTGTCTAATGTGCAAAGATAAGTTGTCACTATTAGAATTAGCAGAGGTGATCAATCTCTTACCAAATTGAGTAACAACTGTCCCGACACAGTCAATAAACAAACAGAAATCTTTGCAAGTCTGTAACTCTAATAAAGCATATGGTAAATCAGTATCAATTATAAAAAACTTAGCGGAGTTAACAATTTCGCCTATCTTAAGGAGAAACTCACAAATTTTGTTAAGTGTTAATTGTCCTTACGTTTGGATAACGTTTAATTCCTCACATTTTTTAATCGGAATATTTAATTTCAACACCAAATCTTTTGGTATTATATTAATGTTGACCCGGTATTAGCATTCAATAATATCTCTTTGTTTACATTTTTACTTTTATTTTGTTTTGGACGCCCTTTTTGGTACTTATTTTCTACTTTATATCCATTTAGGTATTTATTTTCAACTTTATATCCGGATATTAGTAATTGCTATTGATTAATTGTCATATTTTGAACGTTCACTTCAACCTCATTATTAGGGTTGTTTACACACGAGGAGCCCATGTGAAATTGATTCAAAAGTCCTTTCTTCGAACAGTATTTACACTGATTTATTGGGATCTCCTGCGTTGTATGATGTACTTTGGGTTTTGTCACATTCGGGGATACACTTTTATTTTTAGGACAAACCGGAGCTTTATGTCCTGGTGCATTACATTTAAAGCACTTAATGTCATATTTTGGGTTTTCCATTTTCTTCGTAAATGGTCCCTTATTATTTTGAAATTTATTTTTATCTAAGTCACTTTTAATTTTTTCATAAATTTTAAGCTTTTGTTTAAATTCAAAAAGATTATTGGCTCCATAAAGAATTGATTTATTATTTGTTTGGTCTGGTATTCCATGAATTATGTAAGTGATTAGAGCTAAGTCATCAATATCACTTTGAATTGCAATTTCTTTCATTTTTAGGAAATATTCTTGAAGAGTTTCGTTATACCTTTGCTTTCTTTTTTGCAACATTGCATGTACTTCTGCACTATTGCAACTAAGTCCAAATTCTTCAAGCGAAAGATTTTTTAATTTTTCATATGAATTTAACTGAGTTTCACTTCTAATTAAAGTTAATGCATTACCCTTCAAACATCTTTTTGCAAATAAAAATTTTCGCATATCAGACAATTTAAATAAATTAGCATGAGTTTCAAAATTTTCAAACCAATAATTAATATTTTCATGCCGATTTCCATTAAACATAGGGGTAACTGCTTCAATATCCGAAAAATTTTCTATTAATTTTGTTTCCGATTCTCTATTATGTACATCATTATTAGAATTTTGACTATAGGATGCCATATCTTTATCAGTATAAACAAGAGTTTGTATTTCTTTATCAACATATATTTTAGTATTTAAACTAACTTGTGCAAATTGACTTACACAAGTTTTAATTGGTAAATGTGATTCAAAATCAGTTTGAGTTTGTTTACATTGAAACTGATTAGTTTCATCCTCATCTTCAGAGGGATTTTCCATTACTATAGAATTTTTTAAAAGATCAAAATCACATGGACAAGTTAAAATATGTTTTGCAATTTCGTTTGTATTTCCCTCACTGGAAATACTTAGAATGTCTGTAATTTTAACTAATTCCGAAAAATTGAAAGTATTACAAATTTCTTTAAGTTTGTTTGAAAGCTCCTCATCGTTAGGTTCAAAAGAAAATTCTGAAAAATTTAGAATTTTATTGCGGTTTAATCTAGAAAAATCATTGGGAAACAAAAGTTTAAATAATAACTTAATTTTGTTTGCCGCCACTAATTTAATTGACGTTTGAATCACATTTATTTCCTTTAACAGCATTTTAAATGCACTATAAAAACAATATTATATCATAATTTAAAAAAAAATATATAAACACTTGAAATGCAATCTAATCATTAATAATATACTATTGAATTATTCATAATAAAAAGTTTAGAGCAGGGCTCAAATCTAATTTCAATAAAATATGAACAACCTATTCTCCAACGTCGACCCTCATCAATTTCGTTGAAGAGAAGAAAAAAATATATCATAATTTAAAAAAAGCAATATAAATACATGAAATGCACTCCAATAAACCAGATACTATTGATTAAATTTCATAATAACAATTTCAGTTCACTATATAAAATATTTAATCATAAGATTGAGAAAGAAAAATAATGAGAGGGGAAGAAAAAAAAGCACATATTTACAGTATACTCTCCTTTACTTTCGTCAGCACTTTTCTATTTGCCAACAACACTTCGACCTTCATTTTTGTGAAGAGAAGGAGAAAAAAATCATTTTCTCATGAAAGGAACTTTTAATAAAGAAGCAAAATTGCTACAAGCCTTTCAATACGTGCACATTCACTTTTGTTTTCACAACTTGAGCACTAGTAACTGTGGGGTCATCTGTCATTTCTATGGATGGGACACACATCAAATGGTTTCAGAGAGGGATGTGACGAACTCCAGCCAACATCAGCATTCCAGCAGTGACGAAGGTACGGGTAGTTGAAAACACGGGGTGTGATTTCATCCTTCCTTCAACTTTTTTTCACTGCCGATAAAGCAATGTTTTCCCCCGGTGGGTGATGGGATGAGAAATAGAAATGCGAAGGTTTCCTTCGAAAGCAACTATCCTGTCGACTTATAATAACAGGGCTACATCCCTGTTATCATTGTTGTATTCAGCTTTAATAATGCAGTCGTCAGGCGTAATACTTTATCAATAAGTTTATTTAAAGGTAGGTTGGTGGTTATAACAGTTCACATCCGCACTCCACAAGGGAGGGGGTGGACAAGACTTCTGACACTTCCGGAGCAACTTATGAGGATCACAACATGATGAAAAGGACACGCAAAAACTAGTGTTCCTACGTTTTATACAAACACAGATTGGGGTAAAAAGGCACAGTCTTGTAACCTTGCGCACCACGGAAAATCATTTAATGCTTCCTAATATGGAAGTGAAAGAGGGACCGATTCTAAAAATAACTCCTCCTTTGAAATATGAATCTAATTATAATTCAATGGCATATATATATATATATATATATATATATATATATATATATATATATATATATATATATATATATATATATATATATATATATATATATATATATATATATATATATATATATATATATATATATATAAGACAGATAGATAGATATTCTAACATAATTGCTTATAACATGCAAATAACGGATTTTTTTTACGTGCCTCGGTCTATTTTCATTTTGGGGTACGAAACTACATTTTTCTTAGTTACAGCTCGTTGAAAACTATTGTCATAATTAAATTCGGAAGCATTTTTAAGTATTTCTGAGTAAAAGTTTAATATTTCTTGGATATTTTACGTGTTTTTATAAAAAAAAAATGCATTTGCTGTTGACATATCAATAATTACCCCGACTTAGCTATCGTGTTGATTTCATATGTTGCTACGTAAGATAAAATATAGGCTAAGAAGGATGGTTGTTATGGCATCGTTGATTTGTACTGAAACAAACCTAAATTAAATTAGTAATAAACGAAAGAAGAATCGCTTGGATTTACAGAATAAATTACTAAAATTCGTTATTAAATTTTAATTAATACTTAAGACTGATAGGGATAGTTAAGATTAAGCCATAGTTTAAAAATAACGGTATAATAGTTTAATATTGATTTGAAAAAGGATGTTAAAGTTTCAAGTCTTCTTAACCATTTTTTGCTATGCTATTAATTTCTTTCAGCAAGTTTCTCGTGACTCGTTCAAATAATATAGGTGAAAGTGGGGTCAGATGTCAGATCAGGTAAATAAGATTGGAATGACTGTTGGAGTTAAATTGTTCGACTTAGAAACTGCAATATTTAATCAAAATATTCATTATTTTGTCGTGTATAATATACCATTCCTAAAAAGTCATAGATATACTCCTTTTTTATAAATGATTTTTTTAGTAAAAGTCAAATCATCTGGTCTCACCCCAATTCCCCGTAAGGGGAAATCTGGTACACATATGGGGACAAAAAAACTGGAACACTCTATGGGAAATTTGGAAATACTAGAATTAAAGTGAAAAATTAGCATGCATTTCGATTTTTCTTACAATTTAAGAAAATTATGCTTGTAACATCATCAGGATTAAAATTGCTTAGTAACCCATGCCCTGAAATGTCGTTGTACGCAACTAGGGGCGCTTTCCAATTATGAGCTGTTTAGATGAACATGAAGAAACAGTTCATAATAAGGATTCACACCTAATGGCGTATGATGACTTTTCCGGGCAATGCAATTTTAATCCTAACTCTCTTAGAAGCTTGTCACAAACATTTACACGTCCCCCTTTAATATATGACGTTTTTAATTTGTACATTTCGAAAAAAAGTGTTATTTAAAAAAATATTTAGCTGTGAGAGAAAAATTGATTGCAGATTTGAAATTAACTATTAGAAAACATCTAAGATCTATTAAAAAATCTAATGCCTGCAACGGAAAATTAAGAAAAAAGTTTGTTAGCCAATGCTATCGATCATGTTATCCTCCACTGCTCTGTATTAATTTAAAATTTTTACCGTACTATTTTACCCTACTAATTTTTAACGAACGGTATTAATTTATGAGCTATAAACTGAGAATCAACTGAAGAGATTTATTAGAAACTAATTTCGTAACTTTTCAGAAGCAGTTTTCAGCATTATAATTATTCCGTAATTGAAATTGTAACTTAGAATATAAAACTCTCAATACTTTGATAATCAAACATCTTAAAATCAATCTGCTAAAAACCCTTAATAGCATATTCTTAGCATTTCTTTAATTTTCTTGTAAATACTTTTTGTTCAATAAATATTTGTTCCGAAGTCATTCAACTAAGGGTGTGGTTAGGTGTAACTTATTAGCAAATGAATTAAAGAAAACACCCCTTTTTTCATATTAACACAAATAAACTTTGACAGAACTTTATTGTTGTATTAAAATATGTGTAAAAGTTTTCGATTTTTTTTTTATTTTTCTATTCTAAAACATTTATGTTCGTATAAGTATTAAAACATGTAATGGAACTACCACTTTTTTAGAATTCCAATTAATATATTCTGCAGCAATTTTTTTAGCGATAAAAAGGTTGATTTTGTTCTTATTATGCACAGAGGAAAAAAAAGTATGGTCAGAACTACCAGAATACAATAACATTTACCGTGTTTCTGGCTCTATGGGAACACCAAAAAGCTTAGTTTTTACTGAAATACTTTGATACTGATCTTGGTAAAATTAATAATAAAATATGGTTTTATAATATGTGATAAAATTTGAAAAATATCGTAAAACTTGATAATCATAAGGCATGATATAAAAACCATTTCATTCGGTTAAATTTACTTTTCAATTTTGCATTTTTAAGAAATAATAAGAAATATAATTTTGAAAACCAGATCTTCTGGTAAGCCATTACCATATGAATGGAAAAAATGGCCGAATGAATGGTTTAAATACCGTACATTTTGGTTTTTATAACCAAAAATATTGGTTTCTTTTACCAAAAATGTTGTTACCATTTGGAATGGTAATTTTACTAGATTTCCTTTCTTCGTGCAGGAGGGAAGGGTTTAATTAGTTGGCATTAGATAGGGGAAGAAAATATCAAACTCAACTATTTTTAATTTTCATTCAAACTCGTATTTCTCAAAATATCTTTAATTTAAACAATCTGTACCCCATTATTTTCATTTCATAACTTTAACTGCATACTTGAACTAAAATGCAATAGTGTGTAGATTAAATATGGATACTTTTCCTCAGAATTATGAACTAAAAAAATTTTTTTTATCCATATTTAAGATTTTGAAGTTTCTCCATCCAGACCTAGGTTAGGGAGTCAATGATATTAAGTTAAGTCTTTTGAGAACACGTAAATTTTCATAATTTTAATCTGATGACTATTTCTCAAAATGCTTGACCTTTTCAAAGTTTTTGAACACCTTATCGAAAGTATCAAAATATGTTTGATTGCTGGAAGTAACATAGAGCAATTGAAACCAATTATTAATAACTTATCCAAGTTTCATCAGGCAATAAAATTGGTTTTTATGCTTATTCCTCTCCTTTCTTATTAATAATGTTATAGAATTCGAGAATGTTTTTGTTCCATGTTAACTGTTATTCATGTGGAACATTCCGCATAAATTGGAGCTATATCTAAAGATTTTAAATCAAATTTAACAGATAAATCGTAAGATTTTAAAATTGTTTTAATACAGTCATCTCAAACATCAAAACTAAGTTTGAAGGAACTTAAGATCGTTTCATAGAAAAAAAATTTTTATTTAATCCAGTAATTTAAAAAAAGCCACCCTCTGGGTCTCTGAGAAGAAATAAATTTGAAAGCTAAGATAAACTTATACCTGCTTAAAATAAGTTTTAAATATAAGTTTGAGATGAATTATATAATTATATTTCATCTTTAACGTAATTAATTACTTTTTTACTAATCAATAATATCTCAATCTATTGTTATATGCCAATTAATGTTGGTATTTATTAAAAAAAAATTTAAAAAATACATTTTTGCATTTGTAACAAATAACATTTTTATTAACATTTTTTTTATAAGGTCGAATTTCAGCATGACTAGTTCATACCCCTCCAGCCTTGAATATGTTTTTAAAGCATATTGAAATAATGTTTTAATTAAATATGTAATGAACTAGTTATGAACATGATTCATATTACCACTCACAATTGGAATGTAACAGTTTCTTATAATTACGACGACCAGTTTCTTATAATTACGAAATTTTTGTTATGAACTAGAAGAATTTCTTTTAATTGAAATATTATACCAAGTTTTCAGACACAAATATCACAAATATTCCAACTCATAAAAATTTTCTTAACTAATTGTAAAAATATACTTCAAACGCACACACTCACAAAAAAATACCGCTTGAATGTTTATCGAACTTTTATTAAATTCATTTAATATTATAAATCAGATAAACAAATTAACTGTATAGGAACTTTGTTTCATAGTACAACTAAATCCAAAAAAATCCATGTTATAAAATAAAATAAATTCTCTTAATTTAAATCTTATAGAAATGCCCCAGATACAAATATTCCAACTCGTAAAAAATTTCCAATGTTCATTTTAAAACGATACTTCCCACAACTTACAACAAGAGAAACCACTAATTAAATGTTCACTGAATCCAATTGATTATATTTTTAAATCAAATAAGCAGATTGAAAAATTTTATTTTCAGAACCTAAACAATCAGACCTTGTACATACAATATTTAAATACATGGTCTTTTAAAAGCATTCGTGTGTGATATAACTTCTGTCAGGAATGTTTCACTTCGACGACAGAGATTATCGATTTTTATATTCCTGGGACACGAAGAGGAATGTGTAGAAGGAAAACAAGAGAAACAATCCCCAGCATTCAACCCCTGCTCCACCCCCAAAGCATCTATTTTAAGATCCCTACTACGATGTCTCCCACGCAACTAGTAACCCCCATGTGACTGATGTCGAAAGCGAAATCATGAATGTGAGCTTATTTGCATTCGATGATGCGCATCCTTATAATAGGTGGGAGGTTTGGATTGTATTAATTCTGGCTTTTTAGGAAAGAGGAAAAGTGTAGGCGTCGTATAGCAACCTTTATTCGAGATACGTTTGAAGAGGCACATTGTTCGGTTCTTACTATTTAATGAAAAAGGAGTAGAAGGAGGTGGAAAGCCTCTTCGAATTTCTCTCCGAAAGTTTTTGAATAAATTGAATTTAAAAAGAGCATTGGATTTAGGTTTAATGACAAATGATTTCTCAATTTACTACTAAAAAGACAGAAACGGAACTTTTATCGTAACATTTATCGAATCCTGTATTTTAGGAGCAAGTAAAATCCCACTCCTTTAAAAGTCTCATTTAAAATTAATTCTTAATTTTTGAATAAAAAGTAATGAGAAGGCCATGGCTAACTATTTTTTCTTCAATTCACTAAATAAAGGCGAGCTATTTTTAAGTTAATTAAAGTACAATTTTCTGTTATATTAATGATTTTTCTAAAGATGAAGCACATGTCAGGACATAGTGGGTAAGGTATTTTCTTTGGTCGTAACATTTATCAAAATTTTAAGAGCAAGTATAAGTGAATTTTTATCTACTCTTTTAAAAGTCGTGTTAAAACTTAATTTTAAATTTTTGAATAAAAAGCAATCGGAATGCTATTTTCATTACGTTTTCTTCACATTGATAATTCAAGAAGTTTTATCTATTTATTAAGATTAGTTTCTTAATAACTTGCAGTATCATAATAATTTGTGATATTATAATATAAACTGTTAAAAGTATTATATTTAATGGTTATTTCATAATAATTTAAGCTTATTTTTTCAAGTCAATTTCTAGAGAAA
The DNA here is from genome assembly GCF_982258835.1 of Parasteatoda tepidariorum. Taxonomy (NCBI): domain Eukaryota; kingdom Metazoa; phylum Arthropoda; class Arachnida; order Araneae; family Theridiidae; genus Parasteatoda; species Parasteatoda tepidariorum. The sequence continues at coordinate 21,320,162 of NC_141765.1, forward strand.
TATTAATTTAGCTGAATAATACATACTGCCCTTAATATGTATATTTAGAATCTTTGTCAAAATTGAAACCTAGAAAGTATTCACATAAGGGAGCGAAAATTAGTATTAAAGGAGGAAAAAAATTAAAACACTATCGAAATGTAATGAATCATTTGTAAAGAAAGCGGTATTAAAAATTTCAAATGAGGCAATCTAATAATACAAAACTCAAGCAGTACCTCAAATTCAACCATATTCTCTGGAAATCCCTCTAGTTTCACACTGAATTCAGTTGTTACAGTTTAATGAAAAATGAGTGTAAAGAGGTGGTGCACCTCTTTAAATTTCTATCTGAAAGTTCCTTGAAATTTCTGTAATGAATTGAATTTAGGAAATGCGTCGGATTTAGATTTAATGACAAGTGATTTTTCAATTTACTATTGAAAAACTTTGAAATAATAAACAAACCTTGATTGTAACATTTATCGAATTTTATATTTTAAGAGCCAGTGAACTTTAGAGTAAACCCACTCTTTTAAAAGTCTGATTTAAAATAAATGTTTTAATTCAAAATAATCAGAAGGCCTAGAATAACTATTTTTTCCTTGATTCGCTATAAAAAGACGAGCTATTTTTAAGTTAATATAAATACAATTTTCTATTATTTTGACGATTTTCTAAAGATGATTCAGTGATTACGGATATTATGTTAATGCATTAGGCATTCAAAGTATTCAGAAATGTTACTTTTAGTAAAAAATTATTATAAGCAAGCTATTAAAATACACTCAGAAGTGGTACGTTTTTTTAAGCGTACCTTTACTTATTGATACTTAGTTACTTTTATAAGTTGCTTGTACTTTGGTTAGTAGTTTAAGTTAAGTATGATTAATTGTAACAAAGAATGCCCAATGTTTCATTTCATTATTTCAGTTTTTTCTTATTACTACTTCTTATAGTTCTTTCAAATTTCTTAAAGTAACTACTTTACTGTGTAGGTTAACTGAATATAAAATTGATGACACCAGAATCTATTGATTATTATTTTCTGTTTACTGCATGGAGAAAAAAAATTCAGATAAAATTACTTTACTGTATGGTAACAACATTTCGGGTTTTAAAAAAAAAACATAACTCTGGTAATAAATACAAAATATACGGTATTTAAACCATTCATATGGTAACGGTTTCTGCTCATATGGTAACGGTTTACCTTAAATTCTGGTTTTGAAAATTATAGTTTTTATTACCACACATTTAGTAAAATTACAAAGCTCAAAAGAAAATTTAATCATATAGATTGTTTTCATGCCATACTTCAGGCTCCCTCATGATAAAATTATCAAATTTTACCATATTTACCAAATCTTACAACATATAATAATTCCCTATTTTATTGTTAATTTTACCAAAATCATTACCAAAGCGCTTCAGTGAAGAATACCCTTTTTTTAGATGTTCCCATGAAACCATAAACTTGGTAATTCTGAAATTTACCTAGTAATTTCCGGTAGTTTTGGCCATACTTTTTTGCTCAGTGTGTTAGCTTTTTCAGCATAATTTTTCTTTCACAGCTTATTGAATGCATTCACTTTGTTCGCAGCTTTCTTCCTAAGGATTTTGTCTATCAATCCGCATTAAATTCATTAAAAGTGTAAAATAATTATAACAAAAGCAACGTGATCATTGGTGATAAACTTTTTCCAGGTGTAAGATGAAAGTAAATTACTTTCTACTTTAGCGGTATCAATCAACTTGCTAAATTAAATAGCTACTTTCCTTTACCTGAAACAGTATTCAGATTTTTACACATATTTTTATACTACAATTACGAAACTCGTTTTTTCAATAATGATGATTTATGGTCACTTATTGCTTTTTTTATTATTTAATTTAATAAGGGACCAAAAAGTTTCAAGCTGGATGGTAAGCAAATTTTTGCTCCATTTGAAACAGAATTATATTACGTGATGAATTACAATATATGAACGAAAATACAGAATATGAATTTTAAATATAACTTTTTGAAAATTTATTATACAGAAATTATTTGATCGTTTTCTGCAAAATGTATTTAATGTAACCTTTTGCAATTTATACGTTTTAATTTTCTAAAATTTTTTACTTTAAATCGATGGTTATTTAACAATTGAAAATATATTACTTGTCTTTTAGATATAACATTCTTATTCACAGTGTGAAATGAAAAATGAAGCACTTTAGTAACTTTCAATCTAATGATCGGATTTTTTCTTACTAGCATGCAATCTTAATTGTTTTGGCGGGAAAAACCTTAAATACGCTAATTATTCTGTGCTAATGAAATTTAGGTCAAAAAATAAGGCAAAAAAACATAATTTCTCTGAATAATCATGTATTTTCTTCGACATGATCCTCAAAATATGAGGGTTGCTGCAATCTGGAAAATATGTTGTAATCATTTGTAATCAAGACTGGATTTGCAATCAAGACTGGTAATCATTTGTTTAATCAGAAGGACCGTTAAATGTTTGAGCCAATTAATATTAATTTTCTTTTTTTCCCATTTCACCTGGAATTACTTAAACAAATCAAAACCATTTAGACAACAATTATACAATTATGAAACTCATTTTTCCAATGATGATGATTTATAGTTACTTACTGTATTTTTATTTTTTTATTACTATTTAATTTAATAAGGGACCAAAAAATTTTAAGCTGTATGATGCACAAATCTGTACACCATTTTAACACTATTATTATTGGAGACAAATTACAATATATGAACGAAAACACAAAATATGAACGCAAAATAAAACTTTCTGAAAAATTATTATACAGAAATTATTTAATCGATATCTTTCAAATTTCGTACTTTGTCAATTAAATTGAAAAGTCTTTTTTTACGAATCTTGAATTAGATAGCAGCAAATAACAAATAAATACAGATAAAAAAAATTTTGCATGGAAAAAATTTTCATAATTGTATCCAAAAAGCAATTAATTTTATCCAAAATTTTATCCAAATTTCACAATTCTATGCAAAAAATTGAATATTTTCAGGACTACGCACAGCAAGAAATTTCGGATCAAATTACGCTACAAAGTAGTACCGGCTCTTCGGGTGCCGTATTTTTATAATATTTTTTTTTTTATTTATTTTAATATTATACAGTAATTTTTTGCCTAAATATTTATTTAATTGGAGTGATTTAGTGATTTTACGGAAAGTATTACTATGAAAAATGCGGTATATCAGATTTTTTGTTCCGTACCATTTTTAGCCAAAATGGATTTTATGGTAAAAAGTACCAGCACCCTCTGTGCCAGTACTTTTTACCGGAATTTTTTACAGTATAGCAAAACAAACAAAAACTGAAATTTATATTAAAGGGTTCAAACTACAGACCGCTCTCCAAACTAAATGATTGTGACCATAATTTCCTGATTGCACTCCCTCCCCCTCATATATTATGAGTCATTAATCGAAATTCTTAAAAAAAAATACGAAGTGATTTTTTTTGCTGATTTCTTAACTTAAAATATCGTTTGCACAAACTAATTACCGCATTTAAAGTTAAGCCCTTGGAATATTAAGATAGCATGCTAGAACGAAAATCATTAAATCTATAGTTATTAAGTTGCTCCATTTATTTAATTATTTTTTGCGGACGGTACATTTATTCTTGATCAAATTAACTATCAATCCAATAATCGCTTTTTATGTTTTTGGTCTAGAGTATCTTTTATTTGACTAGATTTATTACTTTCAGTTAATTCTGATTAGCATTGGAAAAGGCTTACCTTATTATCCATTCGAAAAATTTTGATTTTTTTTCTTAAATTTTGTTATTTTTATTTAAACTTTACAATTGTTTAAGTTGATACATATCAGCTAAAATTATATCAACTTATTTTCAATTAATTCAGTTTTCCATTTTGAGATTTGATATATAAAATTACGCAATTCAACGTGACTGGAGATACTTTTTATATTTTCTAATCAAAAAATTTTCTATCATGTTTGAATTAAATTATAGAAAATAATAAATAACTAATACAAGCTATATTTGAACGAAATCGACATTAGGTAAATGAGCTTTATAATCAATTCCAAAAATATTTGAGGTCCTCAAGTATAGTTTTATTATGTAGGAAAGAAATCAATAGCAAACTAAAATCTAAAGATTCGAACTAATTTTCCATCTTGGGATAATCCACCATATTTTAAAAGTTAAAAATACAAATCAGTCGAACAAATGGGAACGTTTTTTAATTTGATTCTTCAAATAATTATATAGAATTTGTTGCTTTGTATATTTTGTAATTTGGCATATTTGGGACAATTTAATTGCTAGACATTATATTTGATGCAAAACATTTTGGTCTAGGGGTTTTGGTCCCGTCGTTTCACTCAGTCATTTCGGTCCATTTCCAGTTTCGATCCCGCCATTTCGTCCAGTCATTTCGGTCTAATTCCAGTTTCGATCCCGTAAAAAATTTCTGTTTTTCTCTTTTAGATACTGAAATTTAAAATTTTTTACCCGATGTAAAAAAATATTTCTTGTAATGATCCTTATTTCTATCTTATTAATTTTTGACAGATTACATTAAGCCCTTTTTAAAACATTTTCTTTTTTTTTCAAGGTAGGAATTATTTGAAAATAATTACTGGATTGCACTAAGTGGAGGTAGTTAGAGCCGAAATCCTTATTTATTGAATTGCCAAACTTTACAATCACAATACATTATTGCATTAGAGTTAAATTTTTTTTTGTTAATGGCGGGTACTTAGGATGTACTGTCCCATTGGTCTCTAATGCCGGAACTGCTACTTTCTTCTCGTTACCCAGTGGGCACCTGTGGCGAAGCCACGGCGGTGGAGCATTGCACCCACGTCACACAACCACAAACCCGTTTATAGGGCGGGTCACATTCACACAATCACACACAAAGGAGAAAGGACATAAAACACAGAGAGAAAGAAACATCCATACCCTGAGCAGGATTCGAACTCGCAACCATCGGCTCCGCAATGAGGCATCCTAACGACTCGGCCACCTGGTCGGCATAAGAGTAAACATAATTACATAAATAATCGAATACAAAAAAATATAGTTTTCATTGAAACTTAACAAAGTTTTTCGCTAATTAATTAGAAAATTGTGGGCTATCCCTCTTAAATATTCTTAATAGTTTGAACGTTTAATTTCACATTTAATAATTTTTAAATACTTAATAACCATTTAATTTTCCTGATTTTCTGTCACTGGAAATAATAAGTAAATCATTTTAAAAGCTATATATATATATATATATATATATATATATATATATATATATATATATATATATATATATATATATATATATATATATATATATATATATATATATATATATATATATATATAGTTTTTTAAAATGATGGACCATTGGTGGGCCAAATGATGGAATGGACCATTGTAATATTAAAAAAAAGGAAATCGGATGAAATGTCTATATCAAAATGCACGAATCGAATTAGTAACGCGACTGAATCAGGAAATTATCAAAATGGCAACGGAACCGAAATGGCAATTGGACAGAAATGGCGGAACCGAAATGGCAATGGGGCAGAAATGGCGGAACCGAAATGTCACGATCCGCAATAGATTACGCTTCAGTTAATGACGATTTCATCTTAGGAGGGGAAAGGGGGCTGGTGAAGACAATCTTTATAAATTTGCGGAACAAATCAATATTATCATTTTTGAACTAATCTATGATTTTTTTTAAAATAATTAAATTTAGGTCTTTAATCTACATTTAACTTTATGTATACTAATTTGGGTGAATATTTTCTTAAGGGTACTAACATCTCGACTTTAAAAGTATAAAAAAAGCCTCGTTCCACCAAGAGCATTCAAAAAAAACTTAAATATAGACTATATATTTTTTCATTAAAAAACTTAAAACTATGTCATAATTGAACAGTTATTTTCATGAAGGTTTTTCATATATTCGTAAACTTTGTTACAAACATCTAAGTTTCATTTCTCAGTTTAGATACATTTGGAAGTTAATAATTTTTTCTTTAAATTATACCTAAATATTAGACAACAAAAATTAAAAATCTTTTTAAATCTGGTGGTTTACAAGCTAATGCCAAACCTGTTAAGATTTTTCTAGTATGTTTTATTGATTAAAACTAGTTTTTTTTATAAAAATCAATTACAATATAGGTCAAATTGTTGATTTATCATGCGAATTAAATCACTACAAAAATTATCTTTCCCTTCATTAAGTATTTTGAAAATAGTGTACCAAAAAGTAGGAAATTGAACTTCAAGAAAACAGCAAATAAAATAGAAAATTGCAAATCAGAAACTTAATCAAATGATGAAACTTATCAAATTTTATAATGTTTATAACATTCCATAAATTCAAAAACCCACCTTACTATACATCAATCGATTCACAAAGCTGTTCTCTGTTGATAAGAACGTACAAAGTTAAGTCAATAATTTGTACTTAGTGTCCTTAAAAATCTTATTTATAAAAAATTTGTTCCTCAATCTTGCCCTATTATTTATGGATCGCAAAACTACAGAAATTTTGAATAATGGAATTTTGAAAGTAAACATTTTGCAACTGCTATAAAAGTATGAAAATTTCCTGGATAATTAAAATTTTTTGTTCTACGAAATGGAAGTTACATTAGGTTCTCCTAAATTTATCAGTCTACAAGAAAAATAAAATTTAATAAATAAAAAAGGTAAATATTTTACAAAGCTAATCTAATCTAACAAATCAATACTCTCCAAGTGATGTTTTAGTACTTTATTCACATTCTTATCACAAGAAGCTTAATATTAACATATATACAGTAGCCCATCAATATTTATCTACACTAGTTCCATGGGGCCACTTTTTCATTTTAATTCATTGTTATTTACTTGAAAAAAAATCACCAATAAACACCAAATCTCTTATTATTTAAAATGATAAACAAAATTAGTCGAAGGTCGCAAATATAAAAGCAAACTAAACCATAAACACTTATTTAAAATGATATTTAACAATCAAGTATTTTGTCGCTGTACATGAAAGTGTAACATTAGCTATATTAAAGAGCCAAAATTAACTGAAACTTTTTAAGAGGCAAGTAACAGAATTAATAAAGCTGTCCATATTTGCCTTGTGTCCTTCTTAGCTCCTTTCCCTTAAGTGAAAATTTGATCTTTATCCTAAGTAGCAGAAGTAGGGACTCCTAAGTGGCAGACATGCAAATTCTCTCATTTCGGTTGAAGTAATTGTGCTGCCTATTGTGCAAGATTTAAACATGACCTCTACATGAAAACAAGCAGTATTACACCATTAGTCAAGGATTTTAGCTTATAAGTTTTTTATAACTTAAAAGTTTAAATAACTTATAAGTTCAACTCTTCAAGATTTCTAGGTTTAAAATATTTTAAACTTTTACTATTCTATAGAAATTTAGAGGAAAAACTATGAAAATTCAAGCATTAACAAAATGAGACAGCTATGTTTTATATTTAACGCACGTAACAATCAGCTTGCTTATTTATGTAGATAATCCATTACTGCTATTGCAAAACTAACCGTAATCTCAGAAGGCGTATACACTTTTCCGCCCGTATCGCCTATCATCTAACTATCGTAATTTAACTTTATCAAGTATTCCGAAGAGCAATATTTAAACTCTTTTTATTTTATAATAAATGCGTATTGAAATAAATAGCCCTTCCGTATTAATCAAGATTAAAATGTTTCGACATTTTCAAAGATTTTTATCGTTTTTATTATTCATATCAAATGCAGTTGTTATTATGCGTACGATATTCTTTATGCAGAATGCGTACTGTTCTCTTTCTCATTGATCCTCTCTGTGTTTTCATTATTCATATCAAATGCAATTTCTATTATGTGTGCTGTACTCTTTCTTATGTGCAATGTACTCTTTGCGCATATACATATTATGCTTACAGTACGTATTAAGAAAAGAATTCAAAATAATTAAAGCAATTAATAATAATACTTCCAGTGGGAAAACACGCTAAGCAGCTACGAATCCAAAAGGAATTAAAGCAAAAGAAGCAATGAAAAATCAAAAAATTAATAAATATGACAACCGAAACTGACGTTTCAAGGGGGTTACATAATACAAAAGTTATTAGATGCTTTATCAACAACAGTAATGATAAACTTATTTTTATGTATTTTAATCTTTTGAAACAAATCATAATCAATAATGATACCACAAGGATAAGTACAAAACCTGGAACTAAATAAATTATATTTAACTTCTTCCACTATTTTTGTTTTCCATTCTGTAAAACCATCAACGGGCCAATGATATTTCCTAGAAATTTTAGCTGTAAAAAAAATCAAGATCTCTTTTAGCCGATAAAATAAAATCATCATTTTTCATTTTAAACCCTGTTCTTAAATTTTGAACCTCTACTCAAAATACTAATTAAATCTTGATCTCCAATCTCTAAATTCCCTGTAATAACGTGACCACAATCTTTATCAATATATTGAGAAAATTCTTCTTCATTACAATGACAATCAGACAATGAAATATAATTTAAATTCCGACTTAAAAAATTGTTGTTACAAACCTTTTTTCTTAGAGTAGAGGAATATTTATAGGGAGCTGAAGTTGTAAGTTGTACTTTAAGTTTAAACTTTAAGTACGTGTTATGCGTACTATGTGCATTATGTGTACTGTACTCTTTATGCAGAAGGCTTACTGTACTCTTTCACTCAGATCTCTCTATGTGCGTAATGATACTCTGTAATAGTCATGGCACAACTTAATCAAACATCTCAAAAGCAACAGTTAAAGTCTTTTTATTTTATGATAAATGTGGAATAAAATGGACCTTTCATATTGATCAAAATTAAAACGTTTCGACATTTTTCCAGGATTTTTATTGCTTTTATTATTTAGATGAAATGCAACTATTATTATATAGGCGCTTTATGATTTGAAAGATAGAATCATTTTTCTTAGCATTTTTGTTATGTAAACACATTTACTGTAGTCTCCGTTTTATACACATTCTATACATTTGTTTAAGCTTAGTCATGATCTTTGTATTTACATTATTGATAAGTTATTTGTTTGCATTTTTAATAGCTTAAACTATTATGTAAAACTTTCTTGCTATTTTTGTATAATAATGATTTAATTTACTTGAAATGTTTTTAAAAAATTTCATCAACGACATTTTAAAATTCTTATTACTACTAGTAGTTTCTTTTTACCCTTGAGCGTTAAGTATAAAAGAAAATAGGTGAACATTAGTTGAAATATGTTCGCTAAGAAAATTTAAATGGACAGGGGCAAGTTTTGCCATTAAAGAAAAAAAGTTTATGTAACCATCTAAAGTAGTTTGAATTTGTTGATGAAGAAAATAGAGATAAATTCCTCGATTTTCGCCCTATGTCTCTAAGTAAAAGTTTTTAGGGCTTTAATTGAAGGTTTGTATTTCTTTGAAGAGTTATCAGTAAATTGAAGTGATTTACACAGTTTAATATTTATAGTTAAAAATATTGGAAATATTCATGACATGCAATTAGCACATATATAACTTTAAACTCAATCATTCATTAACCTTTAAATAATTATTTTTTAATATATCTTTCCTTTATTTTAGGGTGATGTTGCGAACTGTCAGTTACTGCCTTCATGGCTTAGTTCCAGCTTCATGCATTTGCGCGGACCGTTATGATCGCGAAGCTGTCGTTAAAGCTCTTGGTGAAGAAGCTGGTTTAAAGCCCTCTTTAATTTTGGGACAATTGTCTTCCACCCCGGATGAATTATTAAAATTAGATCAGGTAAATATTTACCATCGAATGCATTTGGCTTAACATTTTATTTTTTTTGCATGAAATTATACTTTTTAAGTTATGGAGGAGAGCAAACTGTTTTGACTTTGCAACAGTCAGCATTCTAAGTCTTGCGTGCTGTTTGAGATAATTTTGCGATTTAAGAGAGGTTAGTATTTGAACTAAGAGCGGGTGACCAAGTTGTCGAGTTTGCCAACCACTGAGTCGGGATACTTTTCTGATTGGCAGAATATATATATATATATATATATATATATATATATATATATATATATATATATATATATATATATATATATATATATATATATATATATATATATATATATATATATATATATATATATATGCACAAATTAACATGAGAAACATGAATAAAATAAAAAACTAAATTGTAGAGAAACAAGAATGGTAAAAGCAAATAGTCGTTATCAAGACACATCTATTGCTATAAATGCGATATTTTTGAATAAAGAATAATTATCCTAAGATAAAAATTATTCTTTATATGTGTCGATATCGCAAAAAACCTTATGTTGTAAAAAATCATGAAATAAAAGAAAAATGTAAAAAGAAATCAAACTTACCGGCGTGAATTAAAACGCGGTTTAGGTTTAAAAGTACAATAATAAAACAGTTAACAAAAATCGCGAAGATGTAAATTTTGGAAGTTGTGCTTATAGCTTGAATCGAATAAAATAAAATTAAGAAATAAATATATATTTGATCGAAGAAGAAGAAAAAAAAAATTTCAAGTAAAATATTAGTGCTGACATCTATGAGAAAAAATTAGTAAAAATGAAATAAAATTGAAATAATAATAAAAATGTTTAACGGATTGATTAAATTAGCAGACTAAAAAAAAACATATAATAATAATAACAATCATTCATAGAGAAATTAATTTAAAAGTCAGTCTGTCAGGATAGAAAGTCGTTTATAGACTTTATCCTTCATTCATAAATCCTTACATAATTTTACAGAATACACATATCCACCTTTCATAGGGTGACTTATTTAAAAATCAGAGCCTGCATACAGGAATAGAAAACCGTTTATAGGTTTTATCCTTCATTCATACAGCCTTACATAATTTTGAAGTATACACGTATCACCTGCATTCATTTGGGGTGGTTCTTTACGAACCAGAGCCTATTCCACTTATATAAAAATAGTAAATAAACAAATAAACTGTTTATTATACTATATATATATATAGTTACTGTGTTTCTAAAAAAGTTCGAAAAGCTCCAAAAAGTTCACCAAAACTCGGTAATTTTTACCGAAGCGCGTTAGTAATGATTTTGGATAAAATAATCACTACTAAGTATAATGCTATAACATGCGATAAAATTTAGTTAATGTGGCAGTTTAGGTAATTTTGTCATGATTTCTTAAAGCGTGGTATAAAAACCATTCATTCCGTTAATTTAATTTTAAGTTTTACATTTTTTTACTAAATGTTTTGTAATACGAACTATAATTTTGAAACCAGAATTTCCGGTAAACCTTTACCATATGATCTCTAAAATTACCAAATGAAGGGTTTATAAATACCATATACAGTGAATTCTAATCACTTTTCCGAAATCTAACAAAAGAATTGCTAGACTTCCTTGTGTCAAGATGGATCTTCCGGATAACGCTAATATAAAGAATGTGAAAACACTAAAGTATCTAGGTGTTATCTTGGATCCACAACTCACCTGGATTCCCCATCTTGACGAAGTTAAGGATCGTGTACAAATGTTCAATCACAAATTAAAGAGGATTGCTAGAGTCACCTGGGGTCTCAACCATCATGTTCTAAAAAAGATCTACCTCCAGGCAACCGAGAGAATCATCATCTATGCGGCCTGTGTCTGGTTTAGAAACACAGTCAAAATAAGAGAAAAACTAAAATCAATTCAAAGAATTCCGCTTATTACCATTACCAAATCTTATAGGACTGTCAGTACTGATGCACTCCAGATACTGGCCGGGGTAAAACTAATCTACTATAAAATAATTGACGAGATTTACATTAAAAGAAATATCTGGAAATGGAGGATAGAAGACATCAATTGGCTTGAAAATCATATGTACTTTCCTGATCACCTCTTACTACCTCCCAAACTGGTTCATCCCTCAAACTCTCTCGCGTTGCCCTGGGGGAAATTTCTTCCAACTAACCATGGCATTGAAATCTTCACAGACGGGTCGAGAATTCAAACTGAGAACAATGGTAGACTTATAAATAAATCTGCATATGGTGTTGTAATGAAGATAAATGGCAAAACCATCAGTACCATCTCGGCGCGTTTAAATAACAACTGCAGTATTTATCTGGCTGAGCTCCTTGCGATACAGACAGCGCTCCAATGGCTTAAAAACCAGGGTTCTCCAATGGCAAGCATTTACACAGATTCCCTTTCTTCACTTATGAGCCTGGAGGACCCACGTAAACACCTCAAACTTATAGAAGACACCAAAGCCATGTGGAGTAGCAACTATAATATAAATTGGATTAAAGCACACTCAGGCATTGAAGGGAATGAAGAGGCCGACTGGGTTGCTAAGGAAGCCACTAAGCTTGGCCAGATTGATTTTGAGATCCCGGGTGAAAAATGCGAAATTAAATCTTACATTAAGAACATTACTTTTAACCGCTGGAGAAATGACTGGAGGTCTAGTGACAAGGGAAGACAAACCTATAAATTTTTTAAAGACCCAAGCATAAAGCGCCTGCAGGCCAATTTTTATTTAAACCAGCTCCTTACTGGCCACGGAGTGTTCGGGACCTATCAACAAAAATATTTCAAAAAATCAGCTTCATGCATTTACTGTGGAGTGAGACAGGACATTGATCATCTACTTAAGCACTGTCCAAGATTCCGGGCACTTCGTGGAACCCACATGCATAATTGCGAAGAGGAACATCAATTCTTCGCTATATTGACCTGCAGGAAAATTGTGACTCAAATTATTAAACAAACCCTCGAGGACATTCTAGCCCCAGATCAACTGGCCCCAGTCATGAACCAACAATAGAGCATGTCATCGTTAATTTTTACTAATCAACTTTTAGCCTTACATTTTGAATTTTTATCTACTTTTGATTTTAGACTTCATAGACTTCTAGTCAGACTTTTACTTTTAGACATTTACTATTTGGACTTTTAGCTTTCATTGATTTTAGTTTTGAGATTTTTTATCTCTTGTTTCCTTGATTTTGATTGAGATTTTTTATATCTTGGCGCTATTGGGTTTCATTGCCTTTAACACATGTTTTTAATTGTCAAACTTTATTGTTAATCCACTTTTAACTGATCACCACCACTGTCATTTGGCGAAATTTTACTGTAACTTTAGTTTTTAGAGAAATTTTATTGTAATAATTTTACTTTTATCTCCGTATACCCCCCTGGGGTGGGTCGGAGTTCAACCTTATATACAGTGAATTCGCGATAACTCGAATCTGATAGGACTGACGAAAAACTTCGACATATCGGAAGTTCGACTTACCGTTAGTTTCGGTTTTGGAAATTCAAAATATTGTCGGATTATTTAATTAATGCTTATTAATCATTTTTCTGACAAGCCATTTACGATAAGACTGTTTGAAGCACTTTATGATACCCTGGTCCATCGGCTGCAACTTTGCTGTTGTGTTTGGCGGGAGAAACTGCAAGTTTACTGCTTTCAAATTAGGTTGATCACTATGTGCTGTGCATTTATCTATAAAGAGTATCACTTTTCTTTTTTTAGCGAATAATTTCCGATCCAATTTTCTTACATAGTTTTCAAATAAAACTGATGTCATCCAAAACTTTTTGTTAGACTTGTAATCCAAAGGATACGTTTTTACATTCTTGAAACATCGGGGATTTCGCTTTTTTCCCGATAACAAGTAAGGGCAATTTCTCTGTCCCAGACGCATTTCCTCCAACTAGGACAGTCAAACGTTCCTTGCTTATTTTACCCCCTGAGCAGTTTTCATCCTTAAACATCATAGTCTTATTTGGAAGACATTTATAAAATAAACCCATTTCATCAATATTGAAAACATCATTTTAACTGTATCCTTGAAGTAAATTTGGTAACGTTTTACTTAACCACTGTTCACATACTTCAAGAGGGACAGCTTTATCTTCTCCATGAAGAGTGCGAAAGACATTGTGTGTGTGTTGCAAAGGAAGGGGCAAGATATCAGCTCCTAGGTTTTTTTTCTTGCTTTAAAAGATCCAAAAAAAATCGAGTTAAAGGGAGTAAAATTCGAGTAATCGAGAATAATTAACATGAAATTGAAGATAAAAGGGTCGGGACCTCATAAAAAAATCGAGTTATAGTAATATTCGAGTTATCGTACTTCGAGTTATAGCGAATTGACTGTATTTTTGTTTTTATTACCAGAATTATGTTGTTGTTTTTTTTACCAGAAATGTAATCACCATACAGTAAGGTAATTTTAGAATTTTTTTTCTTTGTGTATAAATTTTACCATCCATCGTTAAATGTCAAATTATTTATTCTGGAGTTAAAAATTTAAAAATGATTTAATAAAAATATTATATTCAAGTTCATATAAATAATTTATTATATGCTTATAATAAATGAAAGTCATGTTCGTTATATCTTATTATAAAATCCAATTATATGATAAACCAATAATAAGAGGTTAAGTTGACCGCATAACATACAATAAATACTCCGCAGTCCTTATCTAATGCCATCCATCTAGCGTATTAAATGTTCCATGATTAATTCGCTCTATGAAAATAAACCTACCGTTTACCTATAAATGAATTCTGCCTTGGAAATTCCGTCTAGCCTTTAAGCAGATAGGAGCAAGCATTTTACGGGAGAATTGACAGCTATAATCGGCCCAAATTGATCCAGATTGAGCATCACAAATCTTTAACCCTTTTATAGTTACTTAGCATAAATAATTTCTTACTTTCAAGAGAGGAGTTTCTCAATTACTCAGGTATAAAACTACATACACACTGCTTTATAACATACAAACAATTTAGTTGTTGATGAAATTTTGTTACAAACATTTTAGATTTAATGAATTTCTCTTTGTATAACTCGTACTCTTAAAATTCAATCCACGTTTTTTTTTTTAAACTTGAAATATTTATTCAAATTTTTAAGTTTTAAAAGGAAAAGGCTTTGAATCTTTTCTTTTAATCTATTACATTGTTAAAATTTCTCAGAAAAAATGCTTAAATAACAATTTATTTAAATGTTTTTTTTACCATATTCAAGCAAAACAAATAAATAATCATGAATAAGATGGTATTCAAACTGTTAACTGTGAGAAAAACAGTTTATTAATTGCTTCCACGCAATATGTTTAGACAACCAGAATTTTATCGCACCAACTGGGCCTACCTAATAAAACCGCTTAGCTCCTTGCACCTGGGTTCATGTCATAGCCGAGTGGGCTAGTCTGTCAAATATGATCGACTGAACGGGAGTTCGAGTTCCAGCGTTGACAACGTAATATTTCATAGATTCCCTTCAACACATGAAGAACTTTCAGTACTCTGTACTCCCCAGTTTGTGACCATGGACTATTAGAATACGATACTCTCCCTTACGAATAGCTGGCAGCACCATAAAGCTGTTTAACACAAAAAAAATTACTATTTTTCATCTCTTACTGCACTGGAAACAACCAGATGAACTAATTGAACCGCATTCCAAGGTTCAATGATAGAACTCAACTCAACCACAGCCTAACTCCATTACTCGTTACCTAACGGAAAAGCTTAGATTCAATGTCCAGTTAATTTTCCTTTTTTTGGTTTTGAAACCATACTAGTTGCAAATGGTTAAAAAAACGTATAGTTTTGCATTCATGGTTTTTTAACTACTAGTTGTTTTTTTTTTTTTTTTTTTTTTAAATAACGGCAGGCACTTGAACTCTCGTTCTTCGCCTCGGAAGATGCCGGAAGTGTTGCTCATTTAGCGTTACCCAGTGGGCACCTGTGAACCTAAGTCACGGAGGCGAGCAACATTACCCACGCCACACTGCCACAAACCCGTTCATAGGGTGGGCCACATTCACACATCACACACAACAGAGGACAGCACAGAGAGAAACATCCATGCCCAGAGCGGGATTCGAACCCGCAGCCATTGGCTCCGCAGTCAGGCACGCTAACCGCTCGGCCACCTGGCCGGCTTAACTACTAGTTGTAAACGGTTTAAAAACCGTAACGGTAAAAAATTGTTCTTTACCGTAAACTTTACGGTTAATTGGAGGGAGAGACTGCCACCCGTTATTTTACAGTAATTTTAGAATGAAAATTCTAACAGTGCATAAAAAGTTATGAAAAGAAAAGTTTATTTAACAATTGAAAAAACATTATCAACCAGGTGCAAGAAAAGAAGCATTAAAAACCATGACTTTAATAAAGGTTTTCGCTTTTTCAGTTCATTTTCAGAAGATAAAAGTAAGCAATTGGTTTTATGTTATATTTAGCAGTTTCAAATATTAAATAGGCAGTTGGTAAAGAATTTCGTGATTTATTCTGGTAAAGCAATGTTTTGTTAGCTTCTGATCTTCAAAAAAAAAAATTTTTTAATGTAAAATATTTAAAAGTAAAAAATATTTTTATGCAAGAATTTTTATTCAAAAGTTATAAAAAGTTATGTCTCCCAAAATTTTTATGTACATAAACGGCTGATTCTACCATTTTGAGAATATTTGTGTTACGAACTGATATTTTTGCAACTTTTCGGGTATGTTCAGACTTTTACAATTAAGAATGAAAAGAAAGAAAGATTTAAAAATAATAATTAAGTTTCATTAACTGCGATTAAGTTGACATTGAACTTTAAAAAATAATAACAGAAGAAAAACCATAAGAAAGCAAAGAAGTAAAAGGAAACAATTTCTTAAAGAGATTAATAATAAAAGAAGAAAAATAATTACAAATAATTAATTTTAGTAATTATTTTTAATATTTTTTCTCCTTTTTATTAATAATCTCTTACAACATTTTTTTTCCACTTACCTTTTTGTTTACTGTGTTCTTTTCATGTTTATTCTATTTCTAGTTTATTCTTGTCACAGAACAACTTTCCCATTAATATCTAGTGACAAATTTTGTGTTTAAGAAGACAATTAAAACTTTAGTCACTCAAAAACGTTATATCTAATTTTTGAACAACTTTTTTAAAAAAAAATTAAATATGTATACTGTCCCTATTGTAGATACTTTTTTTATACCACAATATAAATGAAGAACATCATATAACAAAGCCTTAGCTTTTATAAAAAAAAACTTTCATATTAATATTAATAAAGAATTCATTGTGTAAGCTCTCTATGAATATGAAGTTAGGGCTGGTATTTTTCACCTTCTTATTTTTAACTTCTCATGGTGATTCGCAACATAAATGAACCGATAAATTACAACTTTTCAAAGTTTAGTAGTAGAATTCAGTAACTACTTACAATCAAATACATCAGCAAGATAAAAAAAAAGATAATTAAATATAAATGAAAATTAAAATATAAATAACTCTTAGATCATATAATTCAAAATATAGTTTTATAAATCCATAAAAATACAGGAGAAGGTGGGGTAATACCGTATAGCTAAGATTCGTAGACCTGTTGAAGCTAAATTGTTCGAGCTAGAAACTGTCTGATTTAACCAAGATATTCATTGTCTAGTTTCATACAATATATCAGTCTCTGAGCCATGGTGACTAAGGGGATACAGCGCTCGCCCCCCCTCAACGAGGTGACCCGGCTCGCACTGACCACAGTGTTGACGTAAAATATCCTCAGTCATGGATTAGAAGCCCCTTGTCATCAGGTAAACCCAGGGAGGATTTCGTGGTCTACCTCTCCATGTAACGCAAATGCGAGTTATTTCCATCAAATAGTCCTCCACGAAGGCAAATTTCTCCCAATACTTGATCCAGGAGTACCCTCGTCTTCTGGATTAGGTTCAAAATTATGAGTCTACGGAGTTGAGCATTGGTAGTCATAAACCCAAAACTAGGTCGGCTGTTTAAGGACGATAATAAAATAAAAAATATATCATTCCCAAAAAGTCATAAATCTATTACTTTTTATATGAATGATTTCTTTCTAGAAAAAAGTCAAACCGGATACACAAGATAACCATATGGTAAATTTAGAAATACTAAAATTTCAATAAAAAAGTAGTAGATATTTCTATTTTGTTTGGCAATTTAATAAAATTATGCATGCAATTCACATGTGATATAGTCAAGATCGTACTCAAAAGGGAGGGGAAAAAGAAAGACAAATGTCCCTGAGACCGGGACCCGGTAGGGCCTGATCAAAATTCTTTACAAAAAATTTAGTGTTTATAAGTGATTTCAAAAGAAAATGGCAGGGAATTTCTTCATTTATATATATATATATATATATATATATATATATATATATATATATATATATATATATATATATATATATATATATATATATATATATATATATATATATATATATATATATATATATATATATATATATATATATAAACTGCAATTTTGCATATAAAGGTCTTCAAAAATTCTACAAAATATGAAAATAAGGCTTTTTGTTCCGCGCTATAAATTTTATCCTGGGGCCCATAAAACCTTTGTTCAGTCTTAAATGTTGTTATCTTCTTCCTCCGCTGCACTGCACCGTTCGTGGGCCAGGCATAGATTTTGTTCAAAAGGGTGAGGGCAAAATCGGATTGTACCCTGTCTGTTCCCAAGAGCAGAGGTTATAAAAACGAAAAAGAAATGTACTACTTATTGAACTATTTTCTTACTGTTTGTTAAGGTATATACTTTCATTAAGCGTATAAGCTGGACTGAAAATAAGTTTTATAACTGCAAGGACCAATAACTAAGGATAGTTTAAAAACAAGAAAACATTAGAGAGTTTAGATAGTGAAACAACTTTATCAGCACAAACGCCATGAATTAATCAGCAACAATTCAAAACTATTTTTTTAATTTAGAAAGACAATTAAAAATCGTATTTATTAAATATTATTATCAACAACATTTCCTTTTAAACTGTATTTATTCGTAAATGTCTGGAAAATCTATCAATTCTTAACATTCTCAAATAAAATATCAGAGTCATTTTCAATGTTTATATAAATCAATTACAGCCTCTCCTATATCTATAGAAATAAGTTTGAAAAAATGATAAATTGTTTCCCAACATTTTCAACAATGTATTACTCTATAACTATTATTACATAGAATGTGGATTATTAAATAAAAACACTTTTGTGGGCTCTGTTATCAATAGCTACATGTCAGGAAGTTAGATTTCAATGTTTCCTTACGAAATAGGTCTGCTAAAGAATGAATAGTGTCTGGGTCTGAAACATAACAAACTGTAGTACAATAGTCTCCAACTCAAACAAACAACTTCTTCAGGAAGTCGATGATTCGAATGTCTGCATTTCAAAGACTTCAGTCAAACAAACGTACCGACTAATGTGAATCGAAAAACATGTTTTTCTCTAAGAATGGAAATATTTTACTTGGAAAGTTTTCTGATATAAGGTAGAGTTTCTATTTGCTATATATTATAAGGAGAAAAAAAATCTAGAGAAATTAGCGTATTTTTGTGGTAGAGATATTTGTGGTAAAAGAAAGTGTAATTCTTGTAATAAAACCAAAACATAACTTTAATAAAGCCATTTATTTTGGTAATTTTTCCATTCGTATAGCGGAAATTTTGATATTCAAAATTATATTTCCTATTACCGAGCATTTAGAAAAATACAAAACTGAAAAATAAATTTAACCGAATAAATAGTTTTTATACTATGCACTAAGTATCAAGATAAAATTACCAAATTTCACCATATTCTGGTAGTTTTGACAAAACTTTTTTCTCAATGTACTATTCCAATTCAATTAAACTGAGTACAATAATGAGATAGGAAAACTTTTTCTTTGTGTGCGTGTATATATATATATATATATATATATATATATATATATATATATATATATATATATATATATATATATATATATATATATATATGAAGAATAAAAATGAAGAATAAAACAAAGAAAAATTATAGACGTATGAAAAAAAGGGGGGGGGAATAATAAGTAAAAAAATAACTAACAACAGTATTTAAAAAAAGAAAAAAAGATTAAATTTTATTTAAAAAACCGGAAAAAGCGATATAATCTTATCATCAGCCCACACGATTATATCCGCAAAGCAGAATGCTATCTGTTATTGTTTATTGTTTTTCTTAACTTTCTTCGTGCTTTCTTGTATTTATTTATTTATTTATATATATGGCGAGGAAGGAAAATTAACAGCTCCATTTTGTAACCCTTAAAATGTACGATCAGGAGGCATTTTCCGCCCTCTTTTTTAAATATTTTTAAATTTGATGATTCTGGCACTATCCAGATTGATTAAAATTGACAATGTTGTATAAATATTTATAAGCATATGTATATAATTTCTGAACGTACAACGCTCAGCCTTTTGTATGAAATAACTTTTAAAAACTCCTTACTATACGAAGAGTTATGACCAGCTGTGTTAAATAAACTGACGACATTAACAAAGAGTTCAAAACACGTCTGTGTTAAAAAAAATAAAAGCAAGGTTACATAACATTTTCCACCCTGGTAAAAAGATATTTTTCAAATTGGCGCTGATGGTACCTCCTTTACTTTTGCTTCTGTCGTATTTGGTCTAATTTAAGTTTTATTTGTGAGGTTCTATAAATATTGCTAGACATATATAGGTATTTTTGGAATACATAACACTTGCTTTTTAGAATGAAATTGGTTTGAAATTAATTCCATGGTACAGCAAATTATAAAAAAATCACTAAGGGTCTACAAAATAATCTAGACAACTATAAAGAAACAAAGCAAACTCTAGAAGGCATTGCAAAATATTAATTACTTGAGACAACAGAAAAGAGGACGTCTTCATTTCTACATTACCAGGATTCGAACCTGGATTAACTCACTTAAAATCAATAAATTGCGGCCTTCCGCCTTTGTTTTTGATTTGTAATCTTTTTATATTTCAGTTTTGTCCCAATATAACATTTTCCACAATATTTTTAAATTGAAGTAGAAATTCATAAGAAAATAGTAAAGTTGATATGAACAGTTGATATGAAACTATCCCTCGCTATTGAACAGTTTAAGCAAGTATCTTAGAACTATTTGTTAAGATTACAAATTCTGAACATAAGGAAAGCAATTTATGATTTGGTCAAAAGTAATTCTGGAAAATTTATTATTATTATATTATTATTTTGCGCGTTATACGAAATAATTGCATTATAGCTGCACTTCAATCTACATCAAAGTGTTAAAGTTAAAATTATTTATAGCAAATTTTGTACAGTACAAAAAAAAAAGACTTTTTATCATTGCCTATTTAACCTCTAAAATGCAATCTTTGTCTACTTGAGTCACGTTCGATTTTCATTTATTTCTCCTAAGAAAATTTAAATAATGGAGATTTTTGAATAAAAAACACAGTTACAATGTTTTTTTGAATTTGAAATAGTGTATGTAATTTTTAGGCTGCACCTTTTGTCATCTTATTAAAACATGAAGAATTTATACTAATAGGAGTAACCAAAGCTTGTGACAGTAACTTTCTGGCAGTAAAATTATATATAAAATAATCAATCGTTATCTGGACATCAAATTTAAAAGGTTATTACGTATTCATGTTTAATTTCTTTTATAAACTTATTAAAATATTTGCAAAATCTAATATAAATCAATGATTATATTTTCAGGTATTTATTAAAACTGAACTTAAAGTAGGAATCATTTTGGTAAAAGAAGGACAGTCTACCGAAGAGCAAATTTTGGACAATCATGAAAATACTGAGCTGTTCGATGATTTTCTAACTATTTTAGGCGATAGAATACGTTTAAAAGGTAATCATTTACTAAAATAACTAAACATTCCATTTTATATTTTTTTAAATTTTCAAATTATACTTGAAGTCTCTACTTATAATGATTACATTTCTCAAATAATCGAAATTCTGTAACGGACATTTTCTAAATGTTTTTAGACTTTTTCGAATTAAATGAAGAATTGTTAAAAAGAAGAATGAGTGAATTGCAATAGCAAATGAGCCTGAAGCGGCCATACTGCGCCAATCAGAAGCGTTATTGCGATTTCAATTTAATGAAATTTGAGGAAATTAAACTTAGTTATTAAATAAATAGAGATTTACTTATCGTTTTATCTAAAGGAGCAAAAATTAGTACATCGAATTTTTTATTACTAACTTTTTATTTGAAAAATGCTTAAATTTCTCAAAATGTTCACATATAAATTAAAATAGTTATTTTACTATTGCAATTACATTAACAAAATATGTTCTTGAATTTATGACACAATTGTATTATTATAAATATCGAAAATTATTATTTGCTAGCAATAATAACTTCAGAAGATGAGCTATATTTATTTTTAATTTCCTCTATCATTTTAATATATTCTAAGAGAATTCTTCAGAATTTCGTAAATCTGAAACTTTTATACGAGATTAAAAATATTCATTCAAATTCATATTGATATAAATTGCGTGTTTACCAACTTTCTCTCTCCCCAGTAATTGATTTCAGCGTTCCTCTTCCTGAAGCCTTGACATTTACCCTCAGGCGTTACAGTATGCCACAAGATTCTATTTCCAAGATAATTACTTTTGGATCGTAATTTTATAAATTCAATAATTGCTGGATATTTTTACTCGCTTCACTTCCAAGTAATTTCTTAGCTAGATGAGCACAGAAAAATAGAGATAGTTATAATGGATAATAGAATAGTATTTGAAACTTGTTTTTAAAATATTGATTTTTTTGTATGATGTGCCGATTAAACATTTATAAAATTTATGAGTTCAATTTAAGACACAATTTTATAAATAGTGTTTATTTCAATCTTCGTTCTTAAGTAGAATTAAATATGAAAAAATTCTTGAAGGGTAGTTGTTTTTAACTTCTGTTACTTTTTGTAAAATAATTGTTAATTCTACAATTCTTATTTTGAATATTCTTAATATTATCCATTTTTTTCCTTATTCTGCATAGTTTGAAAATTGAATGTGTTAATTATAAGTTAATTGTTTATTTCAATTTTATTAAACTATCAAAACATACTAACAACTGCAAAATAATTATACACCTGTAAGTTATACGTGCTAATTGTTTTTAATGAACTTTCATTATTTTGTAAAATATGAAGAAGTCTTATGTGTCTTAAATATTATTCCGTGTATTGTTAACTTATCTTTAATTAATTATTTTAATTTATAAAGAGTTATTATGTCAACCACCTCTCAATTTAGAGTAATTTTTTCTTCTTGTTTGGTATAAACTGAATAACGTGTTTCCCTTTTTAAATTTCATATTTTCCAAACCTCAGTGGGTTAGGCAAAAGCAATTTCCGCAAGATATTTATTCTTTCAAAGTAAACCCGGATAGGAAAATCAGCTAAATTGAAAAGTTACGTGTAAGTCTCATATGATTTGATATTAGAAATAATAGTTTGGTCTTTGTTACAAATGCACATAAGTGCACACGCGAAAACAATGACATTAAAATCTGATTATTGTCTATAAAAATTCCATTTATATGACAAAATAAAAATTAGACTTATAATGCAGTTTACTCATTTGCAATAAAAAAATGGACTATTAGCAGCTTCGGAGAAACTTTTAAGGATGTAAAAAAATGGCTGTTAGCTAATATTTTTCTTCATTTGATTTTTTTCAAAAATTATAACAAATATGAATATATTTGACTATTCTTTTAAAGCAATAAATGTATATCTAGGTTTTGACAAGTACAAAGGCGGCCTTGACTCTGTACATGATCTCACTGGTAAAGAGTCTGTGTATACCTCATGGAGGGGAATCGAAATTATGTTTCATGTATCCACCATGCTCCCTCATGAAGAACATGATCTTCAGAAAGTAAGAATATTACCCCTCTAACTCTTTTTAAAGACAACCGCTAAAGTTTAAAGATAATCGCGAAAGTTTAAAGATAATCGCGAAAGTTTAAAGATAATTGCGAAAGTTTAAAGATAACCGCGAAAGTTTAAAGATAATTACGAAACCCCTACAATTTCAAAACAACATATATTTTAAAAGTTAAAATACTTAATACTAGGCTTAATATATGGTTATTGTTAGACCCTCAAAGCTATCATTTTCAATGAAAGAGATGTGAGTAATTCAAATTTTAACTAGGCAGGTTTTGTGTAATAATTGATTTTATTGTAAAAACTAATATAATATGTCAAATAATTGTCAAAATGAATATGAGTTTACCATTTATTAAAAAGTCTCATACTTTTAATGTTACATTAAAGTTTTAAAAATTGACAAGAGTTAAAATTCGAATAAACTTTTTAAAAAACGCATTATTTTTAAAAATTAACTTGTTCAACTGTGGGCATTGTATTCTATATTATATGTTGCGATTATAATAATCTAGAAACCATACTACCTATACTTATGATACATACTTTAAATTTCAGATAAAATCATAATTCTTACTAATTATTTAATGCGCAAACGTCTTAAAAAATACATGAAACTAATTTACAGATTAACACAGATTTCAATAAGTTGTTTCTTGCAGTGACATATTAGAGAAATAAATAAAGTATGAATATAAATGACACAAAAAATTTGCATAATTTTCAAAATATATTGCTAATATGCTTCTTAATAAGCCATTCAAGCATATATAAAGGGAAAACTTCGAATTTTGCAAGCATGCTTTGAAAATTTGTTGGAGCAGTTCTTAATATATGATTAAGATCTCCTAAGTGACAAACAATGTGGAATACAGATTACGAGTTATAGTTTAATCCTTTAAATCAGAATTTTTGAGCATACTTCTCATACGTTTTTCATTATTTTCTATTCAGATCAAAATAAGAGAAAAATATTATATTTAGTATTTCAGTAATTTATGATTAAGAAATACAGTATGCATCACTGGTGTCTTTTCTTGCGTTAAAGGTAAAATCTTAAAAACACGGCTCACTTCCAAACAATAATTGCTCATGTTTGCTGTTATTTATTAAGAAAAACAGTTATTCGCCGTTAAAATTTCGTTAATTTACAAAATCATTAATTGATAAATTTTTAAATATGAATGAGAAAAAGATTTCAAACTCCACCGTTTACCCATTTGCGTCAAAGGGTTAATTCGTTACGGGAGAACTGAATTTAAATTTTTACTTTTCCGAATTTTATCCTCAGATCCATACACTTGTGACCTCAATAATTATATAAAACACTTGGCTTTCATTATTAACTTTTTAAATCTTGTCTGTTTTCGGACGTAAATCGATTAAGATAAATACTTTTTATTACAGACACCACAATTACTAAATACTTTTGTAACAGACATTTCATGGATTACAATTCACAGTTTATGGATAAGTATTTACATTTTAAGGATTAAAATGTAAATACTTACAACTTAAAATTATTCTAAAAATACATTCATAATCCTTCTGCAAAGCATACTCACAAAAAAATATTTAAACAGACACTGTTAGAAAAATGTAAAGATCAAAATGGTTTTGAATCATTTTTTTTTATTTCCAATGAGCTGCACAATCGGTCTTGCCGATAAGCAGACCTAGTGCGTTCTCCAGAGGTGGAATCCACTCTTTCAGGACCACCACAATGGGTGAGATACCGTTGGTCATGTTAATTTGGACGTCTAGTTTCTGCCACATTAGATGGCAGCACCGAGACTCTATTTGGATGCTAAAGTGCACTAGGAATTTTAATTTTGCCGGAAATGCAAGAGCCAATAAGGCACTCCTGGGATCTTTTACATGCCGCATAATCATACGACATGGCAGCTGAGGATTTTCTGCATCCCGAAAATCCGGTGTCTGGGCAGGGGATCGAGTCCGCAAACTTGGGCTCAGAAGGCCGACGACAAACCAACTGCGCCACCCAGCCACTAATATAATACGTTTTGAATCATAGTCTGTGAAATTACAGAATTGAAAATTAATTTTAATTATTTTCCACCACAGTTACAGAAGAAAAGGCATATTGGCAATGATATAGTGTGTATTGCTTTCCTGGAAGCCGACGATACATTATTCGTTCCTACATGCATCAAATCTCATTTCCTTCATACTTTCATCGTCGTTCGTGCAAGTCCATCATCAAGTCTTAAAGATATTTCATACGAAGTAAGATTTCTTGTGATTAAAACTTAAGTTAAAAGTTTTTTATTAATTTTGTTAAAAACCACAAGAAGTAGGGAAAGATGTTAACACGGTATTGGAAGAAAGGATTGAAAACGAATAACGGTAATTAAACAACAAACAGTAAGTTTTCTAAGTCATCGGTAGAGTTAAACTTCTAAAGTCGTAATATAAAAAATTTTAAACTTTTTTTTTTAAAAAAACTGATGTTTATATTTATTTCAAGCAGTATAATAACCTTGCGAGGGTAAATCAAATATAAATAAGGCTTCATCAATAACTAAATATTAAAATATTACGAACAAAAAATAGAAATTTTTTATTTTTCTTCTTATTTTCCGTGAACTTCTACACACTTCCTCCAACCTGCTGGAAGTTTTTTAATGCCGGCGGAATCGAAAGAAGTAGACCATATAGTGAACCAATTGTACACAAAATCTCTCACCTCTTCATTGGATGAAAATCGCAAATCCCCAGAGGGTTTCTTTAAGAGGTCCAAACAAATGGTAGAAACAAATGGTAGTCCGCAGGTGCCAAACCCGGGCTATATGGAGGATGTTCAACTATTTTCCTGAGTAATGCCTGTAACTTTAAATGTGTAACTCCGGCTTCATGAGGAGTAGTATTATCTTGTTATGGGAGAATTTTGCAGATCGGCATGCCACGTCTCTTGAACCGATAGGATGCTTTGATTTTCTCTAAAAGTTCTCAATGAAAATTTACATTAATTGTTCGTCGTTCATGAGGGAAATCAGAGTACACAACACCTTGTGAATCCCCAAAAAACACTTGTGAGTGCTCAACCAGCAGATAATCGAGAGATTTTGCTTTGAATGGAGCAGATTCATTTTTCCTTCGCCATTCCATACTGAAACGCTTTGATTCAGGGGTGTAGGATTCATCACACGTTTACATACATCGTTTACAAACTTGTGCCCCCGACAGGGTATCATTGCATAACTGTGGCTATAATCTGCGAAAGATTTTAATAGGCTTAGCATTTTCTCTTGTTGGAAAATTTAATTATTATGTGTTGAGCAACTTTATTAGGAACATATGATTCAAGCTACTAAAACAAAATTATTTGCAAAGAGCTAATTCGCAATAAAACAATTATTCAAACTCTAGATATAGTTCTATTGTTGCAATGACAACGAGAATAAAAATCGTCTGCTACTATTAAAAAAGTCTCATTTATATTTGATCCACCTACGTATAAGTAAAATATTATATATATAGGCTTTTATGCTTGTTTTTTATTAGCTTTTGCTTTCAATAACCAGTCCAACTCTGAATAATATCGTTTCCTGTTATATGAAACACTGCACACAAAACTAAGCTGTCTAAGCTGAGATAATTTTATGTATACCAAATTCATGTATGATAAGCGTACAAATAAAGCTAATACAAGCTGCTTTTACTTTTCGAAACATTACTTCAAATTATAATTTTTATAAACTACAGTGTAAAAACTTTTAGTGTAAAGTGACAGCTAGTTTTAGTGTCGTAGTAATCTGAATGCATTTTTGAGTATTGAGCTGTGGTTATCGTGCAAAAAATTGAATGAAATTGACAAATTAAAAATTGTTTGAAACAATTAGTGCAGATTTATTATTAAAAATGTGCGTATTTTTTAATCGAAATATTTTTTTAACACTAAAACTATAAATTGATTCCAATGTGTATGAAGTTATGCGTTGTCAGTAAACAAACAAACAAAAAAAATAATTAATAAGTAAATAAAACTATAACAGAGAAAGAAAAAATAAAAAAAATACGACTCCATGTACAGCAAAAAATTTTAGTTTACCCCAATACCAAAAGTAATGACAACTTTACGCCAAATTTTTTACAGTGTGTACACCAAAAACATTTATGTATTCATCTTTCTAATTCAAACTTCAAAAAGTTCAGACCACTTTTCAAAGTAATCCAAATTTACGGTAGTTGAATCAATGCGAATGTATTAGTTATTAACATGTACTTCTACAAATCTAAACTTTTTAAGGAATATTAACTTAGACATTTTTCTTAAAAAAGTATATATAATAGCATAAAAGTTTTTTCATGTATTTTAATTATTTTTTTTAAATTACAGGTATCTGTAGTTTCCAGGGATGAAGTAGGAGCTTATAAGCCTTATTTATGGCATCGTTCGAAATTTAAAAAAGTAAGAATCGCTTTCCCGCTCTAAGGGACTTATTTTTATTTACAAAAATAATGCTGTTTAAAATGTTGAAATAATTGTACTTGTATATGAATTAGAAAGCGGGATAACACTGAATTTTTTTTCTTTCTTTTTTTTCTTCTTTTTTTTGAGCTTCAAATGATGCAGAGGTCTTGAATACGTTTTACACCATTACAATTTTTTTCATGCTCTTATAACTTTTAAAAAATTTATCTCAAAAAACAAAAAAAAATTTTATTATAAAACTCTATGATTTATGAATAGTATATATATTTCAAAAATGTGACCCTTTAAAAATTTTTTATTAAGACAAAAAAAAAACAATTGGTTTTGACAAATAAAAACAATAAACTTAAAATATAGGAGAAAAAAAGGTTTCCTAAATATCACATTAACGCATAAAAAAATAATACGTATTTAATAATTTTTGTAATTAATAGAACGAAAAAAATTCGTTAAGCAAGTATATACCTGGTACGCTATATTTTTAGTTTTATCTAACCTAAATTTTTATGGATTGTACACAAATTAATCTGATATATACAACACTTAATTTTACTTGCTTTTAATTTATGAAATTTTATTTATACAGAAATGTTCCTAAATAAACATCGTTTAGGTAAAAGTTGAATGAAAAAGAAATGATTTTCATAACATATAATTGTATAGTCAACATGCTCTAAATTAAATTTGATTTTAAACACATTCCACCAGCTTAACAATAACATAATATATTTTTTCATTCAGAACTCAAAAAAAAGCGATAAATTATGAAAGAAATTCCGTCAGTTTTCATATTAATGTTAAACAATACCTCACAGTAAAGGTCCCCAGTTTGTTTTCATTTATCAAATTCTATATATAAATTAAATATTTGCAGCGTACATTAACTTTATAAAACTTAATTGAATTTATTGAATTTTTACTTAGTATTACAAGTATATGTGTTACGAGACAAGTGGAACAATTTCAGTTGCCAAAAATTATTTGAGTAAATATTATACTATTCATTTAATAAAAAGAAAAATTATAAAGTAATGAAAATCAGTGATGTTGTTTACTATAATATATATTAAAAATTAAAATTAAAAATGAAAGCATTTATTTGTTGTACAAAGAATTCAAATTAATTTTATAATATGTTGGAAATGATTTTGCTAAATCGTTTGCATAATTGTTTCCTAAACTATAAAAAAAAATCGCTTCGTAATCATGTTATGAATAAGACAGCTGATTTTTGAATAATTTTTATTTGTTCAGATCTACGCAAATGCAAATTTAGAAATACATAATTCTTGGATGCATTTTTTTAAATTCAGGATCAACTTTTCCGGGAATGGATTTTAACGAAAATTGTAAATGGTGAGAGGGCGAGCTATTCAGCACCAAAATTTGCAAGAATGCAGGTAAGAAAATTTTCAAATTTTGTACCTTAGCAAAAGATTCGAATCTCTTAACAACTCCATTTGAACATTTCTCAGACTATTAGAAATGGGCAAGATTTATATGCACATAATTCTACTAAATAAAAAACTTATTTTAGATAGATCCTATTGGGGTTACTTTTATTCCTAGAACCACGTCCAATTTTGTGATCAAGTATTGCGAGTAGTTTTATTTTTGTTCCTTTAAGTTTCATATAATTAGAAAACAATGCTTGTCACTTGTTATTCAGAATTGGGGAGGGGAGAACAACAAATTTCGGTGAAATTCTTTATAAGATGATAAATCAAAATTAGTACTTCTTAGACATAAAAAACATTCTGAATTACCTAAATTTTCAGTTCTATTTTATATAAAACGCTTGTATTTAATCTTATTCGCTTTAGAGTTAACAAATACAATGAATTCAATGAATCTCTCGCCCAGATAGTCAAAAGATATCAATTTCAGGCATCGATTTCCGGCATCAATTTCAGATATCAATTTCAGGCAATAAATAAATAAAAATAAAAACTTTTTATACGTAAAAACCTTCTAACTTCTAAACTATTTGCTCTATTGACTTGTGTTTGATTTTATTTGCTTCAAAGTGAAAAACATTTATAAGAAAACAATATCTCCTTTGTTTAAATAGCAAAACGATAGCAATGTTAGCAATGTAAAATTAAGAATAAGTAAAAAATTGTGTTTCTTACTTTTATTTGGTCTCACTAGATTCAGCGTAAACAAATATTTTGGAATTAACACTTCACTTATCTATATAGAAATATCAGGTGCAAAAAGAGCTATAAGTATGAAATTGTATGATTTCCGATCATAAAAACCCTTATAATTTCGGAACTATTAGTTTTTCCGACGCTGATATGGCTTTTTCAGATTTAGCGTAAATTTCAATTAGAGACAATACCTCATTTGTCTAGATGGCAATTCTTGAGTTTCCCTCAAACATCCTTCAATCTTTTCCCATCTGCGGGAAATAAGAAAAAACTAAGACCACCCATAATACTCAATCACAAAATTGCACGTGGAGTGTTGTTACGAAACCTACCAATTGGTTTCATTTTAAAATGAAGCATTTTTAACTGGTTACTCAAAATTTCTCTTTAAAAATCAAACAGGTTTTAAGACTAAACGCTGCATCTGCTGATAAAATAACTTTATAGATCAGTTCATCTACTGTTTAGTTCTAATATTAAGAGTAATGGTTGCAATTTCATTTTCTTGATTCTATTATGGCTTGAACATGCATATTTTAGAGTTGAACCGTACAAAATATTCAAACTATCAAATTTTTCTTCTACGGGGTGTTCCGTAAAGGCTGTCCTTATTATTTGCCCAGTGGTGAAATGTTCGTAAAGATGCTGTCCCAAGTAGAACACCAAAGTCACGCATCACTAACTACTGTCAGTGAACAGATGGGTGGCCACTTTAATCAGCTTGCGTAGGGACTGAGAGTGCCCTGGTATCAATCTTCGTTAAACCGTTCTTCCGTAAAGTGCTCAATTTCGCGTGCAGGTCGTCGTTCTACCAAAGTGGGAGAGTCATCCCCTTTTCAAAATATCAGACTTGTGATGGCATATCTTCGGATCATCCTCGAAGATATTTCCCCCTCAGTCACCAAGAGTCCATTGTAGAGCTCTAGTGCGACATAAATAAAGTACTATTAGTATTATTACCTTAATATTTACTTTCCGAATTTTTGTAAAAAAAAATTATGAAAACACTGAACATTAATAGTCGTAATTTCTTGCTAAGGTGGGGAAAAAACTGCTCCCAACTCTGACAAATCATATCGAATTATCGAGGTTAATGATTTGAAAATTCAATTCCCATTCCATACTGGTTAAAGTAATCAAAAACCAATTTATTCCAAGCTGAAGCTGAAAGATTGTTTTTAACAAAATGTAAACGCATCCCAACATTGATAAATAAACTGAATTTTAATGATTCTTCTTTGTCCCGATTGAATTCGATAATGATTGGTAGCCATTAAAAAAAAAATTCGTACCTAAATATTAATTTACGGCCCTTTGTACATAGTTCTTTATCCATATTTTTATACAAATTCTAAAAACACATAAAGGTTTAAATTTTGTGCAGTTGTTTGAAGTCTCTTAACAGCATACTCTAGCACTTCAAAATAATTCAATATAAATTAAATAAATTCTGTAAGTAGTATTGAGAATAAGCAATATAATCTTATCTTATAAAGTCTTATTCATAAGTCGCATTACGTCTTATTATCTTATTAAGTATTCATTAAGTCTTATAATAAGTCTAATTCATTTCATCATTATAGGACCGAACGAGAAGCCAAATGTTGGAAGATATTGTTACCAATCTACAAAACCACGTGGAGACTGGACAGATCCCTAAACCATACAGGTAGTGTATTTTTTTTAAGGATAATAGCATTATCGAACTTAAAATCCCCTTGGACGAAAACTTAAAATCCCCTTGGAATATTATTTCCTTTTTTCAATCTAAATATTGGATGTTGGTAACATTTAAGAAAAAATAATCATAAAAGTAGAGCAATTCCTCAACAGCCCATTTCGAGACAATGGGTCATGGAGTTTAAGGCTACGCAATTTCTAAAGTAACGGCATGATGTACCTATATGGTTAGCATGACACGCCAAACACCTTTACTTCCCAGACAAGTTAGTGTGAGTAAGTCAAGTCGCCAAATGGTACAGAACCTCAGACCTTGACAATGAGAGCTAAGGGCCTAAACTAATGTGCCATCGCTGTGTTGCTAAAAATGTCAACCTCCCAACTGTGGAAGAGATGAATCATACATAAGTAGATTGTTGACTAAAACTGAACGTGGAGAAGTATCCGATTTCCCCTCTTCATACAAAAGTTACTACTTAAATTAAAGATACTTAAGTAGTAATTTAAGTCGTTCTACTTCAGTGTTTGGTGAGTTTTCTCAAGCAGTTTCAAAAGTGTAAATATAAAAAGGTAACTGCTTAAAGTCTAATATCATTCAAAATTTCACTTTTTCAGTCTAAACTTCATCATTGTGATTTTCCTATTCAGCACGTTTCCTAACAACATACGTCACAGGTCCATAATCGCTTTTAGAAAACGAGTTCTAGAAATTCATCATAAACTAGCTAGAAATATTTTTCGATATATGGGTGATTCTCACGAAATATGACAATTCACTGTCTTTTGCTCCAAGATCTAATACTAAACAACTAAAAGAACCTTTTTAAAAAAAATTTAATAAATAGCATTGCTGTTAGCATTTTAAAATGACTTTGCACTAGCATTGACTGTTTTGTACAGTTAAAAAATTTAATTGAATATCAAAATGTCATTTTCCTGGTATGTCGCAAACAATATTTTCTATAATAACTAGCTTCAAAACTTCCCATACATTTTCCAATTTCTAATTTTTTTTATCTCAACCGTTGTAAGTATTTCTAGAATATATGCAGAGGGTATTATTTCCAAAAACTTTGCTTAAAATAATTTTTTCTGTCAATAATTTGTTTGTCACATGAAAATCTGTCATTTTCCTGGCCATTTTTTTTAGTAATTCATAACCAAAATAGATACCTCCAGCAATTAATATCTTAGGTAAAGAGATTGATTAGAATACCATCCTATCAGAACACGTCTAATTGCAGGAATCAAGGACCAACTTTCTAAGTCAAAATGTATTTCAAAAAATTTCACAAGGTGAGTAGGTTTTTATGTTCCCATTTTCCTGTCCTCTAGAAATCATTAATAACATAAACTATTTGCATTTACCTCAGTTATTTCAGGAAATCCTGATGTTTTCTGCGGAAAGTAAGCGCGTTAGGCCGAAATGTTAAATTAAAGTAATGTTAAATGCTGTAAAATGGCAAAATTTTCATTATCCTAGCTGTCATTTTCCTGGCTTATAAATTCCAGGACATTAACACAGTTATAAGAAAATTTTTCAAATACTATAATGTAAAGAGGGAAAGCAAATATTAAACTAATAACCAGTTTATGAAAGATTGTAATCTGCTCATATGTAATTAAAGTTATTTATTTATTTAATGATTGATTATTATACACAATTTTATTTCGTACATATTAACAAAAAAAAACATTTTAGATTCTTTCTACAGTGGATAAAAGAATTAATTTAA
The DNA here is from genome assembly GCF_982258835.1 of Parasteatoda tepidariorum. Classification (NCBI taxonomy): domain Eukaryota; kingdom Metazoa; phylum Arthropoda; class Arachnida; order Araneae; family Theridiidae; genus Parasteatoda; species Parasteatoda tepidariorum. The sequence goes on from NC_141765.1 coordinate 21,353,996, forward strand.
ACAAATTATGGTCCATCTAACGAAAAGGCGTTAGGTTATTTTTTTTTCGAAACATATATAGTTAAAAATATAAAGGATAAGCTAAAAATATCACTGTACTATTTAATTCTGTCGTATGATAGCGTTTAAAGACTGTGTAGTTTTTAAGCTCTGATTGGGTGTATAAATTAAGGAATAAAGTTGTAAAATAAAATGATTTGAAATATTTTAAATTTAAATAATATTATAAAAAATTTCCGATGTAAATTATTATCGAATTAATTTTAATGAAACTTTTTATAAAATTAATAAAAAAATTCCTAGGATTATCATTTTCATTGTAGTTGAAGTTTTTGAAGTCGTCCATAAAGATATTGAATTTAACTTTAATATTCATGCTGGCAAACAGACTGCTAATAACTTTAAGTGGCTCGGGAAAAAAGACTGCCTCAAAATTTCTTAGAATATCACAAAATCAAAAATGCCTGCTCCTTACCCAATATCTTCCAGGCATTTTGCTTCTTCTGAGAGCTTCAAGATTAATGAAATTTTACAAAAAAAAATTTTTTCTCTGTTTTAACTGTTTCTTTGCAAATTAAAGTGTAGTAAAATTAAAAACTATCTCACTTAGTGTTACTCTCTCACTTTCAATATACTTAACTAATTTGTCAAATTTGTTCAAAATATTTATTTTTTGGCATTTATTTACATAGAAAGTTAAAATTAACTTCTCAACTTTGTTGAGTTTGTCTTTTTTGAGTTTCTTTAGTTGAGTTACTTACTATTAGCTTAAAATGACTGTTTTCTTAACTTCCAAGCTAATATGTCATTTTAATGGTCTTCTAGTCCTTTTCCTGGCATTCAAATTTTGGTGAATTTCTATTTTATTTTTCTTCTTGAGCAAATATCAATCAACTACACTGCTGTCTGTAAGATATTAATAAAAGTAACTAAATAAATATACAAAAAAAATTTAGATTATTTTGAAGACTTTAAATTTGAAGAAATTTTTTTTCCGAGTTGTCATGCTTCCAAAGAATCACCCATATATTATTTTTAAATATTCATTTAGTATGCCTTTTTCAATGAGAACGCGTATTAAAGCTATGATTAATAATGATTAATCTGTTCTTTTCTTTACGAGTCCCACTTTACAATGCCAAGAAGAAAGGCATATTTTTGTTTCATTAAATTAAATAACTTATTATCTATACAGATTCGGCAAGCCTTCTAGCAAAAATTCTCTTATATATATATATATATATATATATATATATATATATATATATATATATATATATATATATATATATATATATATATATATATATATATATATATATATATATATATATATATATATATATATATATATATATATATATATATATATATATATATATATATATATATATGGCACTTTGTAGTGAGTATCTAAATTTTATAAATTTTCGACTTTTCTGTTTAAAAAAAAAAAATTCTAGTTTATTTCACAGCATTGTTATTCAAAATATAATTGAAAAATTTTGCTTTCTGAATTAAAAAGTTAAGACTGGTCGCATTAGATAAATACTGTTGTTATATTGATTAGTGAAGTTATTTAATGAACGAAATGACATATTAACTAAGTATTATAACTCCCTTTAAATAGATAAATAAAATAAAATAAAAGGAGTTTTGGGTACAAAAAGCAGAATTAACTAAGGATTTAACGTTTCGCTAATTAGCATTTAATGTTTGAGAGAAATATTTAACTTCGCAATGAAGTATTTCATTTCAATTGGTGACGATCGAATTAAACTGAAAATTTAGTTTATTATTCTGTTCTATTCAAAGTGATTTTGATTAGGAATCAAGTCTTTCGAAATACATGAGTACTGAAAATTTCTGAGTTGTTTTAATTACTTAAATACCAATTCATTTCAAAATCCGAGTTTTTAAGTACTTGTGACAAATGCAGAAGAGCCCTGAGCTACTTATTCCGTTGTTAAGAGTTTTTACTGTTTAACAAGGGTTATACTGTTGACATAAGATTTAACGTGGGGAAGTATCCAATTTCCCCTCTCCATACAAAACTTACTACTTAAAGATACTTAGGTAGCAACTTAAGTAGCTCTACTTAAGTGTTTGGTGAGTTTTCTCATCTTTTGATATGATTGCAAAAGTGTAAATATAAAAAGGTAACTGCTTAAAGTGCGAAATCATTCAAAATTTTCCCTTTTTCAGCCTTGATGGAAAATTTATATATATATATATATACACTGGTGTGCAAAACTTAAGCAACAAGTGGTTTTTCGACCTCAGCTCCCCAACAAAGTATAAGATAGCCATGAAATTACTATCCATAATTATTTGTATGCAGATTTTTGAAATAAAACGTCGTAAAGTGATGTAAGTGTACGTAAACCTTGTGGGTCGGGGAGTGCAAGTCAAAGCTGTGATAAAAGGATGAAGAGAACCGTAGTTAAAGACATTCGCTGCAAGTGCAAGTGATTTGTTTTGTGAAACATGTCTTCAAGAAATCATTTAGACGACTTTACTCGAGGAAGAATGATTGGGAAGCTTGAGGAGGGGCGTAGTGTGACCAGTGTCGCCGAAGAGTTCGGGATCAACAAAAGTGTGGTTTCTCGTGCTTGGAATGCCTTTAAAACTACTGGTACAGCTGTTCGAAAGGTTGGTGGTGGCCGTCCAAGGAAAACAACACCAAGAGATGACCGTTACATTGTCCTCCAGGCGAAAAGAAACCGTTTTCAGTCAGCAAGCGCCATATCTCAGCAACTGTGCACAGCCACAGGACGATAAGTATCAAGATTTACAGTGGCCAGACGCCTCCACAAAGGTGGCTTATTTGCTAGACGTCCTAAACGCTGCATACCTTTAAAAGTTAGCCATCGTCGGCACCGTTTAGAGTGGAGCAGAGAATACGAAACCTGGACACCTCATCAATGGAATCGCGTCCTCTTCACAGATGAGAGTTGTTTTAGTGCTACAAGCGATTCTGAACGTCAGTTGATCTGGAGAGAGGTTGGAGCTCGATTTCATCCCAATAACATAGCGGAAAGAGATCGTTACGGTGGTCCTGGAGTTGTCGTCTGGGGTGGCATTATGTTGAAAGGGCCGACTGAGCTTCAGATAGTCGACCGAGCTTCTGTAACTGGAGACCGCTACTGCAATGAGGTAATCCTACCCCATGTGCGTCTGTTCCGAGGGGTCATTGGACCAGACTTCATTCTTATGGATGACAATGCCCGGCCACACCGTACTGCTAATGTTCAAGAGCTACTGGAAAGTGAAGATATCACACGAATGGATTGGCTAGCTTACTCTCCAAATCTAAATCCCATAGAGCATGTGTGGGATGCATTAGGGAGACGTCTTGCGACACGACAGTATCCTCCTGATAACACCCATCAGCTGAAAGATGCGTTAAAGGAGGAATGGAGACATTTACCCCAAGAACTCCTGGATAATCTGGTGCTTAGCATGGAGAGACGATGCCAAGCAACAATTACAGTAAGGGGAGTGCATATCCCATACTAGGGAACATCTGCCAGTTGTACTTACGCTTCTTCAGGCAATCATGTGTAACGCCACTATATGTCAAATAAAGGCTTTTTTTGTTCCATACCCTACTTTAAGCTTTATATTCATTTCTGCGCCATTATTCTTTTACCATCGTTTCAGTACAAAATAATGTACATCATATTCAAATGTCATGTCAAATCGGATGATTTCTTGTAGAGTTATGACAAAAAACGCACTTGTTGCTTAAGTTTTGCACACCAGTGTATGTATGTATATATATATATATATATATATATATATATATATATATATATATATATATATATATAGGTGATTCTTTTTAAACATGACAATTCGGACCAAAAAATTTCTTCAAATTTAAAGTCTTCAAAATAATCTAAAATTTTTTTGTATACTTCTTTAGTTACACTTATTAATATCTTACAGACAGCAGTGTAGTTTATTGATATTTGTTCGAGAAAAAAAAAATAGAAATTCGCCAAATCTTGAATGCCAGGAAAATGACATATTAGCTTAGAAGTTTAAAAAACAATCATTTTTAGTTAATAGTGAGTAACTTAACTTAAGCCTTTATGTTAGTTGGATCATATCATAAATTGCTTAAATTAATTCTTTTTATCCACTGCAGAAAGAATCAAAAAGTTTTTTGCTGCTGATGTGTACAGAATATAATTTTGTATAATAATCAGTCATTAAATAAATAAATAACTTTGATTACATATAAGCATATTGCAATCATACATAAATTTGGTATTAGGTTAATATTTACTTTCAATCCTTACATTATTAGCAGTTTAAAACAATTTCTGGTAACACTTCAATGTCCTGGCATTCATAAGCCAGGAAAATGACAGCCAAGATAATGACAAATTCGCCATTTTATAGCATATAACTTTACTTTAATTTAATATTTTGGTCTAAGACGTTTATATTCTGCAGAAAACAACAGGATTTATTAAAATAACTCAGATAAATCCATGTAGTTTATGTTATTAATGATTTCAAGAAGCCATAAAAATGACAGCACAAAAACCTACTCACCTTGAAAAATTTTTTGAAATAGATTTTGAACTAGAAAATTGGTTCTTTATTCATGCAACAAGACATGTTCATATAGGAGGATATCTAATCAATCTATTAACATAAGATATTGATTGCTGGCTCTATCTATTTTGGTTATAAACCACTAAATAAAAGTAGCCAGGAAAATGACAGATTTTCTTGGGACAAACAAATTATTGACAAAAAAAATTAATTTTAACGAAGTTTTTGTAAATAATTCCCTCTGCGTATATTCTAGAAATGCTTACAACGGTTGAGATAAAAAAAATTAAAAATTGAAAAATTCATGGGAAGTTTTGAAGCTAGTTATTATTGGAAACATTGTTTGGGACATGCCAGGAAAATGACATTTTGATATTCAATTGAATTTTTTAACTATACAAAACAGTCAATGCTAGTGCAAAGTCATTTTAAAATGCTAACAGCAATGCTATTTATTAATTTTTTTTAAAAAAAGTTATTTTAGTATTATAGTATTAGATCTTGGAGCAAGGGACAGTGAATTGTCATATTTCGTGAGAATCACCCATATATATATTTGGCACTTTAAATTTTATAAATTTTCGTCTTTTCTATTTAAAGTAAAAAAAATTCTAAAAGGAATTTTTTGTAATTTTCCAGCTTATTTCACAGCATTAGTATTCAAAATGTAATTGAAAAATTTTGATATCGGAATTTAATAGGTTAAAACTGATCACATTAAATTAATACTGTCATTATATTGATTAGAAAAGTTACTTAATGAGCGAAATGACATATTATTTATTACTACTCCATTAAAAAAAAGAGTTATGGGTACAAAAGGCCGAATTAACTAAGAATTTAGCGTTTTGCTAATCAGCATTTAATGTTTGAGAGGAATATTTAACTTCGCAATAAAGTATTTTATCTTCATTGGTGACGATCGAATTAAACTGAAAATTCAGTTTTACTATTCAGTTCTATTCAAAGTGATTCTAATTAGGAATCAAGTCGTTCGAAATACATGAGCACCAAATATTTCTGCTTCGTTTAATTACTTAAATAACAATTCATTTCAATAGCCGAATTTTTAATTACTTGTGTAAAATGCAGAAACGCATTGAACAGCTGATTTCGCTGTCAAGGGTTTTAATCGCCAGTAAAAATTTCTGCTTAACCTGCCTTATTTAGATCACAATTTCATAAGCAATGCCCTCTAGTGTTGCGGCTTAGAGCAAATTAATCGATTATTTCTATCCTTGTTACATCCTATATTAGGAGTAGAAAATGTATCAGATTTGCAGCTTAGCATTTATAATGAAAAATGAATCTAAGCATAAAGAGAATAGAGGGTAATGAGTTAATAAATTTTAATTAAAGCACTTGCGTTCAATGAGGTTTTTAGAAGCCAATTCTCCAAAGTAAAAAATGATTGTAGAGTAGAGGACAACTGCTTTTTTAAATATTTTTTAATATTATATTACATTGTTTAAAAATTATGTATGGAAAGACAAATCGTGTAATGACGGAGATGGGAAAACTTTACTGTCAAATGCGAAGTTTTTCTTGAAATTGTGAATGAATAAATGTGGCAGAATTTCGTTGATGCGTTTATATTCTTCAAAGCTTGCGTGACCGTGCCTAAGACTTCAAGACAACTCATAGAAAATATACAAACAACTTTAAATAGCGCATGATCTGAGCAGTCAATTCTGTTCCCGAAAGCAAGAAATCGCAGTGTCAGTAAATAACAGATACATTCTTAAAATATATCTGAAAAATGAAATCGTGCTTTATTCAATTGTGTGCTGCTCCACATTTAATAACCCTGAACTATAAGCTGTCATTCTAATTTTTTTTCGTTGGCCGCATTCTACAACAAAGGGTGTCTATAATTCAATCTTGCGTGAATTTTGAGATACTATTAAACACTTACAAACGAAAAAATAATTCGAAATATACTTTTGAATTTACATTTTTACAACACAAGCGAGTATTTTTTTTAGTACAATAGTTTGAATATACTATATGTTTAAAGTAAGACGTTTTGAGTTATCTAGCAAAAATATGGGAAAAGTTTGATTTTTTTTTTTTTTTTTTAATTTTTTTTGTGAACTCATTTAGATGTTTACTGCAGACAGATTCGATATTTGTTCTCTTACAGATATTATTTTTATTTTACAGACGAGGATCATGGCGGCCCATAGGCCACATGCGACCTTCGAGCCCGTTATTGGATAGCGTCCGTGATACGTTTGAGGGTTTCGAACAACTTGCCCGAGATTTCGGAAGAGCTTTTCAAAACAACAGGCATTTATGTGACGTCATCTTTAACGTTGGCCAAGGTAATTTTCAAACTTTTAAAGAAATATCAGCTAAGAAAGCATTTTATGTAATCATATATTTCTGATAATAAATTTATAAATGCAATTGCATTTTATTTTAAATGAAATTAAACACTTGATCAAATAAAAAAAACTTTTATTTAAACTTTTTTTTGTCTCTAAGAGGTTTCGTGTTAAATAGCTTCTGTTCCATAATTGAAGGATTACATTACCTGCTTGATTTTGTAAATTCATTCCATTTTTGCACGCATTCTTTGAGTGAAAGAAACTTTTAATTAAAGTATTTTTCGTAAAAGTTAGAATATTAATCTTCTTTCAAACAAACAAACGAATCTTATAAGTAGTCTGATTATTTCAGAATCTGATTGTTTTAGAGCAATTAGTCTGATTGTTTTAGAACAATTATCAAGTATTAATATCCAAGAATTGGTTCCTCTCTAAGAAACTTGCTTTACGGGGATTCAGAAGACGTCTAGTAAATACTTGAAGAATAGAAAACAAGATGTTTCGAGGGTACTCGACAGATTTTGCATTCTCCTTTTCCTTGATCTCGTAAAACGTTCGATTCCTTCAGTGGATGCATTAATTAATTGAATTAAATTTGGTTTGAATCTTCAGATTTTCTTAATGTATGCGAAAGCCATTAATTTCCATGATTTTCAAATCAATGAAATTTTTTTGTACTTAGTACTAAATTTTAAAAAAAGCACGTTAACACATTTTCAGTAGCAGGATAGCTCATTAAAATAAGTACCTGGTTGTTCTTTATACGCTATCATTAAATGTATTAATGTTATTATAATTTAGATTTTCAAACATTTTTCATGAATAATATTTGTAGGTAAAGAAAAAACACGAGTCTATGCAGTACGAGCTATTTTAGGGGTTCGGAGCAGGTGAGATTTTTAATATGAATTATGTTTTTGAAGTAACTTTTTTTACTTAATTTTACAATTTTAATTTTTTGATATAATAACATAGAAAATATGAATAATCAGCTCTGTAAAAATGGGCACTCAGATTTTACAAAATTTTTTTCATTTTCGACGGAACCGTTTCTTGGTATATGCTCCGAGAAAACATTTCGTCTAATTGACGAAATAACTATAGTCACTTCTTCAAGGAAACGAATTTCGTGAAAAGTAAAGAAATGTTTCGTCATTCTATTTTTCTTTCAAAACACCTTTTTCTTCACACCTTGCGGCACTCGTAGTACCTCGTATCTAACGGGCGGTACTGTTTATCATTTTTCCGAGGACACCATACAGGTGATCAATACCGCCCCAACTAAACAAGGACAGATAGAATAGAGAGAAATACTACATCCATGCTTGAAGCGGGACTTGAATTCGGGATCTTCCTGGGACGAGGTTAATACCTTGACCACCATAGAGGCCAATGAACTTGATTTGTCATTCTAGTTTCGATCGTCTTATCTTCATTCTCATTATTAATCTCCCACAATACACTGCGATAAGGTTTAAGGTTCTAAGTTGAGGAAACATTTTCGTGATATATTTGAGAGTTCGCGTTTCGTCACAAATCATTTGATTTTGTATCGAAATGATTCTCAAAATTAACGAAATTCAGCTCAAAGATTGCTGAATTGCCAAAAGTGATGGAATTATTTATGAATTGAGAAAGAAATGTCCTTCATTTCAGCAACAACTTCGAAATATATATTTCAGTTTTTAACTTTATTTATCATTTGCTAATAGCAAGTGATGATTTTCTACGAGGATGATTCTCTTTGTGCTTGTCTACACGGAGAATTTACCTCTCTTATTGTTTTGCTTAACTCCATAATCTTGATATTTGAACCAGCTTAAAAAAATTAAACTTGTAAATCAGACATCAGGGTAAAGATGTTTCCCAGAAGAATATAAGTCGAACTTATCCACACTGAATATGAACCTTAAGCTCGTTATCCAGCCAGGTCTTTTTGTCTTCAGTTACTGAACTGACTTTTATACGTAGCAGAGGTAACAGACAGTTTTCCTCTCATAAACGTTTAATTATCATTTTAGTAAGCGCATCTGTGTCCAAGGAATAAAAACAATAACACGATTAAAATTAACCCTGAGTAACTCCGTTTCTCCTCCTATCCTAGTCCGCCATCTTTTCATGTTCGCCAATTTTGAACTTAAATCAAAAAACAAAAGGAGCCATTTATCAAGACACTTTGGCTTAGTGGGAGAAGCAAACCTGGATGTATACCACGTATCGAAGGAATCCTCCCACTGTTAGCCCGACAGCAACGAAACATCTACCGCTACGGATATTTTACAGGTATATTAGCACTGATATCAGTGCAAACTAAACCAACAAAATCTTTGGTCCCATCCCATGATTTACCTAACATTAAAAATAATATAAACCACAAAGTGTACATGAAGTTGGTTACATTTATCACGGGCGTTATTTTAAAAAAAATACTATGAAAGCTATCTTATAACCATTTAACGCAGAACTTCGAATAAACATATTTTTCATTTTTTTTTTGTATTAGTTTATGTCAATCGAAGTAAAAAATATTATATTTAGCATCTTAAAAATTTACGGTTAGGAAATAGAGCATGAAACACTGTTTTTTTTCTTTTTTGCATAAGACATAATCTTCCAAACGGTTCACTTCCAAACAATAATTTTTCAAATTTGCACTTACTTTCAGTTATTTAGATCTAAGAGAAACAGTTATTTATCATTGAAATTTCTTTCATTTATTAAATCAGTTATTAATAAATTTTTGAATATGAATAAAAATAAATTCAAATTATTTTTTTTATTTTATATTTTAGTACAAATATAATTTCGATTATCTAAGAGTTTTTTTAGGAACTGTTAGACTGTTTTTAATAATAAAACAATATCAAAACATTTTTTTGCTTGTAATTGGAGCTCAAGAAAAAAAAACAATATAAAACGGACACCGGTGTCCCATCTGCATCAAAGGGTTAAATACAATCATAAATTGTTTTAGAGTAATGTGATTAAATAAGCTAAAAGCTAGACTGCTAATAACTAGAATATTTCCTATTGAAAGACAGAAGGATAATTTTAAAATATGTCAGAAATTTTTGTATTTATTCGACATGAAAATGAAATAAGAAATTTTAAAGGGATTGAAAATAAGTAAATTATTTTATTTGTTTCAGAGTCTTCCTAGAAATGTTGTATGGTTTCACTACCGGCTATGGGCCTTGCATAATTGCCCAAGGTGATGCGCAATTAAAAGACAATTTAGCAGGCAATGTCAAATCTAGCAATTTTTTACAGGTAGCAATTTATTCCTTTGACATATTCCATATCTTAAAAAGCTTTTAAAACCATTTTTCCTTTATCCACATATTAATTAACTCTTTAAGTATTTGTGAGTGTTTATTTCTAATCTATGAATAAAATTAATGTTCTTACTATATTTATAATTAACGTATACAGCGTATGAAAATGCAAATATTTCATTTTCAATTTCTAAAGAAATGTAAAATCTACATTTTCAAATACGTGGTGCATATTATTTCACGTTTTAAAAACCTTATCACTGGGAAAAAGTTAACTATTAAATTGTAATTTGAGCTAAAAAGGAGAAAAATAATTATTTACCATATTTAAACTGTACTTAATAAGATTAGAAAAGTAAATATGTAATATTACAATAAATGTTATTGAAAACAAATTTCGATGCTATTTTCAAAATCATGAAAAATGTAATAAAATTCAATTACTTACTCAAATGATATTTCTAAAGAAAGGTTATTTTTTATTTACTGTCCCTCGCGAGAATATTTTTTCTTATGCTTTTTTTTTAATTGGATATATTGTTGAGTGTAACATTTTATAAAAATCTAAACTTTTTTTTTGTTATCAATCACTGTTACCTAACTGCTTAATCTGGGACAAAATAAAATACTTGTTTTCTCTTTAAAAATATTATAAATTATATAATACATTACAAAATATTTTTTTAATACTTTAATAAAAATGCGAAAAACTTTTTCTATCTGTCGTATAAAAATATTGCACTTTTTTATAATTGAAAAAGATATAATAGTATTAAACGCTTGTTTTACACCATACACTATTCCAAAATAGTACCTTATAATAGCTATCAATTAAAGCTCCGTTAAATTTATTTATAAGTGTAGTAACTTAAAATATTCATTACTGCTTAATAAATAAACCCCTATCATCGCCAGCTACATGTTTAACGATTGCATGTTATATCAAGTTCCGTCCATTCATCATTTTAAGGTAGAGTGACAAAAATTTTGAAGTTTAATTAAAAATGTTATTGATGCAAAGAAATAAGATGAATCATCAATTGTTTCAGTAATAGGAGTTCGATCCCAGCCGGCCGAAAACTCCCCGTGTAGTAAACGGTGACTGGTGCACGTTAAATCTGTCCAGTCACTAAGTCCTCCATGTTCCCAAAACAAATCATGCTTTTGGGGGAACTGAATTGGAGATTGATCGTTCTCTGGTTCAGGTCAAAATTACGATCTGTGGATGAATGAATGGATGTACCAATATGTCCACCCTATAAGGGCTGTGACGTGTGTGTGGCTGAAGTCGTATTCTTGGTCATAGATGGCGCCACTGAAAAACAAGAAGCGCACCCTTTGCCTTAAATTACCTTGATTTCACCAAGCAGTCTTGCTGGTTTTTCAAGTCGTGTTAGAAACAACAACAACCATAATATCGTTCATATCTACTGCAGCTTAACATGGAGAAAAGTTGAATCCTATTATCGTGCAAATTAAACTTTGTTGAACTTGATATACCAGATAATATGAAAAATAAAACGGAAGCTGACATGAAACGGAAACAGTTCGATTTAACACATTATTATCGTTACAGCAAATTTGCCAATGATATCATGGTTCAAAGAACCGATATTCTGGTTTAACATTGCACATTTTTTTAAAATGTAACTCCTTTTGATCCTACCTAAAATGAAGTCTTTGAAAAATACAATGTGTCAATAAATTAAAACATATTATTTCTTTTAAACAGGTACCCGATCCGCATGACTCAGTGAGATCCAAAACTCCTACAGCTAGTCCTACTGTCTTCCGTTATTTTTCTCGTCTTGGTAATTGGGCAGGATGGGGTATGGGAAGTCGATCCAAGACACCATTGGGTGTTGAAGCTGGCCTTAAACGTTGGCAGAGTGAGTTTGATTGTAAGTGTTTGGTGTAGTCTGGTCTATAGTCTTTTTTCATGCTCTCACATTTATTTTGAGTTCTTTTTACTTTCAAGATTTTGCTAGATGCTTCTGGGCATTTTTACATGAATGTTGTATGTCTAACTTGTTCACCGTTTGCATGAATAAACAATGTCAATTAAAAACAACAATATGTTGGAAAACGAAGTATTCCACTCTGAAATCTATTGTAATAAATAAATGTATGTAAAATAATTGATGTGAAACATAGAAGCGATCTTGTAATGATGAATCCAAACATTAAAAATATTTAAAAGAGAGTTTTTTTTTCTCTGAGCAATTTCATTACAAAAATAATTCAAGTGTTTTCTACGAATAATGATTTAATTATTAGTGTAGCGGGTATTTAAATACTTTTAAGATAATAAATATTTATTTAATGTAAATACCAAAGTTATTCAAATTGATGTATACATTATTTGTAAATGGAAATTTTACATAAAATTTTTTGTCAGACTTCAATCAATGTCTGCACAGTAAAAAAATCCCAAAACGTTTCTGAATATATGCGGCAACAACGGTGCATGTCATTTTTAAATACGTTTCTGAATATTTTGGAAACCTCTTTCTGTAATATTCAGAAACATTCCGTGGTACTTGAGAAATATTTTGAATCATTTCTTGCAGTTTTCGATTTTTTTAAATATTTAAAGCGTTTCCTATATGCGTTTCTTAATATTTCGGAAACCTCTTGTGGAGCTGGACTACAGACAATGTCTACAGTCATCTATCAAAAGATACCTCAAGATAGAACAGAGTCAACATGTCTAATATACTAGTGAAGTGGAATTTAATAGTTGCAGTGGTAGCTGCTACACTTTGAAACTGAATCAGCGATTCAGTTTCCTACTTTTGAAAACAAAAGAAATGTTTCTCAATTGATCGGAAACATAATAATAAATGAAGTTCTCTGAGATTTTCGAAAACATTTTTGCCGAGTCAAAATTCTGAAATTTTTTACAATGTACTCATATGTTAAGTATATGCCTTTGTAAATTATTTTGAACCAAGAGCCAGGAAAAATACTGAAATACAACACACAAATAAATATAGATATTAATTTTATTAGCTTTTTGAGATTTTGAAAATATAATTTCTTTACGTCTTATAGTGGCATATCACTTATCGATTTTTTTGGCTTATTACTATTCCACACTAAGTCTTTCAGCTTAACTAGAAGAATTTTTAAAAGCATTCTTACATTCCCAGTTGTATATTTTATTTCAATTATTAAAAAGGTATGTCATTATAAAATCTATCTAGTTTTAAAGTAATAATAATATGCTTCATAAACAAAACAAACAGTTATTAAAAATTCAGCATAATTATATACTGTATTTTTCTTTAAATCTAAAAGTTATGCATTAGTAATATGACTTTATTTTTTATTTTTTTTATTTAAGGGGACCAATCAGGGAATGAAAAATTCTAGCATAATTTTCTCAGAAAGTTGGAACTAAATTTTATTGTGATCTTTTATCTTCGGAGATGAATAATCAAAATTTGTAAACTGTTTAGAACTGAAACTAAATACCTTCACTGAAAAATCAACTTAGCAATGGTTGAAATTCAAAATTAAATTTTATTTTGCGCAATTTTCGTAACCAAAATTCTACCTATAACTGTTATTTTTATTTAGAAATGAAAATTTATTTTTCCCATGTTATGAGTATTTAAAATTAAAAGTTCAGATTGAAGTTACAAGCAATTGTCAACAAGCCTTGTCTATTTTTATTAACCATGTCATTTTTCAAGAGCTCTTTCTTCCTTAATAAATGTTTAATTCCTGATAAATTTAGAAATAGTGCGTTTTAGCAATACTTTTTATTTCATCGAAGTTATTTATATTGCTACGAAAACTTCATTTTATGATGAAAGCACCAGTCTAGACAACGAATATCATAATTATTCCAAATGTATCGTATATGTATTTTCATGTGATGAAGCATCGTTTCTTTCAGCTGCATCAAATGTTTAATTTTGGTATTCATTTTTTATAGCACGATGCCATGTTTGTTATGTAAAGATATGCAATACGTACTGACTGCATAATAATGTGAATGTTCTAGTGTTTGCATCATTTTGATGTACTTTGTTTGAATGTTACTATAAGACTTGATGTTTAAATATTTGTCAGTGTTAAATGGAATTAGTGTTTACTTATGTTTTTGATGTCAAACATTGTGTTTCTCTGGAGTGATTTTCTAAAAGTTGAAACTTGGGTTTTTCATGAAAGGTTTACAACCATGTCACAAAAATGTTCTCTAAAAATATAACCTGTACATATTTTTGCATTTTCTTAATTGCCTACTTTTATTTAAATTTCAGATTATATAGTATCACGGTACTTTACTGACATTATTTCCTTTATGAAGAATCAAATTCGAAAATCATATTATATATAAAAAATTAAATTTAAAAAAAATAGAAAAAAATTACCTTTCGCGTATCACCTTAAAAATTTAGTATATTTTGATTTCAACCCCCCCTCCCTTAGTACAAATGCTAAACCAAAAAAATAAACTTTGACTTTTCTCTCTAAATTTTAAATTATATTTTAAGCATAAATAATTATGATTAAACGTATAATTACTGGAACGCGTCACGTCACAAAGCCTTTATTTAACGACTGCCAAATTAAACATGACATCACTACCTTGCTTATAACTTTTGGAATAATGAACAACTAGTCATCTTTTTATTTCGTGACGTAGTGAAGTCAACTGTTAGCCAAGCATATAACCAAATTGTAAATTTTTTCCACGACTTAGTTCCAAATTTAAACAAATGCCTGTTTTGAAGTGTGTTTGTCTCTCTCACACAAAAAAGTGAATAAAAGGAAAATAATAAATAAAAAAAGTATACCTTGTTGTGTAACAGTACCAGTTGAACTCCTTTCCTGGCCTTGAATGGCAACAAAAGATGAGGCAAGTGTTTACAGAGAAAGCGAAGCAGTTTAGAGGCTTTACCAATCATCCATTGCTCACCAATTACAAAAATTCAATTCTAATTTCTAACATGTTTTGAAAAGTTCAGAAAAAGTCAAAGCTTAGAAAATAATTATCTGAAGTAAAAAATTAAAAAGTTTTAACAATATTCTGTAAGAAGAAAAAAACTCAAGAGATGGAGTGTTAAAATAGTCTTGCAAAATAAAATGTGGTAAGAATAGAGACATATATTAAGAAAAAACATATTATTTTTAGAGCATATTATCGTCAAAAAAAAAAGAATCGTTAAAAGCATATTATCGTCAATTAAATATGAATTGTATTTGAATCTTACCACATTTAAGCTGCTTTTATGTAAAGTAGATAACATAATTAATGTTAGATGAAAAACTTAATTCTCCATACCAACTTCAATCAACATGCAAACACAATTGATAGATAAATCGAAGAATAAACAGAAAGTTCGAATTCCCTCCAAAAAAAAAACCTTACAGCTTATTTTATTACAGGGCTGTCAAATCTTTTTCTTTTCTGTAATAGGTAAAGAAAAAGAAAAAGAACGCAGGCAATCAAATGCAACAGCTGAGGTAACTTTGAGTATGTGTGCTGATGCTGGAAAAGTTGACAGAACCAAGCTAAGTCAAACTGAGGTTTGTCATCTCTTAAATTTTAAAAGTTTCTTGCTAAACATTTAAAATATACCTGTTGATACTCTTAACAAATTCAATTTAAAACTTTAATTCAATTGCTTAACGTAAATCTAATTAGAAACTTTACCGAGCTGAACTGAATCATCTTTTGCATTAATTACAGAAAATGTAATGCACCCATCGAAAAGTGTTTTTTCTTATTGTTTTTTTTTTATTATTATTATTATTTTTACTTAATTTGACATTATGCACATTTGAAAACATTTTCCTGAAAATAAATTTGAAAATAATAGAAATCATAATACGTTTTATATTGAGATTTATCTAGATGGAATCACAGACTTTGAATTATTGTCTTCTCAAACCAGCATTTTTATATTCGCGAACTCAATAACTCATGCAATTTCATTTAGTTTATTAAAGTATTTATTTATATAATATTGTTGATAGTAAGGTTTTAAAAAGATAACTCATAAGAGCGAAGAAAACTATTAAATTACATTAATGATTAAAACCGTCAATGATAGATTGTATTTTATAAATAATTTTGTGCTCTTTAACGTTGTTTGCCTTCAGTTTGTATTTTAGCACAAAAGTCGCCCACTTGTGTATTTATTTTGTAACAATAAACGTTTCTCCGTTTTATTTATCGCCATTGTGATGATTTAGTAAATCTATATTGTGCTTGAAGTAGCCAAGTTTTCCCTTCTTGGTGACTTTTAATACAAGTTTTTTTACGTTTTCTTTTTCAGGTTTATTTATTTCTTTATTAATTAATGTTTATAAATAGTGGCTTAAGGGATAGAGCGTTCGCCCTCCAATGAGGTGAACCGGGTTCGAATCCCAGTGATGGCTGGTTGATACGAATTCCGCACACGGCTCGCACCGACCACAGTGCTGACGAAAAATATCATCAGTGGTAGACGGATCATGGATTAGAGTCCCATTGCCGTCAGGCTAACCATAGGTGGTTTTCGTGGTGGTAATGTGGATTAGTTCCATCAAAAAGTCCTCCACGAAGGCAAAATTTCTCCCTTTACTTGATCCAGGAGTTCACTTGTCTTCTGGATTGGAATCAAAATTACAAGGCTATGGAATTGAACATTAGTAGTCGTAAACCCTAAAATGGGTCGGCTGTTCAACGACGGTTATAAAATAAAATAAAATGTTTATAAATGCAAAACTGGGCTACGACATAACGTCTGAAGTGCTTCGTTTTCAATGTGAACATTTGCCTCATATCGAGGAGCCAGGAAATGCGCTCAACCGGTTCTATTTATCCTATAACGAGCTCCGCTTTGTATTTGTTTGAAGACGGTAGAAATCTCTTCTCATGCTCCAGAACCGGTTTGTGTTCATGTTCAGAGCAAATATGAGGAATTATTTACATTTGGCTTCAATGCTTAACATGCACGCTATATTATTTTACTTTTCGCTCAGTACATCACATATTATGTGGAACGAAACACTTCACGTTATTTTATGTTCATCCTGTATTTGCATTAAAACATGAGTAAAACTTTTTTACACTCTTTTTATCTATTTTCAGTTCAATATCATAGAATTCGATAGTGAAACGTTCATGATACTAATGGAATACATTCAGAGTGGCTCTTGTCCGTTAACTTGTGAAACAATTCCAGGGCTTATCTGTGCCGCGGAGCACTACGATCTTCCAGAACTTCTTCAAGCTTGCTTCCATCACGCAAAACAACACTTCCGTCTTTCTGTGGTATGAACTATTAAAATCATGAAAACTATCATATTTCTAATTTTCTACATTTCTTAAAAAAAAATAATAATAACAATAGCTTCTACAGTAAATTTATTAGATATACAAGATGTACATCTTGCTACTCTAATAAGTTAGCAAGAAATAAGTATCTCATTTCAGATTGCGCTAGGATGCATTATATTGATCCGAATAAGATGATATTCGATCGACAAATAATCCAAAGGAAACGTTTGAAATTTATTTTAAAAAAATAGTTCAACAGTTCACCAGTAGGTGGCTCTTTAATAGAAATAAACGCATTTAATAACGTATTAAAACTGCTCACTGCTTCGCTTTTTATTTTCAACAATGTCGTGCTCTGATCATAAAATGATTATACATCGAAATTTTGTTGGTTTTGATTGAACAATTTTTCCAATAGCGTTTTTTCTTCCCAAACAGAGGTCAGAACAAGGGAAAAGCTAGCCAGAACTGATACTTCAATTATATATTATAAACATTATCAATAATTTGGTTTTCTAAGTTAGTGATTGAGAATCAAAGTTTAGAATTTTAGTATTCAAAATGGCGGATCCACAAAATGGTAATGATAAAGGGCCGAAAATTTAATATGTCTAATTAATCATATATATTTCTTCAAAACAGTTATACTTCTTTGTTATTAGTACATTTAAGGTTGATATGTAACTAGTATACGTAGATTATCCGAAACTTGTTATGATATTAGGGCGAGTAACAATAAATAAATAAAATCCGCACTCTTAAGGGCTTCTTTTAAAGAAAATTATAATTTTATTTAATTATAATATTTATTGGAACATTTTATATGATTATTAGATTCTTTTATACGAAATATATACAATATCATATATTCCAATGCTTTTACTTATTTTCTATAGCTAAGATATCTTTTACTATAGAATCGAGTTCTTTAAATATTTTTTATAAGTATTAATTACCCTGTTGAGAAATGAACGGATCAACACTAAGTTGCAATCGCTTGAACAAACCTTCAATGTTGTGTAATCTAAAATCCTTCCTTGATCGATTTATTTGCCATTACCAAAATATTAAACAAGACTTACATTGCTTTCAGAAAATTTTTCAAATAATAACTTAATACATTTTATAATTGTATAAAACTGCTCACATTACACTTGTAATTGTTTCCACTGACAGACAATGGACTGATATCTTTAATTCAAACAATTATTATTTTTGAAAATGTTTCTTAAGCACTGTGTTATGAGCATTAAAATTCAGAAATTCTAATAAAAAGTAAAAATCGATTATGTTTACTTAACGTTAATTTAAATAAATTAATTAAGTAAACATAATCGATAAGTATGTTTATTTAATGTTAATCGATTAAGTATACATCATCTTTTATTAATGAAAATAATAAAAGATGATGTCTAAATTTCTTAATAATTATGACATTGAAAATTAGAAAAAGTTACTGAACCCCTTCTCTTTGCATTTTTATCAATAAAATCAATAGAGGCAATTTTGGACGCTTTTTTTATCCCCTGATTCTGCGAGAATTATTCTATAGTTACCTTATAATAAACAAGGGAACGAAGGAGAATTTCTTTTCATGAATCACAATGAAGTTGTAAAATTATATAAAATGTTCAATTTTGCCTAAAGGATTTTAACTACTGCAATATAAATTATTAACAAGGCCAACGTTAAAAAAATGATTTTCAAGCTTATAAAAACATTAAGAATCGAAAACAATGATGGATGTACAATTGTTTCAGAAGTAACAGCTGCTAGATGTGAATAACAAGAATGCATTCTGCCGCCCTCCGAATTGGAGAACTTATTTCTTGCTAAAACTGTTACATAGGGTAACAAATTGTCATTTAAGTGTGACAAAAGACGAAAACTTTATCAAAATTACCATGAACCGGGGCGAGTCTACCCATTTTTTCAGTTTGTCAACTTTCAAGTGGTCAAACTTTTGTAAATATTAAAGAAAAAAGGCTTTTAAGAGGTGTTTCGGAATCGCTTTTAATTCCTCTTTAAAGCTGTGAAATAGATTTTAGAAAATATTAACAGTTACGCTGTTACTGTATATTTTTATAGAACTGCTGACAAATCTCTCGTACGGGGCGAGTCTACCCATTCTACTAAAATGAATGTTAACATTGTAAATAATCAAATTTTACTATTAAATTGTTATTTTAGTTACTATATAGGATATTTATGAAGTAAAATTCATAACTTTATTATATATTCCATTTTTTTATTCATAAAATAACACAAATTGAGTATTTGATCGATTATCACATTTTGATCACAGTTTTGTTTTTATAATCATTAACATTATAAAATAAAAAAATTTTCTGATTATTGTTGATAAAAATAAATTAAAATTAATATAAATTTACAATTAAATAATTAATAAATAATAATAATTAAAGATTATTAACAAAATCGAAATTCAAACATTGGGAATCATGAAAAATCCTTTTCCCATTCTTTTGGGAGGTAATAATAATTTATAAATAATAATTTATTTAACTTGCATTAAATAAAAAAAGTTAATTTTGTAATATAAAAATTTAAAAAATAGGTAAAATAAGCATATTTTATATTTACATTTATATTTAACCTATAAATTTTCTTATTAATCATAAATTTATCAATGCAGAATTAAAATAATATACTCAAATTCATTTAAAATGACTTAATTTTAATATAAACAAAGTTCTAAATTATATTATTATGCTTTATTAAAACTAAATACGAATGGGTAGACTCGCCCCGCGAATTCTGACTTTTTGTTTACAACAGCAAAACTTACATTCTTTTTGTTTTTTTTCATACAAAATTAATGTAATCTTAGTCTTAGATAAGTTTATCACTTAACCAAAGTGAAAATAGTAATAATAATAATATACTTACGGAGCACCAACTAAAAGTTTGCTGATTTTCAATACAAATCTCTCAAAAGACGTTTGAACATGTCGGTTAAAAAGACACCAAATAAATAAAAACGGATCAAACTACAACAGCGCTATCTTCCTTAGAGTCTGAACTAAGTCCTCCGTCGGTAAAAATTTTTTTATTTGCAATTTAAAATAGTGAAAATTAAATAAAACTAAAATGGGTAGACTCGCCCCTGGATGGGTTGACTCGCCCCGGTTTTCCGTACTGAAATGAATCACAACGAAGGTGGGAGCAAAACCCTCAAAGCGGTGTGCTTACGACCTTTTAATATAGAGAAACAAATATTTAATTAAATTGTTATTTTTATTTATGTTTAACTACTGAATGAAAATGGAAGAAAAAAATTTAAATTAAGATTGCTTCGAAAAAATCAACAATTTTGCATATTTCAATTTTTAGGATAATAATACTCTTGTTAAGAAATTATACTGACTAAAGCATAAATAAGAATCCTGATTACAAACCAAAGCTTAGAAATATCTGTTCTCTGTCTGAGCTTGGTTTTTCAAATTACATCAAAATTTATAAAATCATTAAGTAATATTTTTTTAAAAATATATTAGCATAATATTTGGAAACTTATGCTTAAAATTTCACACATAAAGCAAAATAAAAAACAGTGTTTGATTTTTTTAAAAGTTTAAATAAATGTAATCTCTTTTTCTTTTTCGTTTTAGTAATTACTACATCCAATAAAGACGATGTCTAAATGTCCCTTGATTCAAAAGTAATCTACAAGAACAAAGCAGTCATTATCTTGTTGAAGGGTCATTGTAAAATAAAAAATAAATCTATATATTTCTAAAAAGTACCTTAAACACAACAATGTGTCGATAAAAGTACGGATATGTTCGTTTTATATTTTAAACTTTTTGCAAGCATCTGATGTCCATAATAGAATAAAATAAAATTAAAATCTCGAATAATCAATGTCAGTCGCATTGCGCGAAAAATACGTGGTAACCAAAGGAAGAGTGAGAGCTCGGTTCTTCGAATTGGCGACAGGTGATCGCGTTAAGTAGCATAGTGATGTCTGTTTTAGAAAGACGCTTCCGGGTTTCAGAAGCATACACAAGCGAGAAAAAAAATCTTTGGTCATCATTTACGGAAGCCTTGATTTTGGTCTAATAACGCATAATAACATACAATTTATATAATATTTTATCCTAATCAATTGATTAACGCCTTGCGATAATATATATGTGTACTATATATATAGATATATTTACAAATAATTATAAAAACTTTAGTGCTTTAACAGACGTAAAACTCATTCTTATTTACTTCTCAGATCTCATCTTTCATTTGTCATAAAATATAATGAATATTTTACAGGTGTGCTCAATGTTGAATACATTAGAAAATTATTATTGGAGATATAATTCTGCTATTGAGTTAGTGAATGCCATTCTTCAATACATAGACAGCCGAGCAGCTCAACTTTTTAGAAGAAAGGAATTTTTAGACTTGTCAGAGTCCATGTTCCAAATGATTTTAGGCAGAGATTTAAATGTAGCAGAAGTAGTAAAATTTCAAGTAATGCTAGAATGGACTAAATACAAGATAGAAATGTCTACTAAAGTAGGTAATAATAATTTTATTAAGTAGATTTGGAAGTGCAGAAACATTTACGTTAGTAGTGGTATGGTATACAAATGAAACGCTGCATGCTGTGAATTATTTATTTATGTTTAAAAATTAAGTTAAATAGTTCTCCTCCATTTAAAGAAGTTCAATGTATCCCTACTCTTATACATTAAACTGAAATTACAACAACTCAAAAGGTGGAAAAAGGAAATTAAATTAACTTTTTCTAGCAGGCGCGTCCTTCATACCAACTAGCAGGTGTTGAAAAAATAACAGAAAATTAATTAAAAGAAAAAGGGAAAATATAAAAATTAACACTGTGTTGCGTTCTGCTTTGGAAAGGTATTTTAAAATTAATAGGTCAATAGATGTCTTTGTCAATAGAAAGCTTTGTCAATTGATGACATAATTGATAAAATATATATGCAACCGTGAAAGAACCGAAATCTACTGACTTTCACCAGTGAATGTCAAAAATAAGATAGTCGCTTTGGTTAATGCTAGAAATATTATGTCAGATTTGATATTATAGTATTTATTCAATATATTAATATCCGATTAGGATATATTAATAAAACAGTGCAGGGAATACCAGGAAATGTAAAGTGGGCAGTGGCATTTAACCTTAAAAAATATCCGGATACCGGGCAAGTGTGTACTTAGCTTTAAAGAAAAAATACCAGTGTAGGGAATACCGGGCAAGTGTGTACTTAACTTTAAAAAACATCAGTGTTGGGAATACAGGGTAAAGAGTTTTTATCTTAAGACATGAGAGAACACTGATTAGTATCCTAAACCCCACACAAAATTACCAACATTAATGTTTTTCCTAATCTGTCCCTATCCGATATTAACCCCTTCCTTCTCGCTCCCGTGAAAATGACGGGGTGAGTTTTCGCCCGCTATTTCTCGCTCCCGTGATATTGACGGGCTGGAGTGTTCAGTAATAAAGCGCCAACAAGAATGAAACTAATTCATTTCTTTTGCCCGGAAAGCATTTTATTTCTCATTTTACACACCTGATGGCAGTACTAGGATCAAAATTAATTTTTTTCACTTATGAAAAAGTTAGCTCAAAAAAGATATCTATAAAATAAACTTTAAATAAATTGCACATTTTTTTCCTGGTAAAACTAATTTTTTTTCAAATCATATTTTCAAACTTTTTCCAGAAACACAGAAAACACAATTTAAACTATTATAATTTCAAAAATAACTAGTTAAAATTTAAATGTGCAATTTAAACATTAGGATATTCGCAGTTTCTTCAGATTATTAAAACTTTTTAAACTAAGCAATCAAAAGCTTTGTAAAGTATGTACTTAAAAAAAAATCCTAGGGTAAAGGCAGTAACTTGAAAACACTCATTGTATTTTTGCGTGTCCTTTTAAATCCATACATTGCATTTTACAACATGTTATATTTGTCAAGAGATTTTTCGTCAAACTGTTTAGATGTTAAATTTTTAAATTAAAAGAATGAAAAGTAACCAACCAAAAGCATATGTTAAATCATACTTCAGCAGATATCCTCATATATAGCTATGATATAAAATTAAACGAAATTTATTTTTTACTATACGCAAGGTAAAAAACGGAACATCTAATAACTTTTAATCCAGTGATCAGATTTTCTCCATTGACTATTATGATTCGAAGGTCTAACGTTAAATACGATAATTGATTTGTGCAGACGATATTTGAAGTTACGAAAATAGATACAAAAACGTTCTTTCTCGAAATAAACATGCCATATTTTTTCAGATGGGTTTAGGTTTTTTGACCCTAAAATATGAGAAGAAGGGAGTTGTAATCTGAGAAATAAGGTCCCATTAGTTTAGTCAGGTTCAAAAACCTTTCAAATCGAATTAAAAAAAACTTTTTGCATTCGCTCTGTTACTACTAATCTATGACTAGAAACAGTCGAACAGTTCTTAAGAAATGAAAATATAAAAACCCAACTTTCTTAATTATCTCTAATGGGTCATTCTCACTGAAAAGGTATAAATAGACTAAAAAAGTTTCTTAAATTAAAGTAATTAAAAAAAGTGATAAAAATTACATAAATGCCTTTATTTATTTTTGTTATATGTCCTTATAATAATGGTCAAGTTTTCTATTTTATTTTTTACAAGATTTAAAATATTTTAAATTCTGCCTTGTCCACGGAGGAGACATTTTATGTTATAAAATGTCAATGAAGACTAATTCATTAATTATTGGGTACAACTGATATGAGTTTAACATTAATAAGTAAATAATAAAATATTTCATTATTAGAGATAGAGCTACTTCCGATTAATCAAGCTGCTATGAAAGGAAACATCCATTTTTAACCTAGGTGTACAATTTTTAAGTAACTCTTACTGAATATTAATAAATTAAAATGGAAAGATTATTGAAATAAAAATTCAGACTCCACGTGAAAGTTGAGTGCTCTGGGTACTCTTTTATGAACATTTTATGCAAGTTAAACATACTGTCATCCAAATAACGTTTTTGTTTTTTCTCTTTTCTTCTTGCTATTGTTTCTTTTTTCCCTGGGCACAAACGGCTTGCTCTATCAATTTCTTGAAATTTAAGTACATTTAATCACGATTTTTCTGTTAAATCTTTTTCTGATACAGATTTTAAAGTTTCTTGCTCTTTTTTTTTTTTTACTTTCTTCAAACAATATAGGGTTTTCTTTTAATTTCTGTCTAGCTTGTCTCATACTAAGTTTTTTCTGTTCCCTTCTCTTTTGCATTTGAACATTTGATTGCTTTCTTTTTTTACATTTTGGTTTTGCCATTTTTTTCCTAAAATTTGAAGAGAAAAAAAATTTTAAGCATCACAGAAATCATTTAGAAAAATTGCTAATATTTTCTTCTCCGATAAGAAAAAGTTAAACTTAATTGATTTTCTTTAAAAATACAAACAAATTAACACATTTGTTCCATTTTAAAAAATATCAATTAAAAGAAAATAGTTTTTTAATAATTAAAATTGTATTATGGTATCTAACACATTATCTCTTCCACTGACTGCGTCTTCTCCTACGTGGACTTGTTATGTCCACGGAGGAGACAAAAATTAGTTCTTTTTATTAAATATACTATTTCTGCAATCTAAAATTCATCTATCAAAAATAAAATAATTTTCTCTTACATTCTTTATGATGTCCACGGAGTATACGGTGAGAACTTTGCCAAACCCCAGTTGAACACAGCAATCCAAAACTGACACCAAAGAAAACAAAAACAACTGACAGTTAACATTAGAAAATAGAATGGTTACCTTTCCCAGCAGCTGTCTTATAGGGATTTCGCATATGCTGCCCTTTATTGCATATTTACCGAACTATATTAATTGTCCATGGAGGGAGATTTCATTTTTGATGGACAAAGTTTACTAGTCATTTATTTTATAAAAATAAACTTTTTTTAAAAAAAAATATTAAATAAAAAGTTACTATAAATATTTAACTAGTTAAAACTACAAAAATCATTAAAATAACATTTAAATTGCTTCACAGCCATTAAAAACTATTTTGTGTCACAGACGTAGGGACGTCCACGGAGGGGATTTTGAAGTTATGTTTATTAAAAAATAAGAATGAAATATTAAATACATTTAGCAGAAATGCATATGATTTGTTAGTTAGAACTTTACGAAAAATGATGAAGAAAAATATTAAGAAATCTGCTGTATTTCCTAATATTTATTACTAAGGGACTTAAAAAAATCACCTTTTTGTGAGAATGACCCTAATAGTTCCGGACAAGACGAAACACGCTGAGTTCATATTTTTCAGATTGCAGCTGGCCCTTCTCCTCCATTTTGAGGGTCAAGAATCTGAATGCGTCAAAAATGAAGTATATTTATTCAAAGAAAGTACGTCCTATGTGTTTGATTTGAAACTTAAAATACCGTCCATCTGCAGAAATTAATAAGTGTAATTAAAGTTAGTAATCTTATCATTATAGTCGTAGTCGTGAAAAACCATTTATTAAACCTAAATTTATAAAGGTGTTCTGTTTTATTTATTTATTTTCTTTATTTTTTTTTAAATTTCGAAATAAGCATTTTAAGATGTTACAGCTAGTTTGAAAATAAATAGAGAAAGCCTAAAAAAGTTTGTGATAGAAAAAATGGTTCGGTAAATTTCATATTTATTCTTTAAATCCTGTAAGTTTCCAATCACTAATCTGCTCATAGTACAAACAAAAAATTTATAAATAACTGTTTTAATTTCTCTATTATAGATCCAAGAGAATTGAATTGTACTATGAATAGATTAACAAGAGATTTAAAACTATACAAAATCCCTCCACAAGAATTAATCAAGGTGAGTACATTTATTTTATTTCTGTTGTTTCAAATTATGATGCTTAAACCAAGGATTCGATAAAATATTATTTCAACAGTAAACAGCTATTGAAGCAGATACATGCTATTCATGAAAATCGATTACAATTGAAAGAAAACTGTAAAATTAGTTTTTTATAGTAGATAATTACAATCCTTAAATTTTTAAATTTAGGGCACACAGAAAAAAAAATTTTTAGAAAATTATTTAACATTGGATTTAAAACTGTTTTCTAATTTTTATCTAAGATAATGGTAATGTTTTCATAGCATAATGTTTTGGATATTAACAACCTATGACGGATTTAAGTGACTGATGACTGATTTAGAAATCCAAGGGGTTGCAAGCACAATACTGTTTTGAGACACACTGCATGTAATCTAAAGCCTAATATACTTGTAATTTGTATACAAAAGGCTTTTGAGTGATTTGTTACATAACAGAATTATACTTTAAGAGAACTTAAGCTCATATTTATTCCACTCAAAATTCTCCAATAGACAATTCTTAAAGGAGAAAACACACGATTTCTAAAAATTTCAGGGTCCTATGCCTTGACCACTCAGGCTTTATGATAAACCAGGTATAACAAACGGTCCTACAGAGTCTTTACTCAAATAATAAGAATTTCACATGTACTGCCATAACATCAGCCATAATTCTAGGATTTGGGTTTATCCCACTCAAAAGTAAGGGGTTGACACAATTTGGAAAATGTGATGCCAAAATTATAGTCATATAAAGTTTGATGATATAAAGTGCAATGATATAAAGTTTTAATAGTTTACTCTTTATAAATAAAAGTGCTTCAATTTATTTATTTTTTCTTATAAGTAATGAGGTATACATTCTATATGTTAGTCTGTGTAACTTTTTATAATCAGCCAAAAACTCTAAAGATATAGGTTGAAATTCAGTGGGGAAAAAAAAAGTAAGAGGGATTATTTTTTTAAGAAATTGTATTTTCTTACTTATCAAAAGTAAATACTTTACATTAGGTATCACTAAATTTCAATGCTATTGATAAATAATTTTTAATGTTATACTATACTTATTATGAGGAAAACACCTATGGGACAAATGTATGAAAAAGTTACTAACAGATTTTGATTTGAAGGTTTTTTATTTTAAATAACTGATTAAAATCTTGTGATCTGTAGCTTAATTACATTTTCGAGTAAACATTATAATTGTTTTTTTTTTTTTTGCAGTTAAAATATTACAAAACGTTATTTCATTTAAAATAAAATTGTACATTCCAAGAAATTAATCATACATATAAAAGATGCCTCAAAATTGATTTACAACTTCTTGATTACATTAAGCCAGAAATTTGTATTCTTCTCATAGAATTAAAATTGTATAAAGGACTTAGATAAGCCAAATTATTTAAGTGTTCAGGAGAGCAGAAAACGCACTTTCTGTGAAGGAAATAAAATGATTTTGTGTATTTTACAGCCATCTAGTGAAAATTCTATTAACTAGTTGTACCTATCTGGAAATAATTCTAAGAAACTGTTTTCAAGTTAAAAATATCACCACTAGAAAAGTGTAGTTTGTCACTGCATAACTGTAAATCTTTGATTTGTTGATTATTCATTAGTTGTTTGTTAATTTATTTTATTTTATTTTGAATAGGTAATTTTACCGACAAAGACAATCAGCAATGAGCGCATTTTAAATACACTTTTGTATCAAGCAGATTCTGGAATGTATCGCATTCAGCAGTCATTTCTAGAAGAATGTCGGGCAAATGCAACAGATGAAACTGAAGAATATGACAGCTGGGAACTTTTAGAACACAAAATCAACACGGATTAATAAAATTTCTCAGGAAATCTGCGAAAAATTTTCTGTTTTGATAAAAAATGCAGTATTTATCATTATGCATGCATGTTTGTTCTACTGTGTATTATGAATGTTTGGTATTAATTGTAAAAAGCTCATCAATCATTTTTCATACTCAAGACACAGGTGATGATGGATAATGGTGCTCTATATAATACCTACGTCCTAAAATGAAAACAAAGCATGACTTTTTTTAGTTTTTATAGTCAACACAGACTTGTAGACATTTAGAGTTTTCATTTCACAATACTGAGTTTGAACACATTCAGAAAAAAAATATTTCAAAAAATCACTGATTGTAGTGTTTGACTATGTATTTCATTTTTATTTAACACAAAAAAATATGTTATATGTGCTTAAGGTAATATCCATGCTTGTAATTGTTTTTGACCTCATAAATGACATAAGTCAAATGTTTTTTCCAGAATATTACAATGTGAAGCAATTGTTAAAATAACATTTTTTGAAAAATTAGATTTCTCAAAATTCTCAATGAGAAATAAGTCATAGTTCCCTAAATTAATTTTATTTTGGAGTTTTATTTATAATTAAAATTTAAAATAAATTGTATTGAATGACACGCATAATTAGCTATTTTTCGCATTTATATATCTGGAAAAAAATTAAAAAGTTGGAGGATGATCATATTTATCATCAAATCACTGTATGTAAATTTGTTTAAATACTTTGTTATCACAAGGGTCAGCCAAAAACTACTCCATGCATAAATAACTTTCTGTGTTGCGTGCAGGCTCAATCGCATGTGAAAAAATATTACCAAATTATACTTTTTAGAAACATCTTTTTTAAACAGTAACAGTGGGAAATTTTGATCAATTGTACTGCTCAGTAGCTATCAAAAGGAAACACAATGGAAAGGTTTTTGGAATTATAAGAATTAATTTTTTAATTTAAGTTTTTAGTAGAAAAAAGTTCAAACTGCAGATTTACTATACAATTTTTAACAGATTAAAGGAATTACTTGAAATCTATCAACCAAGAATATAAGCATTATTAGAAATGCGTTCACTTTCCTCCCAGATATAGTCATATCACATCTGAAAATAATAATACCTAACTACAATTTTTGCATTAATTTTTTAAAAATAAATCTTTGAAAATACATAATTGCGAGATATTTTGATCAATTGTAATGTTTACTGGCTGTCAAAATGAAACACATTGGAAAGATTTTAGGAATTAAAAGAGCCTGTTCTTAAGTTTTAAGTAAAAAAAGGTTTAAGCTGCAGATTTATGATGTAACTTATAAAAGATTCAAGGAATTACTTAAAGTCTAAGCACATTTTTAGAAATGTGTACACTTTCTTCCCATATGCAGACATTAGGCATTTTTATAAATTTCCTTCAAAATTCATTCATAAAAATTATTTTCAATATCAAAATGTTCTCACATTTTTATTGCACATTTATAATATTAACTGCAATAAATTGTGGCAATCTGAAAAGGGAGTAGCATGATCAAGATTATGTACTCTAAAATATAGCACATCATGCATTTAGAATAGGCCACTCCTGACTTATCAAGGATTTAAAATGATAGCATTTATTTTTGAAGCTAAGTCAATATATAAGAAGAGCAACTATATGAAATGAAACTAACACAAATAAATCAAGAATTTCAAGCATTCTTATCCTCCCCCCTCCCCAAAAAAAAAAGATTGAAATTCTAGAACAAGCTTTGTATTATTTTTGAATAAAATCATAGAAGTAATTTTATTATACATAATTACTAAATCTAATGATATTTCCTAATAGATTACTTTTTAAAATGTGAAATTTTAACTAATAATTATAAAAACATATCGTTCCTGATATGTAATTCCAATTTATTTTTCTTGGTTAAACATTTCTTTTTAATTTAAACAAATATAATATTATGCAAAATTAACATAATGATTTTTGAATTCAAACTATATTATTTCAAAAGCAGTTAAATATGAAGGTTAATCAATCTAATTTAAATTTTACAATCAGTATAATCTGTACTTAAACAATCTATTATATGGAAACTATCACAAATACTGAAATACTTTGCAAACTTTATACATTTTTTAAAAACAAATCACATGTAATACAATTCATATATAGAATACAAATAAGTGTAATTAGAATTAGTGGGAGAAAATGTGATAAAATTCCCAAAATAACAGATATTTTCTCTCTAGACACATAGCAATATAAAAAAGATGATATAAATAAATAAATTTAAATGGACAAAACTAATGCTACTATTGAAACAAGATACAATCTTTATAAAACAAAATTAGATTCCTTTTGGGAAACATAGAATAATGTAC
The DNA here is from genome assembly GCF_982258835.1 of Parasteatoda tepidariorum. Taxonomy (NCBI): domain Eukaryota; kingdom Metazoa; phylum Arthropoda; class Arachnida; order Araneae; family Theridiidae; genus Parasteatoda; species Parasteatoda tepidariorum. Next base: position 21,384,504 of record NC_141765.1, read on the forward strand.
TGAAATCTGAAGAAGATTAAATATAAGTCACAGACTCTTGAGATTTAAGTACTAATTGTTGCATTATTACTTAAAGAGACATCAGTTCACTGCCATCATATGTGTAATGTAAACAGTTTTATGAATATTTCATATGTATAGTCGTTTATTTACAGGAAGAATGTCATATGCTTAAATATGATGCATTTATTGACAAATTAAAGCATTTTGTAATTATTGCTTTAAAATTGATATTTTTTTATACTTCTATTTTTATCAGGTGTAGTTGCCTGCCTATAAATTTGATTGGGAAGAAAATTATTTTTAGATTGAAATGTTCATGATGATATTTTCCTCTAAATAAAATAAATCATATTGTAATAATTAGTAATCCTTTAAAATCAGGAATTTTCAATTGCCTTCAATACAAAAAGCAATACAAGTTTCTAAAAATCTTCAATACAAGTTTCTAAAAATCATCAATACAAGTTTTTAAAAATTCCCAAATGACTAAATATTTTTGTTCTATATACTCATAATAGACATCTACCTTATATTAAAAAAATTTAATTGCATGCTTTTTATTACTGGGATAATAAAAATATATGTCCTTGTATTGGGTAAGCGCACAAGCACCTTTTATAGAAACCACCATCTGTTAAACATTATTGATGTTATAAATATTATGTCCTCTAAATATTGTATTAAAAATTAACCCTCTTCAGATATAAAAAGAATTATGAAACTGTGTAAGTTGAAATTACAATGAGCCTTCATCTGTAATGTGGTTGAAAAAAAATCTGTTCTTTCCAAACATATTGTAGATTTTAACAATAAGTGTTGCCTGTCATATTTTAAATTCTGTCATAAAAATCCATATCAATGTGAAAGAAATGAAGAGTGATATAAAGCCAAATAACTAATATGTGTATTAATGTTATATAAAATTTATTTTCAGAAATAAATAATTTTGAATACTCAAAATGTAGTTCATGTTATTAAATATTATTGAAACATTTTTTCCACAATAAGGCATAACCAATATACTACATTTAAAACAAAAAATTCCCAAAGCAAAATCCATTAACATGCTACAATTTTATAATTATTTTTAAACTGTAAATATAAATATGGCAATTCATTAATGAGATAAGAAGTTATTCACTAAGAAGATAAGGAAAAATGTCAGTAAATATAAGCAATAAAAAAGGAAATCAAACCTTAGACAATTTTAACAAATACACTTTCTAGATTACATATAGCTCCCAATAAAATTCAACATTTTAATTCAATTATTTTATTTATAAGTGACAACATTATTGTTTAAAATTCAATAGACTCGAGTAATTTTTCTTACACAATTTCATTGATTTAATAATTTAAATACTATAAATAATTCGTACAAACTGAAGTAACAGCCAAATTTATTGATAAGTAATGAGAGTACAAAAATATGGATGAAAGTTGAGATTTAAGAGAGAAAAAATTAACAGAGTATAAGACTTGGTATATACAGAGATTGAGGCATTGATCTTCTTCTTAAGACCCGTTTAGAATTTTTTTTTTCACGCATGCCCTGAAACAAAGCAAATAAATATTAATTGTTTTTTCAAAATAATTTAAATAAACCTTTAGAAATCCTTTTCAAAAAATTTATGCTTGCTTAAATCATATTACAACAAAGCCACCATGATAAACAAAGCTTATATTGACTTTTATTTATAACCAATAAAAAAAAATTAACAAAATATATTTTTTTTACTGATTCTTCAAAATAAATTTCAATTTAGTCAAAATCAAAACATGTGAAATTGTTAGGAACATTCTGACTTTCTCTTAATTATATAGAAGAGACGAGAATAAGAAAGATAATAGCTAAAACCAGTTAGCATATTAAATTCTACAATTGATTTTTCAATATTATACAAGAATTATCACATAATTTGATTGATTTTAAAGCTTTTTATTTTGAATCATGTAACTCAAATTCTCTAAAAAAATGCAGTTTTTTTTTTAAATATGGAACTTTTACAGTCTTTAAAATGTAAATTTGAAGAAAATATTAATGAAAATAATTAAAACTAAACAAATGAGTTCAGGTATAGTTTAAAAAAATACTATAGGTAGTAGTAATAGTTCTTTATTTGCATCACACTACAACTACACAATAGACTATAGGCAATGGGGAAAAAAACTAGAAAGAATTAATTTTTTCAAATAATTAAGAAGCAAACATTTACTTTAAGATTTTAAACAAGTTTTAAAAAATAAACACATAATATATCATGTCAAAGAGTAAAACTTATACAATACAGTGGGTAGGACTAGGATATAAATCGATGTATCGAGACATATCGATTTAACGCATATATCGGCAAGACGGTACAGCGACTTTCATTCAAGGCGATGCATCAGAAATCTGATTTAAGCCGTCGAGTAAAGAAAAAAAATACAGCGATAACAGCGCAAAAAGATACAGCGATATACACGCAAGGATATAAGATAATGATATAGCGATATAAGACTCTTCTCTTACGTTTCGATGTCGACTCGCGCTCTGGAAGACGATGTTCGTTTCGTTATGTTGAAATGGCCTTGATTGGTGAGCTGTAGAATCAGAATAAGAGTTTTGAGAACACATATTGTTATATCACATGTTCCTTTTCGCACCTCTTAGCTTTTTTTTTCTTTGTCGCGACTTTTCTTGTAGATTATTTTCTGTGGGACTAACTTCGTGATCGCCGATGTTACCTTGTTCTAAAGGCAATCTATTATTGAAAAGAATATATAAAGAAGAGATCTTCATTAATTAGATAAATTTTTTTTAAAAAAAAACTTCTTTTTATTTTTAAATGTGAAAGTTATCGGCAATCTAATTTAAGCGCCAATAAAGAATTGAATTTGTTAGGTTATTCTTTTACTTTCTTTTAATTTATTTAAAACTTTTTGGATGAAATGAGTTTTAACAAGTTTTTATTACTGATTTTAAATTTATAAATCTTGTTGTTTTTATTTTTAGAAATAAAGTTAAAACAAAATTTATTTTTGTCATTTGGATTTGGACATAAGTCAATCAACTTTATTTATACAAAACAATTTGAAAGGTTTGCGTATTTTATTCATTTTTTTAAATCATTTAGCACTTCGTTTTATTAGAGAGTATAATAATTTTTTTAAAAAATATTATTTTCATATTATTTGTTAATTAGCTAAATATATTATCGAATATCAAAATTTTTTTATTTTTAAGAAATTAAATCTTACTTTGTATTTCGTTCATTATTCGGTCATTATTTAATTTTATTTAATTATTTATCTGAAATGATAAGGTCCCGCAGTGGACTGATCGTTAAGACACGGTTCCCTGCAGATCACCGAAGTCAAGCATCACTGGCTGCGGTCAGTGTGCAGGTGAATGACCACTTGGATCAGTCTGCGTAGGGACCGAGGGTGTGAGGTATTGGTCCTTATTAAACTGTTCTACCGTAAAGTGCTAGACTTTGCGTGCAGGTCGTCGAGCTACCGAAGCGGGGGTGCCATCCCATCTGCAGACGATGAAAATTGTGATGGCATGTCTTCGGATCATCCTCAGGGATGTGGTTCACCGTTGCCAATAGCCCATTGTGCAGCTCTAGTGTGATGTAAATGAACCAATAATAGAACTATAATAACTGAAATGATAATAATAAAAAAAAATGTTTTAAAAGCGTTTTTTTTTTTTCTAAAATTTATTTAGTACTTTGTTCGTTTCATGTAGAAATTGAACATTACGATCGAACTTAATAATTATGTAATTATTTATGCATAATAGCACAAGAAAATATTAATTTGTAAAAAACGCTTTAAAAAAAGTTTTTAACACTTTTACGCGTATTATGAATTTCTAAAAAAACATTTCAATAAATATTTTAAGTAAGATTTGTACATTGTAGTCAATTTATTTAATATCTTTCTTAAGCAAAACATATATATCTTCAAATTTATAAATTGATTTAAATCAATCTGAGTATGAAGTTTTGATAGAAATCTGACTTTCTGTGCCTTACAAGTAAATGAAATTCAAAAATACCATATCGCGATACATCGCTATATCGCGATGCAAAACTGACGATGCATCACGATATATAATTTCTAATATCGCCCAGTCCTAACAGTGGGTGATCGGTTAACAAACAGATTGGTTAACGAACAAATAAAGGTTAAAGAAACGGTTAAAGAAACGCTTTCACGAAAGATTTTTGTGTTCGGATAACGAACATTTTCAAGAAAGATTTTTTGTGTTTGGACAACGAACACATATTTGGATAATGAACAAAACAAATTCTAACGAACACTTCACGGCCTGAAAAAAATTAATATTAAACATTTTGTTATCATTTCGCATACAAAATAAGATCACTGAAAGGAGAAATGTTTAAAGCATGCTCAGTATTGATAATTACTAAATGAAACTATTAATGAATTTAAAGGTCATTCAATAATTATTATTATGACTAAAATCAATAGACACTTGAATACTTCAATTTCAATATGAATATCAATATTTTCTGACAGCTGATAAGTTATGGGCGAGTGGATTTGCTAACATGGTGAATAAATTAAGCGAATTCTTAATTTTTTCAAACAGTGCAGACTACAAAATATAAAGGTGCCAATGACACGCTACCGCCGTAAAAATATGTGAAATATGAGAAACGGACTAAAAATCATTTTGCATCTCTCCTGAATTATGTTGTTTACCTATTAAACTTCAAAGTTCTATTGAAAAAAAAAATTCCAATAGAATATTCATACAAATTAGACCATCAGTTTCGGTTTCGATTTCATTCAAAATAGAAAATTACTTTGTTTTGAGCTCCCCCCCCCCCTTGTTCATTCCCTGTCCCATTGATTGTCTTGAGTGACGTATTCCAGACAGCAGACTCCTTTCCAAATAGTCAATCGCCTTTTAGTCACCACTGACAACCCTGAATGTGGCAATAACACACGCGTGGTGCTAGTGTGCGCCGAAACTTTGTCAATAGTGTACGCTAGTTGGTTCCTGTTCCTCTAAAATTTTCGTCTGTGCTTTTCTGAACCCCTTATTAAAAAAAAATGAAAATCTGACAATATTGTGGGTCCCAAAAAGCATGGAGTGTCAAGGACTGTGCTCACTATAGACACCAAGCGAGAAATGATAGCCAAAGCTGAGAGAGTGGACAGAAAATGGCTGATGTTGCAAGACAGTATGGCTCGAACAGCTCCACAGTATGCACATTATTAGCTAAGAAAGATATCATCAAGAAGACTCAAGCAGCTGAAAGAGAAACGAAAATCACAACTGCGAAGCAAAGAAGTGCCATCCATGATAAAATGGAGAGGTTGCTTTCAGTTTGGATAAATGAAAGGGAAATGAAACGAGATGTAACTAGTATGCCTATCATTCAAGAGAAAGCTAGAGAAATTTTTGAGAAATTGAAAGAACAAACCCCAGGTTCGTCATCCGAGGAGTTAGAATTCAAGGCTACCACTGGCTGGTTTACAAAGTTTAAAAGAAGGTCTGGAATTGAACATGTATTAATGCATGGTGAGTCTGCTAGTGCAGATAAAGAAGCAGCTGAGAAGTACTGTCTCACATTTCAAGAATTCATTGAAACAGAAGGGTATCGTACACAACAGATATTTAATTGTGATGAAACTGGTTTGTTTTGGAAGCGCATGGCGAACCGTACCTACATTACGAACGATGAGAAAAGTGTTCCTGGGCATAAACCCATGAAAGACCGATAGACGTTACTTTTGGGAGCTAACGCTAGTGGTGATATGAAGTTCTCGTTTACCACTCTGAGAATCCCAGAGCATTAAAAAAAAATTCCATAACTAAGAGAAAACTGCCAGTAATGTGGAGATCGAATCAGACAGCACGGGTCACTTTATCTTTTCAAAAAATGGCTATTTAAAGTTTGTGCCCCGAGCATCAAGGACTACCTTGATACCAATGACTTTCCGTTGAAAGCACTGCTGCTATTGGACAATGCACCAGGACACCCAAAAGATCTTGAAGATAATTTGTTGACAGACTTTCCCTGGCTGACAGTTCAGCTTTTACCTCCGAATAGGACTTGGCTGATTCAGCCGATGGATCAGGAGATTATTGTGGCTTTCAAGAAATTGAACACTCGCGCGCTGCTTCGTCGGTGTTTTGAAGCAAGCCAATTCTCCTCAACAATGACTTTAAAAAAATTTTGGAAAGAAAGATTTGACATTCTTGAAGCTATTCATATCATTCAAAAGGCGCGGTCAGAAGTCACACAGTGACAGTTGATTTCTGCTTGGCAGAAGCTGTGTCCATCCTTTGTTCAAGGAGACGGAGGTGATCAGGGAAACACCCCTGAAATTATGGATGAAATTTTGACAACTGCTAGAGATCTGGAATTGGAGGTGAACGAGAATGACATAGAAGAGCTCATAATGGGACATGAAGATGAACTGACGACAGAAGAACTCCAAGAAATTTTGAATGAAGAACACCAAGAAACACAGCGAAATGTGTCTCCTTCTAAACAAGAGGAAGACCAAATAGGACCAATGCCGGCATCTGCCATTAAAGATCGTTTGAAAAAGTGGGAGGATGTCAGAGCAATGGTCTTAGAATGGCACCCAAGCCAAGCTGATGTCAGTAGGGTTGGGGATCTTTACAACGACAATGCTATTAATTACTTTCAGAAAATCCTGAAAAAAAGAGAAAAGCAATCGACATTGGACATGTTCTTCAACGCCCCATAAGCAAAAAATGAAAAGGACTGATTAATATGCAAGACTATGTATGTATTATTTTTTTAAAAACTTAATAAGAAATTATACATTTTTAAAATGTAATTTTTAGGGTCTCCAGAACGAATTAATCGATTTCACATAGAAGTCTATAGTGAATCAATGATTGGTTAACAAACAATTCGGATAGCGAACATAGTCTTGGAACGGATTATGTTCATTAACCGATCACCCACTGTATGTCCAAAGATGATAAGTTTGCTTAAAAGTTTTACCTCATACCCTAGTATCCCACTTTTGAATTTGAGAAAGGGGTGCTTTTTAAACTGTACAGATCTTAATCTACAGCTAGAATGAGTGTAAATTCATATAACAAGGTATTTAATATATTGACTCACTTGATTAAAATAAAGGCTAAGATGATTCACTGTTTTAATATTTTTCAGCAGCATATTGTTGAATATAAGCTCAAATAAATCAGTTCACAAATTCAGTTCAAAGCATTGTATTAAATAAAAATAATGCCAAAAAATTAATATATTCAATGCTTTAGTAACTTTAGATTTTCTTACAAACTGACAAGCCAAAAAAAAAAAAAAACATTAGCTCATTTACCTAACTTACAGTGCAACAAAAATGCAAGATATGGCAAAGGTGTTTGTTATCTCAAAATCTTAATTTAAAAAAATCTATATATATTAAATAATCTATATTTTATTTTAAAAAACATATATAATCTTATTTTAAAAAAAATCAAATTAGTTAAATAAAAATTCCATTTTTTGTTCTCAGTTCCCAAAATATTTTTAAGACTACAATTACCTGAATTGTTCTTCAATTAAAAATTTTTTAAACAATCCAAAATTATCATGATTTTTAAAATGACTCCTTTCTCATTATTATCTGAGAACACCTTTTAGAGGTTTTTCCAGAGAAATACTGTAAAAAAATCTATTTAACTTTTTATTTGAGTTACAAAAGAGTTTAGACTAAAACTGGATCAGAAAAATTTCTAAGGATTTAAAATATTTTATCATTTGAAGTAGTTTTCAAATCCTTGAGTGAGATGCTGGATAAAAAATAAAAAAATCAAACACCTTGAAACAAAATTTTTAAAACTGGCTGACTGTATGAAGGATCAGTGAAACAGGTTTCCGGTAACACGAGAGGTTAAATTAAGGAAAGCAAACAAATTTTTAGTTCTAAATGAAAATATACTTACCAGACCAAAAAAAATTTCCCTACTGGAGATATCATGAAAAGCATAATTTAATACTAAATAAATGTAGGATAACTGCTTGGATTTGGTTAGAAAGTGAATCCACAAGGTTTTGAAAGTACATCACATCCAGTTGAAGCCACTTAGCTAAAAGTTTGAACATACAAATTTATCAAATAGCAGAAATGCTGATTTTGGTGTTTTATCTGCTGTTTCAAAATGTCCAAGAGATTTTGTTGAAAATTTGAAATCCTGTACTATTGCAGGCCAATTAAGATGAAATAGGGGTTTGTAAGTATTCACAAAACTAGTAACTTATTTTTTCAGGATGGCCACTCAAATCAGGTTTCAAATTTCCCTGATTTTCCAGGTAAAAATCCTAAAATTTCCAAGTCAGCGTGTTTTTTTTTCTCTCATAAAGTGTAGGATGGATATAAAAAAAGCGTCAATATTATAAAGTTTTTAATTATAATGTTATTCTTTTAATATATCATCTTGAAAAATAATTAGACTAAAATTATTGTAACATTTTGGCAAGATCTTTTTTTAAATTTTTTAATGTTTTTGTACAACATTACTTTTTAAAAAATTAAGACATATGGAGAAAAGAATATGATTAGCTTGTAAAATATATTGTTTTTAATGAATAAATTTTTTTCAATGTGTAACTTTAAGTTGTTTTTGCTCAAAGAGTACCAAATGGCAAATACAGAAGTACCAAAAAAGCCTTGGATAAGTATTGTTTAATATATTTTCATTGAGCAAAGAAAATCATTCCAGGTGACTATATATTAATAAATTTTTAGATTTGCAGTGGCTCCCAAAAGTATTCTTCACTTTTATTGAAATAGGGCATTATTCACTAATTAAAATGAATTTAGAATGGGTATTTAATAATAAGATGTATAATCTATTCTTAGCAAAACTACAAGGAATATTTTAAAAACAAAGCAAATGTTTATTTTTAAGAAATTAACAATCAAAAACTAGCAAAAATTTTACTTCACAAGAGTCATCGTACATTTAAATGCTTTCGGATATCAGAATTAAAATTATCGTCTGTTGGTTTAATTTTTTTAATATAATTATTTTTCATTTACCTTTTTATTTATTTATTTGCTATTTAGTATTAAACATACGATAGCAAAATTATATTTTAATTTTTATTTGCTAACTCCATAATATTTTCTATTATCATTCAAAAACAGCTCGTAGTCATAATGAAATTATAGACAACTTTTGATAGTTGATTACCGTAATTTCGCGGAGAAACGCCGCCCTGGTATACACGCTGCTCCCTCAAAAATCGGCTGACAGAAAAAAGCTTTTCACCGGACACGCCGGGCCGAATTTTTAACAATTAAAGAATTTTGAACTTAACGCGGTTATTGATTAAAGTCTGCTCTAAATATGCATATAATTTAAATAGTTAAATAAAAATAAATAAAAGGATATTAAATATTTAAAAAAAATAGAAACAATCCTAGTATATAAAATAGATTTTAATAATTTTCTAAGTAAAATTAAGCATTTTCTAATTTTAAAGTGAAGTAACCATTAAAATATAAATAAAATAATTAATATATCATAAACCATTAAAATAAGTATGAAATTTTTTTAAAAATAAAACGATTTTACTTTTAAATTAACAATCCAAAATCCTGTTTTAGAAATAAACGATAAATCGAAACAAATTTTGTTCAAAGAAAAATTTAAGAATAATTTATTTAGATATCACGTATCACTATATATTGATATCACTGCACTTAAAAATTCCTCAAAATCAGAACTCTCTGTATCAGAGCAAATTAGGTTTACTATTTAATTGTTTATTTCGGGTTAATCTCCGTCACTTTCGGTTTCGCTTGTCACGGGATGATTTCTGCTTTTTTGAAGCCATTTATCACAGTTTCTTTTACTCTTTTAATTGCTGACAGCTTAAACGCAACGGTATAATTTTTCCTCTTAATGGGAGGCATTTAAAATGGATAACTTAAATACAAGTTATGTTACAACAAAACAAAAATAGTATAAACGAAAAAAAATATTAACGAAAGAAAAATATTAATAAAACAAAAACGCATCAGAACTGAAGATAAAATGACAAAAAAACATAATAATAATAAGCTGAGGAAGATGATCGAAATCAGACAGAAATATGAGCAATGAAAAAAAAAACAATAAAAAGCTCTCTCCCAAGCATTTAAAACAAGTTTCTATTTTTAGCAATTCCTCCCCCTATTTTCGCTTCTCAAATCAGGTTTCTTTTTTCAACTGACTCCGCCTAGGACAGTCTTTCTTTTATCCCTGTCCTAAAATTCAGTCAAATTGTCACTTTGCTTTTTTCCCTCTGCACTGACCTTCAGTGGAAAGTTTGAAATTCTTTTTGAACATTCTAATTGTAAGATTATTGAAGGTCATTCCAAGCTCATCAGTATGCTTTATTTACCAAACATTAACATGTTTTTAACAATCTGCAAAAGAAAAAAGGGGAGTGGAGAGAGGCATCCATGACAAGTGGAAGAGTCATATTTCCTGGAAAGAACGGGGGGGGGGAGTGTTTGTTTTACAGTTACATTATCACTGGCCCCACCCTGATTTTCTTCATTCATTCCTTTCTGATTTATGCTTCTCCACACCACGCCCATTTCCTACACTCAACAGCTGTCCATATGGCAGAAGGGAAAGAGAGACTTCGTTCTCTTGTGGATTGTGGTCTCCAGAAAATGATTCCAAGAAAGGATTAGGGAGGGGAAAATTCCAGGTGCGCTGACCATTCCTTGGAGTGACATTAAGCATGAAAAAATAAATAAAAAGTACTATAACAGGTGGAAAAAATGAAAATGAAATTTCCAGTGCGGTTTCTGAAAAGCAAAATTTTTTGAAGAAAAAAAAAAGTAATACTATATAGGCCGCCTCGTTAGATACGCCTTCCTACTAAATTTTCAAGTTTTAAATCAATAACGCTGCGGCCTATCTCTGCGAAATTACGGTATTTGTCAGCATAAGAGGTAAATCCGTAATGAATATTTCTAAATTAGTTTATTGTGTCCTATTCCACTGTGCAATATGTGATAAAATGCTTAAAAGGACTTCATATCAGAGGTTAAAATTATAAAATTTGTAGAAAAATTCATAAATTCACATCTGAGTGTTGTAAAAGTTTCTGCAAAATTTAATAAAAAAATAATCTGCTTGAATTTCACCTGACAAAAAAAAATTTTTTGCATTTATTTACAGATTTAAAAAACCCATTGTAGATGCAAAAGGAAACTCTACTGAAAGTTAATTTAACGAAAAATTAGAATATTTACTAATAGGTGGAGATTTTGTTTGAAAGTGTATGATGACTTTTGTGAGATAAGGTTTCTGTTACTTTTTGATTTCTTAAAAATAAACTTTTGCTTTGTTTTTAAAATATTTCACACAACTTTGCTAAGAATAGAATATGTTTTTATTATTAAATATCCATTCTGAAATATTCATTTTAATTAATAGATAGTCTTATTTCCCTGAAAGTTATAAGTGTTTGAACACTTTTGGGAGTCACTGTATTTAAATTTCAATATAAAGCAATTTTATATTGTATTTTATCTAAGCAGTACTCTTTATATAAGTGTTTGAACACTTTTGGGAGTCACTGTATTTAAATTTCAATATAAAGCAATTTTATATTGTATTTTATCTAAGCAGTGCTCTTTACATAAATTATTGATCATATTTTCTTCAAACCAATATCTCAAATTAAATGTTTAAATAATGTTGTTTTGAATTAGCATTATTATTTTAAGAGATTCAGCTTAGAAGAATGAATGTTGCAAATGCAAAATTGTCTAATTTCTTGTTGCATACTCTATGGGGAAAAAAACATAAAATTCTTTAAATTTTCTTTTTTTTTCTTATTTGAAATTAAAATATTTAAAGAATTCCAATCTAAACACATGGTTTTTTAGTTGAGCACAGTTAATTGTCTTTGTAATAACAACTGGAAACTTGTACCTGTACAACAAAAGTGCAGAATAAAAAAATAAAGTTTCGGTTTTCCTTCTTCCTTATAAACACATTTGAGTAAAAAAAAAATTTTATTTTATGTTTATACATCATTTAACATGTTTCCTTTACATTCCCTAGTCTTTGTCAGCTTTTTATGGTGAAATGAGAAAAAGTTTTGGAAATATCTCTGGAATGCAAGCAACATTTACAAGCTTTCGATATTGTCATTACTATACAATTCGAATTTTGAATCAAAAATCAAATATCTACCAACAAAACAGTAAAATTAAATGTTGACATATTGTTGGTTCTTAGAAAAAACTTTTTTTAATTAAAATGTTATAAAAATTTTAAATGAAATCGAGAAAACTAGCATTAATGCAACAATTGTAACGATTTGTTGACATACATTGGCGTTTGTAAGAAAATGTACGATTGGTTGACTAGGCTGAGAAAAAATAATTCATAGATTTCATTGGATGGGAGTACAAAAGCTTTCAGAAAAAGAGTGCAATATAAAATCTACTGCTAATAAATTATAACCAACTAATGTTTGGAGAATTTCATCAAGTTAAAAATAATAAAATATTTTTAATCATTTTGTCAAAGTAGAAAAAATTACCACCCAAGCATCAGAATTGACTTTAACCATAAATGGATTCAGCCCACGGATTAGAAGAAAAAAAACCTTACTTTTAAAAACAGAAGCAAATATCTTGGGGATATAATCGCCAAAGTGCCAAACAGAATTCAAAATTGCAAATTACAAAAAAACACAACATTTAGATGTTTTTTGGGGGTGGCTACAAGTTATACCTTTCAAGGTGGTCCCTTTCTGTGATGTTTTTTGCTAGTTTCTTATGGGCTGCTGCCAGGAAGTTGCCAAGATCTGTGGCGATTATTCTGCCACAGATCACGATACGGAAATCTCCCCCATTTTAACCCCTTCTTCCACCTCCACCACAATCTTTGCCTTTCCTAAGCTGCGAAGTCCTTTAGTCTCCATAGAAGTAAAAAGTTTCTCCATTCGTTTAGCGATTATACGGAATTCTAGTTTAACAGGGTTATAATGGAGCAAATTTTGACGCAAGCAAAGTACCACTAAGTTGATGATATTTCAACTGTTCTGCAATATATTTCCGTCGAAAAAAGTCAGTATAACAGATGGTAAAGTAACTTAAATTAAGAAAATTAGTGTAAATTAGTAAAATAAAGAAAAATCAAAGTAATATTTCCAGCTTTTCTTTAAGATTCTTCCAGGGTTTTATCCAAATTTCCCCGATTTTTCCAGCATAAAAAAATTCTCTAATAATTCCAGGTTTTCCAGGTGGGTGACCACCCTGTTTTTTTAACACATATTCATCATGAGATGTTGATTGAAAGGCAACACTTGACCACTCAAAAGGCTGATTCATATTTGAGAACACCAGAGGGCAGAGTTACACGGCATTAAATAATACATTATATGATTTCTTTAGGGATGACCTTTTTTTTGTAAAATGAACTAAAATTCATCTAAATGAAATGTACATAAATAAGAAAAAACATACTTAAAATATTTGCGTTTCCCTTTATTCCAAACACCTCTGAAATCTGGCATCCACTTAGCTGAATATTCACCTGGCTTTTGCTTTACACCTAAGCGCTTAGAAGGCAATCCTTTTTTCTTTTGAGCAGTAACTGTTAAAAAAATAAGCTATTTCAGACACCACATGATAACATAAAAATTCTTATATACTGATATAATTGAACAAAATTAAATAACTAAAAATTATCATAAATGTATGTGAATTTATACATTTTTTGAACAAGAGTTGGTAATGTTTTATTTTATATGACTATTGATATTTTATTTAGTTTAACAAACTGATATCAAGAATTCGGAAGGTAAGAAAAATGGCAATACAATCTAGTTACAAAATTGGAGAGAGCACTAAAATTGTACAAAATACTTGGCTTATATCAGTGACACAGAAAAAGAATTCTTCCACAGACTAGCCGATTATAAAATTTTCATAGCCCATGCTTCTCTCAGAATTATTCTCAACATAATTTTTTTTAAAAAAACATTTTTTACAAAACATACTTTTTAAAATATTGCTAAGACCAAAACATATTCCAAATTAAAAATATTCTCTCTTTACAAATACTGTGTGTGATCAATTAAAATAGCAAAAGAAAAAAATACCAAACAAAATAATATACACACAATTTGATAAATACAATAAAAAATCAATATCTATAGCCACAGCAATATAAATAATGCAAACAATTTTTAATTAGAGTATTTACTTATACAGGATTAATACCAACTCAGATGAAAATATTAACTAAAACACTATTCACAAAAAATATTCACATTGATGAAGAAAACATTCTTACTATAGCAAATATATCAAATCTATTTTACAATCTAATTTCTTATTTAACACTTCTTGTCTCCCTTTTTAATAGTGTAATATAATGAACAATTCATGAAGTAGAGTTTAAAAAAAATACCAGCAGATCCTTTCAATTGATACAGCAACATACGTAATGGAAATTTACTGCTGTTATATTAACCATATTAACCAGAAGACACTTTCTAAATATTAAAATGTACTATTTGCAGAAAATATTTAAAATGGTGAAATAAGAACCCAACAAGTACCATTCATCAATTTAGAACTAACTTTTATATTAACATTTCTTGCCTCAACATTTTTAGGAATGATTAATTACGTTTAATTCATTTATCACAAGCAGTGCTGAATTCTCCCCCCGCCCTAAAAAATGGACTATTGTACAGAGTGCAAAAAAAGGACCACCCTGAATAAATTTTGATATAATCATCGAGGGAGTGACTTCATGATTTGATGGTAAGTTCTAAAATATATTAATTAATTAGTGGAGGCTATATTTTGAGTTACGAAATCAAGACACAAAACTGTACTTTCTCTGAATAAACATACCCTTTTTTCCGACAGATTTGGATTTCTTACATCCGGAATATAGGAGATAGCCACAATCTGGGAAATATGGTTCCCATAAATTGGTCAAGAGAGTGATCCAAAGTTTGGACCTCTTAATGTTCATTTTACTTTTTGCGCATGTCGACATATCTCGAGATATTTTTAACGGTATACTGAAAATTTGGTAGTTTCAAATTTTTAATATTGTCAAATTGTAAAAAAATCTTAATGCTATTTTTCATGGAGCTCCCGACAAGTAAAGAAAAACAAAGTATGAAGACCGATTTTCATTACATTTCCTCCACATTGATGTTTGACATTTGAAACTGATTTTGTTACTTACAGTGCAATAAAAAAATGAACTACCCTGAATGACTTTTGATCTAATAATTGCATCTTCACGTTCTAGCACTCAAACTCAAGGGGATGACCTCAAATATGCTAATTAATTAGTGCAGACGACATTTTAAGTTATGAAATCAGAAACAAAATACTCTCTTTAAATAAACATACCTTTTCTTCCACGAATTTGAATTTTTGACTTTCAAAACATAGCGGGTAGCGACAATCTGGGATATATGGTCCCCATACTTTTGTCAGGAGAGCGATCCAAAGTTTGGACCCCTTAATGTTAGTTTTACTTTTTTTGTAACTTGACAGACTTCAAGAACTTTTAAACAAATTGAAAAATTCTTACACAAAATTATAAAATTCGCTTACCAAAGATAATTTCATGCAAGAAATAAATTTAAAAAAACATTAATTATTTTTTATTATTTTGTTTAATAATAGTCGAAAAAAATTTAATTGTAAGGAATACAATTTTTGACATCATTTAACAGAACATAAGTTTACATTGCAAAATACAAAATTTATGCAAAATTAGTCTAATTGTCTGATAAATTGAATTTAAAAAAAAATGGCTGATTTCCCCCTCTACTCTTGTTTTAATCAACAAAATAGCATTCTCTAATAAATTTCACTTGAAGCGAGACAACTGCAAACAATCATTGAAAAAAAAAAACAAGAATATTTTTTAATTACCAATTTTCAACATCACAATTTTAAAAATGGAAACGCAGGGTATAATTTCAATAGAATCATGAGAACAAATGAGCATTGAACATTATATTTTTCCAAGAG
Source organism: Parasteatoda tepidariorum (assembly GCF_982258835.1). Classification (NCBI taxonomy): domain Eukaryota; kingdom Metazoa; phylum Arthropoda; class Arachnida; order Araneae; family Theridiidae; genus Parasteatoda; species Parasteatoda tepidariorum. Next base: position 21,400,542 of record NC_141765.1, read on the forward strand.
AGGATTTAGTAGCAGTTGGGGTAACTATATTTGACAACAATTAACTATATTTGACAACAATTTGTAAAAAAAATTGTCTCTCATTTTTATTTTTGGCTACTATATTCTTGAATTAGTTTAACTAATCTTTCTGTATCATTCCTGACCTCTATCTTCTCAAGATTTTCCTTTCTAGTTTTGTAATTAGCCTTCCATGCTGAAGGATCCTTTTTAAGGAAGTCGGTACTAATAGAAAATGTTTATAATGATGGTTAAAAGCGATGAAAAAGGATTTTCTATAGAAGGAAGAAATATCATTTTGGCATGGAATGTGTCGCATTATTTTAAATATTTCTTTTTCATCTTTTTCTTATACATCTGCATCCAGCATAGCTTGAGCCACATTTATCTTAAAGGTGGTTGAAACATTATCATCAAATAAGGCAAAAGTTACAGTTTTGCGAGTTAAGTACCAGAAATGGTTGGAAAAGTTTTGAACAGCAGCCTTACTGATTTCTCCAACAGCACTCAAGCAATGAAATACACAATCTTTTTATCGAATTATTTTCTCTGTTGGACAATCGCAGCTGATTTTAAAATAGGTAAATACAGAGTACATAAATTGCCTTTGCCATTGATTTAGCATATGCAATGATATTCCGCTTATTTGGAATGCTATCAAGAAAGATCGTAGTTAGCTCCAACAATTCTCAATAATCATCTGGGAGATGTTTCTGCATACAAAGTTAGCATAAGAATGGTAGAGCGAAGATCATCAGGAGAATCTGTATTACAAGTTATGTAAATATTCTTGACAATTATGACCAAGTTTCTCTAAATCTTTCAAAAAATGCTATGTCTGGACCAGAATATGCATTCATGGCTGAATCAAAAGAGGTTCCAAAATATGATGAAGGTATAACAAATTACGATTGAACAATTTTTCAAGATTTATACAGGCACCATTCATTTGACTTGTGTTGCTTGCTGTTATATCATAACAAAGTGCTGCATCTGTTATATACGTTTTAACACTACTTCGTAAACAGCCACGGTCTGATCTTCCACAGATAATGTAGAGATTTTAAGGGCTTTCAAACAATTGTTCTTTACCTCAAAAGGCTACTATTAATGGTAGTCTATTTATCTTTTCAATACTGACACTTAGGAGGGAAGCAATTTTTCATCCGAATGTAACACAAATTTTTGGCATTTCTTTTGGTTAAATCTATGCTGAGTTTTTGTGTCTTTTCACTCCAATTTGTTTCTAATATGTGGTAAAACAGGATTTAAAACCAAGTTTTTTGTATCTAACCCAAAGTCTTCAAGAGCAACTATTAAAACAAAAAGAACCCTTTTCTATAGGTTATTTTACATCAATCAAAAATTTCTGAGAGACGGGGAGTAAAATATTGCAATTTACTTTGAGTTTCTAGAACTACTCCTGCCTTGGTTGCTGATTTTTGCTTGCAGATGACTGAAGAATCTTTATTGTCTTAATCGCCTTCACTACTTAATGCTAAATCATCGGTTTCTGATGCTTCAAAATGCTGCCCCAAAACTACATTTGTATTTAAAATTCAATACTTTATTAATTATATGATTCGAATTATACAGTATAATATATTATTACCTAGAACAAACCCAGTTTTCAGGCTAATCCAATGTGGTTCTTTTAACTTCAGTACGAATGCACCTTAAAAAATATATCCACTACTCTCTATTTATGCTTTTTTCATATTTTGTAACATATTTTAAAATAATTTTACAAGTTATTCATAAGTACATGACATTGTTCTCCCTTCTTGTTTTATATGCTCCTATTTGTGCTTTATTCTGAATTTTTTCTTGAATTTTTGCGACATTTTAACTTTATACAATAACAAAACAAATTGGTCTCTTCAGGGATGAGAGTAGTCAGAAAGTAAAAAAGAGGAAATCCAAGAATATATACATATATATATAAACAAAAATTTGACAAAAAAAGTGCGATTTTTAAACTTGTAAGCCATGTGATTATAAATCCCGATATGAGGCTTTTAAATCACGTGAATATGAAACTCTACATCGAATTTAAAAAAATACGAAAATACAAATCATGATGCGTAATTTTTAGATCAAGATGCATAATTTTGAAATCGCGCGATATTGCAACCGCAAAAACGAATCACGACATTGGATTTGCAGAGTCTGGACTTGGGATTTCTAAAAGGCTTGTTTGAATTGTTTTTCGTTTACACAATAAATAAAAATTTACAAGATTAATTGAATGAGCAAATAAATATTTTCCCCGCAAATCCACCTCTATTTTTTTCCGCTTTTTTTGTTTGCTTTCACTCCAGAATACAAGAAGCAGCGACGTCTAAATTACGAAAATACGAGCTATTCCGCCGACGGATAAAAAATACGGAAAATCTTATTTTCTGTGCGTGAAATCGGAGAAAACAACTAATATAAGTAAACATGTGGAAGGGTTAGCAGCTAGGACGTAGTTTGAATTTTCTATTTTTCTTTGAAAATCGTAAATAAATATAATTATTTGACTTCAACGACTGAATTTAAAAAAAAAAAAACGGGACATTTATAAATAAATTAAAAAAAAAAAACGAAACTTTTAGAGAATCTGAGTTTTTGATAAAAAGGCTGAAATGCGAGAGACAAAAGCGAAAAAAATCTCATCCCTGTATAAAGGTCAACCTGTTTTATCCCAAGGAAATGATTTATAGAGAAACTTCAGAGGGAGGAATGAGGACTTCAATAATTTCGCTCCGCGGAAAATTAAATTCCTCATAAAATATTTTAACTTGTGCAAAAAAAAATTTCAGCGGAAATTAGCGGGAGAAATGGAAAAATCTGAGAAAAAGCGGAAATCCGCGAATCCGCGGAAGAATCTCACCCCTGTCTCTTTTTTTTTTTTTTTTTTTTGGTGCTCATAAACACTATTGCATTCATAATTTTTGCTTTGGCTACATTAATACTATCTCAGAAAGCACTATCTTTACAGTTATATATACACCCTTTTCAGATTACCACAGGATTCTATCTTTTTGTAGTTAACTTCTCCAATTTTTGAATATTTTTTTTTTCATTTTTAAATATTTTTTCTTCTTTTATTAAAAATCTTTTTTTCTTCTTTTCTTTTTCCTGTTTTCCTTGACTTTCTATCTTATGTATAACTGCCATTTATATATATATATATATATATATATATATATATATATATATATATATATATATGTATACAGCGTGGCTCAGAAAATATGCATCAAATAATCATATAAAAGCAGGTAGAGAGGACCTAAATAAGCATATTTTATGAAAGGTGTGAGTGGAAATACCCAGTTAAGCTGATACTGCTGTTGCTGAGTATACAACAATCCATGCCGCGATGTGAATCTTGTACCCTTGTTGGTCATCGCTCTTTCAAACAGCTGTTGCAAACTGTAATTGATTATATTTTGATTGCAAACTGATTTTGTAGAAGAGTGTTGAGGCAAAAATACAGTGCAAAAGCACTGAAATGTAAAGCAGCAGGAAACATAAGTAAATAAATATTCCAAGTTCGACAAAAAGAAACAATGATTAATGAACAGTTTACAATACCTAAGAATCAATAAGTTTATTAATCAAATTACAATCAATTACAGTTAACAATAGCTGCTCAAAAGTAATCGACATTAACATAGCAAGCAACGTTAGTAAGGAACAGTGCTCTCTATCGGCTTAACACGGCATTTCTGCACATATATTCCTTTGTGAAATATGCTGATTAGGTCCCCTTTATCTGCTTTTACATTTTTGACATATTTGAATCACTATATGTATCTATATATACACAGTTATAAGTCAGAAACAGATAACCCCAACATATAACATATGCCACCAAGCATGGCAAAAATAAATCTCTTCACTAAATGAATATCATAAAAGCATATAATACAGTAAATTGATGTAATATAAAGAATGAAAATTTCTCAAAGGATCTCAATTTTTGACACAGTTTTGCAACATTCGTAAGCAGTGATAATAAAAATGCATGAAAAAAACCTAAGCTTCAAGAAAATATTTAAAAATTTTGAAATTCATTGCTTTTTTATTATTTGTGAAAATCTCAGATTTTAATGCTTCAATTTACAAATATGCTTTAAATCATAGGTAGGCAAGAAACAAAAGCTTCTCTCTCTCCATAATCTGTATATTAATGGTTATTACTCATGCTTTTAAATAACCGCAATGTGAAATTTTAAAAATCAAGCAAATCTTGATTCGCAATCTGTACAATGAATTAATATGAAGCCTGCTGCAGGCCTCTGATATAGAAAAAAATTATAAATCCCAATGTGTGACTTGCAAATTGTAATAAAATTGTGATTATTTGATATGAATAGCAAATAATACAATTTGAGAAATGAGTGAAATAACAAGTTGCATGAAGTCACAAGTCCCTTGAATATAAATTGTAGTGGTGTGATGGTTCATCCATATGGTGATGCATTATTCATAAACATTTTTAACACAAATCCTGATATGTAATTTGTAAGTCACTTTCATTCGAATATGCATGTGAGATTCAATAATAAAAGTTTTCATTCATTCACTGCTTCATAAATTGGGTTAATAAGAATCGTGATTCAGAAAGAATGAAAGTGAATCTGAAGAATTTAAGTATGTCCATTAGCCCAAAAATTACATCTAGAAAATTATACATAAATCATAAGAAAATATATATACATGCTCCTAATTATTAAAATTAAGAGTCAGTTTTTTTTTCAAAAAAAATCAAACAAACTTGATAGACATTTCTAACCTGGTTGAAATTTTCTGGAAAAATTCTTTGCATAAAACTTAAATACATGTTTTTTTTTCTACAACAAAAAACTGAGATTCTTTGAAATTTTGAGAAAAACACACATGTGGCAATACTTTCTGTTAAATATGTGAACCATGGCATGGATGGTTATTTTGATCAAATTTTTTATTAAAACTTTCATTCTAAGTATTAAAATATAAATACCTATTGTGGACTTTTACACCGAAGGTCAAACGTCATTCAAAAATCTTCTAAATAAGGCTATTTTCTTAGATTTTGACCGCTAAAATCTACAGATTCAACATTTGAGGAAACACATCAATCAAAACAAAACCAATCTACAGTGTGCCAAAAAAAAAAAAAAAAACGGACCACTCTGAATAATTTTTGATCTAATGATCAGATCATGTTATAGGCCTTTATCTTCATGGCTTGAGGAGGTGACTTCCAATATGCTAATTAATTAGTACAAAAATATTTTAAGTTACAAAATCAGACACAAAAAAGTACTTTCTCTGGATAAACATACCGTTTTTTAAAAGAATTCAGATTTCTGACTCCCAAAATATAGAGGGTAGCCACAATCTGGGGTCCCAATACTTTGGTCAGGAAACCGATCCAAAGCTTCGACCTCTGAATATTAATTTTACTTTTTGCGAATTTTGACATATTTCGAGATATTTCTAAGCAAATGGAAAATTTTTTGCACACAATTATAAATTCGTTTTTCCAAAGATTTCAATGTAAAAATATATTTTAGTAAATATTTATAATTTTTCATTCTTTTATTTTAATAATAGTCAAACAATTTTGAATTTTAATATATAAAATTTTTTACTCATTTTAAAGTATGTATTTCTACGTGGCAAAATACGATATTTGGACAAAATTGGCTGAATAGTTCCTGAGAAATCAAATTTTAAAAGTTTTACTTCTTTAAAAGAGATCTCAGAAACTAATTTAAGTCGCTTAAAAAAATCTTGAGATATGGTGAAATAAGCAAAAAGTAAAATTAACATTAAGGGGTCGAAACTTCGGATCGCTCTCCGAACCAAACTATGGGCACCATATTTCCCAGATTGCTGCTACTCTTTGTTTTGAGGGTCAGAAATCTGAATCCATGGATAAAAGGTATCTTTACTTAGAAAGAGTATGTTTTTGTGTTTGATTTTGTAACTGAAATCCAAAATCCATGGAAAAAAGGTATCTTTATTTAGAAAGAGTATGTTTTTGTGTCTGATTCTGTAACTTAAAATATCATATGCACTAATTAATTAGTAACTTCAAGGTCACCTCCTCGAGTTTCAGTACTAGAACATGAAGATCCAATTATTAGATCAAGAGCTATTTAGGTTGTTACCTTTTTTTGACACACTGTACAGTAACAAAATCAGTTTCAAAGGTCCAAACATCAATGTGGACAAAATTTAATTAAAATGGGCCTTCATACTTCATTTTTTCTTCACTTGTTGGGAGCTTCATGAAAAATAGCATTCTGATTTTTTTACAATTTCATGTTTGACAATATTAAAAATTCGAAACTACCAAATTTTTTGTATTAAAAAGGGATCTTTATTTCTTTGAATAGAAAAAGGGGAAAGTTTTGTTCAGGACGGGAAAAAGTGTAATTTTTGGTCGAAAGTAATTTGAAAATTGAGAATAATTATCATGTAATAAATAACTTTATTTCTCTGAACTCGATGCTCAAAATTTTATTTAAGATTTTCTTCAGTTGACTAAAAAAATACCTTCTTTTTCAATTTAAACTCATACAAAGACATTTTTTAAAAGGGAGCAACATTAACACTAATAACTATAGAATCATTCTAATTTTGACAATCCTTACACATCATTCTTACACATAGCACAAATTTTCTGCTTTCATTCTATGGACTTTTGCAAATGGGTTTTATCAAGGGAATTAACTTGCCCTGGCTGAAGCAACACACCTTTGCTGCTCAAAAGCAGAGAAAGTGAAATTTCATTATCTTGCAATAACAGGCAAGGCTAGCTTTCTCTGTAGGTAAGTGTTTCTTTAAGTGTGGAGCACGTCTAATAAAGAGAGAGAGTTTAAGGTTTCTTTAAAAAGGGGGTTGAGAAAATATTGATAGAAACATTGCCAGAAAATGAAAAAATATTTTTTTATCTGATTTTTGTTTTATGATATGTAAAAAAATCTTACTTCCGTTCCCCGACATTTTTAATAAATTTTTTTTTCATCTTGCTTTTGATCACAAACATTTTCAAAAGACGAGACACAGAGAAGTCTATGTCTGTAATGAAATACTTGTATTTATAAAGTCCATTATTATTTAAATTAGTGTTCACGTTCGTTATCATCTAAATTCAAAAAGAATGGTGTGTGCTTTATAAGCAGTTAGTAAAAACACATCCTGACATAAAAAGGAATGGAAAAAAAAACTAGAATATCTCTGATACAAAAACAGGGATAAATTTAAAGATTACTTTAGTTTCAATACTTCAATACTCTGTATAACGATAAATTTCACCATAAAATAAAATTCTAAAGCTTGATCTAAACTTCATATAGATATCAAATATGAGCTAAAATTAAAAACCTTTATAGTCTTTAAAGAAATGTAATGCCAACTGCACAACTTTTGCAACCCCTATTCTAGCAGATATAAATTACTTACCATGTTTTGTTAATGTATCTATTGTAGGACCAATCACCGGAGTAATGCTAATATTCAAATGTGAAAGATTATGTTCTTTCCCATCTAAAAGCCAGGGTGGAAGTGGCTCAACGGGTTTATTTACAGACACCTAAAATTTAGAAAACATTAAATCACATTTTTCTGAATCAATATATAATATTCCAATTATAATAATATATATAATATTCCAATATATAATAATCAATATATAATATTACAATATTGAATCAATATATAATATTCCACTATTATTGATTATTTATGAAAATTATCTGTTATTATTGATTATTTATTAAAATGATTAATTATTATTGATTATTTAATCCTACTTACAGTTTAATATTTGAAACATGGTTTCTGATACTACCAGAATTTTTTTTGCTCATATAGGAATCTATTGCACTAGAAGTATGCCCTAATTTTTTTCGAAATTGAATTTATCAAGCATTAAGTATTACACAATAACAAACAATAGCATGTAATATTTTTAAGCATTTCTATTTTATATAAAATGACTGTCTCTGCAATTTACTTTTTTATATGTAACAGGTCAATCTACTAAAACAATATGATTAATGAAAAGTTATATTTATTTATTTATAAACAACAAATAAAATAAAAAATATTACTAGGGTTAGTAAGGTTTTGAACATAATAATGAAATCTGTGGACAAAACCTGTACTATCTAAACCCTTTTTCCTAACCCGAGTTGGGAAAAAACCAGTTTGATTCCAAAGAAAAAAAATCCTTTTTTTTTACTTATTTAAAACAAAAGTTTAAATAATATTTTACGCATTAAATTAAAAGTAATTAAAACATGAAAAATATTTCCCAACATGTTTTTCAATTGTTAATTAATATGTTTAATCAACTATCAAGAAATATCTCCCTTCGTACAATAAGCATGCTAACATGATAAAAAAGAGTAACCAAAGACTTGAAATATGCATATTCATCAATTTGCAACTTCACCTAACTTAGAAATAAAAATTTAATATCTAAATATTTTAATAATAAAGCAGGTAAAAGTGTGAGTTTCCCTTTGCTTGTCAATATATATTTTCTTACATATAATATTTCCTTGCATAAGTTAATTTATATATATATATATATATATATATGCAGCACTGCAATGATGCAGAAACATTTAAAAATTACTAATTAAAGTTCATTAAAAGTTACACTAATTCTAAAGCAATTAAATGCAAAATGTAAAAGATTTTAATAGCAAAACTTACTGTTTTTCATTTGGTCAAATTTAAACTAAAAGTTATTACACAAATAGAAAATTGTGTTATCAAAAATAATTTTTTTTCTTAAAAAAAAATACCCTGAATCCCATTGGTATAAACCAGCCAATTGTGACTCAAACAGTTATAAATTTTATTTTATTTCTTGGATCAATTATAAAAGATTGCAAAAGAATTTCAGTCAGAAAAAATATAGGTATTATTTTAATTTAATTTTTTTAAAAACTCAAAAGAACTTTTTATTTATAAATTTAATAATAAAAGCTTCAAAATATTAAATATTACTCTTTAATGTCAATAATGATAATCGTAATAACAATTTAATGCAATTATTCTTTTGAAGAATGAAAAAATGAAGTACTAGAAAAAATTTTCTAATTATTCAGGATAAAAAGAAGAATAGCACAACCACACATGTATTTTATAAACTAAATTTAAAGTAACTCTTCTCTGGACTGCTTTTCCGCAATACTAAGAAAGAAGATATATTTTGGCCTTCTTATTGGAGACACTCTGCCTTGCTTAGGATGGAAGTTATAGTTAATGAATAATAATTGATGAGTTCAAAAACAAAAGAATGGTGAAAACTATATGCCTTGAAATGTGAAATACTTGTAAAAAAAGTTTTTTATAATACGTTAATTAATAATTTTTGCTCTAAATTGAAAGTAACTAAACCATTAGAAAGTATTTTACATTTACCTATTGATTAATATTTGTAATAAAGAATTCAAAAGTAGTCACTTTTGTACCATACACATGTGAACATAATTAAAAACTATAATAACTCAATATTTTAAATATACTTATTGAAATAATGAAATAATTAAAATTGATAGAATGAAAATAAATTTTAAAAAAAGACAAATAAGCTGCATAAATATAAACATATAAAATAGTATATGTATGTTTTGATACTTATGGTTCAAAAAATAAAGAATAATTGGCAATATTCTTGTTAGCCTATTGCAGTCTTAAATAAATAAATAAATAATATAATTTAAATAATAATTATTATAAAATAACGAAATAATTTATTTAAAAAAAAAAAAAACATTTTAAACAAACTCTGACTATTTTTCTTAAACCATTAAAAAAAAATTCATATTATTAGTATACACACAAATAATTAAGGTCAGATGCTTTTTTGGACAAATATTCATTATTTTTTTCATGATTCTAATTTTTAAAATATATGTTCGCATAATGTTTATTTGATATGCATAAAATATATGTTTTTAAAATATAACTTAATAATTCACAACAAATAACTAAACTTTGGGTGTTCATTGATGAAATTAATTCCACTTCATACTTAGATGAGCTTTGAATTCTAATCCACTTAAAAACGCCTGTCTATTAAGATTTTTAAAAAATTATATTTAATCTTATGTCTTGATTTACCACTAGTATTATATAGTATATTTCAGGTCAGTCACTTGAAACAAAAGATTAAAATTCAGAATGTAAAAATTTAATCATTACATTGAAATTTATTTAAAATTAGTACATTTTATTTTTCACTGCGCTTTGTTTTGATTTAAAGTATTTAACCTTAAATATTAAAATAAGAACCCTGTATGAAAATAGAAAACCACAACTATATACAAAGAAAAATCAAGTCTGTATTGTTTTGAACACATTACAATAACAAAACAGTAAAACCATCAATTCATAGCACAAATTTAAAGAATTTACCATCAAATTGTTATTTGTAGAATGAGATTGTGTAACAGGAATCACAGCACTGGCACCATTACTTGACACAGAATTCTAAAATAAATATTTCATTGAAAACATTATAATGAACACATTAAAAAAATTCTAAAAGTATATAAAACGTATTAAACATAGTTAGCATCATCCTTCAAAATCAATAATTATGCATTCTTGATAGATCACACAAATTTGAAAATGTTTCTAGCAATTACACTTTTGAAGAAAAGTGGAAACTATACAGAAATCAGCAAAAACAATTAAATGTCTTTTTAATTATAAAAAAGAAAAAAATCAAAAACCTCACAATGTATTTAATAAATAAATATAACTTATTTTTGCTATGAAAATTCTAATTTTTAACCACCATGCTAAAGTTACTGTAATCACATTATTCATCAATAAATTTAATTATTATTAATAAATTTTATGTTGTTAGATATTAGTTAAATTGTAGCTGATATTAAGAAAACCTATCTAATGTTCAATCAGGTAGAACAAATAGGTATTGAACAGCTCAAATAATTTTCCTTTTTCCACTTATTCACAGCAAATATTTAAATTACTGCAGTTAATTAATATAATTTTGTTATTAAATAGAAAATATACAATTGTACAGTTGAACCTGTTTATCTCGAACCTCTTTATTTCACAAACTTCTATATCTCAAAATTTCTAAAATTCTCTACATTTACAATCTAAATTCAATGTATTTTCAGTGTTTGTCTCAAATTTTTTTTTCTTTCAAAACCTCTGTTTCTCGAATTTCTAATAATAGAGTACAAATGCCCAAACAACATAACTTTCTTTATCAGCGGAACTGTGGATCTGTTCTGGAAAGTGTGTGTCAACAATGGATAAAAAACATTCCTGCTCTAGTGAAAGGATACGAACTAAAGAATATTTTCAATGCAGATAAAGCAGAACTATTTTATCAATGCTTGCTTGACAAAACAGCCATGTTTAAGGATGAAGAGTGCAGAGGCAGAAAACAAAGCAAAGTTCATTTGGCATTACTCTTAGCTGCCAACAAAGATGAATTAGAGAGTCTTCCTCCTCTCATGATAGGACGTTCGGTTGCTTTGCTAAAGTTAAATCTTTCTCTTTCAAGTACAAAGCCAACAGGAAAGCTCAGATGACAAGTGAAATATTTGGCAATTGGCTCAATTCCTTAGACAAATCTATGCAAGTGAAAAAGAGAAGAATTATTCTTTTCATAGACAACTGCACTGCACATAACAATCTGCCTAACTTGAAAAATATGTTTTCCTGCAAACACCACCTCAAAATTTCAACCAATGGATCAAGGCATAATTAGGAGTTTTAAAGTAAATTATAGAAAACAGTTGGTATGCAAAATTGTAGATGCCATAGATGAAAAAAGTTCTTGTCCAAATATAAATGTGTTGGATGCTATCAGAATGACTGATTATGCCTGGAGAAATGTGTCTCTGAAAACTATCCAAAATGGTTTTAAAAAGGCTGGTTTTAAGAACAGCTGTGAAGATGATGAAAAAGAGGTTGAAGGCATTAGTAAAGATGAAGAAACTGTTGACACTGGAAATGCAGTGCTAGATTTCCGTGAATGAAATGCAATAAAATCAGGATTTAATGTTGAGATTCATTTTGAAGATTTTTTACAAGTGGACAACTGCCTGGCGGAACATTGATAAATGCGGAAATCATAGATAGTGTCAAAGGAATATCAGATAAAGAGGAAGAAGCTGAAGATCATATTAATGAACCAAAAGAGGCAGAAAAAGCTAGAACTCTTACAAACTTCTCTTGAATCATTGGAAAATATTGGCTATAAGGGATTCGCTGCTTTCTCTAACCTTAAAAGAATTTTCGAAGTAAAGAAGGTAAGACGTCAAAAATCTTTGAAAGATTTATTATCTTTGAAAGATTATTAGAATTATTATTGATTATTTAAAAGATTCAGTGTTAAAGGCATGTAAAAAAATTTTTTATGTAAATAGATGTATGTGGTGTTATTAATTTACAGAAATGCCTATATTTTTCTACTAAAAACAATGAAAGCACTTTTAATAATTTATTAATTAAATTTTATTTTTTAAAGTACCTGTATAACTCAAAACCTTTTTAGCTCAAATTTTTTGACTTTCCCGTGAGATTCGAGATAAAAAGGTCCAACTGCATGAAAGAATCAAGTAATATCATTTTCCTTGCTTCTACCTCTATGAAGCCAATAAAATAATAATTGCACAATACTTTAATAGCAAAATTAGATATTAAAATAAATAAATGCTAAATGAAGCACCTAGTACCCTTATAATTGATTTAGAATTACAAATTATAAAGCAATTATAAGGAAATTGAAATTTCCATTTATAAGTGAACTTTTATTACTTACAAGATTAAGTTTAAATCAAATTATTGTTCTCTTATAAAAAAATTTTCATATCAAATTAGATGGGAAATATTAATCATAATTATTTGAAAATGACCAAGAATATTCCTTAATCCTAAGTTACCTCATTGGACCTGAGTTCCTTTTTTTAAGGACAGTTCAAAAATAATTATAATTTTCTAATACTAATATTTTTATAATATTGATATAATAATATTTTTAGGTAATAATTATTTTATTTAAAAACATCTTATTATTTCAACTGTAAGAATATGTTTTTTCCGATACCGTTTTTTCTTTCTTTTTTTGACATTTTGTATGGTATTTCAAATTTTTTGCCTTTTTAAAATGACAGAAAAAATGCTCAAACAGAATTTGTTTCAGAAATTCCTCCTGCTGATTTTCGATCATTCATTAATATTTAAAATATCACTCAGAAATTGTAACTTGGGCATTGTTAGGTAAACTGAAAGAACTAAAAAAAAAATAAACAAATAAATAAAATAAATTTTTGGACATCATTCAGCATTTTTCCTGTAAATACATCATTCATACATACAATTACACATAATGAAGTATTTCATCACAGGGTTCAAAATTATTTTTTATTGATTGAGTTTATAAAGTTAAAAAGAAATTTTAAACAAGAAACATTTAAGTCATTAAAAAATACATTAAATACATAAAAATCAGAAAGAGTACAGAAATTAATTGTATTATTAATGTAATTATTAATATAATTATTTTTTTATCAAATGGGTCTGCTTGATGCACTGTAATACAAACAGAAAAAGAATGCAAGATAATAAAGAATATATTAATTTTGTAAAAGCAGAAATAGAAGAAGTAAATCTTGGATGATTACAGTACAAGAAAAGAACAAAAATTTTAAAAAAATTTAAACAATTAAAAACAATTAAACAAACAATTAAAAAAAATTTTTTTTTTTTAAAAATGGCGGGAAAATTCTCGAATTTCGTTCCGGTTTTTTGGTTTTCTGATTTCCGGATAACGGGTTCTGCACTGTATATGCTTTTGTGTTTTAAAAGATATTATAAATCAAGTGACCAACTTTTCATATTGATAATAAAAAGAGTAATGTTAAATGAAAACCAAAACAATATTAAAACTGAATTAAGAGATAAAGTTAACTCAAAATCTGATTTGAATAATTTAAAATTTTTTTGAAGAAAATCAGTTTGTGTAATTTAACATGTTAGTGACAATATAGCATATATAAAATGTAAATCTTACGTTTTTTTTAATAAATTTAACTTTTCCAAACAATAACAAAAACATAAAATATAACAGAGCTGTAACGGAGAGTTGTTTGAACAACTTAAAATAATATTATGATGACATAAGACAATAAGTTAAAAACTTTCCCTTTGAAAAAAAATTGAGCTCAAAGAACACAGAAATTTCAAATATACTTTAAAGGCCTTAGAGCATTACAGTAAGTTGTAAGCAGAAACTGTATCATAAAGTAGAATTACTTTGAGACACTTTCGTTTATTAATTTTTAAATTGTAAGTAAAGCTCTAAATGCTTTTCAAATTCTATCATAACTCTTTTTTTAAAATCGTAAGTAAAACTTAATTTTAAATGTTAAGTAAAATGTAAAAAAAATGTTTTCTCTATCACAAAATCATCACTTTAGGTGTGGTGACTTTGGGATAGCTAATTTATTGCCTTAAAAGCAAATAAAACATTATTCTAGCACATAGTAAACTTTTTGATATTGAACTTATAGATAAAAAATTTTTTAAATATCTATAGAAATTTTCAAAACCTAATTATTGTCACAGTTTCTAGGAAAAAATATTTAAAAAAAGATATGGAATAAAAGTATTAAATTTTTAAGAGTTACAGGTAATAATATTATAATTAATTCTGTTATTATTAATTTTATTAATACTATGAATTCTAATATTATCATTAATTATATTACTATAATTTATAATTTAACCTTAAAAACCATCGAACAAATTAACAGAAACTTCGTTTTGAAGTTGGATATTTTTTAAAATTTGATTTCTCATTTAATTATAAATAAAATATGTTCATTGTAATAAGAATCTGAAAATTAACTTAGTTTATTGATAATAATACCTTAAATATGTACTTCAGATAAGATTTGGCAAGGTTCCTCACAGAGAGCAACAGAAATACAATGAGATCTTAACTCTTATATATCAATGTGAATAAGTTATCACAAAAATTAAATTTGTTTTATAACTTATACTTTCAAAAAATTCTTGAACAATTACTATATTTTTTTCTATTGTTAAAAGCCAATCAACTCTAAAAAATGTGAGTGTCCCAAAATCACCTCACTTTTCACTAAGTAATATATTTTATGGTACAGAACAAATCCTATAAAAATAACAATTATGAAAAATTATCAAAGAATAAAAAGGAAACTTAAATATAACAAAAATGTAATTACCACATCAATAAACTTATTCTGAAAACATAATTTTTAAAAATACCTGAACAGTTTCTCCAACCAATTTTTTTCTCTGCTCTTCGACATCTCTTATGGACTGAATATCCTGAAAAAAGTACAAAAAATAGCCTTAACTTTTTACTAAAACAAGAAAAAACAGCTACTGTCATACAAGAATATTTGAATTAACTTTGAACAAAATACATAAATCACCACACTAAACACCTGCGTTAAACATGAGCATCAAGTTTCATTTTCTCTAATTTAATGTTAAATCAAATAAGAGAATTCAAAAATTATGAAACAATAAAGTTCTGATATGCAAGTAACTGAAAAAAGTAAAAAGAAAAATCTACCTTCATGTTGAGCAGATCTAGTTTTTTTAGATATGTATCTCTTGCCTCAGGAATTCTTTCTAAGAATCTAAAAATTAAAATTATTATCAGCCGAATCAAAAATATGATAGAAAGTTTTAATAATAAAAAGGAGGAGCAGGTTTAAATTACAACAGAATAATTTATTAACATATTTTTCAAAGCTAAGCTGGCTTACTTCTCATTTTTAAATCTTACAAAAGGTTTGACGAAAAAATATGCAATGGGACAAAGCAGACACATAAATAGCTTCAACAATTAAAAAAGAGAACCAAACCTGAAAGCTGTAATTAAAACTATACGTGTTGCTGAACACATATTAAAAATTAGGACAGTTAAAAAAATTTATCTTCAGACTCTAAGAACGTAATGAAATTTCAAATTCTTTAAAATTATATTGAACACATGATGCAATAACAATAAAGAAAACACTCAAATAGCAAGTTATTTGATGTGACACAGCATTGATAACATGCCCTAAGATTTTAACAAGTTTGTGCACAGGTTTTTACCTCCATAGGTAGATACTCAATTATACAACTTAAATTTGGATTTTGGCTCCCAATGTTGTTAAAAAACAAAAATGTAAAAATCTATTATTGGATATGAAAAAACTTTTAACTGAGCATGCGCAACCAATCATTCTTGTACCACTACATGGATTTTTTTCATAAAAAAGTAACACCAGATTTTATCCTCTGGTATTGGGTTTAAAATAGAAAACATAATCAAATCACCAGTGCAAGTGCATGCGAAGACATGTTTGATAGTAACTGAGTAAATGATGCAAAATCTCCACACAATTGCATTTATGCTTTTTAGATACCCCATACACATTTCATAAATTGAAATCAGAGTGAAATATGCAATAAAAAGCATAACAAATCTGCACCCATGGATCTAAATTCATAACATGTTCTTTGCTAGTTGAATAGTTGTATTAAAGCTTTGCTAGTTGAATAGTTACTAACCTTATAAGATACCCTACTTACTTACAAAATATTAAACTATTCATTTACATATTTTTCATGAACTCTTAATGGTTTAACGGCTCTATACTAAACATCTACTCCTGTAACTCCTATCAACCAAAAAAATTTCTATAACGTTAGCTTTTCTTTTTCAGTATAAAAAGCTAATAATGATTCAACATAAAGCAATGTAAGCATCTCTATCCCCATGTGACACTTTCTGCGCAGTCAAAGTGCGTGTTTGAACTTTGCATTACTGTACACTGTGCAGGAAACAAAATGCAAAATGGTGAGAAAAACAAATAGAGAGTATTAAGAAATTTCCTTAACAAAATAATACTCTAAACTACGACAGAAAAAACTAACCTTGAAAACTTGCCTCCAACTCATGTAATCAATCACAATTAAGACACACACTCAGAGTTATGATGACATTTCCTTTCAGTTACCTCCCTTACCAGCACTTAATTTTACAAAGGAGAGGAATATGAAAAAGTTGGTTTCTCCTTCTCAGAAGTGAATAATGAATAATAATAGAAAAAAGCAGACTTTGGATATTTAAAAGAGAAAAAAAGCATAGTCAAAGAAATGTACGAAAAGCGGAAAATCTTGGATCAGCAGAAGATTTTCACATCTATTATAAACTGAAATCATTTTATTAAATATTGTTTTAAATTTTTAAGGTATTGTAAAGGTAATGTTTATTGTTTTAAGGTAATATTAAGACATTATTTTTACATTTTCTTTCAAAAACTTAATACCCCCATTTTACTATTGAAAATTCAAGTTTTAATTGCAAAATGAAGAATGGAATGGAAAAAAACAAGCAGCACTATATTAAAATATACATTTCAAACTTCAAAAAGATAAATGATAAATCAATTTTTTAAGTTTGAAATTTTGATATTTGGGTTTAATTTCATTGAAATTACCCACGGGTGACATTTCACCATGGAAGAAAGTGATTAGAAATGGCTGTTGCAAATCATCAAATGCTGGACTTAGATAACTAAAATTTAAGTTGCGATATTTCTTTACACAAATGTTTAAACCCTATGAATATTTCATCATTTTACTAACAATTATCAATTTAAATCAAACATGAGTGATTCCCAAAACACATAGGACCTTCCTGCACCCCCTCCACCTTCAAAAAATATGGAATCCCATATAGCATCTCTTTAATGCAAGAACAATAAAGGATAATGAACAATAATAATTTAGAACATAGAATATAAAAAGAAAAACAAAAACAGTGTGAGCTTGCTTTTTACAAAATAAAATATTCAAGAATTATTTTCATAAATAAAACACAAATAAAAGCTTTATGTAAAAAATTAGGAATATTGCTTAACAATAACATTCAAATATAATCAATTGTTTTACTTTTACAAACTAAACTAATTAGGAAAAATGCTGAGTTTTCCAAACCTTACTTGAAAAGTTAGCCCCAAGTTTAAACAATGAAAATAAGTAATTAAAACATAAAAATAATTGTGTTTTATTACATTAATAAATTGAATGTATTGCTATATTAATAAGCATACTTATTCAGTTCAACTTCTGTCTTAATAAATAGTTCAAACTTTTCTTTCCTTTCATGATATTTCAAATACTTCTTTACTGCAATTAAATGATCAGAGCTAAAATATAAAAAAACTAATTAATAAAAAACTTATAGAGCAAATTTAAGAGAAAGTTATAAAAACAGAGCTTGAAAAAGACAAAACAGATTGTTCTTTTCAAATCAAATACAAGTCCAGTTTAATATCATTTTTTAATAAAATATTAAGTATAAAATTTTAAAGATAAACAAAGAATGACCAAAATATCGAGAAAATTTTTTTTGTTCATAATGAAACTTCAAACTATTTCAAATGGACTGAAAAAAAATCATCACTCTATCTACATTTTTAAAAAAGTTATGAATGATTTTAGATTGGCCTAAAACAAAACTTTGATCAGCAGACAGCTCTTCAGTTGGTTTTGCATCAGCTGTTTCTATCCAACCAAATAAATTATAAATATAACTTAGAAGCCAAGTCTCATTTTATTTCAAATTCTGTAATAATTTTTAATTGCTTAATATGTAAATAATTTAAATTTTTCAGGAATAATTGAAGTGTTCTGAAATTTTAAAAAATTGTATATTTAAATACATTTTTATTCTTTCAAATCTTTTTTATGCTTTTTACATATATAACTGTATAAATTTGTTTTGTATAATGTATAAAACATATTTTGGCTGGTTATAATTACTTTTTCAACAAAAACAAAACTTAAAAAGTGCTTTTTTTCTCATAGATGATAATTTTGTGTTTACATCGTAATTAAATCCCTATGGAGTTTTTTTCTACTTAAGATAAGATAAAGCTTTGAAGTAAACTTTTTTATCTTAAGTATAATACACTAATTTAAACTGTGCATGGAATAAGCATTTTATGAGGTATTACAATTTTTACAGCATGTTATATATATACCAAACAGGAATTTTCAACCTTTTTTTCCTACTTTTGTATAAAATAATCTATAAAAAATGTTCTAATTGATATATGTTCAGTTTTGTATGCGATCAGCGCCCTCTGTGTAAACAACAAGAACTAGTGAGTATATTAACAACCTCGAAAGAGGCAAGTGTGTGAGTTCAGTGTGTGAAGCAAATAAAATAACAGTCCACTGCGCCAATATGTGTTTTGAGTCCTGTGTTTTTAAACGAAATAACAAAATGAATGCCCAAAATTGTTAAGATGAATATTGTAAGCACTAAGGAAAAAAAATTTAAACCATGTTAAAATAAAAAATTTTTAGGAATTTAAAAATTTTGAATTCTTTCAATTTTTTTTTTAAATTTAAAAAAATTTAACAGTTTAACTATATATTAAGGATAAATTATTGATTATAAGTTAAAGAGCATGTAAAGCATCCACAAAATGAATGATTACACCTTTATTTTAAAATGTTCCAAGGGTACTGTGACCCCTTAACAAATTTATATCTTTTAGAACATAATCTAGACTTTTTACAGTAAGATAAGCAAACAGAAGAAATGATTATAAAAATGATGACCCATTGATGACCAATGATCCTAAAAAAATTTCAACCAAGCTGAACAATAATGAATTAAAAAATATAACACAATAAAAAAAATCAGTTTTTTTTTAAATAATGTGTGATAAATCTTAAAACTATAGTTACAGACACCAATCAGTGATATAAAAATAACAAAAAGTTCATATACTATGTGAAATAACAAACACTGAGACATCACCAATGCATCACAATGTGATAAACACTGTAAGATATAATTTATTGAAGTAAAAAAGAAAGAACTGTATCATTTCTTTTAATATTCAAAAAATAGTAAAGCTATAATTATAAAACCTGGCTCAAAATATCGAAGTTTTACATCCAACTTGGAAAGACTAATACTCAATAGGAATTAGATTACTTTTCATTACTTCAAATAAAAGATAATAAATGTTCAGTAAAACAATTAGCTATAAAGATTTTCTTTTTAAATTATCAAATTTTGTACAATTTCTAGTGATAATTATAAATTTTTGAAAGAAGTTCATTTTCACAACTTTTTCATGCTAAGTATAAAGTATTTATAAGCAGAAAAAATGCGAGTTAGTCTATTACTTTGATACTATCTTGATGAAAATATATTTATCAAATTTCAAGAGTGTAAGGGAAATACACAGCTTAGATCTGGGTGAAACATTAATTTATATCGAGAATTTAAAGCTGAGTAAGAGCCTGACTAGGTGATCAATTATGATGGGATCCTGCTTTATTCTACATTGTTTGTGTAGTTCACTTTAACTACTCCTGTGGTGCAAATGAAACAGATTTTATAACATATGATTGCAATAATGCTAAAGCATAAAAAAATTGCAAATATTACTGTATTTACAACTAAAAAGACTAGAAAATGTTTGAAGAAATCATATCACATAATTATATTAAAAAAGCATTATAAATTTGCTTGTTTTTTCTTCTTCTTTTTTATATAATAGGAAAAAACACCTTTGATAAAGTCATCCAGTTAAATATCTATATCAAACACAAGACACTTTTCGCAATGAGAAAATACATATAACTTCTCCTTATGATTATAGACTTTCAAATTATGTCTATTCTATATTATGTCTATATTATAAAGGACTGGATTTTTCAGTTTGAGAGTAAATATAGCATTACCTTGATGGAATAGAAGAGGGGAATCTTTGTGTTGCTCATAAAAACGGAAGCTTTTTACAATGCTCATTATAAAGAGTGGTGATTGAAGAGGGTATTATGCATGGAATTGCATTAATGGCAAATACAGACAGAAACATGAGCTTTTTATGTCTGTGTTAAGTTAGAGATAAGAAATAAGTACTATTTCGTAACCTATACTTTCAAATAATATAAACTTATTATTTGAAACCTTAATGCACATCTTAAAATTTTTGAGCTTTTTTTTAACTAACATTAATTAATTTGCAGAAAGTTTCTGCACTAATTACAAGAATAAGATATGATAACTTTATTATACAATTAATATTCACTGAATTTTTTTTTAAAAAAAGAAAAAAAATGGAAGAAAACTAAATTTTAATTCTTACTTTGATTTTTATTACGTTTAACTCGATGAAAAACAGTAACCTTCAATTGCGCACTAAATATAATTTCCTTGGTTTGTCCTGGTCATAAATAGAAATGGATATTTTTATAAATAAAGAGAAAAAACTTCTTCAGAACTAAAATAATTTCAATGCATTAATATCTGGTTTGCTTGGTTTTTGATTATTTATATTTAACAACAAAAGATAATTCAAAAACAGAAATAACAATCAGTAATATTTGTTGTCATTTCCTATCTATCTAAATAATTAAAAAAAAATCTACTTAATTTGATACTCAGATTGAATGATAAATTATTTGCTTAATGTGCCCTCTTTTAAATTAACAAGATATTTCTTTATTTTATCTCATAGCATATCAATGAGTCAATTTTTTTTTAAACCATTACTAAAATCAACTAAAGTTTTCAGTCTACCTTGCTAGATGAGTCATGTAACCAAATGATTCAATCATAAGTCCATCACTAATTTTGTGTCTCGCTACTGATTTATCACAGAAGTAGCAATATAATGATTCTTTTTTCTTTTTCCATTCTTCATCATGGACTATAATAGAATTTTGCCTGAGTGCCTTTATCTGGAATATAAATAATCAAATGTTTATTTTATTAAAAACAAATGCAGTAAAATTCAAAATGTTTTACATTGAATTATCATTTTCATAGCACTTTTAACAGGCAACAAAGTAACAAATACAATGGATGTTTCCCAAAACCAGTGGAGCACATTCTGATTTGCTTTAATTTTTGACCTGTAAACATTTATTTAACAACTGACTTATTGAGCAATCCAGTTAATATTTTCTGGCAATATATTTACATGACATCATAATTCTTAATGTGGTAAAAATTCTCCTTTTTAAACATCTGAAATAATTCTGTAAGAAAAAACAAATTTTTCAAATAAAAAAAATGCCATCTTTACAGCAATCAATGATGCAATCAATGATCTTCCTCTGAATATTTTATAATATTCAGAAGTAAAATTCTAGATACATGTTCTAATGATATTCAAATCTATATATTAATAGGCTAGCAATATTTTGTCTCGCTAAAAACTCCCAAACTACGCAACAGAATTAAACAAATAAGGTGTCGTTTTAAAGGTATTGTTATGTAGATGTGCAATAAGGTCTTAAATTATGAAAATTTCCTTTAATTAATTAATAAAATTAATAATTTAGTTTCAACCAATGAGAATTCAGCAAATCATTTTTCGGGTGGTTCGCATAAGCATTGTTTCCGTAAGCATCGTTTGATTTAAAGCATTTCTGAATTAATAGATTGATAAACAAAAATAAGAGTGGATAAAAAAAAACGGAACTGAATTTCTTAAAAAAAGAATTCAATATCTTTAGTTCCTTTGATAAATTTTTAGTTTCATGATAAATTCTTTGCTTCGTTACAATAGAATGGCAATGGCATCATGCGAATATTCAAACCAAAACAAACTTTCTACAAACAGTTATTTTGATTTGAGATTTAAAACGATATCTTAGTTATTTAGTTCTATTTTTATTTATTTAGTGCCTGCTGCCTAAATAAAATGCCTGCTATCAGGCATCGAAATATCTCTGGCAGACATCAGAGAAATGAATGGCGGAATTCTAAACGGGAAAGCATTTCTTATTGAGATATATTCTCTGCTACAGCTCCAAATTTCTCAGCTACATGAAGAAAAGATAATCAAATTGTGAAGGGGGCAGAGAAGTGTATAAATTTCATTAAGTAATTGATTTCAATATCTGGCATTTTTATTTTAAAATTTAAATTTGTTAAAATGTTTTTATAAGATTGCGAAGCAATATGCAATGGAACTGCGAAGCAGTTCTGGGGGTTGGCGAGCGTTGCGAGCAGGGGGCGGAGCCCCCTAGTACTTATTATTTAGTTAGGATAAGTATAGCATCAAGGCTAGACAGGAAAACAATAAATAATATTGAGAACAATGTGTCTATTGAAATTAATATGCTTGAAGTCATAAGACTGATTTCCAGTGCTTAGAATAATAGCATAAGTGATATAACAATAAAAAATTCTTTAAAAAAATGTCGATTTTTTTAAAGAAATCAATAATAGAGAGAGAGTCTGCCTGTGTAAGCGAACAAATTAAAATCAAAATTTGAAAAGAGTTATTGCACTGTGTTGATACTCAAACTTTTCAGAGTATTTCTAAAAACATCCAATGTTTAAAGTCCTATTTCAGAATGCCACATCAATAAACTAATGCAAGTTATACATACAATTAGAATAAGTATTTAATTTTTATTTGTTGAATTAAAGTCTGCATTATAAACTAACTAGGGAACAAGATAATAGAAATCAAAGCACCAGCAGAAATGGGATATTTCTGTATCGGTACCAGTTAACACCAATTACAATCTCCAAAGCACCAAAGAGATTTTAAACATGCAAAATTTAACAAAAAATAATAAATGTGCAGAAATTTGCCTAGATATGACTAGGAGTTAAATCCTTTGAGTTAGTCTCCCACTGTGATGTTTATTCTTTTCTGCCAGTGCTCAGAGGTCACCTAATTTTGGAGTTTATTTTGTTACCTCAAGTATCAATGCAAAAATGAAATCTTCCCAACGGAAATAATAAATCAGGCTACATTCTGGGCGAGGCGTCCATTTGCTCTTTGTATAAAGAAATCCGCCCCATATGCCATACAAATCTGAATAAAGGGGCGAAACGGCCTATCCGCGCCAATTTTTGGGAAAATCCATCAGGTTTTCTGATTGTTTTTTTTTTTTGCAGTAATAAATTTTTCTGCCATAAGTAATCGAGGATTTCTTTCCAACTACTTCCCCATGGTTTTTCAAATTCTGATATATTTATATGCATTCCATGCGTATTTTAAAATTGGGCAATCACTTCTTTGAAGCACTCGATTCCTAACAATTCCATCCTAATTTCATGCCGTTTTATGAAAATTTTTTCGATAGTTGTCATTTTTTGGCTTTGTTCACCTGAATTCTAAAATTCGTTATTTTTAATAAGATGTTGTTACGACATGAAAATTTCTAATTTGCATTATCACTATTTGATATGTTCGACTCACGACGATTCTATGGCAGTTTTATGGCGTTTGATGATGGTTTTTACGTAAGTTATTAATAATTTTTTCAGAGCCTTTTCATGGTTTTTCAAATACTGATATGTTTAATACAATGTTCGAAATTCGAATTATCACTATTTATAATTATCCGTCGTCGGATAATACTGGATTGTTTGGAAAGTTCGTGTCGATTCTATAATACTAGATAATGTATCTGGTCAGTTTGAAGTGAAAATTTGCTTTAGTTATTTATAGAAGTAGTGTTAAAAATGGTGACATGGTTGCTAAATTTAGAAAGAACTCGCTTTTTGGGCAGTCCTGATTTGGCATCTTTATACTTGCTTATTACTGTTCTTGCTGCGAACAGTGCACTATCATACATTAGTGTTGGCATATTATTCCAGCAGCGAGATTAAGTTCATTTCACAAATATCATTTAGGTTTAAATTCCGAAGTTGCTATATTGTTGACAAAGTAAGAAGTGTTTTCTGGCGACATTGAAAAGACAGGTATTCAAACAAATATTTCTTTTTTAAACACAAATAATTAATCAGGTAACAAATACACATATGCAACAAATACTACTCAAGAGAGTCTCAAAACACAATAATCATGTTGTGAGCCAAATTGCTTCAAAATGCATCGGAAAGAGTAACCAGGAAGTAAAGAGCTTGCAGTACACCCTAGTGTAGAAAACACCATCTATTCTGATAATTTTTATACGATGCTACTATGACAAGCGAGTTTTTCAGTTAAAAGAGTCACTTTTTGACATTCTCAATTTAGATTTCATCATTTATGGATCATTTTTTCAGAAATTATTACGTTTACTTATTGTGTTTTTCATTCATTTTGAAATTGTTCTTAAAATCTTGATATATTTAACAAGTTATTATTATCACACTCAGCATTTTCAAAATTCGAGAATTACACTCATTTTAAAACTAATTTATAGAATGAGTAAATTTAGAGGAATTAT
The DNA here is from genome assembly GCF_982258835.1 of Parasteatoda tepidariorum. NCBI lineage: Eukaryota > Metazoa > Arthropoda > Arachnida > Araneae > Theridiidae > Parasteatoda > Parasteatoda tepidariorum. Next base: position 21,425,805 of record NC_141765.1, read on the forward strand.
TTTTAATTAAAATTTCATCTTTAAAAAAGATAAGATTTTTTTAAATGATAAAATTAAAAACTTATTTATATTGGGTGTCTTAAAAGTTAAGCAAATATTTGAGAACAATGCCCTTTTTGTGTGATAGGTGCACTTTTTTAGGGCCAAATAGTGCCCTTTTCAGCTTCCAGCACCCTGCCCTTTTCTAAGGTCTAGTATGAACACTGAATAAATTGCAAGAAAAAACTATAAACATGCAAAAGAAATCCATATCTAAAATAACCACATGAAACAAAAAAATTTAATTATAAGTTCATAAACCTGCATATCTTGAGATGCAAGGGTTTTAAATCAGAGATACCCACGATGAAGCTGCCACAGACATTATGGAGGCATGCTTTTTTTTAACACATATTTATTTCCCGCAGTTATTTAATTGCAAAAAAGACTTTAGGAATATTTATGATTATTTTAAAGGATGTTTTTGGAAGTTTTGAAGGGGAATTTTTAACAGATTTTTGATGGGGGGATATTTTTTTGGTTAAATTTATTACATCCTTTATGCACTATTTTACACTCCCATAAAATAACAAATAAGAAATTTATAACAAGTGGTAAGTAGGTTATTTTTTTAAATACTCTCGGGTCCGAGAAAATTTTTTGAAAAATGTTAAACTTCAAAGGTTATTTCTTTAGCCAAATTTGCATAAAAATAACAAATATGAGATGCATATTTATTTGCAGCTGTTTGGACGGACTAGAATAGGAATTTAAAGAAAAAAATTTGGAGGGATGGGAATATTTTGCAAAATCTTTTTTACTGATTTATTTATTTACTCAGACATTTTATTACATCTGAAAATGATAATGAAAAGAAGAAAGAGATATATTTAAAAATGAAAGGGATGCAGTTTATGTATCTTACAGATTAAACTTTTCAATTTTGGTGGGTTTACAAAAAATTGAAAGGGTGAGAATTTGTGTAGAGAGGATAAACCTTCCAGTATTTCCACTGCTACTATTATACCATTACTGCACAGAAGATAACAATGCAATTTTTAGAGTGGCTACTTCTAATTTGTGAGACAAATTGTATTGTAATCTTAGTCACTTTTCTATTCCCTTCTGTAGTTTCTCTCAAGGTTTTTTTCGGGGGGTCCCGATTCCATTTTATTAAAACTTATATTATAAAATTTTACAAACAGTTAACAGCAAAGTAAATGGGAGATATGCAATATATTCAGATATAGCTAAAATATGACTATACATTAACATAAATAACATATGTAGATTTTTCCCCCATTAAAATGGTGGGAATGATCATACCTGGCCCCTGACTGGAGTTGCACAAAGAACTGATCAATAAAAATCTTTTTTAATAGTGTTGCTAATATATATATATATACATGATGAAGCCGATATATATATATATATATATATATATATATATATATATCGGCTTTATCATCTGACAGGCACTTGTTAGACGATAATAAAAACGAGACTAAAGGTATAGCATTCAAAATGAGAATACCCCCTTTCAAATCACCTGATTTCTTATAGACCGAAATCTTTCGGTCATTTTCTTCTGGTGTTCCTTGGATTTCCGGTGAGTGACCTTAAGAATGTTACTAAAGTTTCGACAAATATTGCAATTAACATAACTGTTCTGGATCTGATCAAAATCAGTGTTATGATCGCTTTCAGGATAACTAGAAATAATCTTTGGCAAATTTTCCATTGGAATTTTTCAAAGCATTTCCAAGTACTGCAAACCACATATAACTTTCACAAAGCATAAACAAAATCTCAATGTTTATATTTACCCTCCTTCTTGCTGTTGCCAAAATATTTTTAGTAACTTGTAAGTTTTGTTTGTCAACTCACCTTTTAAACTCGTTCAGAGCCTCAGTGTGAACAGAAATAAGCAGTTTAAACAGTACCAAGTGAAAAACAAAAGTGGTAGGTTACTAAATTCAAAATTAAATTTGTATTTCTTGTGATTAATTATATCATCAGGGACCGATCAAGACTGCTCACCAAATTTTCTGGGTCCCTTACGAAATATTTTGAAATTAATTTACTGAAGAGTAGTCCTAATAGTGAAGAAGAATCTATTGAACTTCATGATTCAAGAGAAACATTCTAAGAAATTTTGAAAGCCGACAATTGAAGATTATTTTTCAAAGATAAAGTTTACGTATCTATAAATTAAAGCAAAATATAAAACAACAAAACAATGTTATGTCAAAATAAAAATAGTTTGGTGACCACAAACAATTGAAATCAGTGACTTTTGCTAAAAGTCACTGATTAGCTGAATTATTTTCTATTGTGAGCTGTAATTATTTTTAATTTCGTACTTAAAGCAACACACAGCTAGCCCACCTTTCATTAGACTTGTTACTAATTTTTGAGGCGTCTCAAAATTGTGAGGCCCATGCCTAGGCTATAATGAGGCCTGTATATCATAATTATAATAACCATTTTGGAGAATGTCCCACTTTCTCTACAAAAATACTTTTTATATTCAAAGTATAAAATTGTAGTTCTGAAAGTAAAATGAAAAAGTTCTGTAAATATCGCAATAAAATATACATTTTTTAACCTGGAAACAAGGTGTAGTTTCTAAATTTTTAAATCACAGATGCTAAGCAATTGTAAGAATAATTTTAGTTTAAAAATATGAATAAAATGAAGATTTTTTTTATTTTACGTATGATGTTTATGCATAGGCAAATTCATTTTCTTTAAACCTGGGAATGTGTTTACAAAAAGTCAATAAACATGTTTTTCCTCTAACATGCTCTTCCACTTCAAATGAGTTAAAATAAATCAACCCTTTGAGACACAAGAAATTTAAAATAATAATTTTAGCTAAGAAAAATTAATACTTCCGTAAGGAAAATATATTATTCAGTTCAAATATATTATTCAGTTCCATTTTGTCTGAAATTAAACATATTTCAATTAATATTTTTTATTGTTTGTAGAAAATATGGGAACATTGTTTTTTATGGAATTAAAATGTAAAATGCAATGTCATATCAAAGCACCAGGGAAACGAAGGTCTAACAGAATTGTACCAAGTTTTAAATGGAAATCAAGAGCAAAAGGTCTAACTTTTTGGAGAAGACCTTCATATCTGGCATCCCTTTTCATATTCTCTTCAGACTCTGAGCACTTGACAAAGCAATGGAGAGCAAAATTTGTGATTTCATCAACTCCGACGTTGTGCATGAAATTTTTCAGTGCTGAGAGCTTGTGTTTGACTTTCAATCCAAATAGCCCAGTAAAATTTCAGTGAGCTTTTTATTCAGGTAAAAGTTTTATTCCTGATCTCTTAATCATTTATAGTTATATGCATATATATATATATTTCTCTTACATGACAACAAGGAAAAATCTCATTTCTTTTTTCCTTCGGCAACAAAGAACTGAAATATCAAACCTGTAAGCTATCATTAGCATGAAAGGATAAATATTCATGCTTACAAAATTTTGAATGAAAATACTTTTTTTCACATAAATAACTGATAGCTGTAGCAAACAGAGCTATAAATTGCGAAGAATTGAAAGGTTAAAAGTGAATATTTCATATCAATAAGCAAACAGGGCCCGACTTAGCCTAATTGGGGCCCGGGATAAAAAACGTTTTGCCCCCCCCCCCCTTGTTCACTATTTCAGTAACGAAGTATTTAACTTTATGGAGGTATTTAATTTTTTCACCTCATTATACATATATAACAAGAAAATTGACTAGATCCTAAAGTAGCTGTAAAATCCCCTCCAATAGTCGGACAGAATATTGTTCTGTCCATTTTATTCATTTTCTGACAATTCCATGTCCATCATACCGAATACAGTTTTCTGATTGTTAACTTTGTAATCTAGGTGCGAAAAATTTATATCTTGCTGACATTAGGGTGGAATTAAGCTAAATTTTCTCAACTACGATGACTCACCTAAGCCAATCCGAAGCCTGTATTTTTGTAAACACATTGCATTTTGCGATATATAAAAATACAGATTTTTGATTGGCCAAATATGTCCATCATAATTGCGAAAATTTAGCTGAATTCTGTATCAGAAAATCATGGATTTGCAAAATATAGATTCTGTTCTTACGATAGATTAATTAAGAAGCTAACATAAAACTGACATATTTTACACTGTACTTATATTTTGTTTAAAAAATCTTCATTAGAGAAGGAAACCTAAATTATACTTAGTATTTGATTTGGGGGCTCCCTCTGATGTGGGGCCCGGGGCAACTGCCCTGCATGCCCCTGCCTTTGTCAGGCTCTGTAAACAAAGTGTTCTTTATGTTTTAATTATACTTATGCAAGTTCAAAAATAATAATTATAGCTTTACAGTGATAGATCTAAGTTCTGAAATCAATAATTGTGTTTTTTAACAAATCTTATAAATCTTTAATAGTAATTGGTTTTTTAAAAACATAATTATTTTTTTGTTTCTGCAAGTTTTTCTATTACATGTCATTAATTTAATTAAAACTTTTTATTTCAATAACTTATTACTGATTAAAAAATTTAATTTCTTAAAGAGGAATTAATTTTAAAGATTTTAATAAATTACTTAACTTTTTAAAATTTTTCACTAGTACACATTTCAAATGATTTTAATCTGCAGTCTTATATTAGACAGCATAGCAATCTTCAAGGGTTAGCGAGCGTCAGGGAATAGGGGGCAGCAGAGCCCACTAATTCATACAATCTATCTAAAATTCACAAATATCAATGAGTAATTAAAACTGAACTGAAATTGCAAATTTCTATAATATGTAATTTTTGATTTTTAAGTAACCAATTTTTTTTATACCCACAATTTTTTTAATTTTTAATTGACAAAAAATAAACATCACAAAATAAACATATTAGCATTGTCAAAATTATAACTTGAGGTGATTGTGCATATATTTTAAATTATTAATACAAGTAAAAAAGAAACACAAAGCCAAGTAAAAATTTTAAAACTTAATAAATAAAAATGCAGTTAAAATTTGACCAAAAAAATATTCTTAGATTTTTGCAGTTTTTCTTTATAAAGTTAATATCTTGATTTTCTAAATCAAACTCTAGTTTGAACACAAAACACAATGTATTCATAAATATCTTAACACTAGTAAGAAGATTATTTTAACTTTATCTCAATATCATTACTAACAGTCATAAATGTGCTCTTAAGTTTTTAAATTTTGTATTTTTTTTTTTTTTTTCACTAATAAAGTTCTTTTGGCCAAATAATAACGTTCTTTATTTATTGTTTAAAATCAGACCAAAAAGAAACTAAATATATAATAATGTAACCAAATGAATCAAGCACATCAAAAGTTTTTCATGTAGCTAGATAATTGGGTAATAACTGTTCTTAGATAATTATTGTCTCCTTTAAGTGCATTTCAGGTAGGGACACTAATTACAAAACGATAGTTTTTTGATAATAGAGGAAAAACTATTGCATTTCTTTAATTAAACTACTCATATTTTATAAAATTAAGTTATTATATTTTTTACAAATCAAAGTTTTTACTTGCTTTCAATTTCTTAGAAGAAAATGAGGGGGGCAGTAATTGAATTCCTTAAAGTAACACACAAATTTTTTAAGATGAAATTAAGCATATTGATCCTAAAAAATAATGGTACATTAAATTGAACTTCTTTGTAAAAAAGAGTGTTTTTTGCAAACTGGAAGTTATATTTTATCCAACTAAAGTCATCTATAATGTTTTATTGGGTCTTTTTACACTTGGAACTGTAATTACGCAAAAGTTGGAGTTACATACAAAATGATGTGTAGAATAAAATTTACAAAATATTTAAGTTGCATTTATCTCTGTAATGCTCTCAGAATATTATAAATTACTTTAAAACTTCACAAATCTATGTTGAGTACTTGTGACAGTAATGATATTTTACCCGTATTTTATTTTTTTTAAAAATGTGTCTGATGCATATTTGTTTTACTCCTTCTGAATATATTAATGAAAACGTATCTTTAAATAATGAAAATAAGCATTTAAATGAGAAATACTGCTTAAGGAGGCAAAATTTAGCGAACTGAGAAAATTACCTATAATTATAGAACTGAAACATGTGTACGTCTGTTTATATGATATTATGTGTGCTTTTTCCACTTTGTTTGGCTTATTTACTAAATTATTTATTATTTATTGTCGCAACAGGCTGAAGCAATGAGAAATAACAAGAAAGAAGTACATGTAAACATTAAAGTTACTTTATTCAAATTAGCTAAAATGTCACCTAGAAACTATCCAGTCAGCTTTTCTTTTGGGTGACAGGATTAATTAAATCAAGAGCTAACAGTTTACTAATGCAAAAGTTAAAAAGATCATAAAACAAAGGAAAAAAAGATATTCAGCATATTATTCTCTGCCCACTGAGTTAGGTTCCTCAACCTGTATTATTTTTTGACCTTGAAAAAGGAGCCTGCTGACAGAGAAAGTACATGAGACAATTAATTTTAATCTTACTAAGTCTTGGGACTTTTAATAACTTGCTGATAATTATGTATTTTTTTAATTTTGATCTTATTAAAAGTGTTTCTATTAGTTTTAAAGAAGCATAATGTTAGAAAAAAAAGAAGTCTTTAAATAAGATTTTATACCTTATTTGCAGGAACGGAGCATTCCTGTATCACACCTTCATAAGAAAAGACCACTAAGAATGAGTGTCCCTCGAGAGTTCAGCAACACATCTCTTGAAAATGAAGAAACAGTAAGCTATGTCCCCTATAGAGCGAAAAATTTTGTCCTATGTAGAACACAGGGGGCAATCAAGAAAAGTAACAACACCAATCAGTGTAAGTGTTGCTGTAAAAAGTCATTTTTATATTACTATTGCTGGGATTTAGATTTTTTTTTTTTTGCAACTTTCAGGGATGAGATTTTTCCGCTTTTTAGCGGATTTCCGCTTTTTTCACTTTTATCTCTTGAATTTCAGCTTTTTTATCAAAAATTCAGATTTTTCTAAAAATTTCACTTTTTTTAATAAGTATTCCGCTTTTTCAGAAAATTTACTAATTTATAAAGAGAAACAGAAAATTCAATCTACATAGCTACCAATCCTTTCTCATTTTTACTTATTTTAGCTATTTTCTCCCCTTTTACTCGCAGCAGATAAGATTATCCGAATTTTTTACCCGCCCTCCAGATAGATCTGATTTTTGTAGTTCAAACGATGCTGCTTCTGACAAGCCTTTTAGAGGTCCCAAGCCTGGAATCTGCTAACATCTCGATCTTATTCACACGATTTTAATATCAAACATAGCTTTTCATATTTGCGTGTTGCCATTCTTATTCACCCGATTTGAATATTGTACGTTGCGATTCTTATTTACGAGATTTTATACTCCGATATTGTGATTCGTATTTACACCTTTTTAAAAACCTATGTAGCGATTCGTATTCACGCAAGTTTAAAATTCCATGTCTTGATTTGCTCATGGGGTTTATAATATCAAACATTGATTTTCGTATTTATACGTGATTTTAAAATAAGGCATTGGGATTCGCATTCACGCATTCTAAATATTCATAATTCTTATTTATGCATTCTAAAAAATATGCATCATGATTCGTATTTACGCGATCTAAAAATTATGAATCGTGATTTGTATTTACGCTTTTTAAAAATTCTATATCCCAGTTTGTATTTTCTCATTTTCAAAATCGTATATCTACATAGTTTCATAATCATGTGATTTCAAAATCCATTCTTGTAAGAAGTAAATTATTTTTTTTTTAATTAGTTACTATAAAGGTGACTGTTTTTCCAACAACGATTATTAGTATATGAAAGTGTTACAACATCAGAGAAACTGGAAGGGAATATATTCAAAACTTACATTGTGTGCTTGCAAAGAAGAAAAAATAGGATTTGTCACAAGATGTTTGAAGATGGACTAACGACTAAATATAACAAGCATAAAAGATGTAGCAAACAAAAGCAATCACTTAAAAAGGGTATTCAATTGGTAATTTTTATTTTCACTAAATGTTAAGTATCAATGTAATCATTTATATAATAATAGATTAGTACACAATTGTATGTCAACACATTATTTATTACTTTAAACTGTCTGGAATTTATTATTAAAGGGTTGTGCTTGCGTAAAATTTACTATCGTGGAAATTCAGCTTTTTTGCCTTTTGGCTAATCTCATCCCTGAACTTTGAAAACATATTTTTAATACCATGATGTTAATAGTATAGGTAATTTCATAAAATATAATCTTACATTTTTTATTTGTCTTAGCTAATTAAAAAAAAAACTATAGGTCTAAACCCTGATAAAATTGAAATTCATAGTCTTCTGTAAAATTGTTCATTCTCTTAAAATGTTAAACAATTGCACCATTTTGTACTCAATTTTTAAATTGTATATAACATTTTATATGTTTACTTTATTTAAAAAATCTAATTAATGTTTAGTTATGAAAGTAATAATGGAAGTCTGGGGTAACAGTTTAGTTATATACAGATCTTTGTCACTTCCAAATGCTGATATATCATTTATTTATATAAATTCATATTAATAAAATGTCATAATTTTGAAGTTGCAATATTTGGAACTTTGTGACTGCCCTCTGATTATAACACTGTGTTAATGTACCTAGCAAAGAGAAAAAAATAATATTTATCATGAATAAATGTGGAAATCTAAATTTAAGTATGTGTGAATGCAAAACCTGTAAATGAGAGGGGGTGATACTCCTTTAAGCCAAAAAGATTTCATAATTTGCAAAATATGACAATTGTTCTTCGAACTTATTTTAATAGTTAAAAAAAAAAAAAAAAATCAAGATATTAAAATGTAAGTTTTTCTTCTTCTAAATTTTGAGGTTTGTTTTTTATTTTGTTTTTCTTTTTTTATTAAAGAGGCGCATTTATAACAGATGTATGAAACTTATGGAAGAAGAAATGGTACTGGAAATACTAAAATTTGCTGCTATAAAAATCATTACTGACTCATTAACAGTTTGTTGCAAATGGAGATTACATTTTTAGAATGCATATTATTCTTATTTTTATATCTTTTGTTATTACAGTCTAAGGGGGAACTTTTATCTAGCTATGTTTATATAGGTAAATTTAGGTTGTTTTTTTTTTAAATTTATTTATTTATTCTTAATTTTTTTTTTTTTTTTTTTACTTTTTTTTTTTTTTTAAGAAACTTCACAAAAAAACTTTTTACCCTCCAATTCTTTTAACACAAGATTCTTTAAAAAAAAATTTTTACATTTTTAATTTGGAATTTGAGAATTTTTTTATCAAGAAAAACTGATTTAATATATGTAAAAATCACTCTTGTCTTGCCACTAAATTCCCAAACAGAAATAAGGAATGACAAAATTTTAAAAAAAAAAGAAAAATTAAATAGCAAGTTTTCACCTAAATGAAGAGTAGCTTAAACCAAGATTGGGGATTCTTTCTAAAGAAACCTATTTCTTCTAAAAAAATAGTTCTTTGTAAAAAATTTTCTTAATTGGTTTTAAATTTTTGTTGCATTTTCAATACCAATTTTTTTTAGTAATTTTATAAATTATAATTAACTTCTAATTTTATAGCTATGTATGATAGAAAAAAAAACTGTATTAAAGATATCTATTCTGAAAAACTTTCAGAACATTTTAACTATTTTACCTACAGTATATATATAAGCAGTATATATATAATAAAAGAAAAACTTTTAATGGGAAAAAGTAAAGGTCTTCATCAGGACACATCCTTTACTATAAATAAATGCGATATTTCTGAAAAAAGAGTAATTATCCTAAGATAAATATATATACATATTAAATAAATTATTTTATTCAATATCTTTATTGAGGAATTGTTTTGAGTATTCACCACTGCATTTGGTTAAAAAAAATTAGTATGCTATTTGTAATTGTGAATACAATATGGGATGTGCAAGTAGAATTTTTGCCAATGATAATTTAGTGACTCAAAAAGACAGCCAAAGTTTTCATTTAATGATCCAAAAAGGTTACACAGTTGACAAATTTGGAAAAGTAAATTAAAAAAGAACCCAAGTTACATAAATCAATTATCACAGCGAAACATTTTTAATGTCTAAATGCTTTAGGTTTTCAATTTTGAAATATTTTTAATTGCGCAATTAAGTTGTCATTTTTTGACATTCTTGTCTTGTGACGATTCTTTTATAAACACATGGGATTTTTCAATCATTTTTCAGCAGTTATTGTTACGGAATTCTACATGGCTTTTTAAATCCTACTGTTTTTAATAGAATGGTATTCTAACACTCTTAATTTGTGATAATTATTGCTTTATAACTATATTATACTATATAGATAACTATAACTTTTGAAAAGAGTTATTTCTGTATTAGTATTTGTTCGAGTCTACTATCCTCGCCAAGGCAGCAAAAGAATTTTAAATTTGCAAAACTTTATTTTAAAAATACAGTGTAACGTCCCATATCCGGACGTCCCTTTCCCAGAAGGGTCGATTTCCCGGACACTTTTTAACAATCAAAATAAACAAACATCTCTCCATCATGCATCCGACCCATAAATCACCAGAAAGGGGAAGTGAAGATCTACCAAGACCATTGAGTGACCGTTAGTGACGCTCCTTCTTTGGAATGTAGGAAAAGGAGGGAGTTTTGTTTTCAAAAGACTGCAACTGAGTCCCCTCTCAAAAGTAAAAGAGGCATTTCCTGGAACCTTTTTATTGAAAGAAGAAATACTGTGGAAAAGGGTAAACGGGGCAAGCGTTAAGGTGGAGGGGGAGTCAAAATGGAAAATTTGAGTAGGTCTAAAAGGATACACGTCCTTGAGAAACAAAACATTCGTTCTTCCCCGTACCATGTAATATTTAGGAGGCGGGGGAAAAAGGGGGTAACATTCTTTCCTCAGCAGATTCGTTCAGTCATAGAAGAAAAAATAAAGAGAACCCGATCAGCGTGCCCGCCTTTATGCTTGATTGATAGCCAATGATTGGAGAGAAAACAATAATTTGTTACTTCCCCACCCTCAACTTAAATGATCTTCTCTTTACACTTATTTTCTTTCACAAATACGAAGGAAATGAATTTTTCTCCTCCACCTACCCACCTTAATGAATGACGGGAATTTCCCTTTCTTGCTTGAATCATTCTAGTTAAAAATGGCAGATTATTATTTTCATAAGTCAATTTTTTTTCGCTTTCTATATTTTAAGCAATAATATTTTTTTTCTAATTTTTCATATTTTATTGATTAGATATTCTAATTCTAAAACATTATTCCCCTTAAAAATAATGTTTATTTATTTTTTGCTTCTTAGATTTAGATCATTTTAAGCTTTGTTCCAGAATGACGTGAATTTCCCCTTCCTGCTTGAATCGTTCTAGTTCAAAATGGCGGATTAATATTTTCATAACTGTCAAATTTTTTCGTTTTCGATATTTTTAGCAATAATATTTTTTTTTCTAATACATATACAGTCAACTCGTGTTATAACGACCCTGTGACAGAACGACCCTGTGAAGGAGTCCCAATTCACATCCATAAAAGATAACGTTATTTTACTCTTGCTATAACGACCGTAAAAAAGGTCAACTCTTAATATAACGACCCTCTCTGAATTTGAACACAGCTCTTTTCTAACTTCCTATTGGAAACTGGGGTAGAATGGTTGACCTTGAACAAGCACACTTCCATTAAGTCATGTTAACATGTAACTTCTACAAATTAATGCACATCAAAAAATTAATGTCTTCGTCTAATGAAGCCTCGTTTATGTTCCTCGGTTTACTCTTCTTTATAATACTGCAGATTATGTACATAAAAAAAAATTCGTTTAATATACCGCAAATTATGTACATCAAAAAACTAATTCATTCGAAACTAGATTTTTTTTGTCATTCTATGTTTTTTAATCTGAACTTTAAAATAAAATTCTTAATTGTTAACAGTTGTAACTCAATTGTTAGAATGTCATTATGTTTTATTAATGTATGTATCTTATCCTTTTTTTGGTTTATAACATGTATACCACAAATAGTATATGCATGCATTATGACGTTTAAAACCATTATGTGACCGATTTTCAAAGGAAATTTGCTCATTTTGATATAGCGACCATTTGATATGACGACCAGATTGGGGCAGTCCCGATGGGGTCGTTATAACGCGAGTCAACTGTATTATGTTTGATTGATTAGATATTCTAATACTAAAACATTATTCCCCTTAAAAATAATGTTTATTTTTTGCTTCTTAGATTCAGATCGTTTATTAAATCATTTTATGCTTTGTTTACCTTGGGGGTCTATTATACGGAAAAATCTATTATACGGACTTCTGGAAGTCCCACCGATTCCGGATACGCGACTTTACACTGTATAGGGGAGAGGAAGGCTAGTGTGTACTTCGAGCTAAAGTGGATAAATTGGATAACTTTCCTATTTATAGGTTGAATCTTCTCTGTTAGATATCATAAATTGTCAACACTTCTGTGTACTTCTATGTGCAGTTGCTTAATCACACTGTTCATATTTCAGTAGAAACTTGTAAAAAGTTTTTAAGGTCCATAAGTAACTTTCAAATTTTCTCTTTACTCTTTTATTGACATATTTTATTTCCAGAATTTCATCTGAGCGTGATATGTTATAAATGATATGGTTTAACTTTTTCTCTGTATAGTTTCAATTAATCAGTGATAGGCATATACAGTCATATCAAGTTAGTGTAGACATGTGGTGGTGAAACTTGCCCTGACATCCTTTTGAGTTCATTTTTTAGCAACTTTAGTTTTTCTTTTTAAGTCACTCTGATATCTGAGAGATATAAATAAATTGGGACTTCTTGACAATGAGGGTTAACAACTTTGTGTTAATCAACTTTTTTTTAAAAATATGATAAATAAAAAACTAAAAAACAGCATTGAGCATTATGTTGGTAGAAAGGAAGTTGCTTGTACGTTTGGAGATTATAGTGTTTAATTCTTCCAAGAAAATATGGATATAGCTCTTCCAATCAGAAATCTCTAATTTTTCCTAAAAAAAGAAGAAAAAACACTTCTCGATTCTCAAGAGAAGAATTAGTTACCAAACTTCCATTGTCAGTGACTGCCAGGACTATATCACAATACAAATTTAAAGTTGACATTTCAATTTTTTTGATAAAATGAAAAAAAAATCAAAATATTAACAAATGTACCTGATATAACAAATATAGCTGATGTATAAATTAAATAATGGTTTTCAAATATTTTGATTTGCATTCTAAATGTTTTTCTTAGTATATTGAAGTGCTCTATTACAAATTACTATTTTAATTAATATATGTTAATATTTATTCTCTAATAAGGCTTAGATTATTAATTTCATTTTGACTTTAGCTATACCTTTCTGAGCCAAATGATTACTTTACAAGTTATCAAGTTTGTCCACTCTAATCATATGTAGTGGGACTAAAGTTTAACAAAATAACCTTATTTAAAAAATTATTAAGGAGCTTTTTTTTCAGTTCAGATATAAACCAAAATTCAGCAAAACGTCCAATTTATTATTAAACAATGCTTCACGAATTAAAAATTATATTTAAGTTTTTTGACAAAGTCATAAAAAATGTCCAAACTAGCTCCGTCTCCAATATATTTTGATTTGCCCTGGGGTGCTGCTAGTTATACTCTTGAAATTGGTTCCCTTATGTGATTTCTTTTTCTTCTTTTTTTATAGCTTTTCACAGGACACTGCATAGAATTTGCCATTGCTTGGCTGTTATTCTAGTATAAATACTGGTGTTGAAATCTCTTATTTTAGATTCTATCTATTTTGATTGTTTACTTTTTGGGTTGCAGGCATTAATGAGTCTCAGATTTCTTGCATGGGGAACTTTCCAATGTGTGACTGCTGATATATAGCAAATTTTCAGCAATATCAGTCATCATTGTCAAGAAGTTTAAGCAGAGTAACCAAGGTATTGGTTTAATTGCTACCAATGCTTGTTACATTTCTATCTTCTGATGAAGAGAAGGGAAACAAAATAATGAAACTTTAAGGTCGGTAAATTCTCCAGACTTTTGAGAATTATAGATGGAACACTCATTCCACATTGACTGTTATATGTATGGTTCGAAAAAAAAATGAATCTCCCTGAATAACTTTTGATCTGATGATGTACTAAGATTCAATCTTAATGTTTTAAGAAGATGATTTTAAATATGCTAATTAATCAATGCAGATGCTATTTTAAGTTAAGAAATCAGACACAAAAATGTACTTTATCTGAATAAACATAATTTTTTATGACGGATTTGAAGTTTTGATTCTCAAAATGTAAGGGGTAATTTCATTGGCAGAAAAATGGTCTCAATAGTTTGGTCAGTGAAGCGGTCTGAAGTTTCCACCCTTAATGTTAATGTTATTTTTTTCGTATTTCACTATATATCAAGAAATTTTTAAGCGAATCAAAAAGTTTTTGCACAAAATTCTGATAATTTTTGATAATTATTTATTACTTTTTCAATCAGTTTTATAATTTTTTATTATTTAATTTAATAATAGAAGGAAATTTTAAGTGTAAGATATACAATTTTTTACATCATTTTAAATAATGTAGTTTTATAAGCCAAAATACAAAATTTGAACAAAGTCAGCCAAATAATTCCTGAGAAATCGAATTTTAAAAAGTTGCATGTTTAAAATTTGATTTCTCAGGAATTATTCAACCGATTTTGCTCAAATTTTGTCATTATCATTATTGAATGCATCTTTGAATATATTTCAAGCTTGTATTTATAGAGTTTTGACCTTATGGGACCCTGTATACTAAGATTGTATGGTATTCTGTAATAATCACACTTAATACATATTTTTAGAATCATTGTAAAAAAGTATTCTCTTTAGAGGCTAGAAATTAATATTTAAGGGAGAAAATACAATAATTTTATGAAATTAAGACTGTAAAGAGTGAAACTTAAAACAGCAAAACCTGTTTTATTGCCAAAGGAAAACAAAGATTTAAAGTTAATTATAAGAGCCAGTAGTGTAGTGGGGCCAAAAAGTCCTGGCACAATTGGAAACCCAATATTTAAGTCTCAGTTTATTCTTTATTGTTTCATAAATTTTTATTTCTTTACTGAAATATGATTTGTTTTAGGCATTAGCGTATCCAGAAACTCCATATGTAGTTACTCCAGGTACTTCAATCATGGACTCTCCTGATAGTCTTGCTCAGGCAATTGCTGTTGTTATTTCGATTAATGGAGTAGCTCATTTTGTTTAGAATTAAATATGTAAGTAATAAAAATTCATTTCTCATTCATTCATTAGCATTTTACTTCATTTGTCCATTTAAATCACTAAATGTAAACCTAATTTTGCAACATTTGAACTTGGCAGCTATTTTAATGTGCTTCATTGAACTGCATCAGTGTATACAAGCTAATAGCAGGCAAACCACTTATTTCTAAGATGTATAACGGGAACAGAATTTGTATTTCTTACTTGGATAGAAGTGTTATTTCACATTAAAGTGAAAAAGGTAATTTTGAGAAATCCTTAATATATATTAGTTGCATTCCAAAAGTTCCAATATTACGCATTGTATGGTTTATTCACAACCATACAGTATAAAAATAGGGGGGAAGCGATTTTTTTTTTATAAATGTTAAAATAACTACTGGAATCAGTTTTATGCTACTATTTTTATTAATATTTAAAAGGTATTACTCTGTTTCATTCAATCTGTGGTTCACTTCTGTTACCTTTATTTATTACTCCAAAGGGTGCTGTTGCTATAATTTTTCCGACGCTATCACACATTTTTACTTTTCATTTAGGCAATCCTTACCTTCCCTAAATAATATTGTTAATTACTTGAAAGGGATTGTAACTCACTTATATTTAAATTAATTGTAAATTGTTTGAACGTTGTTTGTCACTGGTGAGCATTTTATTTTTAAGTTGTGTAAAGTGACAATAAATTTGCAATAATTTTTTTTTTCAATACTTGATATTGCCCCAAAATACTGATGTTCATGAAAATGTTAAAATCTACTTTCTTAAAATTAAAACTTCCCTCATATTGCATGAATGTTTTTTATTTGTTAATGCCAAATTATTTCTTTTAACATTTTTTAATATGTTGAATAATTTTTATTCACTTCAGTTTATAATTAGAGAAATATATGTTGGAAAAGTAGAGAAAAATCCTTTTTCTTATAATTAAAACTCATCGTTTTTAAATTCGCAAAAAAACATTGGTTTTGTTGGTCTTAGATAATTATCAATACTATATGACCATTACTGATCATGTAATTAGATTGTATGATGCTATCCCATCTGAAAATAAGATGGCTGTAAGTATGTGTAAAACTCTTATGAATGCTCCTATATCTCAATTTGGTTCTTTTGTTACAATAATTACAGATCAAGAACAAAATTTAGAGACAAATTTATTTCATGAACTTAATAATATGCTTAATTAATACATAATGCTAGCTATCATTAAAAGTCAAACAAAATTATTGAGTATTTTCATCATGGCTAATAACACACATCAGTGGTCAGACATTTTACCTGTAGTGTTACTTTGCATATGTTCAGTTATTAAGACTGACCCAAATGCTTCATCAGATACTTTTGACTACGTGAATGATGTATCATTGCTGACAGACAATAATATTTCATAGCTAAAATATATGATGAACAATCTCAGTACTATTTCGGCATGGGAAACAATCGGTTTACATTAATTTACCTTTGTAAACTATATGAGTAGTGTCAAACTACTATTGACTTCACCATACACTGGATCGAACCTGGTAATAGAAAGATAGGGAGTCATCTCACAGAAAATGAGAACTAGGAATAAAAAGAAATTATCTTTTGTTTCCTTGTACTTAGTACATACTCTTGTATAAAACGATATTCCATCGCCCTTAATAGTGAGAATTCTAACTATAGGTTCGAGTTTTATTCTACTGAAATCATTTAACACTGCTTTTCAGCTACTGACCTTGACTTCTAAGAATCATTCTACCTTTCGAAAAATTCTAATCATTTAGTTAATCATCTTTCTAGTGTCCCATTTTTTCTAATGTTTAGAAGTCTATTTTGATTCAATTTCTACATTTTGTGCACCTGGAATATTCTCCCTACTCCACTCAATACCTACCTGTTTCCTATCGCCTTTTTTATTATCATGTTTAAGCTTGTTCCCCTTCCTCTATTGGCAGGGCTGGAAGTCGAAAAAATAAATTTCAGGAAGTCACAACTATACGTAACTGGATATCTAATTCATCCAGAATTTACTTTCTACATACATATATAAAATTATATTTACAGATTTCTGGCAAGCAAATTTAGTAAATAAATTTAAAAATCTAATACTTACATAGTGCAAAATGCATAGATTCTCAGCTACTTGAACCACCCAACTGAAACATCTGCTCCTACACCCCAGAACTTAAAATCAAGAAAACTAAAATGGGAACAGTTGGTCTTCACCTTCTATAAGCAGTCACGCCAAGTTTAGTTTTATATTAAGAAAAATATTAAAACACTGCTTTTTCTTTTTAATATAGGATAGGTTTGCATATATTACTTCAAAACTGAAATTAGAAACTGGAATGACATTTTTTTTTATTTCAAAAATTTCCTAGCGAACAGTTTTTTTGACACAGCAATTATGCATTCATTTGCCATGTCAACCATAGTTTGAGATACTTTAAAGTCCTTCATATCACATTTCGATATGGACTGCTTTCATTTTTCATTTGCTTCTCCTGGCAAACAATGTGCCTAACTCTCTTCTTAAACTAAACAATTTTCATTCTTAGTCAGCTCAACCAACTTGACTTCCACTTCATCTTTTTCTTTTTTGGCATTTTCTCTTTGTTCCTCTTCCAAATTTTGCTTCTTTTGAGCTTCCAAGTTAGCTATTTGTTTTATTTCTTCTTAATCAGGGTTAATCAGGGATTTTGAAATGTGTTCAATGTGTTAACTTCATTATTATGACAGGTTAGTATTGTTATCCTATTTGTTTTTTAATTTTTATAAGAAGGATCATTAATTTGTTATCATACAAAATCAGAATTTTGCATTTAGTTTTACTGCTAATAAATAAAATTTAGTTCCAGATTTCATGAATTATGAATTAACCTCATGATTCGCATTAAACTGATTCTTGATTTATGGATCGGAATTCGTATAAAATGTTCTACGAATTGGGATTCAAATGAAAGTGATTAATGAATCATATATCAATCGTTGCTTTAAATTGATTTGAAAATTGCTCATCAGGATTCATATTAAGATATTTTATAAATCACACATCATAATTTCAATTAAATTAATTTCTAAATCATGTAACGTGATACATATTTGAGTAATTTCGGAATCGTGCATCACAATTCTCAATCAAGTAGTTTATATGGTATTAGAAGGATTTAAGAATTACGCATCGCGATTCGTATAAAGGAAACTTAAGAATTAACGCTTTCAAATCTCATCAAAATGATTTATGAATCACACAAAGTTGTTCTAAATTAAGAAACTTTCAAGTCCCAAATTACAGTTTCCTTTATAGTGATCACTATTCACATGAAAATTACTAGCTAATCACGCAACAGAATTCCCATTAAAGTGATTTATCTCTCATTGTGATCTATGTCTTGTTAGTTCCTGCGTTTTGTTACATTTGCTATTCATATTGTTCTAATTTAAGAAACATACACCACAATTCAATTTCAATTTACAAATAGCACATTATGATACGTGATTTGCGCAATTTCGAGACTTACTTTACCTTTCGTATAAATTTGATTTACATATAATGTATTTAAATTTGCACAAATGGGATTTTTAAAAATTGCACATGTTCATAAAATTTTGAAAATCATGCTTAGCATTTTATGGATCTATTTTAAAGAAAATAAAGCTTCGTAAGTCTTAGTTAGTTATCTGTAAAATATTGTTCTACATTAGATTTTATTGTGTTCAAAATACATTGCTGATATTCTGAAGTAACAAAATCGATAATGTGTTATTAAAATTGAAACAGATGTGCTAATAGGATATATTTCGATATTTTATCTAATTACATACATTTCCTGTTACCTAAAATTTGGATCTAGCATATTAAAAAAAGTATTTATATTTTAATAACCATACAATTACATAAACTTTATCAATTGTTTAGTGTGCTTGTTTAATGTAATATCATTTTTTATTAATTCTAATTTACTTTATAAAATTTTTCATGAAAAGTTTCACTGATGCTAGTTTTTATGTGCTCGCTAGTATCCATGTCAATTGGAATTTTTCAAAGTGATTTAAAGCAACAATATAACTATCAACCATTTGCATTAGTAGCTGATAAATTAAATTATTATTAATATTATTATTTTATCAATTAAGCATTGTGCTTTGAAAATATACAATTTCAGCTTTGACGTAATTATAAAATCTGGTTGACATGTACTTTAGTACGTATATTAACTGTACTGAATGGGTCCTTGAATAATTTGATTTTAAGTCATTGAAAAGTCCTTGAATTTTTTTTTTCCGAAAATTTAGTGGGAACCCTGTTTATGTGCAGCATATGCACTATGTGATTTTTTAACACTATCAATAAGATCTTTTGATAATTGAATATCCTTGCTATAGTTTTATATCAGTAATATGTTCTTTAAGAAGCCTTATAGAGCAGATACTGGTTTCTGAAATAGAAGGTTTGTTTGCTGTGATAATTGTATTGTTAATAGAAAAATCACGCTCTGGAACTGTATTTCTGTTAAAAGTGATTATGATAAAAGTGATTATGAACTGTATTATGATAAAAGTGAAGCAAGATTTGGCAAAAAAAAACTAAGATTTGGATATTTTCAAGTGCTGGCAGCAACTTTAACTTTGATGACATCATTCCAATATTTACATATATCTTGATCATCATCATCATAAGTATTTGTAAATTTATCACAAACATCATTCTCGATTCTGCATTAATTGCATCATAAATGTAGTTAGTTTTGGGTATCTTAATTAAGTGTTGCACTAAGCAACTTACTGCAACTTTTAAAAACAATTTATCATACAATACAGGGTGAATGCATAGCAAGTTTCTTAATGAATTTGAAATACATTTGAAATGGGTACTTTATTTTTCAAATACTTGCAAGTTTCCATGTAGCAACTTCTCACAATAAGAATACATAATATTTCGTGCAAGTTCATTTTATTTGAAATATAGCACATGGATTAAAGGTGTATGTTTTTGCAATAACAGTTAATAAGGCAGAAAACATAAAGCAAAAAAGCTAGTAAAGTGTAAATATATGAAAGTCATAAGATCTTTTAAAAATGTATGGATATTACGATATCTTTCACCTAGTTTTTAATCATCATTGCTCTTAACAAGATTTTCTAAACAGTATTCTTTCAGTGCTGGATATTGCTCAATAAATCTCTCACAAGCAGGTGCTAAAGTTAGCCATCTATAGCTCATGTGTTTTAAAATTCTATTGTCAGCTTCATTACCAAATAAAACATCAACTTGAATATTATAAAAATCCTCTACTGGCAGCAGACAAAAAAGAGAAGAAAAAAAACGCAATCAAACCTTCTACATGTCAATCTAATTTACTTAATCTTTTTTTTTATAGCATTATTCATAATATGTAAGGGACAGGCTCTTATATCAATCAAATTATTATGATTCAAAGAATCTAAATGACAGTTGAATTTCTTCAAAAATCATAAATTAACACTTGTGTCATCTAATGAACATAGTAATAAGCATTTATGATTGCTCAAATTATAGCTATCAATGAAATTCATAACAATATCAAATATCTTTACAGCTTCTAAATGACCAACGAATTCTGAATCACAATATGATGTAATAAGTCATTCAAATTTCTCAGACTAATATGAAATATGAATATCCAGCTGCTATTTGAGATTGTCTAGTGGTTTCGTCAAAATGTAGAGTAAAAAAAGACTAACCAATAGATTGGAACATTTTTTTCTTCTAAAATATGGTGCAAGTTCAAATTTTGTTATGTACTCAGCTTTATTTCTGAGACCGTAACATTTTTTGCTATTGTTGAATCATCAAATGATTTGGCACAAATCTCTACTAAGTCCCCCAAATTTTAAAATGGGTAATTGCACTTAATTGCATGCATCATTAATAAAATTTCAGATTTTGCCACTTTCTCTTTTATATTTGATGGTACCCATATTCTTCCTTTCGATTACCATGGTAATTTTAAGATTGAAGAACTTCCGTCGAATGTCAGTTGATTTAATTTACTTTTCATCAACTTCTTCTTATGCTTGTCCCCACTCGCATATGAGTTCAATTGGTAAAAACCCATGCTTGCAACGCTTAACAATCTGTTGCAAATGACACAAAAGGCCGAATAATCATCACATCGTTTGCACCAACTACTAATTTCGTCTCCGTTTTCATCTGTTTTTTCCATCAAAAATCCAAGATTAATTAAATTTAGTTTTCTGTCTCATCAAGAGAAAAATACAGCTATCCTAAACATCTAATATAAAATTCCCATAGTTCAACAGAGAACAACACGTGCACCTATTCTACAACACAATCAAAATGAACACGAGATACCATTACCACAACCCTTGCTTTTTCTCCTCACTACATCTACGGCCAGCAATTCGGGGAAATCAGTTCTGCTTCTCTCTTTGAATTATGCTATGAGGAGGAGAAGGGGAAATTTCACCTTTTTCTCCCTCAGAAAGCGCTTCTGTCGCCAACAATGGGAACAAACTAATACCATACTAGGCACGTTATGAAGTTTTGGCACTTATTTATTTTCTTTAATGAATATGTCAGTATTGTTTCGATAATAGCAAACACAAATTCAAAACTTTCTTTTCTCTTTGAATTCTCATCCCCATCAGAGATGCAACCAATAGCATCACGAATATCACTCAACTGAATTTTTTCTAATGAAAAAATAAAAACTGCTGTTTTTAAATAATATACTTTAACAGAATTCTTTGTTTTTCACAACACCTGATTTCCATAACATCATTTGATCAGTTTACATTTAGCATATAATGTTAATGTTTGACATAATATACCTGATTTTAGCTTTAGTGCCATTGACTTTATATTCAATCAAACATCAGTGAAGCTTAGTTTTTGCCCTACTAGTATCATTCATTTTTTTATCAATATTTTGCATTTTTACCCCTTTTATTGTTGAGATATTTGGCAAGTTTGTGCAAACATTCTCTTGGGAAGAGAAAACCAGTTAATTTTGCTTGAAACAACCAGTGTTTATCCTAATTTGAGTTTTATTATTGACAGATAAAGTATTAAAATTAAATTTTAGTTGAGTGGTTACATTGATGGAAATTTTAGGTGAAATGTTTGTAAAAAATGTATTAATAAAGCATTTAGAAGTGTTTATTTGTAAAGCATCTTATTATTTAATTTAATGGTTTCCTTTTGATTAAAAAATGTTCTTTTAATGTATCCCAATTTTCTTTTTATTTCGTTTACTAAAGAGCTTTGTCGTACCCCACTGATATTTCCTTCTGTTTACAATTTATTTATGTCAGGCTTAATTTATAACATCAAGGGTTTTTTAATATTATTCTCCTTTATATCCTTTTTATAGCTTTTTAATTTTATAATAATAGCCTGATAGCCTTTTTTTACTAATCACCTGTATTTTAAATTACATTATAGAAATATGAGTGTTTCCTAATGTTTCTTCATGCTGCTTGTTGGAGAATGAATACTGCTTCAATAGGATGTTAAATTACTTGTTAAACAAAAATAAATTTGCTTTATGAACTGATGAGAATTTTCTTTTTTTTAAGATGTGGTAGAACTTAAAAAATATAAATCTTTTTGTTAACATGCATAAATCTCCTGTTGATTGATGAAATTATAATGTATGAATTGTTAGTGATTTTAAAAAAATTCTTATTTTTTATTGTTGACAATGACACATGATCCATTACATTTAATGTCTTAGGTACTGAATTTGATTGTAATACAGTACAGTACCTCTTATCCGGAAATCAGAAAACCGGAACGAAATTCAATACATCTTCCCGCCATTTTTATAAAAAAAAATTTCCTCAGAAGATTTCAATATTCTTCTTTCTTTTTTAAAAGATGTTAACCATCATTTTAGAAATAATCATTAGTTCCCTACACTGTCAAAAGAAGTAAGAGTTTTTTTAAATTATTCTAATTATGTATATATATTTTTTAGTTGAGTTTGACAGTAAAAAAAACTGCTTTTTGTAGCTATTCCAAAAACCGGAAAAATCAGTTATCCGGAATAGCGATGGTCCCGATCGTTCCGGATAATCGGTTCTCTACAGTATTATGTTATTGATAATTTATATAATATATTTTTATTTATATATTATAATTTATATTATATGTTTTTTATTTAAAAGTTATATTTACTATGAATTTAAAATTCTCATGGGTAAAAATTTTTATTTTAATTGTACCATTCACTTGCTCAAATTTGATGAATCTGTAGAACTTTTAATGTTGAGAATGAAAATCTTATTCAGTATTCAAGTATTAAATTTGTAATGAAATTCTAATATCCATCTTATTAAATAGCAGATATTGCATAAATTTGTTCTATTGTCTTAAACTCTCCATTAATATTACAACTGTGATTAAACCTTTAATTTGCCCTCTGTAGTTATCTTTTTATAAAATATACAATCCTAAAACTCAGTTAAAAGACATTTTTTTAGACAACCTTCTGTACTGCTACCCCTTAATTTGAAAATTATATTACAAATTTAATGCATTGATATATTTTAAAAAGTTGAGCAATAAATCTACTATTTCAAAACAATAATGCTTAGTATATAATTGTAAAAAGCTTGAAAATATAAGTCACTTATTGTGTTGTATTAACTATACGCATAATGAACAAATTATTACTAACCCTAATCCACGCACATCCTGTGAAAAAAATTTTATTAGCCAAAAATAATGGCAGAACTAAGCTATTTTTGGCTTATAAAAGTTTCATGTGTCGTGATTACTGTAATTTTCCTTCAGTGATGATTGAAACAATTTGCAGGTTTCCCAACAGTGCCATAAATGAAACCATGATGTTTTGCAAAAATTTAAATGTAGCCTCAAGTCCTACCCTGGTGTGTGTAGATTAGGCTTATTATAATTTTGATGTTTTGAATCTTATTCAAAATGTGATTTCATGTTGCTTCTTTGTAGCAAGATAAGTTAAATTTAAAGTTTTTATTGTGGAAACAAATAAAAACATTTGGATAATAATATGTTTTGAGTTTTTAAATTAATTACAAACATTTTATTTTCTTTCTTTTAGCTCTCTTCTGTGATTTATATATACCTGATAATGCAATATTTTATATGCTTTAGTTTAAGTGCTTTATTCATTATAGTAAAAAGCATTCATTTATATGTAATTTTTATATTTAAGCTATTCCATGTACATTTCTTTTTCTTTCAATTACAAAACAAATTATTTTCTCCCTTCTTTTTGCTGTTAGATTTTAGGTTCTCCTGTTAATACAAATTGGGAACATTTTAAGTTAATTACTCAACCTATTTCATATTAACTAAAGTTAATATTGATGGCTTTTAAATTATCTAGATATGATTGTAATGATATGTGTAATTAACTGTAAATAAACATGTAAAATAGTGTATAAATTATAATGATAAGTGATAATGATTTTTCACGAGTAAAATTTTACTGTTATATTTCTTCATTATAATAATGTATATAATTCTAAAATAATTTTGTATGCAATTTGAATGATGGTGTAATATATTTATATTTCAACTTAAATATTTATTTTTATAGTAATGTGTAGTAGGCAAAATAAAAAATGGCCACCCTGAATAACTTTTGATCTTAGGATCAGATCTTCACACTCTAGGACTCAATCTTAATGATTAATTACTGCCGACGATATTTTAAGTTATGAAATCAGACACAAAAACTTACTTTCTCTGAATAAAAATACTTTTTTTTCGACGGATTTGGACTTAATGTTAATTTTACTCTTTGCATATTTCAACATATCTGAAAAACTTTTTAATCGAATTGAAAAAATTTTGCACACAATTATAAAATCTGTTTATCCAAAGATATTCCCATGCACAAAATAACCTTTAGTAAATATTTATTATTTTATTTAATTAAAGTCAAAAAACTTTTGAATTGCAAGGAATACATTTTTTACATCATTTTTTAAAGAATTTAATTTTGGGTGAAAAAATACGAAAATTGACCGAGATAGGTTAAAAAGCTCCTGAGAAATTGAATTTTGAAAGAGTCATATTTTTAGAACGCGATTTCTCACCAACTATTCAGCTAATTTTGCTGAAATTTTGTGTTTTGCCATTGTAAAAAATTGTTTACTTTACAATTCAAAAGTTTTTCAACTACTGTTAAATAAAATGATAAAAAATAGTAGATATTTACTGAAAGTTAAATTTTGCGTGGAACTATATTCTGATAAATGAATTTTATTATTGTATGCAAAAAAATTTCAATTCGCTGAAAAAGTTCTCAAGATATGACAAAATAGGCAAACTGTAAAATTAACATGAAAGGGTCCAAACTAGGGACCAGTTTGGGAAATATGGTCAGTCCAAACTATGGACTAACCATATTTCCCAAATTGCGGCTACACCCCTATATTCTGGTGGTCAGAAATTTGAATCCATAAAGAAAGGGTTTTGTTTATTCAGAGAAAGGGCATTTTGTGTCTGATTTTGTAACTTAAAATATCGTCTGCACTAATTAATTAGCATATACTTTAAACCCAAAAAGATTATTTTTATGACTGGAATTATTTAAGTAATTATATTAACTTTCTAATTTCTTTAAATTTTTTACTGGATTTCATAAGATTTTTAATTTAGCTTTCAGGCAAAACCTTTTGAGTGTTATAAATTTCTACAACTATAAACAAAACATTGTTTAGTGTACTACTTTAATTAACGTAAAATGAACTGAATTACTAATAAAATTAAAAGATTACATTTAGTATCCGTCATGCTTGCCTTGTAGTAGAAGGCAGTTATAACTGTGTATTACATTTCATTTTTAATTTCAAATGTCTCAAAAGTTTTTAAACCTACCAAATAATAATATATTTTAGGTTCAAAAGTACCATTAGTATATGAAATTCTAGCTTTAGAATTTTAAGACTAATTGATTCTGAAGAGGGATAGTGCCTCCATTACCTACAGATGCCTTTTGGAGTTTGTGGCTCTTCTGCTAATGAGTTATTTTTATTAAGATTTTGTTAATCTGTCAGTTTTCATAGTTTTCTTTTTATTTTTTTGTTTTCTTAATTAAAGAAATTGAACAGCTCTCAGTTCATTTCTATATTCATTTCAAAATTAAGGGGAGAAAAAAACACAAAAATCAATAAAAAGTACTGAAGAATCAGAGAGATTGGAAATAGACATCTCTGAAAAAGTTGCTCTAAATGAATTAAAAGTTACAGAGTTTAAATTCATTTATTTCATAATTAAAATGAATCAGTGTGGCCAAAAACCAGGAGAGTCAAGGATAAATAACTAAATGTTCTTCTTCTTTGTCAGCGCAACAGCCCCTTACAGGCCATGGCTGCCTCAGCAGCTGACAAACATCAGAGCCTCCTATTCATGGCAACTCCCTTCCAATTTCTAATCTTTAGGGTTTTCAAATCATTTTTGATGTCGTTGAGCCATCTAGTAGGGTGTCTGCCTCTGGGGCGTGACCCCTCGGGGTTCTTAAAAGTAACTATTCTCATGGAGCTATTTTCAGAGCTTCTCCATAGATGGCCCAGCCATCTCAGCCTATTGTTGGTAGGTAATTAGTAAACGTTTTTTTTTATATTCCATTTTGCTTCAGTTTGTATCAATTTTTGAAAATATTTTTAAAAAAGATAATTTAGTATTCAATACCTAATATTGCTCTTTCAAAAATATTAGTCATCATTATTAAGATAACGGTATTTTATAATTGACAATTATGCTAACTGCTTGTAAATGTTTTTCACAGTGTTTACCACTTACTTTGCAATTACTTTTATAATCAACTTTGATATATCACAAATAGCTGCACTTTACCAGAATCCTTTTTCATATGTTGTTTGTCTATGCTTGCTATAATTAAAAAAGAAAAACATTTATTATCTACTTGAATAGCATATAAAAATGTTTTGTAATGAATCTGTTTTTGAAAAATGCAGATTTGAAAAATTCATCATATAATTAGTTTTTGTTTTAAAAATCAGAAAAAAATTTTTATGAAACTGCTTTGGAAAAATCAGAAAACTTTTTTCTGAGTGATTGTGGCCACCTTGTAAATATATCTGGCTAGCTTATACATATAAGAAATATCATTTATTTTAGTCTTGTCACAGCAGAAATTCTGAGATACTATATAAATGCTAGCAGAACTGAATAATGCCGTTCAGCTTACAAGAAATAATAAAAAAAATTCTCAGATTTGCTTCCATATTTAATGGCTCAAATTTGTGTTATTTTAAATTTACGTTTTTACTCTAAGAATCTTTATCGAATTTCATGTCTGAATCCAATAACCACAATTTTAAACACTAAAACTTTGCACATTCAATAACTAAAGTACAGAAGTTAAAGAAAATTTACTGTTTTTTATATTGTTATTTCACTTACATTTATTTTATTCCACGTCTTTTTTAGCTGAAAACTGAAGTTGAACTTAAGTTTGGATTAAAATTCAAAATATTGTTGATCAACTAAAGCTGGCTTTGAAAAAATGTTTTATTTCCTATCAGTTCTTGAAACAGCTTGGAAAAGGAAAAAGCTCTGACCATTAAAAGGACTTCCTTGGACTACTATCAAAATGCAACTATTCAATTTACTGTTTAAATTTGCTTGTAGTTAAAAACGTTTCTATTTCTTTTTCAACAGAAAAGATTGAGATTTGTTGTTATTGTAATCAGCAAAACAAAACACCCATCACCCTTATAACTTTAGAAAGATTTGTTGGATTTTTATTCTGCAAAGTGCTTTGGTAATATTTTAAAGAAATCTCTTAATAGCAGTTAACTGTAACTGTGGTAGAACATGCTCATTTGATCAAACACCCAAATTATTGGGGTAGATAAAGTTTTCTGGCTTTTATAGTTTTACTGCTATGGCAGTTCAAAAATTTGTTACTCTGTTATTTTAATGGGTCATATTTTGATTTTGGTTAAACAACAATAATTCTTTCAGAAAAAGTTATATGCCCTTAACTCAAAAATGCTATATAAAAGAGAATTTTGATGAATTTAATGAAAAAAATTTAAATTGTAAAATATAAAAATTTTTATGTATTCTGATTTTTTAAAACCTAAATTTACATCAATTGATCAATAAAAAAGTGCTTAAAAACTAATTAAAAAAATAAATTATAGAAAGGTAATGAAATTACCCCCCATTTTGAGATGAAATGATTTTTCATATTATACGTCATACGCATAATTGCAGTACTTTATATTATATGTCAATTGAGTTAACCTATAAATGAAAGAATCAATCCTTTCTTTAATCATTTATTCCTATGAAATAAAGAAAGGCTCATATTTTTAAGAATTTTGTCGATAGAAAACTGATAGTCACCTTTTTTCAATTTAATATTTTTCCTTTTCTTTAAATTAAGTGTTACAGTTTTGGAATTTACTTCCAACCGTCTTCATTAGTAATCTAGTAACACATTCATTGAAAGCTTTTATTTTATTTTCCATTAAAACGTTTTATAGTGCTACTGCTTTTAAGGAGGATTAGGTTTGAGGAGGATTACGTTTAAGAGGATTACGTTTAAGATGATTATGACATAGATCTGGGAAAACAGTTAAAAAGTGGAACAATTATATTTTTACTATAACATTCTTCTTAATTCAGGATCAGCCGTTTTATTTTAGTATTTTAGATTAAATGCTTATAAAATATTGAAGAAAACTCTGTAACAAAACTAAATTCTTTTTTTTTTTGCTATGTAGCTGTCGACTGTCACTTTTGTTGATGAAAGGACTGTATCCTTCAGAATTTATAAATTAATAAAACATATAAATAATCTGATAAATATGTTTATAAATGAGTGCAAAAATAAATCAATTTCTGCCATATTTACGAAATGTAGTTGCATAAATACTGTAGACAAATATCTTCTCTTCTATAGACAGTATCTTCTGTAGACAAATATCTGCTAAGAGTGTAAAAATTAGTAATTATATGCATTCTTTGTATTAAAAGAAGTTCAAATCTTTTAAGTACAATATTCAATTGCTTCTAAATATGTTTAATAATTTTGAAGGTTATAAAAAATTTGCTAATGCTTCAAAAAAATTTATTGAAAGTACAATGCCAACTTTCATTTTAGCTTTCATTTAGTGCACATTCCACGTAAAAAAAAATAATAAAAAACTTCTCTAATTTTATGTATGGTAAGAATTTATAATATTAATAATAACAATTATTATTCTGAATCTACCACTTTTACTAGAAAGCAGTTTAAAAATCTAATATCCATTTGAATAAACATCAGCAAATCAGATATCAAGTTTTTTATTATTAATGTCTTAAATTTAAAATTAGCACTTTTTAAGAGGCTTATGAGTTATTTAAACTTCTGTAGATAGAAATTTATATTATTCTCAAAATTAATTAAATGAAGAAAAATATAGGAAAAGCACCCATCAAAACTAAACTCACATTAATAAACTATTTTTTTTTTTTAGTCAAAATATGTAACAAGCCTTTCTAAGGGCATGGTAAGTATACTTACCACCAATTTTAAAAGTTCATGATAGACTATTTTACCATTTTTAATTTTGGTTTCCATCCGTTAATAACTTCAGCTTTGATGAAGTACGTTTGAATAAAATTGGTGCCTTAGCTTATTTGATAAAATTAATTTTATCTAATAAGCTAAATGAGTTTCTTTTGATTATATCAACTTCAATTTCAAAATATTTTAATTCACCTTTGCTCGAAATAAATGCCACATTTAAGGGTTAAAATAAATTCCAATTGTATGTTGCACATTAACTCACAAATTTCAATACTGAAGATGCTCCATGTATAAAAGTGTTATATAATACTTTAAAGAATGCTTCCATTATAACAGTGGTTATATGTTTACATTTAAACTAAGTGAACACTTTAAATTATAAAACAAGAATGTGCACAATTCTTTATATGCATGAAGGTTTTTATTATAAATATTTTATGGTGAATTTTTACACATGGGTTGACAAATTTTCACAATGAATAACGTGGAAAATATTGCTACCACTTTTTATTTATTTTTTATTTGGGGTAACATTTACTTCACTATACAAAATAATAAGCTTATGCAACAAATTACTTGAAAACAGCATGCTTCCTAAATTGATGCTATTAATGCCAAATATTGGCAACATTCTACTTTTTAAGTCAATATTTCATTTATCTTTCTGGCCTTTTTACTAATCAGAAATTTATGAAATTTAGTTCCAAGGGTTATTTTTGCGCACTAAATCGACTGCAATAAAAAATTATTATGTTTCTTCAGAAAAATAGTGTTTTTCTGCAAAATAAGCATATTCTGCCTTGGTTTTAGATAACTGATACATGTAATAGAGATTTCCTTGAGTAATTGCCATAGCACTTTGCAGAATGAAAATCCGTTCAAAAGTTATGAAGGTGATTCCTTTATTGTACATAGCTTATCTTACAAATAAGTGGGATTAGGAATTTTAAGGATGTCTAAATTTTGCTGTATATTCACTTCTTTGTATTGCTTTGTTGTTTTGTGGCCACTTAGAAATTTTTTTTCTTTTTTAATAAAAAAAATTCCAAACATGAAGCCTAATTTCTTGTACATGTACTCTTATACAGTGAGACCAAGCAAATTGACTCATATTTTCAAGAACCAATTATAATTTTTAAAATTAAAGAGAATTAAAATCTTTGTTCCCTGACCACCTGTCTATCTTGTATATCTTTTATTGACATGTTAAATTCGTCTAAGATTGTTATTAAATACAGTTCTAATTCTTTCATAGAGTGACTAAAAGAGAATTTTTCAAAAAAGTTTCTATATTATGTATTAAAATTTTTTCTAAATTGGTAAAATAATATTTAAATTATCTAAACTTTCTTGTAAGTTGGCCAGACGGGACACTATTGTAGGTTTTTGTAATAATAAGGTTGGTAAATATGACTAAATAAATTAAACTCTGAAATATAATGTTTCCTTACTGCAAATAAGTTTTTGTTTGTTGTTATTTTAAGAAATTATTTGCTAAGAATAACTGATATGCTTAGCTTACAAAATATGCATACCTGTTTTTCTTCTAAAAAGTTTAATGTTAAAACTAAGTAACAAGTTACAATTCATTCTATAATTTACCTCATTTCTTAAGATGTATGGATGCTTTGCAGAATAAAAATTTTTAAGTAATTTTTAAAGAAATCAATTTTATTTATTTTTATTTGGATTGATAATATATAAAAAATATTCGAATAATATGGTATAACTAAAAATAACATAATATTAGAAATGATTAAAAAAACACTGGCTCATCCCCCCTGAAGTTGATCATTAAAGTAAAAATTCACCAAATCTTAAAATGGTCACATTGCCAGTTTTTCCTCTGTTGTTTTATATGAGGTATTCCATGAAAACTTTTTTATTTTAATAAATAAATTATGTTTATTTCTTCTACGATTCTTTATCAAAATAATGATATTTATATTTTTTTCATACATTTTTAAATTTTGATATTGTAGTTTTCTTACAAGAAGATTTTAGAAAATAAAACTGTTTTCATACATTATAATTGTGCCTATGTCTAACATTTGAATTTTTCAAATTCTCTTTTTTTATAATAGTTTATTTCTGTATTTCTAGAATATCAAATTTTAAAAAAACTCAATTTTATCCTGAATAATTTCAGTTTTTAATGTAAACTAATATTTTTTAGATATTTCTGTTTGTTTTATGCTTTATTGTAAAATTAAAAATGATGCATTTTTAAATGTTTCCAATAAGACTGAAACTTGCTCAAAGATTGAGCAAAATATCACAACTGTACTAATTATTTAATACTTTTGTAATGTTCTTCTTGTCACTGTTTTGTATATTGTCCTTCAAGCTAACCGTAGGTTTATATTCCAAAATATTTTCAATGCATCAAATTGTACACTTGTATGTTTAAAATATATAAATATTTCCAAATTAAAATATTCTGAGAAAATGTAAGTAACATGAATTTTTTGTCATTAACATATATTTGTAGCATTAAACATAAATTATCATATCATGGGTACACTATAAAAATTTATGGAACAAAAGCTTTATCTGTTCAAAAACATTGCAGTTTCAAAAAATCACTATAGGAAAATAACAAACTAGTTTTCTATTAATCAATTATATATTAGAAAATGTATTAGGTTTGTCTCTATTTACAGGGCTGCCATCTTTCTACTCTTTGTGGACAAACTTTTTCTAGTGGTAGCAAATTTTACATTTTAATGGGTGATTCTTAGTTTAGTAATTTGATTTAAAATTGTTTTCCACGCCACTATATTTTATTTTAAATCCGTCACTGAACAGCCGACCCAATTTTGGGTTTACAACTACTAATCTTCAACTCCGTAGCCTTGTAATTTTGAACCAATCCAGAAGACAAGGAAACTCCTGGATCAGTACCCCCAGAGGTATTGATTTGTTATGGAAACATGGAGGACTTTGCAACTCGACAGATTTAACGTGTATCAGTCACCATTTACTACACAGGGAGTCTTCTGTCGGCAGGGATCGAACTCTTGGACATGGGCCCAGTACCCTACCAACCAGGCTATCCCGGCCTTCCGCACCACTATTTGTGATTATTCGAAAATGCATATAAAAAACCATTTTGATCAGTTCTCTTGGGGAAAATTTTTTAAAATGTTGGCAAAATGTGGAAAGATTTTTTTTTATTGTCTACCATTCTATAAAATATTTCACAAACATGTTGTAGTTGGCAGCCATGTATTTATATAAGTGAAGCTTAAAGTTCAAGTTTTTATTTAATATCTAATCAAAAACAAAGTTTTGAGATAATAAGAAAAAAAACAGATTGCAAATAATGAATAATAAGTTCAAATCCATTTTGAAAATCTTCTAAATTTTGACCGCAAAATCATTGAACTCCTGTGTTATAAGCAGAAATTTATTTCTTTATTTCCCAAACTTTTGATTTTAAATTAACAAAAAAAAATTAAAAGCCTACAATCAATTTTAACAGCTGAAATAATTAAAAGTAAACAAAATACAATGTTTTACAATTTAGTCAACAAATTTAGTTACTCATTTTCGTTTTCCATCAAAATAAATAACAAAAACTCACATTATCACTAAATTAAACATAATTTTATAATCTAGATTTATGCATTGTGTAACAACTAAAGGTAGTGATTATGGAACACCCTGTATATAAATTATATGCAAGGTGGTCCATAATAACCACTCTTAATAGATATTTTCCCACATTGATCCTATGAAAAACTTTATGAAACATATATGTTAAAGACCAAAAAACATTAAGTTACCCTTCAATATGGGGTAACTAAAACCAGCATTAAGAATTCAGCAATTGGCTAATATTTAAGTTAGAGAGGGGGTAAGAAAAGGCTAAAATAAATGTACTTATATTGTTCGAAACATTAATTAGAAAATAAAAGTGTAATTTTTTTTCTTAAGTATTTTTAGTGTTTCAGCCTTTTTAGATTAAAATAATTTACCCGGAAAGATCATGTAATGATTGATGTTCAACTAACAAATTCAAATGGGAAAGGTATCCTCCAATGATTGTTACAGGCTTTTAAACTTACAACTATACTTTTATAAAAAAAAAGCTTGGAGGCCTTTTTTTTATCCATTCAGGAAACAACAATGGGCTTAAAAATATAGAAAAAAGTCAACAGATGGAAGAAAACTAACAATAAGAACTTAAAACAGTCTTGCTAAAATCAGCTTCTGAAAGTGTGTAATCATGATAATAAATTTTATTCTTACTAAATAACAAACATGGTTGCGATTACTTTACACCAAGTAGTGTAAAAGAACATGCTAGGTGTTTCTCTACACCAAGAATTATCCTTGCTTTTGGTGTAGTAGAACTTTTAGTGAAACACCACTTTGATGCAAAGTACTTACCACCATTTTTGGTATTCAGATACGCGAAAAATTTTCGCATCGTCTAGGAATATTTCTTAAAATAAAATTAGTTTGCTGATTAAAGATGCACAAAGGGCAGAGAAAAAATGAATATGAATTGGAACTAGCTTCAACAAAACCGAAATGAACAGAAGTTAAATATTATAAAATTATTTATTATTATACAATTGACAGATTTATGTAAATCTACTTATGAGAATAGAGATATCTTTTTCCCTTAACGATCGAACCTGCAAAATTGTGCAGGTTAGGTATTTACCCAATGGATAAAAAGTATAATATGTTTAAACCAGGGCTGCCAACTTTCTACGCTTTTGGGGAAATTTTTTATCTAGTAGTAGCAAAGTTTATGTTTTAAATGTGTTATTCTTTGTTTTGTAAATTTGATTTAAAATTATTTTTCACACCCACTATATGTAAATGATTCAAAAGTTTATATAAAAAGCCACTTTGTTCCAACTCTCTCGTGGCGAAGCTTTTGTTTTTGATTGTCTGCCATTCTATAAAATATTTCGCAAAACCGTGGTAGTTGGCAGCTCTGTATTTATATAAGTGAAACTCAAAATTCAAGTTCGCCCGAAAATTTTTTATTTTATATATACCTAATCAAAATGAATAGGAAATAAAAAGGAGGAAAAAATTAATAGGAAAAATAATAGATTGTAAATAATGTGTAATAATTTCATTTCGAAAATTTTCTAAATACAGTCCACAAAATCATTAAACTCGCATTTCGTAAGCGGTAATTGATTTCTTTATTTCCCTAGCTTTTGATTTTAAATTAATAAAGAAAAATAAATTGCCTGGAATTAATTTCTAAAGCTGAAATAATTGAGAGTCTACAAACTTCAATGTTTTTCATTTAAGTCAATGGATTTAATAACTTGTTTCAATTCCTCAATCAATATATCAATAGGTTTTTATTTCTGAACAAAGACAAATAAACTGAAATGGCTTGATAATCTAAAAGGGAAGTTGAAATTTTACCGACGAAGATAACTTGTCTTACCCCAGCTTATATATAGGATTTGAATTTTGGGTAAATTTTCAAAGAAAAATTATTCTCACAGCTTATATACGAATGGGCTTACATTCGGAAATATACGGTTTTTGGTTAAAATACTACTTTATAAAGAAATAACCTCGTTAAAATCAAAACTTTTGAAAGTTGGTATGATGTCGTAAATTCTAGGCTTTATTAGTGTTCAAATAAATCAGACCTGGAAACCCCTTTAATTTTCTCACCACTAACACCACGGTGTTTAATATGGTTGGCTGTTCATAGTATTGATTGAAAATAGCACAATCTTTCAGAATTTTCATTTTACTTGATCGGTTTTGGTAAAGCTAAGCTGTACATTTAGCACCGTTATTTATAACGCTGAAGTGATAATTCATGTATCTTCACTGTTAATTTAAAGTTTGTTCGATCATACTCACATCCTCTTTTTAGTGAGGTAATCATTCTGAAACTTGTGACTGATTCTTACAGTCTAATCTTAATCCTTAGGAGGGGTTTTCTAGTTGTGGTACGTGTAATAGTTACGGTAACTGTCTGCAGACCCCCAAAACCTAACTAGTAGATATTTTGATACGGACTCATATCTTGATAGCAAAATATAATATACTCCCAAGTAACAGGTAAGGATCAGATAAAATGTTTCAGAAAAAGTGAAGTAGGTTATTAAGAAGATAGAAAAAGGATTTATTTTTAAAAAAAATTTTTTTTTTTTTTTTATGTACAGATTTGCTAACTAGACACAGTTTTAGAAATATATTTTCTGAATAGTTTTAATGACAAATAAGCGGAAGAGAAAAATATAGAAACATAAATCAAAATTTCATTCGATTATTAAGATTGTGAAACGTTTTAAGAAAATTGTTTGAATAACAACCAATTTAAAACAAAAATAAATAAATAAAAATTCCTTCTCAACCGATTATTCATTTATTTTTTAAATTTAGTCATTTCTGAAATTCAAACTTGTCAAAGAAATTTAAAGATTTACTAATAATATATAATTATAGTACATGCAAATGATAATTTAAAATATTTTAGGAAGTTAGCTAAATTTTTTTCCTGAATTTATTCTTTACCAATACTAATAAAATAAACTATATTATCGTCATATTGACCCCATTCTACCCATCTAAAAAAAATCATCGTTATATTTTCATTACTTTCACGTTTAGCTTATTTTTGGAGCAGATATTCCACATTTATTTCTTA
This sequence comes from Parasteatoda tepidariorum, assembly GCF_982258835.1. NCBI lineage: Eukaryota > Metazoa > Arthropoda > Arachnida > Araneae > Theridiidae > Parasteatoda > Parasteatoda tepidariorum. Next base: position 21,462,255 of record NC_141765.1, read on the forward strand.
TTTTACGATCTGTATGAATGGATCATAAATTAGACACATTCGTTTATCTGTCCTATGAGATATTAAGCAGTAATAATAATGGTTTCTCGCGAATTATTTTTATTATTAGTGAGGATATCTCAGTTCAATTTTATATATAAATCCTAAATTAATGTATATGTTATCCGAAAGGTATGAAAATCTAGCATTCTAGAGAATGCCTGACTTTTTAGGCAAAATAAAAAACTTCAAATTTATTCTGGTTTATACCTAGCCGTTTTTAAGCATATTGTATATAATATCTAAGCATTCTATACATTGTAAAAAAATTTAGTGTGTAGTTACCACAATTTTTGGTGTTGAAGTAAACTAAATACATTTTTAAGAACAGAGCTGTAATAATCGTGCGAAAAATTATATAAAATTGACAAAATAACAATTGTTTGAAGGAACTAGCGTGATTATATTACTAAAAATGGACTTGTTTTTTAAACGATATATCTTTGCAATAAAACCAAAACTGATTCCAATGTGCATTAAAATATGTATGTTTCAGTAAATGAATAGAACTATAGCGGTGAAAAAGTAAACAAAAAATGTGACTGCATGCACAGAAAAAATTCTAATTAGAAATTTATGCAACTATACACCAAAATTTTTTACAGCACCGAATGACAAATACAATTCAAGGAGCTGCAGTGGCTCAATGGTTAGAGTGACTGCCTTCCACTGAGGTAACCCAAGTTCGAATCCTGCTGATGGATGGTCGAGTCGAGTTCTGCTCGACCTCATTGCTTACAACTACAATGCTGACGTGAAGTATTCTAGGTGATACGGATCTTGGGTTTCGAATTCCCTTGCTAACCGTGGGAGATTTTCGTGGTTTTCCTCTCCGTGTAACACATTTGTGGTTAGTTCCATCAAAAGTCTTCCACAAAGGCTAGTTTTTCCCAATACTTGATCTTGTTGTTCCCTTATTTTCTGAGATGAGTTTAAATTTATAAGCTTGGTATGGGTTCGAAATTTTTAAGCCGTAAGCACAAAAATGGGTGGGCTGTCCAACGCCGGTTAGAAAAGAATATTGAAAGGCTTTATAAGATAATTGATATGAGAAATATTTTTTTCTTTTTTGAACCGTAAAGCTAATCTTATATTAGTCCCCTCTGAGATACAGAGATTTGAAGAGAAATTTTCACTGAGAAAAAATACCCCTTACTGAGAAAAAAATACCTCCTTTAAATATTAAAAAATCCCCCAAAATAAAACTATTTTTCAGTCTTAGAACTTTTAAAAAGAGTTTGTGTTTCCTTTCTACAAATTTGCTTTATAATTTTAAAACTTCAAAAAAAAAGTATTCCCACTATGAGGTTGCAATTTATACTTGCTCTTCTTGGTACTACTTTTCGAGAAATTTGACACCTATCTTTTGATAATATCATTTATTCAAAACTATCCCGCAATACAAAAAAAAAAAAAAAAAAATTCATCAAAGTGTCTACCGGAATAATTAATATGATTCTGAAAATTCCGACACCTATTCTTTAATATTATCTTAATTTTAAAACAATTCTGGGCGCATTTTTTTTTTTTTTTTTTTTTTTTAAAGGGCTTCTAAGTGTAGGCCAGAATTAGTTACGACACAATCTGATTAATTCAATACTTTCTTACATTTTACTCTACTGGTCTCCTGCATGAACTCACCGCTTCACGGTTCCTTATTGCCCTGTCCTTGCACGAACTCACAACTTCGCGTACCTCCGTTTATCCCTGTTGCCTTAGACAGTATCGCTCTAAATCTTCGCCATTAAAATTTTAATTGCAAATCGGAGTGGTAGAACTTGGACGCTGTTTAATGGCACGAATGCCGAAATAGGTTATGCTGCGTCAAACACATGGCTGTAATTCGTGGGAACATGATGTTTAACTATCGATCTATTATAACTATCAACCTAGTTCAATTAACTCCAAATTTCCCCAATAATAAGAAAATATCGAAATGAATTTGTTAGTTTCCTTCGTTATCTGATTAAGAATATGTAGTCGAAATTAAATTTGAGACTTCTATCCTTGGGCCAAGCTTGTATTTAGCATTAACTTTCAAGCAAGGTGTAATAACCCCGATAATTACAAATGGTCGATAATTATCAAATACCAACATAAAACTTTATTTTTTTTTCCCTTAAAAATTTATGAACATCACATAATCTGAATTTTATATATTAATGAAATTTTAAAAATACGACTTTTTGAAATTCGATTTCTCTCAAATTTTATATTTTGCCATGAAAAACTATATTCTTTGACTGATGTCAAAAGATGTGTACCTAACGATTCAAAAAAGTTTTTTTGACAATTATTAAATAAAATAATAAATATATACTAAAAGTTATTTTTTGCATAGAATTATCTTTGGCTAAACGAATTTTATTATTGTGCGAAAAAATTTTTTCCAGTCGTTCAAACATTTCTAGAGGTATGGTGAAATACGCAACAACTAAAACCGCTCTCCTGGCCAAACTATTGGGGCCATATTTCCCAGATTACGACTACTACACTTTATAATTTGGGAGTCGGAAGTCCGAATTCGTCGAAAAAAAGGCATGTTTATTCAGAGAAAGTCCATTTTTGTGCTTCATTTCGAAGCTTAAAATATCGTTTGCACTAATTGATCAGCATATTTGAAGTCATCTCCTTGAATCAGTAAGATTGAGTTCCAGGATGTGAAAATTCGACCATTAGATCAATAGATATTCAGGATGGTCCGTTTATTTTTTTGCGCACAATACGTGAATTCCAGATTAGCATTGTAGAGAACCACGATTGTTCCGTATTAGCTGCGCTGCGCAGAATTTACGTGCGTGAACATACGGGATTACTCATGCAGTACTCAGCAGGAGGTGGGCATTCCCTGCAATTTCGATACTAATTTTTTTTCAATTAAATATTGTTTTCAAAACATTCCCGCGTTGCAAAAAATTATTAAAAATATCAGCTATATGATATTAGTTTATATGAGGACATAAATTTAATAAATTATCAAAAGGTAGGAGCTAGAAAATACCAAATATTATACATCTTTGCTTCATATTAATCTGATATATCTTTTTTTTCAAGCGCAATCTGATATATCTTTTTTAAACAGTAGTTTTAATCTTTTTTTGGGGGGAGGGGGACACAGAAGTGCCACTTACAAAAATCTATTTTCTTTTTCGAGTCTTAGAATCATTTCTTTTTCAAACAAAATTTCATCATAATTTTCAACAAGCATGGATATTTTCTGGAAGTTTTAAACCTATTCTTTATATAATATTTGTTCTAAGCAATTCCGCGGCACAAAAATTATAAAATATTTTTACAATGAGTTCCAGATGATCGTTACGCTGTTCAGGCAGTCCATTTTAATCTTTTTTAAAAAATATAATTTTAGTATTTAACTACTAAAGTGAGAATTCTGGAAATTTCGACATCATTTCGTTTATTAAATATTTATTTCTAAACACCATGATTCTTTATTACTCGTAGTTTATTTTATTTTATAACCGTCGTTGAACAGCCGACCCAATTTTGGGTTTACGACTAAATGTGTTCAACTCCGTAGATTTGCAATTTTGAACCCAATCCAGAAGGCAAGGGAACTCCTGGATCAAATATTGGGAGAAATTTGCCTTCATGGAGGACTTTTTGGTGGAACTAACCCTCATTTTCGTTGCATGGTGAGAAAAACTACAAAAACCTTATACCGTTAGACTGACGGCAAGGGGACGTTAACGCATGATCCATCTACCTCTGAGAATATTTTACGTCAGCATTCGAATTAACCAGCCATCACCTCATTGGGAGACGAGCGCTCTATCCCCTGAGTTACCACGGCCTATTTCTCGTATTTTATATTTTATTTTATAACCGTTGTTGAACAGCTGACCCAATTTTTGTGTCTACGACTACTAATGTTGAACTACGCAGTCTTGTAATTTTGAACCCAATCTAAAAGACAAGGGAACTCTTAGATCAAGTATTGCGAGACATTTTTGCCTTCATTGAGGACTTCTTGATGGAATTAACCCGCATTTGAGTTACATTGAGAGGAAGACCACGAGAACCTCCCTCGGTTATCTTGATGGCAAAGGGACTCTAACCCATAATCCATCTACCACTGAGGATATTTCATGTTAGCACTGTGATCGGTGCAACTCGGATGCGGAATTCGTGTCGACCAGCCATCGCCGGGATTTGAACCCGGTTCAACTCATTAGAAAGCGAACGCTCTATTCCCTGAGCCATCACGACTCTATTATGACTCGTATTTTATTTTTATTTTATCCGTCGTTGAACAGCCGACCTTATTTTGGGTTTACGACTACTAATGTTCAACTCCGTAACCCTGTAATTTTGAACTAATCCAGAAGACAAGGAAACTCCTGGATCAGTACCCCCAGAGGAATTGATCTGTTATGGGAACATAGAAGACTTTGCGACTCGACAGATTTAACGTGCATCAGTCACCATTTATTACACAGGGAGTCTCCGGTCAGCCTGGGATCGAACCCACGAACTCTTGGTCATGAGCCCAGCGCCCCCCGTCGTTGAACAGCTGTCCCAATTTTGGGTTTACGACTACCTATGTTCAACTCTGTAGCCTTGCAATTTTGAACCCAATCCGAAATACAAGGAAACTTCTGGATCAGTACCCCCAGAGGTATTGATTTGTGATGGGAGCATGGAGGACATTGCGACTCGACAGATTTAACGTGTATCAGTCACCATTTACTACACGAGGAGTCTTCCGGCCGGCGGGGATCGAACCCACGAACTCTTGGACATGGGAACAGTGCCTTACCTGTCAGGCTATCCCGGCCTAAACATGGAGGGTAGCCGTAATCTGGGAAATATTATCCCCATAGTTTGGGCAGGAGAGTGGTCCAAAGTTTGGACCTCTTAATGTTAATTTTATTTTTTGCACATTTCGCCATATTTTGAGAACCTTTAAAGCAAATTGAAAAACTTTTGAGCACAATTATAAAATTCGGGTTTCCAAAAATAATTCCATGCAAAAAATAGCTTTTAATAAATATTTATTATTTTTTTATTATTTTATTTAATAATAGTGGAAGAAATTTGAATTGCAAAGTATACAATTTTTACATAATTTTGAAGAACGTAATTTTCCAGGGCAATTCAGAAAATTTGAGAGAAATCGGTCGAATACTTCCTGAGAAATCATACTATAAGGAAGCAATATTTTTAAAATTCAATTTCTTAGGAACTATTCAACCGATTTGCTCAAATTTTGGATTTCGCCATGTAAAATTAAATACTTTAAAATGATGTAAGGAACTGTATACCTTATTAATCAAGAATTTTTAAACCTTTTTTTAAATAAAATAGTAAAAAATAATAAATCTCTACTAAAAATTACATTTTGCAAGGAACTATCTTTGGATAACTGAATTTTATAATTGTGTGCAAAAATTTTCCAATTCGCTTTAGAGGTTCTCGAGATATGGCGAAATACGCAAAAAATGAAATTTTCGTTAAGGGGTCCAAATTTTGGACCGCTCCCTTGACCAAACTATGGGGACCATGTTTCCCAGATTGCGGCTATTGGGGGTCAGAAATTCGAATCCGTCGAGAAAAAGGTATGTTTTTTTTCGTTTTTGTGTCTGATTTTGTAACTTAAGATATCGTCTGCACTATTTAATTAGCGTAGGTTATGGGTGCCCTCCTCGAGCCTTTAAGATTGAGTCATAGAATGTGAAGATCCGATCATTAGATCAAAAGTTATCCAGGGTGATCTGTTTTTTATTTAGCGCTCTGTACATTGAGTCAAATTCTGCTGCTCTACAAATATCCAATTTATGTTTTGCTTTATTCATTTTTTCCCGATTCATAAAATCTTTTTTTTCTTTTCAAGACAATGCCGTGGTTCAAATAATTGAAAAAAATATTGAAGATGTCCGCAAAATTATGTTAGTTCAAAGAAAATTTAATTAGTTGATATGAATAATAGGTTAAGTATATGTTATGCCACGCCACGGAAATATGTTATGCCACGCCATGTAATGTCATAATAAAGGTACTTGCACACATCTTTTTCCTCTTCGCTCTTTACAAATATTCATTTTTAATTGTGTGCATTTTAAGTAATAAAAAAAGATGTTAATATTATGCAACTTATATGGTGATTCCTCCTCCCGATGTTAATGGAGATATCCCTTTCTTAAAATTTAGAAAAAAAAACTTCCAAAAGAATTATGCATATACAATTTAAAAATTTTATATAATTTTAAATTGTATAAATTTCATTCATACAAAGTAATTTAAAATTTTTACATAAAGAGCAAAATTTTAATTGTTTCTGTATACAATGCCAGTCTCTCGATTATTTCATTGTTAGCATTATTTCAAATGAAAATATTATTTTTCAAAAAAAAATTATAATTTTGTAAAAAACCTCTCATTTAGAGTGGCATGCATTTTTCCTTTTCTCATGGTATGAACATTTTAAAATTTATTTTGAAACTGGAGCTGCATCACATATTGTTTGGATAGTGGGGGGAATAGTCATCATGCTTTATAAGCTAATATGATTTAATTTATTTATAAGCCGTGATTTAAATGTTGAAGTATTGTATTTAACAGAATCCGCACTATTATTTTAGCCACCTATTTATATATATAGGCTAATAAATAATATATGTAGGCTAATGAATACAAATATCCAATTTATGTTTTGCCTATCTATATATACTATATATATATAGAGAGAGAAAGAGATATACATTTTTTTTTTTTTTTTTGCTGCTAAGTTTTATACGTTGAAGGTACAATAAGAGTAAGAAGAAAAATATCGTCACGAAAGAAAATTTTTTAAAGTATAACTTTCCCCAAGTATTTAAAAATGTGTTCCCAAAACAATTTTCCTTCTATTAACTTTCAAAAAAAATATTAAAAGCTATTCTTCAAATTTATTTTGCAACTTTAAAATTTCTTAATACTATTCTCTGATAAATAGCTTTGGGGATTTGGTCCCGTTAATACTCCTTAAGTTACATTTGATTTTTTTTTCCAGTGTTTCAAAAATTTATCTTAATTTGAAAAAGTGTCGATCAAACTTCTCAAAAACAATTTAAGAGAAATTTTACTAAAAAAGAAAAAAAAAAGTTGTGTATTAGAAAGATTTTTTTTTTCTTTCTCTTTTAGAATTAAAAATTAAAAGTCTTTAAAACCTTATACGTCGCTACACAAATAACTACGAAGTATTTGTGTTCGTCACCAATTAAGGATTTAAATTTATTTAGTATTTCAAATCGATAAGGACAACAAAAAAAAAATATCCTTTCATAGATTAAATTTTTTATTAAGTAACATTTCAACCAGTAAATAATTCCTGAGAGCATTTCAAATACACTTTTTTTCGTTTTTTTTCTTCTTTGAAACCTACTCTCCAGAAATCACAAGTCAAAGCTCATAATTTGAATAACGCAAAATTGAACATTTGCGATTCTTGCAAAAAAAGGTTGTTTAGAAAATATTTTGAAAAGCTTCATATTTTACTAAGTGAGAATCACACATTTATGCAATTGTAATAATGTTGCTTTTATGTTCTTTCTAGTCGTTTAGATACGTTTTCCTGCCCCTTCCCCCCATCAACTAGCTCATCACTTCATTTTTGAACTACCAACCTTTTGATAAAACTTATTCTGACATAAAATAATATATATAAAAAAAAATGCGTCCTTTCCCGTTTCTGCTATTCCCTCTCCTTTGTGTGGTTGTCAACTACCACCCTCTCCTTACCCTTCTATTTCCATGGCAACCAGCTGCTACACTTTTGGTACCCCCCCCCCCAAACCCTAGAATAATTATTTCAGTACGCCTTGCACAGCTCAACTATTCATCGTACAGAACGAGGGTTTTAATTTATCCTGTAGCATAGAAAGCTCTTTAGTTGCGTTTCGTGTCTTTTCTCTTGTATATATTTTACTTTGAAGGAATCTTTCATTTAAGACACTCCCTTGCATTTTTGTAACAGTTTGCTTTTTCGTGAATTATTTCTTACATTCAAGTTTTTGAATTTTAAATTTCTCGAAGATCTGAGAGGACGGATTTTAATCAAAATATTTCGGAATTAGTTCTATTTTAATCGTTTTTTAGCGCTCTAATTTATTAAATGTAAATTCGTAACGGACGTTATTTGTCGTAACGACTTATTTTGCAAGCTCTTATTTGACATGAATATGCTCTAAATTTAAGAAATTTTGCCATTAGTCAGTGGGCAGTTGTAGCCTTTTTGAAAGTGGCCAATTCTGAAACATGCGGCGAATTTTCCAAAAAATTTAAAACAATTGAAAGAACTGTGGATGTTAATGGAGTAGGGCGCTTCTTCTAAAGCATTTTTCAAAATATAATAAAAATTACAAAGTTTGTTTCTAAAACTAAGAAAAATTTTAGGAATGACGCATGGAATAAAATAATTTTCAAACTGCTGTGAGATATTCGTAATATTTCCATATTTATTAAAAAAATAAAATGCGCATGGATCTTCTTTTCTTCCTCTTTTTTTTCTTTTTAATGCACGTAGTTTACAACCCACGTGCCAACACATTCTTAAAGTATAAATAAGTTTAAAAACTTTTTTCTTAAAGCAATGTTTTCATATTTGTAGACACGATAATTCAATTTCTGAAAACCGATTAGGCTAAATCCGCATGTTTATTAGTCCTTTTTAAGATTCATTGGTATTTGGTGATTTAAAAAATATACATTGTATGAAAATATGAAATTTTAAAAATAATTTAACGCTTGCTCTTCTTTAAAATTTTTCATGCAATTCATCTTTTTTTTAAAAATTAATTTTCATTTTTTTTTAATTTTTTAGTTTGTCTATTACCATATTATCCATTATTTTTGCATATTCTAAACAAATATATTTTCTATGTTACTTTAATCTTATTAATAGTATTTCCAATAAAATTTTTAAGAGAAACCCTTTTAAATGATGTCATACTTGTTACTAAGTTTGTCATGTCTTTTACCAAAACAAAAATTCAGACGGCCAAATAATTCTAAAATAAATTTAGACTAGAAACTTAAACTAAATTATCCAGTTGAATAAATAAAAAAATAATTTTTACACGACCAACTATGGTAACAGACATGATATAGGAAAAATAACATTTAGCGCTGGAAAACCTCTGCTTTATTAATCGCATATAGAATATTCATAATAACTGCTTCTATTTTTTTTTTAACTGTCTTCAATGGTAAACAAATGTTGCCATCAGGAATTTGTGTATTTTAAAAAATGTAAATAAGTGTATGGTTACTGTCTTAATATCAATTTGCAGACAGCAATATTTAGTTATGCAAAAACTCATATTTTTCTGAATTGTTTTTAGAGAGTAGTTTAGAGAATTTAGACGTTTATGGCTCTTGAGAATGCTGCCAAAGTTCTGGAATTAAAAATAAGCGAAGAGAAAACTAAAATGGTCGTTAGCACCAGAGTACAAGATATACAATCACTCAAGATTGGCAATTATACCTTTAGTGGATTCACCCAATTTAAGTGCCTGGGCTCTCTAATTACCAATAAAAAAAAGTTGAAAGTAGAAATTAGAAACCGAATTTTGATGACTAATATGTGTTACTTTGGACTGAAGAACCAAATCTAAATTTATCTCCATGAGTTCTAAAGTATGTTTATATAAAACGCTTATTAGACCTATTATTTTGTGTGGCGGAGAGACTTGGGGGCAGAAAATAGATATCAGAAAATATATAGCAGAAAATAGGATAAAAGCAAAAGAAAATAGATTACCCAGATAGAAAAATAAGGATTATTTTCACTCAACAAAATCCTTTCAATGAAAACATAAAAAGGTTTGCAATGTGGTTTTCGTGTAAACCTTCTAACCTTAAAACAAGATCTGTGTCAATCTGCTCTATTCTACGCACATTGCCCTCATCCAAAACCTTGGAAAACAACCTTCTATATAAAAACCTTAAATCCAGGTTGACTTAGGGTTTTCAAGCGTGAAAAAATCCTCTGATAAAGCTAGTCTTAAGGTGAAAATAATCTTATATCTAGGAAATTATAAGGTTTCTTTTCGCAAAGTCTTGTATGCTCAGCTAACATCCACCTTGTCATGAAATTTTAATGGACAATGCAATTTGATCCTATCGCTAGTGTGACGTCAGCCATTATGGAAATAAGTGACCATTTTACCTAAGTGACAATACTTTTTAAAATGAATTTTATACCTTTTAGGATGAAAGGTTTGAAATTGCAATACTTTTGCTTTATCGAAAAAAGGTTTTTAATACAAACGTTTTCGTGACAATAAAAAAAAAGTTCCCACGCAAGGCTGCAGAAAGTATTTTGAGAGTTATTAAGTCACACAAGATCAGATGGCTGGGACAGGTTTTTCGTCGTGAAGGTTCTGATCCAGCTAAAAAACTAGCATTTTCAAAGATTGAGGGTACATGGAAGAGAGGGAGACCGACAACAAGGTGATTATTAAGGCCCGGATTTTGATGACATTTGCATTTTTTTGCATTTTTGGACATTTTTTGTCTTTTAGAGCATTTTTTTAGATTTATAGGGCATTTTTCTTTCAATTTTGGGGCGTATTTTGCATATTAATGCATTTTTTAAAGTTTTCTGTTAATTTTTTCCAATTTTTATTATTTTTTATAAATTTTCATTATTACACTGGCTTCCAAACAATGAAGAAAATCTATAGGATATTAACAGGTGAAGCAAAATCTTTTCAAACTGAAGAAGAATTGTCAGTAAGTGAGACTGTCTTTTTCAAGTACACAACTATAACATCAGTAGACGTTGAAAGAAGCTTCTGCAGGAATGAAAATTTACTTTCAGACAAGAGACGCTCGTTTACATTTCAAATTATCAAAAAACATTTAATAATCCAATGTAATTCTGATATTTAGTAATATTATGATATGGAAGTTGTTATATCCATCAAAGTTTCTATACAAAAGAAATATATTTTGGTTTCAATATATTTTCCTTTTTTTGTTATTTTAGGATATAAAACATATTTTTCAAACTTTAATGAACGTAGAACAAGTATTGCATTGCTTTATATTTTTTAAATGACTCATAATAATTTTAAAGAGCAAAACAATTTTTTAATTCAATATTTTTACTTTATTTAAGGCATTTTTTGAGCAATTTTTGCATTTTTAAGGGCATTTTTTGCCCTTTTTAAGAGCATTTTTTGAACTTTTTAAGGGCATTAGTTGAGATTTTTTAGGTCATCAAAATCCGGGCTCTAGTGATTATACTGTGTGGAGAAGGATCTAAAAGTATTGGGAGTGAATAGATGGAGAAATCTAGCTACAAGTCGAACTGTCTGGAAGAAGCAGACTGAGAAAGCCTTAGCCTTCACTTGGCTGTAGTGCGGTTAAAGAAGAGGAAGAAGAAGTTTAGAGGATTGAACAAATTTATAAAATATAAATGAGTAGAATTCTTCATTTCTGGAACGTAATTCTGAGAAATATATCTTTAATTCTATGTTCAGACAACTATATTTTCAGTTTCCTTTCAATTAATTTCTTTTAATTACTATAATTTTTTCTTAAATAATGATTTACTGTTTTGGTTGCGTGTGATAATAAATAATTGAGTAATAGAATCAAATTTATGATAAAATGCTTTAAAAAATATGGTTTTCATTGTAATCAATCAATAATAATAAACCAAACAAAAAATTATTCTCTCAACAAAAACTACAGGGTGTACATAGAAGAGGTGTTAAGACCTCCATAACACGAGGTGTACTGGGCGGGATGCAAAAAAAAGCGAGAAAAAAAAATCGGCGAGAATGTTAAGCTGAGTAAGCAGTTTCAATTTCTTACATAATTAATTTAAACCCAAAGGTCACCCAGAGGGGAAAATTTGGTTCTTCAGACATAATATAAGACCGCAGCAGAAACCTTTTAGCACGTCAGTGGGTTCGGCAGATTATCACAGCATCTGCAGATTATTTTCCACAAAAATGGAGAAAAAATTGTTAGTATACAAAGAACGAGAACCAGTATAAAAGTAACAAAAATTAAAGATAAAACGAAAAGGAAAAAAAAAAATTTTTTTTTTTCATTTATAAAAATTTATGAAATAAATAAACACTTTAAATTACCCCCCCCCCAAATTTGATGTATAAAAAAGACATTTTTGTGGTACTTTTTCTGGTTGCTTCATTTATATGCAAAGTATTAGTGATGGTATGTTGATGAATTTAATTCGAAAAAACTTTAAATGGGCCCAAACCAGATCATTAAATATTACACTTTTGCTTCAATTTCTGCAATTAAAAGATTTTATTTTAATGTTACCTCAAGTTAAAACTTTCTTTTAGATTTCATTATTGGTCTTAGTATAAACATCTATGTGAGTGGCTGGGACAGCATGGTTGGTACGGCGTTCGGTCCATGTCCAAGAGGTCGTGAGTGTGATCCTCGCCGGCGTGAATTGTGACTGATGCGCGTTAAATCTGTCAGGTCGCAAAGTCCTCCATGTCCCCATATCATATCATACTGAATTGGAGATTGATAGCTCTCTGGTTCAGGTCAAATTTACGATCTGTAGATGAATGAACGGACTTTTAAATGGGTCCACCCTATAAACCGGTTTGACGTATGGGTGTGGCAGAAGTAGAATTCCTGGCCATAGATGGCGCCACTGGAAAACAAGAACAATCGCGCCCCTTCCCTTAATGGCCTACAACAACAGACATTCCCTACAGACAATAAGAAAAATGTATATTTCATTTTGTGTTTGTTCAAATTGTCTGTGGAGTGCGCAAAAAATGTGTACAGGGCGCAAAAAATAAACGGACCACCCTGAATAAATTTTGATTTAATGATCGGACCGTCACGTTCTAGGATTCATTCTTAAAGGTTCAACGTGATGATCTGAATTATGTTAATTAAATAGTGCAGACGATAATTTAAGTTACGATATCAGACTCTAAAACGTCTTTTCTCTGAATGAACATACCTTTTTTTCGACTGGTTCGGATTTCTGACCCCCAAAATATAGGGGTTAGCCGCAATCAAGGAAATATGTTCCAAATAGTTTGGACAGGAGATCTTTCCTACGTTTGAACTCCTGAATGCTAATTTCAATATTTGTGTATTTCGCGATATCTTAAAATTTTTCAAACGAATTAAAAAAAATTTGCTTCCAATTATAAAATTCATTTAACCAAAGATAATTATATGCGAAAGAAACTTTTAGAGAATATTTACTATTTTTCATTAGTTTATGATAGTAGAAAAAATTCTGAACTGTGAGGTATACAATTATTTATGTAATTTTTAAGAATGTATTTTTACATGGCAAAATAAAAAAAATTGAGCAAAATCGGTTGAACAGTCCCTGGGATATTGAATTTAGAATTATGACTTTTTCAAAATTCGATATCACAGAAACTATTCAACCGATTTCGCTCAAATTTTGTATTTTGGCATTTAAAATTACATTCTTTAAAATGATTTTAAAAATAATATACCTTACAATTCAAACTTTTTTCGACTATTAATATATAAAATTATAAAAAGTAATAAATACATACCAAAAGTTATATTATTGCATGGAATTATCTCTGGCTTAACAAATTTTATAATTGTGTGCAATTCACTTAAAAATTTCTTGAGATATGGTAAAATACGTAAAAAGTAAAATTAAAATTAAGGGGTCTAAACTATGGGCAACTCTCCTGACCGAACTATTGGGACCATTTTTCCCAGATTGCAGCTACCCCCTACATTTTGGGGGTTAGAAATCCGATTCCGTCGGGAAAAAAATAAGGTATGTTTATTCAAGTACGTTTTTATGTCTGATTTCGTAACTTAAAATATCATCTGCATTAATTAATTAGCATATTTGAGGTCACTCCCTCGAATCATTAAGATTGAGTCCTAGACCGTGAAGATCCGATCATGAGGATCAAAAGTTATTAAGTGTGGTCAGTTTTTCATTTTGCACGCTGTAAGCTAATTTTGTGGCTTCTAACACCTTTATGTCTACCCTACATGCAGTTAAACTTTTTGACAAATTCGCAGATTTGTTTTAACTCTTGATTAAATTTTTAGGCATGCTTAAGTAAAACTGAACTAAATATTTAACTTAAAATTTAAATATTAATTTCAAGACGTAGTTTTACGACAATATTCTGAAATTGAAATATTCATACTATGTTATGATGTAAAAGCAGGGGGGGGGGAGATGAAGTTTTTTGAAAATTTTGATTCAGTCTTATGCTTTTTGCGAATAATATGCTATTTTTACAACTCTTATTTGTAACAGTAATTCATTAGTGTTAGGTTACGATGAATGTTTGTTAGGTTAAATTGAACCAATTCTGAAAGAAAATGGAGACAAAATAGCAATATAACTAAATGCCACAATTTCGTGAAAATAAAAATTGTAGTGATCTTATATTTTAAGGCTTGAAAAGCTATTTCGTCAGATTTTCATTTTGGGTCTAAAATACATTATTTAAATATATATATATATATTTAATATGCATCAGGTAGTGCATTGATTTCAATAATCCAAACAACTTTTCTCCTTCTAGACTTTATATCTTACTCACACTTTTTTCCTTCTGAACGATGTGTTTTCCTTAAAATTTTTGAAGATCTTCACTCTTCAAAAACTTAGGAAAAAATTTATGTGTTTAATAGTTTTGCATAACATATCCTGAAAATTTCAAGAAAATTAAAAATGTCACGTATCCAAATCCAAATCTACTTGATTTGCCCTTTAAAAAAAATACTCTTAAGTCACACTGTCTCTTTTTTACTTTCGAAAAACCTAATAGCTATTTTAAGGAATACGCTGCTATAATTATTCTAGTGGTTCAAATAACAGCAAAACTTAGTTTTGCGTGATATAACAGCATAAAGAAACTATCTATAATGATCGAATTTTGCAGTAAGAATTTTTATTTTAAGTTACTGTTCCGTAGTTTAGTAAAGTTTAAATGCTTCAAACGAATTTGTATATATTATTCACGTAAAGCATTTGAAACAAAATACTCAATTTTAAGTAATAATTGAAGTATTGATTTACTATTTACAAGCGTCATTTTAATTTTTGTTTTTAGTAGTTTCAGTTATATTTTTATTTCTTGCAAATATCGTATTTTCAAAGAAAATTTGCATGCTTTGCTTTAAGTATTTTCATAATTTAACTTCACAGCGAAGAATTCTGTATCCAAGTGCAATATAAAGTACCGCTACTTTGGTTGCATTATCCGTTTTCACCGTTTCAAACCAGTTTTTACCGTATAATAGTGTATTGTGATTTTTTCAGTAGTATTTATTTAATTAGAGTTATTCCGTGATTTTACGGTAATTATTACTCTAAAGATTACGATATATCAGATGTTTTTTCCGTGACATGTTGTAGTAAATATGTATTTTACGGCAAAAAGTACCGGCTTCTTGAGTGCCGGTACTTTTTACAGTAATTCGGTTGGAAATTTTTTACAGTGCACTTAAAATTAAAATGCAACGGAGGTTTCTTATTGCCATTTCTGAAATTCAGGAAATTTTTTCACAGGAAAACTATTCAGTGGAATAAAGTATAGTTTTCTTATTTTTTTCTTGATCACTGACCACATTTTGGTTTATTTATTTTTCGCTTTCATGAAGTGTTTATTGTCAATAATGTACTTATTGCTAATGTTTTTTAAAAATATGTTCATATGCTTGACTCAATACCTATGGTCGAACTGATTTAAAACATAAAACTTGGAGAACAATTATTTATTTGCATGGTGGTGTTTCATAGTTGAACTAGAAAGCTGAACTCACCTTCCCCTTCTTCCCTAATTTAAAGTTTTCATTAAAAATTTTACTAATTAAAAAAAAAAAACTTTAGAATAAATTTTTTTTTGAGTGCAACATTAGCAGAATTCTATTTGCCCTAGAAATCACAACCAGGCTTGTATTTTTCAGCTTCAACTTTCATGTAGTGTAACTATTTTTTTTTCTTACAACTTCAACAAAAAACTTACAATTGAAATTAATTGATTCGATAAATTTACAAAACTCTAAAATGCATTGAAAGTAATGAAGAAATAAGTAAGCGTAATAAGTTCAGTAAAACTGAGAATGTTTTTAAAATAATGATTGCAATCAGAATTGGGATTCCAAGTAGTTAAAAAACTCCACATTTTGAATAAAATAGGAATAAATCTTTTGAATTATTTCTTATTTTTCATATACACGTGAAATACAGTAATTTTTCCGACTAAAATGTATTCTACATTACTATATTTTTATTCTATATTCTATGCTACTTTTATAATTCATTTTTTTATATTTTATGATTAATAACTTTTTTAAAAACTAAATTAAGAAAATTATAATGCTATAAAACCTAATTAATTAAGTCGAAATTCCAGTTTTTTTAATATTACGTTCCTTATGACTTAGGAAATTTACTAAGTCTAAAAAGAGAGTATCCCGCTATGGGATGTTACCAAGATAGTACCAAAACATTAAATACGCAAGCTCTAATTATTATAATCTTGGATCATGGTAGTTCATAGAAAATATTACTGTAAAAACAAATATATGAAACATAATTAAGTATTTACTTGCGTTTGAATGAAAATAATATTACTTCAATGCCGAATTTAAGAACTCAACAAAGGAAATTTTCGAACACCTGACACTGTTTTCTCCTTGTTGTCTTCTAACTTCTCGTGTTTTGGTTACTTATATTGTTTTTGTTTGCGTTCACCAATAGTATCGTATATTAAGGAATTATAGCCTACACTGTAAAAAATTCCAGATCAATTTACGGTATAAAGTACCCACACTTTGGGTGCATCATTTGTAAAATCCATTTCACCGTAAAATCAATTTTTACCGTTAAATATTGTACTGTAATCTTTACGGTAATATTTATTTAATTAGGGCGATTCATCAAATTCATGGTAATTATTCCTGGATCTCAAATTGTTTGTTCCGTTACATGTTACCGTAAAAATGGCTTTTAGGGTAAAAAGTACCGGCACCCTAAATGCTAGTACTTATTACCGTAGTTGGATCCGTAATTCTTTACAGTTAAATAAGACATTTTTCGTCCTCTTAAGTTCAGTTTTGGATCCCAACACAAAAATTTTACCGTAACAAAAGCAAGAAACTTAATGTACCATTTTTTCAAACTTTTTTTTTACTTTGAATTCATTTGAATTGAATTTGATTTAAAAGTTCCAAATAGTATACGTTACATTAAAGAGATAAATATAGAATTAATATGCAACAACATCAAATTGAAAACGAAAATTAAAAAAAAAAAAAATGATTTCCAAATATTTTAAAAATATGGTAGAGCAGTAAGTTCATTAATAACAGTGTTTAAGGATGTGGAAATGCTTCCAAAAGCCCTGGTCAACGTATAAAAATGCATTTTACATTTATGAATGGTGAGGAGAAATCGAAATATAATCTTCTGTCCAGCAGTGTTTTGCGATAGAAAAGCTATGAGCCGTTGAGTTTTTGATTCATAATGTAATTTTCATATTCCTTGATACGATATTTTAGAGCTCGTTTTTGTCTTATGTACGGAAGCCCACTCTGACATAAAATGTGTTAAATTTCCTAGTTTTTGAAGCAATCAATTATCTGTTTGTGGTTCGAGAAAGCAGTCATGTTATTGGGAGAAAAGGTAACTTGGAATTTGTGTCTCGGAAGAATTTTTGATATTTGGGTTTTTGAAAAATCGAGAGAGCAACTCAAATACTTGTTTCATATTTTACATATTCATATTTAAAAAGTTTTATGTATTCATATTTAGAATTTTTTATTATTGATATTTAGAATTCATACTTAGAATTCATATTTAGAACACATTCATGAAGTTTTTTAATAATTTTATTGATGATCTTGGGTGGAATCTTTGGCAATGGCTTCAATGTAATTGGTTTCACTCTTTAAAAGTTGAGATCAATTACATTAAAAAGACGTTTAAAAGTCTTTAGAATTCCAAATATAAATATATCAAGTTCGAAACAAGTAATTTTTGCTTTCTTGAACCTCAAACAACCTATTGACCTAAAATAGAGAATTCACAAAATTTTATGTCAATATATTGTCTTTCTTACAAAGGCAAACTGAACGAGAACTCAAATATCGTCGCAAAGAACATCAAAGCTGCAAATTAAAAATTTCTGAATCGAATTACGGTAAGAAGTTACGTCACTAAGAGTGCCGGTACTTTTCATCGTAAAATAATTTTTTACTGAAACATGTCACTGAACAAAGAAATTTGATAAATTACAATTTTTACAGTAATAATTACAGTAAAAACACTGAATCACTCAAATTACTGTAAAAATTACGATATAATATTTTATGATAAAAATGATTTTATGGTAAACTGTATTTTACGGATAATGCACCCAAAAGATTCGATAGTTTGTACCGTAATTTGATCCAAAATTTTTTACAGTGTACATGAAGAATAAAAAACTCCGCAGCTCATCTGTTGCAAAACACTGCTGGAAATGGTTCGATTTTTTCTCACCTAATATAATTCATAAATGTATTTCATTCTTCGACCTAGATTTTTGGGAGAGTTTCCACATCCTAAAAAACAAAATTTAATTATTAATAATTTTACTACCATCCCATATTTTTTAAAATTTTTTTGTAAATCATATTATTTTCTAATTTTTAGTTTACACTGGTTATGCATTTCTTTTTTACTGTAAGGTTTTGACATACGTCTTTATTGTGACGTAATCTCTGTCGAATTCTGTTTTGCCAACCTTGTCATTTGTTCTGCTGATGAAAGATCACCAACGTAATACAGAAATGCGTATAGGTTTTCAAAAGATTCCACTATTTGTGATTTTTAATCTTTATTTTTAATCAATCCAGTTTATCTCAAAGTATTACCCTTGTTATTTGAGGAATATAAGCAGAATTAAATATTTCTTAACTGTTGGAAATCAGAAAAAAATAGTGCGCCTGAAAAATGAAAGGTGAAACAAGGTTTCCAGTAGAAAAGAATGAAATAAAAGATAAGTGAATGGTAAATAAGTTATGTTCAATTGCTGGTAAATAAGTTATGTTCAATAATTGAAGTTAAAGTACCTGATTTCCGTGCATAACTTTCACTTTTTCGAAAGATAAGTAAAAATTAGTTATCATAATATTTTATTAAATTGAGTACATTTCATTAATGTGTTCCAATGTGATGTACTACACAGCTTGTATATAAATTATGGTATTTTACCTAATAAAGAACGGGTTATTGAATCTTAGTATTCTCCCCTGCATTCTTTAACCCTTCCACACATTGTGTGCAAACTTTGATTTTATATTTTTCAAATATTAAAAAATTTTATCAATGATCTTTAAGCAGAATTAAAAAAACTGAATATGAATTATACGGCATTTGTGTCTGGATAAAGTGTGCTTTAAGAATTTATTTTTGGTATAAATCCTTAAAGTTTGCCTTTTTTAAAATTTTTAGAATTTAAAACATTATCACCATCAATTAATACTGTTTGAGTTTAGAAATCGTACGAAAGATCCAAAACTGACGATTGAGCTTGATGTTTACATGCTTTCTATATTTCAGCGAATTATTTAGTTACTTAGTTATACATTAAAGTTTAAGTCTTATGATTCTGTACATTTTATAGGAAGTAAAAATTTCTTATCGAAAATGCTACTGAGAATTCAAAGTATTTTTTTAAAAAAAAAAATTATAAAGTTTTTAAGGATTTTATGACATGCATTAAATTGAAAAAAAAAAAGAGAACCTTTAAAAAAATGAAATGAAATAATTAATTTTAAACATTCTAAAAGAAGGGTTTAATATTACTTTAATAAAAAAGATTATTTTTGTGCACTTTTCAAACCAAATTTAAAAAAAAAAAATATGTTCACTGACTTATTGTCTCTAAGGTGTATTTTGTAATTTTATTTATATACAGTGATCTCTCACTTATGTACCACCTCTTTTATGCACCTTTTTCATTTATACGACGATTTTTATAGGTCCCAGTACATTAGATAGGAAAATAATGATAAACATCCTTCGTTTATGCGTCGCTTTAAAAATAAATTTTTCAATTATGCGCCGAAATTTTTGGCTGGCATTTTAATTTTTTAATCCTTTAAATATTTTTTCTTTTAAAAAAAATTTTTAAATTAAAAATGAAGCAAATGAGCAATCCTTGTTACAGATAAAAAGAAATATATGTTGTTAGATCCTACTGAATTTGCTTCCCCCTGTGACCTTTTCATTTTTGCTGTTTCTGGAAAGAGATTCTTTCTAAAATTTTGAATAGGGTGTCTTATCTTTTACACCAACAACAATGAAAGCCCATTCATCTTTCAGAAAATGACCAATTCCTCTTGTCCAGAGGTTAGTTTTACCCCCATGCTGTTTTCTAGAAAAAGAAGACACCTGGAATACGAAAGATGAAAGAGACCGCGATCACTTACTTGCAGTCAGATGGACATTATGAGTACATAAAAGGAGGTGATCTGTTTAGTGAGGGAAATACTTGAACAACTTATTGTGCAGCATATTATGACGTCAAGTATTTTTCTTAGAAATTTATCATGTGATATGTTTCACCCCCTCCCATAAAACTCAAATTTTTTGTGAAGAACTGTTCATTTATATCTAACTAAAACTTGTGAATGATGAGAACGTAGTGGATGATACTGACGAGATGATAAAGTTTCTCCAAATCACACAAATATTGAAAGCTTTAGACACTATTCCTGACTATTTACAATTTAATTTTGCTTTTGAAACACCCCCTTATCCCATTTATATGAACTGGAAAAAACTGTTTTCGAATAACGTCGGCGAAAACAAATACAAACATGTATTAAGATTATTTTGTAAGAAAATAAATTGTATTAAAGTATGTTAAATTTTTTCTTTGTATAATTATAGTAAATACCAAAACAGTATAAATATTAACATTAAATCTTTAGAAACATATTTATTCATGTTGTCGCTGCAATTTGCGTTGCGTTTTAGAATTTTGAAGTTTTTCACTTATGCGCCTCTTTCACTTATGCGCTTTTTCTCTTGGCCCCGTACACCGGTGCATAAGTGAGAGTTCACTGTATATGATTTCAGTCTTTCGTTGGAATATAATAATAAGCGAAATTCGAAATAAGTATGAAGAAATTTGTTAAAAAATAGTCATGCTTAGCAGAGTTTTCGTGGTGTCTTGTTTGATATGCGTGCGTTAGGACAACATACATTTCTTTGAAAAGTTTAGATTAAGTTCTTTTAAGGACTGGTCACACCTTTTTTCTACAGATTTATACTACGCTTTTAAAAACATAAAATGTATTTTTCTAAGTTAATAAAAAAAAAGAAGAAAAGAAACTGCTTAGTTTTGAGTACTATATATTTAGCATAAACCTATTCATTATCTAAATTATGTTTTATTTTCTTATTTTATCAAATGAAATTTCTCATTGCATTCATAAGTACGAAGCATTCATGTTAAACCTTATTTGAAACATAGAATTTTAAAAAATATTATTCGTTGCTTATAAAAATATTTGCTTTTAAGGATTATTTCAATTTTTTTTTTTTTAAATATTGAATAATTTTTAGCAAAGAGCAATGATTTTTTTTCAAATCAGAAAAAAAAAACTATCTTTAATTTTATAAATCGAACAAGAAATTGTAATCGCATTGTGCTCAAGAAGACTTGAATCATTTCTTTAGTTTGATTGGATAGAATTAATTTCTCTGCTTGGTGTTCTCAGTGAGATACCAACCAAAATTATTTTAAATTTATATTATTTCATGCATTGAAGATCAGTTTTATATTTTTCGTCGTTTAAAAAAATTCTTTTCCTTTGTAATTCATTTATTAACCCTTATTTTATAAATTTTTCCTTAAATTAGTATTTTGCTCAATTCCTTTAATTTGAAATAATAAGTTTCTCAATATTTACAAAAGAAAAAAAATGTTTGATAACAAAACTTTTCTATACTAATTTATCATATTTGATATATTTTTTCTAGAATGTCATATTATTTTTTTTTATATTTAATTATAATTATTATTTTTACAATCAATATATTTAAAAGAAAAAAAAAATTCTCTGTTTTCGTGGTTGAAATGTAAGACCACATGCAGAGAAATAGAATACATTTTAAAGCTTAATGATGTTTCAGTTTGGTTTTTAGTATGCATTGAATGTATACATTCTTGTAATTGTGTCTTGATAGGTGCTATTTTCAGATTTTTTAAAGAATTATTTTACAATAATGAAAGTTGAAGATTTTTCAATTTTTTGAAAGCATTAATTTGACTATTTTAAGGGAAGAAAAATAGTATAATTTATTTATAAAATTTTTTATTAGTGTGAAAATTGAAGATTTTTTAATTTTTGTGAAAGCATTCGACTATTTAATGGAAAGAAATAGTGACTAAACGAAAACTTAATTTATAATAACTGATTTTGATATAATTATTTTTAAAAAAGTACTATCTTACACGATCCTCCTCTCCCCAAATTAGTTTCGACAACACTGATCATTTCCATGTTGTATTTAAACAAATATAAAATAAACAACGGAATTAAATTATTCTACTGCTGTAAAATTTAATAAAAATTAAGTTAGAATCCGCCGATAATCTTTTAAAGTAAAGAAAATGAGAGGATATAGTTTAATTCGCAAATAAAGCACACTTTTATCACAGCTGATTTGAGTAAAAAAATTAATAAGAAAACAACGTTGGTAAACAAGAGCTCTTATCTTTTTCACTGCGTTAGAAAAACAAACTACCATAGATCGTCACTATCGGTATAATTTATGATAAACACTTCCCACAGTTTTTATTTCATAGAGAGTAAAATGTGCCCCAGTGAAATGCATCGCAGGGGGGAGGGTTGTGAACTACATCTATTTCATACCCCGTGAAAAGAGGGAAAGGTATTGCTGTGAACGAGAGCTAGGGGAGGTTGTGTGGGGGAGCAGCGGACAATGGGTGAAGGAGAAGAGGAGAAGTAATAATAATAATAAAAAAAGAAAGACGGCGCATGTGCAGAGGGTTGCGTGGGGATGAGTGCGCAGATGCAGAACAGCGATAGCAAATATGGCGATGAGAAGCTGGCGTCTGTGGTGTGTGCGGTGTGGATAATTTTTCGGTGCTTCGCAAGTCCTAAAGTGTCCAAATGTTGTGTCCACTCAATGACTGAGGATATGGCGGAGTTGGTGGGACGCGAGCGAATCTCACGGGTGGTTGTTGTCTCTGTAGAACAAGATAACAGCACACCTCCTCTTGAAGCGGTGGTCGCGCGGGCTGCCGATTCGGACGACGAGGAAGACGCGGTTGACGACAACGTTGAGCCCTCTGTTAACCTTCTCTCCCGTTCCGACTCGGAAGAGGTAAGCGGTACTATGATTGAAGCGGCCGATTTCAGGGCCCTTTCTGAAGGACCAGCATATGCGAGTTTAAATGGCAGATTGAGTCCTGGATTTTCAACTGCCTCTAGCTATGCTACGTTAACGCCACTACAACCACTGCCTCCTATCTCGACCATGTCAGATAAATTTTCTCACTACGCTCACCACGGGAATGTAACCGGAAATTTTACACTCATGCAAAACAACATGGGACTGAACTTCCAGTATGACAAACTGGGAACTATGAGTGTTATGAACATGAGTCCAACATTAGGAGTAACACATGCCTCTGCCGTTTCCATGCTCGCGGCCAATGGGCTTAGTTCACAGTCCATACCTTCACCTCCATATTCACAAAATGGAATACACACTCCTGAAAAATCTCTCAGCCCCACTGGGTTTGAGTCCTACTCTCATAGGGACCTTGGCTCACCCCAAAGTCCAGCGTTGCACACTCCCACCTCAATGATGCAAACTCTTAATGGCCTTAATGTCCCAAGCAGTCCTCCGCCCCCTGCCCAAATACAAGAACCTAGTCCACCTAGTAAGCCCTCTCCGGGCCCTATGACTGTTCCTGTGGTGAGTTTAGCTCCATCAGCTGCTTTAAATGTTGCCCTATCTTTGGCATCGGCTATACCGGTGCCTGTACATGTGACAGTCCAACCTGCTGTTGCTATTTCGAGTACGACACCTCAGGGACAACAGCAGGTAGTTGTAGCCACTCCTGTGGTTCAGCAGCAGCCACAGCAACAACCACAGCCGCAACAACAGCAGCAACAACAACAACAGCAAGCGCAACCTCAAACTCAGCAACAACCCCAAGTAATAACGACCATTCCCAATAAGACTGTACTTGTTGCAACGGCTGTTTCTCCTTCGTCAGCTAAAAGTAGTGGTGACGAAGTAGAAGAAATTAATACAAAAGAACTAGCACAGAGGATAAGTGCAGAACTGAAACGTTATAGTATCCCTCAAGCAATATTTGCCCAAAGGGTGCTATGTCGATCACAGGGAACTCTTTCAGACTTACTGCGGAATCCCAAACCCTGGAGTAAACTAAAATCAGGAAGAGAAACTTTTCGCAGGATGTATAAATGGCTAGAAGAACCTGAATTCCAAAGGATGTCTGCTCTCAGATTAGCAGGTAATGTACTATTTATAATGCATCATTTTCTAATGTAGATAAGATTATAAATATAATGCTGACTGTTTAGATTAATCTATTTTCAAGCAGAATGAAGATAAAGTTATAATACATTTTTCACAAGTAAGGTTTGTTTAGAAAATGAATAATAAACTATAAATTATGTTTAAAAACTGTGTAGATAAAT
Source organism: Parasteatoda tepidariorum (assembly GCF_982258835.1). NCBI lineage: Eukaryota > Metazoa > Arthropoda > Arachnida > Araneae > Theridiidae > Parasteatoda > Parasteatoda tepidariorum. Next base: position 21,487,014 of record NC_141765.1, read on the forward strand.
TTCCATAGGTAGTGCATTATAAAATTATTTAGGAAATGAAATATATTTTTAAAATATTGTTAAGATAAACTTAGTTTTTACAAGCAATGAATAAAACTGTTTAGAATCTATCCCTTTTTCATGGCAAATGAATAAAACTTCATAAATCTATTTATACATAAAATTATCCAATTTATAAATAATGAAGGTAGAATTAACTATTAAATTCATTCTCCTTTTTTTTTCTTTTGACAAAGAATTATAGTGTTATAAATTTGTTTATAAAAATAAATCTATTTTTAGTTACTTAGAAATTTTAACACTATGCGTAATAATAGAATATTAAAAATAACATTTAAGATAATCTACATTTCTCTTTTGTGTTGAAAGATTTTTAATGATAAATATATTAGTTCAAATTTTACATATTCTTGAAGGGTTTATCTTATTTTTGTAAATAGAGATTCCACATTCTAAAGGTGCCTTAATGACTTCTTCATCTTTTTTGTTTGTTTGTTTTCTTGTTCTTCTATCTTTTATTTTTGAATCAGTTGTAGTTTCTTGTACTGTTTGGTTTTCTTATTCTGAATTTGGCGCTGCATAGCCGTGATCAGTTCGTGTATCGTTACACTGTATACATCAAAGAATCAATTACTTGTTCATAATATTTATTAATAAATTTATTATTTTGTTTTTACTTGTAAGGATTTCTGTTTTTATTTTTAATGAATTCGAAATTTCTTTTAAAAAATGTTAGTTTAAAATTTAATGCTTTTAACAAAAAATGCTTACAGATATTTATACATTTTCTTAACAGTATAGATAAATTATATAGGGAAGATTTACATTACAATAGGTTGTTTCTAATCTTAATAAATATTCCAGAGTCTGACTGATAAACTGAAATAAATCCATATGTGTTTTTACTAAAGGTGTATTTTAATCTGATTAGGATTTATTAAGTGAAAGTGTAAAATTAAGAAATGAGGTTAAAAAATATAAGTAGTTAATATATCTCGCATGTCGAAAAATATTGGTGAACTTATTTAAAGTCAATTATTTAAATTAAATTTCTGTTCTGAAATTATGCTAATAGAAAAAAAAATCTGTTGTTTATATTATATATTATTCATGATAAGTGTCTTCATATGAAAATAAAAATATATTCGTCCTTACATCGTTTTTCCTGCACTTTATTTGGAATATGATTTAAAATTCTAAATAAATTTTGAAATAATTTAAATTTCGTGATTTGCCATAAAGAGACTGTAAAACAGGTTTTTTGACAAGGTTTGTCTTATTGCAGAGAAGCGCGCATACAGTGCCCCCTTTCGTTCTTTCATGGCCTACTGCCTCATCCCACCCGTAGATGATAAATAAAACATAAAGTAGAAAACGTAAATATTCAAGTTATTGACACTTTCATCACTGGATTGTTTTTCTTTTCCTATTGGAAGAATAAGGATCAAATAGACTTATACAATAAATAAATGATTTATATAAAATTGTTCTTAATAGAATTACATCAATTATAATTATAATTGTAATTATGAAACAATTATAATTATAATTGTTGTTAATAGAATTGCAACAATAGTATAATCTATACAATGATAGACATTAATTTTAATATAGTTTTTAATTATAAAAAATTAATACTATTTTTTAGTTAATTTGATGTTTTGAGTTGAAAATTGTTTTTTGAAGTTTGGTTTAACCCAGATTGGTTAGTTTGAAATATAAATCAGTGATTAATAATTTAGAACTTGCTTTGTATCTAGTTAATAATTGTTTTTTTGTAGTTTAGTTTAACCAGATTGATTTGCAAAAAAAAATATATATATATATATATATAACTCATTATTTATTAATTTAGAATTTTCTTTCTTTCTCGTTATATGTATAGAATATTTCATATAATTTTGAATATTTTTTTTTATTAATTTTAAATTTTTAATGTCATGATTTTAATGATAAAGCATTTATAATTAATTTTTCCTTTAATTTAATTTATTATTATATTATTATTTTTTTGTAGAACTTGTACAATGATGGGAAATAAATATTTTTATATAATTTTGAATGTTATTTTTTAATTATAAAAAATTTATTTCTAAGTATGAAAAAAACTATTTATTTGACTCATGAAATCAGTTCCTAAAGAAATGAAATCGGCTTAGGATCTAGTTAGATCAAAAATTTTAGAATCATAACTATATTAAGTTTTATAATACAATCCATTTTTGTGAGAGAAAAAATAAATTATATTATTTCGTAGCTCTTTTTTTTTTTTCTCTTTTGAATTTTTCTTCTTTTTCTCTATAATTTTCAATTTCATTGAATTACATTTCATTATAAAGTATTAACTGATTTATTGAGTTTAAAATTAGCTTTTACTTTTTCTTCAGGAAAGAATGGATGGATTATTATTATTATGTTGTGATGAATTTAATGATAATACTTCGAAATTTGTTTTCCTTGCAGATGAATAATTTATAAAATTAATATTTATCATAAAAAATTTGTACAGCTATAGGAGATAAATATTTCCATGTAATTTTATATATTATTATTAATCATGTGAAACTAATTAATTGGCTGACTTTAAAATATCAAATTATTTTATCCAGTAATAGGGAAAGCAATTTAATGATATGCCACATCTCCAAATTGTTTAGAAGAGCATTTTTTAATAGTTGCTTTGATGAAAACACTATAATTTACATATAGGCAATCAGAAGTTTTTGTGTATGGTTCTGTTTTCTATAAATACATAATACCTATAAAGTACATAATATGTATCTGGAAAAAATATTAATGTACAGCTTGATGCAAAAATGCCAGTGGTGGGAAAAATATGGTTTTTCACTATATTGCCCCAAGCTCTTCAAACCCCCAATCTTTAGGATCTGGCTAGATGGGGTGATACTGGGATGATTTCATCTACCCAACCAAAATTTTTTATTTTATTTATCTTAAGATAATTTAAATTATTGCTAATACTATCAAAATTCTAAATTTTTTTAAATATTGGTTACTTTTCTCTGCTTATTATTATTATTATTTTGTTCATTCAAGGTTTATTATTTCAAATAATACTTGAGATGCTGTCTTTTTTTTAAATTTTATTTATTGTTGTTTTTATGTAAATGTTTTTTATAAGTAGCTTCTTTCTCTAATACTTAACTCAGCTGCATAAATTGCTTCTTTTCTTCAACCTAATCGTTACTTACTTCATTAAAATATATGTTTATCTGATTATCTTAAAATTCCAGTTCAAGTTTAACTTGTAGTTGCGTAATAATAAAATTAAGGAAAATATTCATTTAATATACTTTATTGTACTTTTCGATGAAAACAGTAGTAATTGCTTAGCTGTCTGTTCTGATTGGTTGAAACCAAAGAAGATATTTTACTTAAACAAAATAAGTTCCCACTATACAAAGATTTTGTCTAAAACAAAGATACAAAGAATACACTTACACTTGTTTTAGTTTCGCTTTGTTAAATACAAAATAATAACCTTTTTATGTAATTTTTTCTCACTTCTCCCATCTTATATTAAATTAGGAGCATCTATAAGCATAAATCTTGTTATTAAACTTTAATCGTTTGGTATTATGTATTCGATTTATGATTCGAATTTATGATAATTGTTTTCTTATTGGATGCATAGAATAACTATCAAATATTTAAAAAAAAAGCGCTCTTAACTACAATTATAAATTTAACCACAATTAATTTATAAAATAAAGGAAAAAGTATTTGTCTTAGTGAGTAATTTCTAAGTAATTGTCTTAGTAAGTAATAAATGGTATGATAATTAAAAAAGTAAAACAAATTAGTTTTATGTTTGGTATATTTATTTATAGTTCTAGGTTTTTCCAAATTAAATCTTTTAAACTGATTCATTAAAAAATAGTTAATTTACTCATCAGCGGCGAATTTAAATTTATTCTTCACTTTGATTTTTTAATTATATCACGGATTATTTTTTCCTTTTATAAATTTTATTCTCGACTGTTAAGTGCGAAACAGGTTTTGCAGTCCTGAATTTCCCTTGAAATTTGCTGGTCAATAAAAATTTCGTTTGCTACGTTGTGAGTATGTGATATGAATATTTTTCTTAGTTTTTTGTGTAAAAAAACTCAAATATTAAAACTCACTTGTAAACTTTGTTATAGACAAAAATGTTCACTTGCCATTTTTATTAGTCATTAAGGTAACTGAAAAAAGGGTGTCATTTTAAAGTCATATAATTAAAAAAAGAAATCATTCTTCTACTATTTTATGTATTTTTCAACTAAAAAAAATGGGAATTAACTTATATATATTTTGTCGATGACTTTAAATAGGGAGGAGAGGTTAAAATTAGGTCAAAAATATTTTGTTTTATTAGTGTTTCAAAACTGAAATATTTATAAGCTTAATATCCTCTGATCTTCATTTTTAACTGTCAATTTTATATTATCTTTTGCAAATTTTACCAGAAATAGAAGCTGATGAGTAAAGAATCAGATGAAAATATTTTAAAAATTATAAACTCAATAAATTTTAAAATATTTTACAAATTATAAACTCAATAAATTTAAAACACTTCATAGTACCTGGTCGAGATACATTTTATAAGGGATTTATAGTTAACTTATAAAAATAAAGAACGAGATAAATAATAAAAATGAATTCTTCTAATAATGAAAGAATGATTAAGTAAAATTAAGTTGTTGGATTTAGAACGGAAAGACATAATAATGATGGATAAAAGTTGTTCATTAAAGCTATAATAACTTTGACATGGCTAAACATGAGGTATTTACAATAAGTCAATCGAAACCATATATTTTTTTTAAAAAAAGTACATCTTATAGCCTTTTGTTGCATCAAACTGATTATCTAAAACGGATAAATTTCTTCCTTAAAAAGTTTCTGTTTCTGAAAATTTTCTTATTAATATTTTTCAATAAAAAAAAAAATACTTGGTTTCTTAATTCTATGCAAATCTTTTAATTTCAAATTTCTTTGTATTGAAACTCACAACATTATACTCAAACTAATTTTATTTATCATCATATTTTGCACAAGAGCCCATAGCAGGCAAAGGCCTTCGGTTGAAGATTTCGCTGGGAGAATTTATTCTTTGACTGGCCTGCCAGTCTTTTACTCCAATCAGTTTAAATTTAGATTCCACAGAATAAAGCCATAGTTGTTTTGGCCTTCCTCATTTTCTAATAGTGAAGGGCTTCGATGTAAACATTTTCTTGCTGGATTTTTTCATCTATTCTAGCAATATGAGCAGCCTAGTTAATTCTTAATTTCAATACTTTTGATGGCATCGAGCTCTTTAAAAGGTTTATAAATAAATGTAAATGTCGCGACGTCAACGCATCCAAATGGTCAGCAAATTGTTCATACGTAAATGAAACAATTTTTTTTACTAAATTGAAATTATTATATGTTTATAATAAATACACAATTAAAAATTTAGGTTCAATTTAAGATTTTTTAAGTAAATTTATGACTTCATATTTTTTTTACTGTACATAGTCATAGTTCTTTTTACTGTACACTTCGATGAAAATCTGAATGATCTTGATCTAGAAAATCATAATTGTTTTCTAAGAGTATAAACTGTATTTCTAAAATCACGTATTGTTTTTAAATCTGTAGTCCGAATTGAAAAATTCCGAAGAGAAGTTCTGGATAGAAAAGATATAAATTTATAAAAATGTCAGAAATTTCATTGAGTGAAAAAAAGGAAACATCTTTTATCTAAATAACATAAAAAATTTAATTTATAATATTTCATAAAAAAAGTTTGAAAGGTGAAAAAATTTACTTAGATGTTCTTACGAATGCTTGAAAGAATTAAACTTTTAAGTATTTAGAATGTTTGAAAATGCGATTCATTGCCAATAAGTAAAAATGGTTGCTCAAAATAAAAATAAGAAAAAAGTCGTCGGAAGTTCTAATTTTTTTTCTCTTTATCATCTAGTTCATTTTTTAAATGCTGCAAGTTCCGTATAATTTTTTCATAGATAAAAGACGAAAATGCCACATTAATTATTTGTTAATGAGGAGAGAAAAACTCTTAATTTATATTCATTAATTGAATTAATCAAACAAGAAATAATAGTTGCATTGTTTTCGAGAGACCATGAATCATTCTTTTACTTTGATTGGGCAGAATTACTTTCGCGGTTGGGAGTTTTCAGTGGGATACAAACCGAAACTATTTTGAACTGATTTTATTTTTTATACTCTGAATTGCAGACGACTTTTGTTGCAGTTTATATTTTGAGTCGTTTGGCAGAAAAGAATTCTTCTGTAAATCATTTACTAACCGTAATTATTTTATTAAGTTTTTTATTAAGTATTAATCGCTAGATTATATTTATGTATATAATTATCATTTTAAATTCACTCAGCGCAATGTTTTTTCTTTAACTGCCCGAATTACAATGCATTATTACGACAATTATATTGCTCTTTCTACAACTAAAGTAAATTGTCGCTTCGAACTAGGTATGTAACGTTTATTAATATACAATTTTTCATCATGTTCAGCTAAGTTTAAAAGATTTTCAATAACACTTTATAAATTGCATTTTTAAATAAAAATTATGAATATATTTTTAGATGATAAAAATAATGAATATATTTTTAAATGATAAAATTTGGGTGTTCTATTAATAATGTTATGAAGTGGATTTCTTATCAACGATCTCAAAAACGATGCTGTTTTATGGAACCAATTATTTCTTGTGAATTTTTAAAAATTTTTTAATTATTTTTCAAAATATGACATTTTAATCAATAATTTCAATTTTTTCCTTGTTTATACTTTGCCATTATTTTTTTCAAGTGTCTATTGTTGATACGTTAATAAAACATAAATTAAATAATGAAACGTGATGTCTATCTTTTAAAGTAACTGTAAGTTTTTTTTATTCTTTAGTATTTACTAGTAAATACTTCTGTACTTTTTAATTTCTTTTTAATGATACTTTTAACTTACCTATCAAGCAATTGACATAATTATATTAGCTAATTTTTACCCTCATATACTTTTGAAGATATTTTTTGGTGAGCATTCTTTCTTATTACTTTTTCCTTTTTTTTTTGTCTTTTTGTATTTATTTTTATTTTTATGATTATTGACTGCAAATTAGCGCAGAAATTTCTGCTATTATGATTCAATGTGAATAAATGACAGTTGTTTTATACGATAATATCTAATCAATCAGTAGCATTTTAAAATACTCAGGCATTGTAATGTGTCATGGATTGATTAAGCTGTAATAATTGTTTCAGTGATAGTTAAATTAAATCAATGCAGCATAATTTTGACTACTGGCGGAATTAATCTAAGAAAATATAGTTTTCTATTTTTCTTAAAATTAATTTTGTTTAGTCTGGACTATATCCGACGAAGCCTATTTTCCTAAATCTAAATTTTATCTGGAAATTGGTTTCTGCTTTTCAACCAATTTAAATCATAATTTATCACTCTTTATGAATGCAGAAAATATGAGGGAAACTTACACATGAAAGAAAAAACTGTAGGAAATAAGTATTTATCAATAGATAGGTTTATTTAAACGAACCTTTTCTTTCTTTTTTTTAAACATGTAATATTTTAAACCACATATTTTTTCTTGTAATGGACTTCAATTGATATATTTTCATTTCTTTAAAAAAAAAAAAGATTTTATTTTGGAATTATTGTTGATGTTTATTTTAGTATTAATATTTGTGAGCTTGTATTTGTCTATTATTTAAGTTTATGTATAGTTTCATTTACATTAAAAGTAAGCAAATGTTAGCTTCTAAGCTTCAATTAAGTCTCAAAAAACTGAAGAAAAAAAAAAATCTTATATTGTTTTAATTATTGTATGAGGGTTTTTTTGTGTCATTCTTATAAAAAAGAAGGCATAATTTTTTTTCTCAGTTAATTTAACAAAATAATTTAAGATAATTACATAAAATGTTATATGAATTGCTAAAAATAATTATATGGAGGAGTTATTCGGGAAAAGAGTAAATATCGAGAAAATAGAATTTATTTGTATTGTGTAACCTGTTAAGTCTTCAATTATTATTCTAATTACCTTATTTTCATTTATAAAAGCTTTATTTAAGATTAATCTTTTAAGTTTTCTTTTCTTCTAGCAATTAATCATTCTTTTTTTTTTTTTAATTTTAATACACGAAGCATTATTCCAAACATGCTCTCCTTCCTTAGCGTAAGTTTCAGATTTTGTTAAAAAAAAACAAATTGATGCATAATGTCTTAAAAGAAATTAGAAATAGTAATTTCTAAGTGTTTAAAGAAGTGTTAAGTTTATTGCTTTTTTGTTTCTTTCGATAAATTTATTTGCTAATATTTTTTTAAACAAGTCATTCACAAAAGAGTTTATAAATTTAATTTAGTTTTTCAAGTTCTGTACATGTAAAATATAGAGACTACTTTTAAAATTTAAATTATTGGATTTGTACTCTATAGCTAAAACAGCTAATAAATTTGGAAAATACAACTAAGCTAAAGAATATTTACGAGAATAGATGAACTGTATTCCAAAAATCTGCATTTTGAAAACTTTTAATTGAAAGTAAATTTCTAAAATGTTATTTAATTATTTATTTATGATTGTATTTTTATAATACATTACATCTTCCTACATTGTAATATTTAATTTATATGAATTTAAAAATAGTTAGACATTAATATTTTCCAATTATTATTTTGTACGTTAAGTTCATTTAATGAGTAATTTATAAGCGAATTTAAAATTGAACATTTTAATCCTAATAAAATCTATGATTAGGAAAAAAAAGTTAAGATTTTTCGTAAAAATTTGAAATAATTTTGGTAAGAATTAAATAATATTTAAGCAAAACTATTGTGAGAGAAACAATTTTTACTCATTTACTTAAGCTTAGTAGTTAGTATTTAAAATATCATTTCAGCCAGCTGTCACTTTTAAAAAAAATAATAGGTTGCAATATATTTCGAAAAATAGTTTAGTACATAATATTATCAGATAAAAATACTTACTTTCCATTTCAAAATTAGGTACTTTCCATTTCAAAAAAGATATAACCATTATACTTACTTTCCATTTAAAAAAAGATATAAATTATGGAGTTTGCTCTTTAAAAATTCTTCAATAAATCTTTTTTTTTTTTTTTTTTTTTTTTTTTTTTTTTTTTTTTGTAATTTCGAACGAAGAAAATACTTGATAAAGAAAAGCATATTTTATTTTCGTTGTAAGGAACATTAATCAGAGCTATTGAATAGCGATTTTTGAGAAAAAAATGCAAAAATATGATTGGTATATTTTGGCTATCAAAATAAAAAAAAGTAGGACAAGCTGCAATAAAAAAATGTTGGGCAGTCTTATAAATAAACCAAAGAGTTAACTTATGAAGAAGAAAGGACAAGCAGGGCACATCACCCTACGGAAAACATTGAATGAGGATGAGAAAGAAAGTACCTCAGAAATTGAATGTCGTAAATAAACGTTCATACGAATTAGAATAAATATGTGACACGTTAGGCATTATGGACTCTCTGGAGACTCATAGGCCTCGAAGCGATGTATCACAAGCTCTCCCTTTTACTCTGACCTGGGATTGACAAGGAAGGTATCCGAAGTGTCAATTGCATATCACATAATTTTTATATCGAAATCCTTTCTAGCATAAGGTAAAATGTAGGAAAAACATAGTGCCTACTTCGATATTATTGTTAGTTGAGATTTTGGCTATTGAAATTTGTGATTTTTGAAACCTCTCCCACCAAAAATTATTTCACTAATTTAGTTTTGTGACACAGAGTACAGCACTTGCTGGTATTAAATTTATCGAATAACTTCTGTATCAAACTGCTTAAAGATAAGCTAGTTCTAAGCTGCTTAAAGATAATCCAAGCTAAAAGATAAGATAATCTGTTAAAATATTTTTTTATAAAGAAAAAAAAATACTTAAATCAATCACGTAATGTCACCTTAAATGCTTTTTTCTTAAATATATATAAATATAATTCTTTCGATGTTGGTAACATTTACCCTTAAATATTGTTTTGCTAAAGTATTTTAATACTCTAAAAAAGATATAATAGTACTTTTATCGGTCAATTTTTATATCTTTCGTGTACTGAGATGCAATTTAATTTTCATGAAGCTGTGCAATTTGAGTTCCGTAAGCTATATTTTCCCAGCGATAACGTGAAAAAGAATGTTTTAAATTGAAGATCATTTTCTTTCTTTTGTCAAAAAATATAGCTTTACTGAATTTTTTAAAGGGCCAAAGATAAATTATTGCATTATAATTTATACTCAAGTGATTTTACGTACGCGATGCTGTGTTATCTTAAATTTTATAGTTCAATTCATTTATCATTTTAGTATTTTGCATAATTTGTATCTTTTCATGTATCCTTGTTAAGTATTTTAAGTATGAATATGCATATTTGAAATGTTCTGTGTGTCAGGTAAATTACTAATTTACAACCTAGAACATGTTTATACTATTTTTTTAGAATACATTTTTACACAGAATTTAATGTCTAAAATTGGTAACGTCAACCTTGCAATATAATCAAGGGCCCTCACGCTAGATTTGATTTAAGGTTAAATGTTCGACTTTTTTCCGTTTTATTATTATTATTATTATTACTGCTAGGGATGTCACGAATATTCGACCACTTTTGCCAAATATTCTTTGATCGAATATTTAGTAAGATATTCGGCCGAATGTTAGACGAAATATTTGGCAAAGTATTTTTTCGAAAAAAAAAGTTTTTTTTAGGGGGGGGGTGAGGAATTTGAAAAGATTTAATAAAGAATAAATCTAAAATCGTATTTTTTACTATACATTATTAGAAATGGTTTTTACATATATTTGTCATGTTCTGAAACTAGTTCATTTATGTTCTGAAAGACAAATGGAAAAGTAAAACCTGAGGAATTGAAACTAGATTACTTTATAGTACTGAAACATAATTTTTTTACTGCTGATTTATTTTTCTAAATTATATTCAGGCAAGTCCATTTCGTCATTTTTTTTCAAAACATTTTTTTAAATTTTGTTTTTGATGTTCTTCTGTTTTAATTATAGCGCAGCATTTTAACACAGCGTTTCTTATAGACTTAATTCTTTTATTGTCATTTATTTCCTGTACGGTAAGACAAATAATAGTAACCTAAAAAAGTGGAATTCTCAACGTTATAGTTACATTTCAGAAGTAAGAGTAATCTTTTACTTTTCTTATTAACTTTTCTTTTTATTAGCGTTTTTATTATGAAACAAAATCTTTTTCAAGAGGTTTCTAATGAACGTTAATCTTGTATGACCACTTTTTTCTATAAATACGGCAATGTGAAAAAGTTAAATTGAGATTTTTAACGTTTAAATTTTTTTTAAATTAATAATTTAAGTTTAGATTTCTTTCTAGCTTTTTCTTTTTTAAAAACATTTGTTTTTATAAACTTTTTTATTATGACGCGGGCAATTAAGAGGGTTTCTATTCGACATATTCTTCACCTTTTTCTTCTTCAAAATACGGTAATTGAAAAACTAAGACGTTTAACTTCAAAATTTTCTTTCAAATATTAAGATCAATTTTTATTTTTATATATAATCTTTTTTATAGGCGTTTTTATGATAGCATTGCATTTTTAAAAGCATTTCTGATAGACTCGTATGGAAAAAGTTTTTCTTGAAAATATTTTTAGCATTAAAATTTTGTTTTAAGAATTAATAGGAAATTATTTTTTCTATTTCTCTTTTTTTTCCAACTTTACCACTTCAGTTTTTCATATTACGGTTACTCAGTTTTTTTCATTTATCTCAAATTTTATTAGTTTTTTTCTATTACCTCATACCAATAAAAAAGCTAAGTTTTGACTATTTTTCAATAATGACCAAACTTATTTATATATAAAACTATTTATACTTATTTATATATTCATAAATAATCATCAATAATATTTATTAAATGTTACTATTCAGCCAATCTTTTTGGCCGAATATTCGGCAACTTGGCCAAGTTACTATTCGTTACATCCATAATTATTACAAATGTTTGGATGCTAAAATATCTTCTTTGGGAATGAATTTAAAATAATAATAAAGACATAAAATAAAAAAATTGTTTTTTAAAATTGGTAGTATTCACGGCTTTTTTTTTCTTAATATTTAAAACGCTATTATATTATGAGAATGTTAAAATATATCATAATTCAAAATATTTTTGTGTTCAGATTTCAAAGATTTTGCCCTGTAGAGTAAATAAAAATCTTTATTTTATTTGACAAGCTTATAACACAAGTATGTGGGATTATATGAATATTACTGCTTTGAAATTTTTTTGAACATCATTTCAATATCCTTAAAAATTTACTAACTATTCATCTCATCCTCCCATTTCTAATAATAATAAAAAAATTACATACCCAAAATTTTTTGGAAATATATTAATTACATATTCGCCACTTTAAACATTACCAAATGTGTTTCGCATTTCTTTGTAATTTATTGTACATTTTAAGAATTTATTTTAGCTACTATTTTTAATATTTATTTAGTATTACTTAATAGCTTACTAGTTATTACTTATTAGTTACTATTTTTGATACTTATAACTCCCTACGTGAAACTCACTACGATCCACTATGTTAAAAATGTATGTACGATCCATTATGTTATTAATGTATAATCACTAATTTAATTATGTTATGATTGTGTGAAGGAATTTATAATTTATGTACTTGATTATATAAATTTTACATGAAAATTACTTTTAACGAATTGTTGAAAGAATGTATATCGTTTTTAAATTGCTTCTATCGTTGAACAAGGAAAAAAAGCTACAAAATCTTTATGCGTCTGAGAAAATGCCATTTTTAACAAAGCTGCATCTTATTTTTTGCTCAATAACTACACTTTGAAAATTATTTTTTATCATTTTTTTTGTAAATTATTTTGTTTAAATAGTGTTAGAGTGTGATTTAGTTTCATTAAAATTAAGAGTAAGATAAGCAGTGAAATTTGAATATATCTAGATATCTCTTAAGTGGAATCTATTAAAATCTGTCTCTTAAATTTTTCACGCAGTCAAAGGTAAAATATTAATTCACCGTAAGAATTTAAATGAAATTGTTATTTCGAAAGAAGTTGATTCCTAGCCTCATGGAGTGAAAAGTAGAGGAATAATAAGAGATTATATTTTTTCCGGAACAATTTAAATGTGTAGTTAAAATAAAAACATAAAATAGAGATATAGGTCGGTATAAGTTGTTTTCTTTTATTCCTTTACACTTTAAACATTTTTTATTAGTATAAGAGCATAATTAAAGCAATTTATTAATTCTGATATAACTCTTTAGAAATAGTTCTAATGATGATTGAATTATGATGAATAGAAATAGTTAGAATAATTTCATACAGCTTCAACTCACAATTAATTATGTCTTGATGATTTATTGATTTTTATTTGAGAAAATTCATGTCTCTCTTCTGATTTTTTTATGATTAAATAATGTGCCGCTAATTACGCTGTTACTCAATGAAAGTGCTTCTGTGCAGAATGAATTACTGTTTTAATAAATATAATTTAGATTGATTTCATAATGTGAATCACAAGGAGAGCCGATTAGTAATTTTATGTTCAACAAGACTTAATAAGAAAACTTAAAAAGTATAAAAGTTGTTCCATATATTATAATATAAAACACATGATGAAAAAAAATTATGCGAAGAAGCATAATTTTTCTTTCTTAGCGCAAGTGTCATCTTCACTTGTTTTAACTCAAACTCAAAATTTCACCTATTTTTGGATTTTAAATTAAAGAACCTCTTGACATTGATTTTAAATTTCGCTTGATTTTCGTTTCGGCAGTCTTTAAAGTGAGGTTTTTCTAGTATCTTCAAAAATGTTTTTAAGTAGCAATTTCTTTTTTATTTCGTTTGCCTATTAACTTTTCCTTCCTTCTTTTTTAAAAATTGACCCTTTTCCCGTTTTCTTTATTTTCCAATTTAATTTATAATTTAATTTCTAATTTCTCTTTATAAGCAAGAAAAGCCGTAATATAACTTTATATGTACATATATAGTTATGCTTTGCGTAATATCGGATTTAATTCAATTCAAAATTTAGTTGAGGAAACAATTGAAATATTCTTTTTATAAAATAAATTTATAGACTGAAATCTTTTAATAACACTATCTCAAATTAACCTCAAATACAAAGCATTTTTCAAAAAATGTAGGATTGTGGAAAATTATGATTTTTAATATTTACAGTAGTATTTCATATTTATAATAATATATTCCGTTTTAAAAGGGTTTGTTTTATCGTTATCTAATTAACATCCCAAACTTTACAATTGGTGAATTATGTTCACATACAAATATCAATACTCAAATAAATAATAATTGTTAAATTTACATATAAAAAAAGTAATAAATGCGTGCTTGCCAATATTTTTAAGATTTTTATGCACGTGATTAAGCTTTACAGTCTGGCATATATCAATGCTAAAAGTAAACGATAGTGGATCATTTAAAAATCATCTAGTCAGTTAAATAATTAATAATGATAATAATTGAATAAATATATGTAAATAAGTTATGTACTAAAAAACTCTGTATAATTTAACACGTTAGGTTTTTTTACCTATCTTTTTACTTTAATGTTTTTATTTTACCTTGACTATTAAGAATATTCTGTTAATAAAAGTTCATGACGTATAAATACTTCATAATATAAAAAGTACTATTAAATAATTTAAACAGCTAAACAACTAGTAGTGGTGAGTTCGTAAGTTAAGATTGTTTCATTTTGTTTAATAAATTTGACTTATTCTTTACAATATGACTTATATTGACTAATAATGACTTTATATTGACTATTATAATATGACTTAATTTTAATTATTGATTAAACAAAATTTGGTATGGTTTCATATCAAATTTTGATATGAAACTGAATAATTAAATAATGTGAATCACAAAGAAAGCTGATTAGTAATTTTATGTTCAACAAGACTTAATAAGAAAACTTTGAAAGTATAAAAGTTCTTCCATATATAATATAAAACACATGATGAAAAAAAAATTATGCGAAAAAGCATAATTTTTTGATAGTTAGGCTAGGTTTTTGTCAATTATTTATTAATTATTTATTATTTATATATTTTAGAAATTATTAATATTATTTATTTCTCGTATTCAATTAAATGCTACCCTCCTACTCCTCAATTATTTATAGAATTGTGTAGAAACATACCTTATTGCAAAGAAAATTCTTCTCATTTTTGCCATACTTCTCATTTTTTTCATTTATATTTATAGTTAGTCAAAATTTCATTTATAGTCACTATTAAAAAATGAAAGAGATTTTACTATCCTTATATGAAAGAAAAAATTACAATAAATTTATAATTAAGTTTTTGAATTAATACACAAAAAACTGGAGATACAAATTATGGAGACAAGATTTTAAATTTTCAGATTTTCAGTATGAGTAGGTAGGTAACTGCACTCAGCTTCAGAAAAAAAATTTAACTGCTATGTTTCTAAATTAATATTGCGTAATTTCTTAAGTAAATTATGGATTAGGGGAGAGGCAGCATGATACATTTTATTACAAAAGTTTATTACAGCAAATATAAAAGTAAGAACTATGCATAGGCAAATTACGAAATTAAAAAATAACTGTAATGAATCTATAAATTAAATAAATGTTTTACAGTATGTTGCCTTGTGGTTTTCGAGCAATGAAGTTGCAACAGAACTAGTGATTGGGTTTCTTCTTAAAGCACTACGTTTCCTTCTTTATTGCTGTAAAATGAATTTTAGCTATGAATTATGTTGCGAAATTCGACAAAAAAAGCATATATTTTCTTAAGCGTATTAAGATTCAGTTTGCTAAAAGAATTTTAGAAAAACCAAATTTCTTCACCGCATCTCCGTCATTAAGTAAATGATTCAATTACTGCTTGAGTATAAACTTTTGTAACTTGTAGACCCACATATATTATCAGTCTAAAAGTTTGTTAATTAAATATTCAATCAATATTCAATTCAATATTAAATTTTTCAATCAGTTGTTGGAAATTTTTTGCACTACTATAGGATGTGTTATTTTCTAGATGTGCGTCTTTTGCTTAAAAAACTAATTGCTTCCCCCCCTTTTTTTTAAATTTTTTTTTCTCTAGTACTATTTCATAACATCACAAACTTTTATATTGTTTCTTAATTTTGAAATCAATATTGTACTAAGAAAGAAATGATTTAAAAACTTATTTATTAATTGAAATAAAGAAAAATTTAAATATAAATAAAGGAATTCGATATTTGGATTTGATAAAAACTTATTTAAAATTATTTTCCAATTCTTAATTATCTTTAGCTCAATGATATAACTGTATAAAAAAGTTTTCTGAATCGATACATTTAATACTGAGATATAACCTGAAGAGCAGAACAAAAACCGACCTTCAAATCCTAACCACTCATGAGATTAAACTATTTCTGTCATCTTTGCCAAATTTGACCAACCCATCTATATTCGAACGTGCTGAATCCATTAAAAAATGTATGCCAATCCATAAAAAACACGCTTAGTGGATAATTATGTAACTTAGTTACTAGTTGGCACTAATTTTATTAGTAACTGTTCCACCACACGCTTCTTAAAATTATTTGAAAATTGAATAGCTGAAACTGTATACTTTCTGAGTTGGAATCAAATGTTTTCATTTCTGCTTTTGTATTTTATCTTTTCAAGGAATTCGCCGTTAAATTTGTTTTTTTGGTTTTATATAATTCAATAATATTTTATTAAACTTCTTATTATGTTGAGAAAAATTCCAGTTCAATTTTTATTAGAGTATATTTTCTTTAACTGTATTTTATGCTTACTCATTATTAGAATAGATAAGGTTTAGCCCTGGGTAGTTTTAACAAATATCCATTTTGCTGGCATCATAAAATTTAAAATACGCCATGAGGCTCTCATATAGCTATATTATTTTCTATCTTTTATTCTAACTTCCTTATTAATCTCAAAATAAAATAAAAAGTGAGTATATGTAATGAGTTTTTATGTGAGTCTAGTGATTATGTTTAGTACTGGTTATTAAGTTCTTAAATAGTTGAAAATTCAATTTTGAGTAACAGGGACCTTCAGCAAAATATTCATATCTGCTGCTATGTTACTTCTAGTAATATTTATAATAATGAGGCTGTGAATAGCGAAAATGGAGAAAAACAGCTTTGGGAGAGTTGAAAAATTTAGTTGGAAATTTGGAAATTTATGAATTATGGTTATGGCAAATGTTAAGAAATATAAGAATAAACTTTATCTTTCTACTTAATTTTTTTTTTCATTTCCTTAAAAAAAATTTCTGAAATTTTCATATTTTATGGATTCTCATATATTGTTATTATTTTCGGTATGTAGACAGATCAATATATATTTGCTTAAAATAATGGAAACTAACTATGCATTTTTCCCCATAGAAATTTTTCCTGCTATTTTTTCCCTCTGCGTTATCTAAATTATCTGCGTTATCTCTTAAAGACATAGCTTGTTTAATCTGAGTTTAGAAATCGAATTTTTGTGAATGTTAGTTGTTTTTCTTATATTCAAAATAATTTCATTTAAGTGGCACTTCAATAAATTTCAATTAATTAAGTAATAACGGTTCATTAAAATATAACTGAAGTTTACCTCAATACTTTCTTAAAGACATTTAGTTTATTTTTAGATTACTTTCTTATTAAGGAACTTTCAGAAAAGTTAAATATAATTTAAATAAATTATTAAATCCTCAAAAATGTTATTATATTTTACCGTTTTAAAATTATTATCATTTTACAAATTAAATGTTACAGAAATTGATGCATAGAATATAGAGTTTGATATTTTAAAGCTAAGATATATTTCTAAAATAGGAAATCTTTGAAGTTTTCTTACATTGCTTTTAAATAAAATGTTTTCATCGTTAGAATGTCTGTTTTTGGTTAGCTACTTTAAAAAATATTTTAACTATAAACTAAACAAGATTTCTTAACTGAAAATTATCTTTCAATCTTTTCAAGCATGTTTGTGTCATTTTAGTAAACTCTCCTTTGATCATTATATATAGCATGCTCTGTGTTTTGCTCGTTCGTATTTCTTCTCATTCTTTCTGTGTGCTATTAAATGTATTTTTAATATTCATTAGCTTCAATATTGTGCTTTTTATCTTAGCTTTTGTGTTTGTTCTGCATTTTTTGTTTATTTTAATTTTTCAAATCTATCATTTAAATTACATACCTGCCAACTTTTTATCTATTCGAGGAGGATTTTCCCAAGTGGTAGTAAAATCGAAGTTGAATTACAGTTAAATACAGAAAAATATTATTTAGTTTGTTAGATCTTGATATATATATATATATTAGTTTATTTATATGCATTGGTGATCAAAATCATTTGAAATTAAATTTATAAATCTGAGAAATAAACATAATGCATACATTTTACTACCATCTTAAGTATGAAAATAAAATCTTACGCAAAATGCGTAAAAGTTGGCAGCTATATTGTACTTGATCATAATAGGTGTGAAGATTTTTGATGTTCTTTTATTTTATTTTGCATTAGGAGTTTAGATGATGTAGAGCAAGCAAGTTATTTTTTTTATGTAAAGTAATAAATTATGTTGAAGAAATTAAATACATAGTTGCGTACGTTTTGCTATCAAGGTTGTGTTGTTCATTGTAATGTTTTCGTAAAATATTTTTCATAACTTTAGCAACCCAAACAGTATTTGAATTTATTTCAATTTCTTAGTATATATTTGCATTTCGTGTGTTACTATTTTGATTAAATTTTCGTCTAAGATTCAACCCATTTTGGTAAAATATAATATTACCAAACTAAATTATTGTTTTAATTGAACTTATAAATATTTTAATTATAAGTAAATACAGAATGGCTATAGACAAAATTGCTTATAAGTTTTTCAGCTTTTTAAAAATTTTCAATTATTCTTTTTTAAGTCGTGATATGAATTTCTTTATTGTTAAGTTCTTTAATGCTTAAATAATTTTTCCTTTATGTTATGTACTAACATCTTATTTTTATATAAATAATTTTTCTAAGATTTCGAAAAGTTTATTTAGTTTTATCTTTTGTATCTCTATCATCGAACAATTCATTGAATCCGTATCAGCACGTTTTGTGTCTACTAACTAAGTGACTAAGTCAATTATTAAAGTTTAAAAATTTTTTTTTAATAACGGCTGACACTGAACTTTCGTTCTTCGCCTTATAAGATGCCGGAAGTGTTGCTCATTTATCGTTACCCAGTGGGCACCTGTGAACCAAAGTCACGGAGGCGAGCAACATTACCCACGCCACACTGCTACAAATACCCGTTCATAGGGTGGGCCACATTTATACATTCACTCATCAGAAGACAACAGAGAGAGAAACATCCATGCCCAGACCGGGATTTGAACCCGCAGCCATTGGCTTCGCAGTCAGGCACGCTAACCACTCGGCTACCTGGCCGGCTAGCTTTAATTTATAAGCTTAAATCAGTTTGAATAATTATTTACGCATGCATTTTTAATTGATTCCTATACTTGATACTTAGTCATTATTTAAAGTTTTTTGATTTCATAATTAAATATTATACTGAACTTGCAAAAGTCAATAAATTTCAGAGTAATGTTAAACGGCAGAACTTTTTAGGCAGAAACTTTTTTTTTCAAAATAAACTATCAATATATTTTTAGTCCTTAAATTATCATTTCTTCAATAATAGAATATTTCAGTAGAGTAAATGTAAAGTCGCTTATTCTTACAAATGTATATATATATCTATATAAAAATCATTCATAATTGTATAGCTTTGCTTTTTAAAATAAATCTATCTATTCAATTGCTTTCCTTTCAATTTCAAAGAGCATGGAAGTTATCCTAAGGTTCTAAATATTAATCATACTCAGTTAAATATTTAATAGTTTTTGAAGCATTTTATTAATTGTATTAATTTTCATAGCTAGCTATATATAGCAAATAGCTTTCTCATATAGCTAGCCTCATAGCTAGCCTCATATAGCAAATAGCTTTCATAGCTATTTGCTATATGAGGTTAATTTGGTTTTTGTACTTTAGGTATTACCTTAAAGTTGTTAAAACTATTTCATTTATTCACCAAATTTTGTAGATTAATTATAGAATTTTTTTATAATGAAAGCGATATCATACAAGATTTGATTACTGAAAGAGGTTAAAAAATTTTTAGCACTTCTGTTTAATTAATGAAAATAGATCTTTCATTTATTCAGTTCATTCAAAAATTAAGTTTGCCTACATAGTCCTAAAAGTTTTCAGAAAAACTTTGGATTAATTTCTCAGTTAGCTCAAACAAATTCATAATAAAAAAGCAAAAAAATCAAGTTTTATGTTATATTTAGTTTCTATAAGTTACATACTTCTTAACTTTAAAATCATTTCATTCTTTAATAAAAATAAAAATTTTGCTAGTAAGCTTAAATCATGAAGAGAAAAAAAATCTTGTTTTGTATGAGTAGAAATGAAAGCTTTCGATCCTCTTTTTTTTTTCAAATACTAAATTAAGGGACAATGATTGAATGCGCAACAGTAATTATTTGTAGTTAATTGAAATAGTAATATAATACTTTTATAAATTTTTTAAAGCCTTAGACTTATTTATTTTATTCTGTATGCTTATGAAGAAAAAAAAAATTTTTTTGAATTTTGATCTCATGTTTTTAATTTTAATACTTTTTAAATTTTCATATGAATTGTTTCAGACGGAACAAAACAATATTTTAGTTAAATTTTCTTAAATAATAATTAATTTGTTGGGAAATTCTATTTGTCTTTTCAGGTTGTTATTAATATTTATGATTGTCTAATTGTTTTCGGCCTAAATAATAGTAAGCTAACTTTTGGCCGAATTTTAAAAGCACCTCTGTTTATAAATAATTCAATTAAATAGATATATTTAAATGCTTAATATATTATATAAATGCTTATATATTATTTTAATAAAATTTTTTGTTAAATATATTGTAACTCATGCTCTTTATTTTCTCTTTTAATTTATTGGTTGTTTTGTTTTACAAATTTCAATTTACCTTCCTTTATCTCTTTTGCTTTATTTTGCTCAAAAGGGTAATGATGATGCTGAGCTTGAATTTATAAAATTTAGGAATAAGATCAGTTCTTCGCTCAGTCCTGTTAACTAAACTGAAAATTTTCATGTGAAAGAAATTTCCTGATAATTAATCTAAAAATATTTAATGGTCTATATTTTTATATCATTCAAAGGCGTAGCTATTTTATCTTGATGTTTAAATTTTTTTGCATGTATATTCAATAATGTAGATAGCTTTTGGCACAGCTTATGTATTTTTATTCATTGCTAAATCCTTTTATTCAATGCTTGTCGTTTGAAATTTATGTGACATATTATTTTGTATTTTATCTATTTTTATGTATTCATTTTTATTTTATCATTAATAAACTTTTAATCATTCTACACAAAATGTTCATCACAAGCTAAAACATTTAAGGAATTTTATATTAATATATTTTTTAAAAGATATAAGATATCTACTTCAAGGATTTTGTTAATGTGTATGTATACTGAAATAATCTTTTTTGTCTAAAATATATTAAAGCTAATCTTGCTAAAAATGTGTATGCTAATGTTATTTAAATCTCCTTTTTAATATATGAAAGGCTTCAACTATATCCGTTATTTTTTTAGCTAATTATTTAAACTGCTTAATTTTATAATCTGTTTGAAACAATTGCCAAAAATGGTAAAATTAATATTTAAATGTAATTCGTTACTTAATTCTGTTGTAGAACTTATAAGTTCAGTTTCTTAATGCTTATCTTTAGCTCGAATATTTTTTTTTAAATAAAAATTTGTTTTCTATCATTTATAAGTTTGTCTGATATTTAATGTATACCTACACATTAAAAAAAATCCTATTTTTTTATTTCTATGTATTTATTTCCTTGTTCATTATGTATGCTATATTTAACCTTTTTATTTAAACCTATATTGTCCACAAGCAGCATGATTTTTGCATTTGTTGTAATCCTTGTTTTTAGTTTTGGGTTGTCCTGGTAGTGATTTTGTGTTCTTTTGTTTTCTCTTACCCTTGCAGAAGGAGGCTCCTTTTCCCGAATGTTACTGGATCGGCAACCCACCTCTTCTTCCTCCTGCCCTTCCACGTCCACAGGTAGGACAAATACCCTAATCTAAGATTAAGAAACAAGTAGTTTTAGAATATTCAAATGAAATTAGTATATCTTAATATTGACCAAAACTTAATCACACAAAGAAAATAAAAAGTTCACTGTTTCTGACTATGGATACTTTTACAGAAATAATAGATATTATTCCGTAGCAAAACTGTCTTTTAAAATTATGTTTCTTCATATTTCTTTTTTAATTAATTTTAAGGTTGTTTATATTCAAAGCTTGAATCTTTGTCTTAAATACCAATGACTGTTTGCAATAATACTTTTATTGAATCGTTTAAAAGAGTTAAAAAGCTTTACCATTATGTAATGCTATGGTTGACAATCATACTTAAATTAAAACTTTATCAGTCCTTAAATTCTCAGTAATTTAAGTCTATTTCTCCTTCTATCAAATACATATTTCCAATCAAATCTTTATATTTATTATTTTATCCTGTGTGCTTATCTATCTATCTCTATTTATATATATATATTTGTGCAGGATTTTAAGCGTTTGATATATTTACATAATTTTGTATAATGCTATAAGATATTCAAGTGATTATATGCTATCCCGTATAGAATTACATTTAGAAGTTTTTCTATTTGTATTTCTCGTATTAAATGTATACTGAATGTGTGGCTGCGTATATTATTATTTGGCTAATTAATCAAAATGTACTCAAAGATTCATTCCAGTTTCCTATTTCACTCTTATTTTAAATATATAGTTGGGTATATGTCAGTTTGTGCTGCTGCAAATCTTGTTCACTTGAGCTAATCATGAGAATATGCTGACTCATTCCCATATGGCTCAAGTCCAGCTTTATTTCCAGAATAATCACAATTCTTACTCTTTATGTTTCTATGGAATAATAATGAACACTTTTTTTTATTTCCCTCTATTCTCTCAAACTAATTACAGTGTAAATACGTTTTTAAAAGATGATTTTAGGAAACAATATTTCTGAATAGACGACTGAATTTTCAAAGATATCAATAATAACAATGACTTATTACATATTATGCTAAATTTCCTTCAGAACCCATTAATGTTCTCAAAAATTGTACAGAACTTTTTTAAGTACTTATTTCCTTATTTCTTTTAAATTTAATTAATCAAGTGTTTGGCTGATAATTAAAACTTTTTAAGCCTGAAAAGTCAAGACTAGGTTTTAAGAAAGGATTACGTTGTATTACATTAAAAAAAATTTCAAATAGAACAAAGCAAAGTTTCGTTAATTTTACTTTTCGTATCAGTCTACAAAATATTGCAAAACTGTAATAAATAATAAAAAATGATGAATTAATGAACTAATTCAACCTATTCGAGTTAGAAGTAAATCATTATTATTATTATCAACTATGATAAAGAGCAAATAGTGAATGGTTTACTGAAATATGATGATGTATAGCGAACATATATATGACACATATACATGATATATAGTGTGATATGCAGCGATTGAAAATTTTTTACTTTTAACAATTATCAATAATTTTAAATGTTTGCTCGAAACTGTCAAATATATTTGAACGAAATAAGAAAAATAGAAAAGCTTTAACAGTTGTTACAACTAATAAAATTGATACACGTTCTAAACATTACTTAAACGGTTGCAAAAAGTTTGTCTTAAAAATGATTATATTACTTCATCCATGTGTATTATTTTAATAAATAAAGGAATATATTAAAGAATAGTTTAAGAATAATTTAACTTTATTTTGAAAATATATATATAATGTTTTGTGGATGTAAAAGGCTATCTAATAACTGCTGGAACATTTCCCACAAAGTAACAAGTAAAACAATTAAGTGCAATTTGCTATACAACCTCTTTTTTTTTTCTTCATAAAAAAACATTTTTTTTTTTTTAACTCTAACAAATACTACTTTAAAATTTTTGAGTTTCATTAAATGATTGTGCTAGTACATCGTTAAATATTTTTCTGCAATTTATCTAATAAATTGGGAGTGTACGAAATGAAGCAAAGCAATTTCTCCATTTTGTCCTTATAATTTTTATTATACTCTACGCCTATATGTAGGAGAGATTGGAATAAATAAGATTTCTTTTTCAGAAAATGCTGTATCAAAAATAGGTTGCATGTAATTAGATTAATATGTTATGTTGATAGGTATATTACTATGGGTACTCATACTCTCCCGTTAAGCATATCGTAAATGAAATGAACTCTGTCAAAGTTTCGCTATGCTTTTTGATAGAGGCATGGGGAAGGTATTTATTGATGATGTGGCGTGGTCGCCGTCTCCTTTCAACGAGGGGGTGCGAGAGGAAAACAAATCAATGCCACCCAACCTTGACCTTGAGTGGAAGGATCAATTAAAAGGAAGCTTTTGAGATATTCATGAGAAGTGAGCGGGAGCGCGGAAAAATTGAGCTTGCTTTCTCCGCTTTTCAGAATGCTCGCTCATTTGAAATCGATGCTTTTTGTTCTAAACATGCCTTTTTTTAGATTATAAGAAGCTTTTAAAAGGTGTAAAAGTTTTTATTATTACCATTTAAGATTAATTTTATATATTTTTTTATAATTTTATTTATTTTATATATATCATTTTATATGTATCATTTTATGATTATTTTATATGTATTATTTTATGATTATTTTACATGTATTATTTTATGATTATTTTATATGTATTATTTTATGTGTATTATTTTACTTTATGTGTATTATTTTATGTATATAATTTAAGTGTTTATCAAATATCACCATGAAAATATTTCAAAATATATTTTTTTCAATCTCTTCTCCTTTTGAGTTATTTTACCTTTCAATTAAAGATGCTGTATTAAATTTAGTTTTGAGGAATTAAGAAACGGCTTCTCCTATTATAATTGCTATATTACTGTTATTGTTAAAATGAAAAAAAAATTGGTCAGGAAATAAGTGTAGACACTACTAAGTTAGATAGTTAGGAGTAATTTGAAGGGACGAATCATGCTCCTCCTTCCTAATTTTACTCTATAGTGTTTTTTTAAATGTAATTAAAAATCTAAAAAAAAATTTAAGTAATTTTAAACTTAGTTAAAATTAATTTTAAAATCAAAATTTTTTCATCTTGTCTTATTAATATAAAGTTAATTTCGCGTTAAATTTAAGGAGTTTTTACATTATTTTTTTTGGAAAATGTTTCGAATTGATTTATCAAACAGTAAAAATTATTTCTACTTATTAAACTAAAAATTTTTCTAAACATCCAATATTTTCTAATTTTTTTCTGAAAATCATTTTTCGAAAAGATTTCAAAGTTTAGTTAGTATTCGTATTTTACCATGTTATCATTATTGCTTTTCTCTTAAACGTATCAGAATTTTATTGTTAACACCGTATTAGATGCACAAAAATTGTAATTCCAATAGCAGTTTATAAAAGTTTTGCTAATATTTTCATTGTGATAACATAACTATAGCATCAAATAATATGGTATTTATAAACTTAATGTTAACGAAACATTATTTTTTTAATATTCTTTATGATTTTAATGCATTAAATCAAACAGATAATATTGCTATTTTTCTTTAAAAAGTGTTATATTTTTGTAGCAGCTCGCTACCTTACCACAATTTTTTTTAAGAGCTAAGTAGTTTATGTACAAGTGAAAACGCATATTGCATCATTTAATATAGGATACAATATATTTCAGATGCAACTACAGTGTCAATCAATACAGATATCAATAGATCAATATTCAGATGCAATACAGAGCCAGGTTAGTGTATAAAGATTTTTGTTTTTAGACTTAAGGAGTTAATTGCTCCAATTACAATGCAGGAAGACATTTATTTTATACTTTTGTCTTATAGCACTTTAACGTTGCTTTAAATAAAGTTTCATTTTTCTACATTGTTTAATAAGAATTTGAGGACATCATCTTCTTAAAAAAAATCTACGTTATATTATATTATTTTCAAAATCTTTCATCTCGTTGAAAATGGAAATACTGTTTCTGAGGCCTTCAATTTAATCCTTCAGTAGAAAAAAGAAGAAGAAACAGAGTTTTTTAGATATTTTTATTTAATTACAAATACATTAAATGAGTGTAAGTTTACAAAATTATAAAAAAAATATACTACTTTTAGCCACCTGTCTTTATAAAATAAGTGTAAAAAAAACTAGATCAAATTGAGGTTTTGATTGGTTGTGAAATATTCTTTTTCACTAATTTATTTTACTTTTTTTTATTTTTAAGTTTTTCATATTTTCTTTTTTTTATGAGTCTTCGATTAATTGTTATTTTTATATTGATATTCTCAAATGATATAAAGAATATTAATGTACTGAAAAACATCATCTTCTGAAAAAGAATATTAATGTACTGAAAACATCATCTTCTTAAAAAAAATCTACGTTATATTACATTATTTTCAAAATCTTTCATCTCGTTGAAAATGGAAATACTGTTTCTGAGGCCTTCAATTTAATCCTTCAGTAGAAAAAAGAAGAAGAAACAGCTTTTTTTAGATATTTTTATTTAATTACAAATACATTAAATGAGTGTAAGTTTACAAAATTATAAAAAAAAAAATACTACTTTTAGCCACCTGTCTTTATAAAATAAGTGTAAAAAAAAACTAGATCAAATTGAGGTTTTGATTGGTTGTGAAATATTCCTTTTCACTAATTTATTTTACTTTTTTTTATTTTTAAGTTTTTCATATTTTCTTTTTTTTATGAGTCTTCGATTAATTGTTATTTTTCTATTGATATTCTCAAATGATATAAGGAATATTAATGTACTGAAAAAAAAGGCAAAGAGTTATTTTAATTTTTAGGCCAAGAAAGACAAATGTCACAAGCTAAGAATTTTTGATTTTGAATATGGAATCATGCAAGAGAAATTATTTGTTTGAATAATCATGCAAAATTTTACTGCAAGAAAGAAATAGTTTTTTATCTTCCATTTTGATTTATCGATTGAATTATTTTTCTTAATTTATCATAAAATTGCCCCCTGATTCTTTAAAAATTTCACATTTCAACAGTTAAGATATTTTCTACTTTTTTTTAAAAGTCTTATTATATGCATTTAAACTAAACAATATTATTGTATAACGAAACAAAAAATATTGGGAATCATCTACTTGATACAACTCAAATTGTAAAGCTCTCTAAGCATTGAAGGTTTCTTTTTTCTTACACAATTTTAACTACCGTCAAAATATGTTATCGAAAATATTTTATTAGTGCTTTTTTAAAATGTAATGATTTTTTTCGTAAGCGACTTATTCTATTCTAAACAAAGCTTGAAAACAAGATAAATAAGAGGTATCGATCTGTTACTAGGAAAACACGATGTAGGAAAAGCGCGTCATTTGGTATTTTTATATGTTTTCATTACTGTTCAATTCTGCATTAGTATACAACATTCTTTTTTTATTGAAGATATCCGTTAAGCTATCGCATTCTGAATCGCATTATGCTTTTATTTATCAAGATTTTAAATTAATATAATTTTTTTCTTTTAAATATAATTACTGTTTTTGTGGTAATAATGTTTTAATGTACTATGCACTTTCTGATTCAAAATTTAAAAAAGAAAGAAAAAAACCTTGACGTATATGTCAGTTTAGGCGCACAGCTCTTTATAAACAAGGGACAGTGCACAAGGTTTAAACCAAATTATAGGATAATTTAGAGGAAGTACAGTTAAACAGTAATAGTAAAGTCCATTGATTTTTTTCGTAGTTTTTTATTTTTAAGATAAAATTTTTATGTGTTATATTTAAAAGAAATTTTATTCAAAAAATTATTACGTTCTTTCCCCCCCCCCCCTGGTTTTGTGTGTTCTTTGAAGAGAAAAAATACACCGTTTATTGTTCTACCCTGCTTTTTAGTAATGCAGCAGCATTAGTTGCGAAACACAGTTTTTAAAATAACATTTTCAAAAATTTTGCTGGATGTAGAGAAAACATTTCCTTTCCATGTTCATCTAATTTTGGTTACTATTTTTCTTATGTCTTTTCAGAGTGGTTTTTTTTTTTTTTTTTTTTTTTTTTTTTTTTTTTTTTTTTTGTGTTTTTATTTTTCTAGCTAATCAAGGGCCATTCATTCTAATTTAATAACTTTTCAATTAACAACATCTGTTTTTACATAAGTATTCTATCGTTTCTTTTTTTGCTTGTTACAAAAATAAAATCTTTAAAATTTCTATTTTTGACAACAAAAAAAAGGGAAAGAAAGAAATTAAAAAACGCACCAGGCAAATGAAATTTTAAAACATACATTGGATAAAATTTGATTTCTTTTTCTTTTTAATGTTTTTCGGGTGTGGTAGCTTAGAAAATGCTGTTGTAATAATTTTTTATCTATTGAGCGTTTAGTTGTTATAATTGTCAATAAAATAAAGCATCAATTCTACATTTAGCCTTAACTGCATTCATATAGTGAATATGTAGATTTGAAGGTAAGCTGTCAAAATTTGTTTATCTTAAAGTTATCATCCTTTTTCTTTTTCTAGTTTTTTTGAAACAAACAAATAAATATTAACTCTTAAAACGAAATAATATATTTTTCGTGTTTTATAGAGACAGTGTTTTAACAAAATTCTTCTAATACTCAAAAATGAATGTTTGAAAAAAAATTTCTAAAGGTATTCGCTCTTAATAAATTAAATTAACGCATCAAACAAATATTTACTTTTGAAATATTTTTCCTTAAAAATGAATTCATTAAATTAAATTATAAAAATTAAATTGATAAATAATAATTATGTATTTTGTCTTTTTTTAAGTATAAAATTATAATCGAGTAACTAATAATATTTAACTCCATCGTGTCTGAAATTAAAACTACTAATTTAAAAATAAATTTCTTTGAATCAAATTTTCCTTCTCTTAGACATTTGTTTATGCATTCATTTTTCCTCAAAAATGGAATAATTTTAGTTCGCTCTCCTTTTACTCCCGTTTTGAGAATCCCTGAAATAATTTTACATCCATCACTAAGTGAGCTTCCTAGAAGTACCATTGCACTAAAGGGGTTCATTTTCGAAACTGCATTCCATGGAATAAAACGGGGAAAAGAAATACCCCCTTCCCTTGAAATAGAAGATTCCACGTTCTATAGCTGAGTCAGATGTGTTGCTAGGCAACCGGACCCACCCAGGCTCCGACTAGTAACTATCTGGTAGGTGTAGGTTTTGAGAGTCCTCGTGAGCTTCTTATAATTTCTCGACGTAATTACGCAAACATAAGTCTTGGGAATGACATTTAAAGAAAAGGATGGAAGGAGAGATCTAGGGAAGACATATTCTCAGTTTTCACATTCCCGAACTAGATAAATTTAATCCTAGGAAGCCTAGATTTTGAAATTTTCTGCGTTCATATTATTAATTCGCTTTTATTTATCTGGGGAAAATATTACAAAGAAAAAATACTTAATATTTATTCTCTTATGTAGTAACTTAATTACTTCGAACCAAAATAATATTTTGTTTTAACTTATTTCAACATTTACTCATGTTTTTATGTTACTGTTTATGTATTTAACTTTTATTTTTTAAGAAAATTTATTATTTTTTTAAAATTATTAATTACTGTTCGAAATTAACGAATTTTTTTTTTAGTTATAATGTCATTCGTTTTTTTATTACAATTCGGGAAAGTTTTGATTATAAAACATTTATTTTTCTTTTTATCCTACTACACTTTAATTATTAATTATTTTAAAATTTAATTTTTTATATTATGAATACAATTTCTTAGAGAATGTTGATTATAAAGAAAAAAAGACTTAATTTTTATTCTCTTTTGTAGTTAATTGCCTAGAACCGAAATAATATTTTGTTTAAACTTATTTCAACATTTTTACTCATGTCTGTATGCAACTGTTAATGTACCATACTTTTATTTTTTAAGAAAATTTATGATTAAAATTATTAATTATTATTTGAAATTAATGAAATTTTCTAATTATATTGTCATTCGTTTTTTTAAATTTCAATTCTTGAAAGTTTTCATTATAAAACATTTTTTTTTCTTTTTATCTTGCTACAGTTTTATTATTATTATTATTTATTTTTAAATTTAATTTTTTATCTTATGAATATAATTTCTTAGAAAATGTTGACTAAGTGCTTAAGCTTAAGAATATTTTCAATCCCCTTTAACATAATTAGATTGAATATTATTTTATAAATAATTTTTTATTGCAAAAATAAAAAAATTCGTGAACATGGTAGCCGGTGATCCAAAAAATTTTTATTACTCTTTCTTATATTTTTTTTTTATAGTTTACAGATTTATATAATGCGTTATGCATTTTCGGCTGAATTACTTATACAAGATATTTGACCCAGAAGACAAAGAAACTCCTAATCAAGTATTATGACAAACAATCTTCGTGGTGTCTATTTTGATGGATTTACCCCACATTTGCTTTGCACGGAGAATACAATATCAAGAAAACCTAATCACTAAGGCCCGGATTTTGATGACTTTTGCATTTTTTTTACATTTTTTGCATTTTTGGACATTCTTTGTCCTTTGGAGCATTTTTTTAGATTTATAGGGTATTTTTCTTTAAATTTTTTGGCGTATTTTGCATTTTAAAGCATTTTTTGTTAATTTTTTTCAATTTTTATTATTTTGTTACACTGGCTTCCAAACAATGAAGAAAATCTCTAGGATATATTACAGGTGAAGCAACATCTTTTCAAATTGAAGAATAATTGTCAGTAAGTAAGACCGTCTTTTTCATGTAGGCACCAATAACATCAGTAGACGTTTAAAGAAGCTTCTCCGGGTATAAAAATTTACTTTCAGACAAGAAACGCTCGTTTACATTTCGAAATATCAAAAAAAAAAAATTTAATAATCCAACGTAATTCTGATGTTTAGCAATATTATGAGATGGAAGTTGTTATATTCATTAAAGTTTTAATACAAAATGAAAATGTTTTGGAGTCAATATATTTTCCTTTTATTAGTTATTTTAGGATATAAAACATATTTTTCAAACTTTAATGAACGTAGAACAAGTATTGCATTGCTTTATATTCTTTGAAATGACTCATAATAATTTTAAAGAGTAAAACATTGCTTTAGTTCAATATTTTTACTTTATTTAAGTCATGTCATTAGGCATTTTTAGCGCAATTTTCGCATTTTTAAGGGCATTTTTCGCACTTTTTAAGGGCATTTTTTGCACTTTTTAAGGGCATTAATTGAGATTTTTTGGGTCATCAAAATCCGGGCTCTACTAATCACGCTTAACCTACGGCAAAGGGATGCTAACCCATAATCCATCTACACCTGATGATATTTTACGTCAACGCTGTGATCAGTGCAAGCGGAGAGAATAGTTTGAATGGATTAGCCATCACAAGGATTCGAATTAGAGTTGCCTCGTTATGAGGTGAATGCTCTATCCCCGTCTAGTGTCAGCGTGTTTCAAAAAATAAATAAATAAAAGGAGGGGGGGGGGGTTGAAATTTTAATCTTCCTCAAGCATAAAGTAAAAAAAAGAAGAAAAAAAATTGACGTTCATTTGGTCACTGTTCTCAGTGGGTTCAAATGCTAAAATCTTCATTACCATTTCAATAAATGATGGACCAAGTATTTTTAATTGAGTAATATAAAGCGTTATTACTACAAAGTGAAAAAACAGAAAATTAGAATTAAAGAGCATGAGCTGGTTATCTTTTTTTTTTTTTTAACTAAAATACTGTTGTTTCTTCCATAATACGTAGCGTTGTAGAAAATAATATCTGACGCAAAATTAATTTCCATATCTTATGGGGCCCCTGGACCCATAAAGATTGCCAGTAGTTACGTAAAAGTCCCGTCATTAGAACTAAATGATTAATGGTGTTTTGTTTGTAATTGCTCCAACTAATTTATTTTAAGTAAAAGAATCAGTAAAAAAATTTAGAAAAATACTAAATTACAATTATACGTATTTAATTAGTCTTAGAATTTTTTTTTCCATTAAATTAACTGTAGATCAACGAGTTATTAGTTAGTGCGTAAACGTTTTTTTTTTTTTTTTTCATTGAGGTAACCCAGGTTTGAATCCCAACTGTGGCTGGTTGATACAAATTCTGCTCTAACCACATCGACCACTGTGCTGACGTAAAATATTCTCAGTAGCAAACAGAGCATGGGTTAGAATACCCTTGCACTCGGGGCCTAAACATGGGAGGTTTTCGAGGTTTTCCCAGGTGCGTAGCGTTTTTGAAAAGGGCTTAATTTTCTGTCTTTTAAGAAGAGAATTTTTCTTTGCCGTGTCGATTATCTTTCTAAATTACAAAAAATCCATGATTTTCACAATTTCTCTGCAATATTTAACAGAAATTAGTTATTTTATCATGATTATGTAAAGTTTTTGAAAATGTTTTTGAATTTTATTGATTTTTATGTTTATAAATTAAGAACTTTAAACAATAGGAAAAAAAAAATTTATTACTGCGCAGATCCTAATTAGGAGTTTTTTTTCTTTTTCGGAAAGTGACTAAAAAATATTTTTTGAGTGCTTCAACAGTATTTAAAAGGTGCTTATTTTTTGTTTGAAAAATCTTGGCTACGCACCATTTTTTTCGTCTCCATGTAACGTGAATGCGCACGAAGGTTAGTTTGCCCCAATGCTTGATTCAGGAGTTCACTTGTCTTCTGGGTCGGGTACAAAATAACAAGTCTGCGGAGTTAAACAATGATAGTCGTAAACTCATAATTGGGCCAGCTGTTCCACGCTGGTTATAAAATAAAATAAATCATTGTGATTGTGATATAAAGAGATCATTGGATGGACTTATTAGGTTATTGGTTGGCCACAAATAGAGTGAGATGGTAAGCTATGATAGAAGTCCCATGCTCCAATTCGGAGTGAAGGGGGAAATGTATATATGTGTACAGTGCTGGCGTAAAATGGTGGTAGTGGTAGATGGATCATAGGTTAGAATCCCCTTGTCGTCACGCTAACCGTAGGAGGTTCTTCCTCTCCATGTAACGCAAATGAGGGTTAGTTCCATCAAAAAGTCCTCCACAAAGGCAAATTTCTTCCAGTACTTGGGTTCAAAATTACAAAGCTACGGAGTTGAACATTAGTAGTCGTAAACCCAAAAATTGAGTCGACTGTCAACGGCTCAAGGGATAGAGCGTTAGCCTTCCAATGAGGTGAACCGGGTTCGAATCCCAGCGATGGCTGGTTGATTCGAATTCCGCACTCGTCTCACACCGATCAAAGTGTTGACGAAAAATATCCTCAGTGGCATACGGTCCCCTTACCTTCAGGGTAACTGAGGGAGGTTTTCGTGGTTTCCCCCTCCGTGTAACGTAAATGCGGGTTAGTTCCATCAAAAAGTCCTCCACGAAGGCAAAATTTCTCCCAATACTTGATTCTGGATTTCCCTTGTCTTCTGGATCGAGTTCAAAATTGCAAGGCGAAAGCGTTGAACATTGGTAGCCGTAAACTCAAAAGTGGGTCGGCTGTTAAACGACGGTTATAAAATCAATTAGGATACATCAGTTAGTTTTTTTGTTACGATGGTGCTACTTTTGAGATATTTGTAATTTTTATTGGCTTTACATCAATGTTTAATTAATTATTTAATTAGAAAGATTAATATAGCAATTTTGAGTTAAATGAGCTATGGCCCGCGATAACTATAGTAATGTCCAATGATTATGTATAAAATAAATAAGATTCTTCTTTGATTTTTGTTGAATAATTAATATAAACCTTTTAACCACAAAAATAAGCATTAAAATTGTACAGAGTAAGTCATTCTTAGATCGAGTTTTGCTACCGCAATGCAATCCATTTCGTTAACTATAAAGTTACCAATCATTCGAAATGGCGAAAGTTTTACATGGATGTACCCTATTTTTTTACTTTGTTTATCTGTGAAAAACATATTACGCCGAATTGTTATTCTTCGAATTTAACTACACATAAAAACGTATTCAACTCAATAAATAAATAAAAATTAATAATGAAAAACTAAATAAAATGAGAATGTTTTTCTCCCACATTATTCTTCGAAACATATAGTTACTCTCTCCGATTAGCATCATCAATAAAAATTTGTGCTAGTCATTTCCATTTGAAATATTGAGATTGGCTCCTCTTAGTGAGCAAAATCTATCTTTATTTCACGCAAGGCAATCCTTATAAACACCTTACTTAAAAATAAAAAAGATTTTGTGCGGTGCGCTTTCGTGCAAATACTATCTAAATTAAGTTGCATGTCCTGAGGAAAGAAAAGAATTGCATCAACGTAATCGAATATGCAGCCTATATTACTTTTAAAGAAATAGACTGCGTTTATTATAATGGACAAACTGTCAACAGATAAACAGAGTCTTGTTGCTATGAGACAGTTTGTGTCGATGAAATTCAGAATATGTATTCGTGATAAATACGATGACTTTGTAAATAGAGAAGAGCTTCAGTCATTTTCTCGATTTTAAAAATTCATCTCTAGGCAACTACACCTACACTGATTTAACTGTAGAATTTTTAATTATCAAATTGAATAATATAAATCAATTATTACATCCAGAATTTAACAGTTGCTGATAAATTTGCTATCATTTAAAGTTATATTAACGCTACCGTTAGTATCAGCGTATTATATTTTCTATTTTTATACGGCGATGCTTTGCTGAAAATCATTCCCCGCTCTTTACTTTATTTGTTAGATTTTGTCTCGAAAGATTTAATTTCATGTAGTATTGTATTTAATTCATTTGTATTTAATTATTATCTTTTTTTAAACAATGTCGCATTACTATTGTTTTATAATTTTTATTTATTTATTTATTTTGAGAGTATCTTTAAATTCATTTCAATCCTTTTACCATTCTTTTCACTGTCGGCTATTGTGATTGTAATGAGGGGTTAGAGTTCTAAAATTTTAAAATCATTTAAATAGTGCATGTGAAAAATATTAATTACGATTTATTGAAAATCTGTTTACTATCCATCCATCGAGGCTTTTTCAAATCGCAAGTGAAAATTTGAGTGAAATTGGAACAATTTTTCCATTTGAAGATTTCTTAGACTTAGAATGTACCACCAGTAAGGCAATAAACACATTTAGGAAATATATTTCGTTTACTATCATTTGCACTTGGTCCACCACATATTAAAAAGTTCTGCGTTTTTATCCTGAAAGCTTCTTAACTAAAGACCGGATGTAAACGTACATAATGGGTCCCGTTCTCCGTGCAAATAGGTGCGTGATAAACACGAAAAGGTGAATAAAATGTATTATTTTTTTAAAAAAATGCAACAAAGCATAATTTGGTAATTAGTATTTCTTTGTCTGATCTAGTTAAGATAACTTCTTAGTTTTTATCTCTGACAAAATAGTAAATAGTGAAAAAAAAATTTTTTGGATTATCCTTATAGAATAAGATTATTTTTCGAGGAAAATTATACTTAATTTTTTAATTAAAAGTAGCGCTAAATGAAATTTAATTTAATATGAAGACCTAAATGAAATTAATCAATTTTGCATCAATTGGCTTTCCGATGGTTTATATAATAAAAGGCTGTTTTTTCTTTTTATCGAACTGTATATTTTATAAACTATGACTATATGCTCCTAGCATTAAAAAAAATGAGAATTATAGTTTTTTTTTATCTGTTAACTGTGAATTTAATTTAATTCATTTTATTTATTTCAGAGATGGGCATTCGTCATTCAGAATAGTGAATAATGAATAATTATTCAAAATCTTCCTGAATAATGAATAAAGATTTATTAATTAGTCCGAAATATTTTGAATAAAGAATAAATCATTCATTATTTTCAATCAATGTTCTTTATTCATTAGTCAAGAATAAGTGAATAATTTCACTTCTCAACAGAAATGGGCACGGAATACTCTAATTGACTACGATTGTGACAACTACAAATAAAAAGTACATAGAAATAAACTACTTGTAATCATTTTTATAAATTACAAGTAACAATTACAGATAAAGAGTTATTATGATTACCTGTAATCACAACAAGACACGATAACTGGTATATAGTTACAAATGACCGAAATCTTTTATTTTAAGCAATCAATGTAATCAATATGTACGATTATAAGCAGTCATTTTCACCAGCAATCATAATCTAACAATTACTAGTAATCTCGAATACGAACAATAGTAAAAATATTTACTGCATGAATACAAAAATACGTTGTTCATATATGCACACTTAACTACGCTGTATGTTTATGCGTATATATACACGAACGAGCACTGTATATAAATGCTTGCATGAAAAAGTAAAAAAAAAAGTTAAATGCTTACTTACATTATTATTGCGTAGTATATGTGTAACTTACGTACATTGTATGTACAAGTGTGCGTATAATGCATAAACTATGCGTACATGCATACATAAGTCGTACACACAATGTGTGCACATGTACATAAATTTATGCAAGTATGTAAGCAAACGTAGGTATCTCTGTACAGATGCATATGCAGTATATGTATGTACATAATGTACGCATACACATAAAATATATATGTGTGTATGTAAAAATATACGTACAAATGCGTACATGCGAAACACGTACAAAGACATATGCATAATTCCTATGTTCACACAATGTACTTACGAATGCACTATGCAATAGCAATGTATATATGTTAGTTACCTCATACAACATACCTCCATATATATGAACAGAGGTACATTAAATAGTTGGGCTTTGATTAGAGTAATCGATTACAGGCAATTATAGCTTTGTAATTAATTACTTGTAATCGTGATTACTATTTTCAATGTATGTATTCACGTATGCACAATGTATGTGTGTACAATTATGCATACCCTTGGTATATCTATATTGTACATACATACATTCAACAGGCATATATTGTACAAATGTACCTTCATACATGCGACCTGCATTTTTTATTGTAATTATGTGCATATATACATTAAACATGTGTGCATACATATATTGGACATTCATGTTTTGTAGATATGTGCATACAGGTTAGTCCAATGTATGTTTATACGTATGTTGTCAATTCGATGGATGTTGATTAAAGGATTCGATAAACAATAACAAACAACTTTATTTTTAGTTATGATAATGAGAAGATGTTCTCTCGTTGATGGTTACATACATTATCCTTCTCTGGTTCATTGAGCGCATGCGCATTCCTCAAAAGTTACAGATGGCGCTGCTCCATGCCGCCCACCTTGAAAACTTTAAGAGCTTTCAAATTACAACATAGAAAATCTGAAATGAACAAAAAACGTATTAATTAATAAGTACAAATTAGTTTATACAGGACTTCTTGATTGAATCAATGAACTTAAAGTCAAATGTTCAAAGTTTGCAAAGTTTTGTAACAGCTCTTGATGTCATGCCCTCAGCTGTTTTTAATGCCACGACTCTAACCTTTTCATCATGTCCAGGATGCACAGAGATCACTCGACCAAGTTTCCATTTCGTTGGTGGAAGATTATCATCCGAAATGAGGACAAGACCACCAATAATTAAGCTTTCCTTTGCTTGCTTCCATTTTGATGTTTGCTGCCGTTGAAGGACATACTCTTTCTGCCAACGATTCCAAAAATGTTGGACGATTCTTTGAGTTAACTGCCATCTGGAAAGACAGTTCATCTTCGTTGAGCTGTAGTCTGGTTCAGGTATAGCTGTTAGAGGACCACCGGCTATAAAGTGTCCAGGAGTTAATACTGTCAAATCACTTGGATCGCTAGACATCGGTGATATTGGACGTGAATTTAAGCACGCTTCAATTTGTGTGAATACAGTATAAAGTTCCTCGAAAGTTAGTGTTACGTTGGATACGATTTTCTTAAGATGTTGTTTCACACATTTTATGTTAGATTCCCAAATTCCTCCCATGTGTGGAGAATTTACCGGGTTAAAATGCCATTCGATTCCATTTTCACTTAAATAATGTGACACTTCGTCATTGTGCTCATACGATTTAAGAAGCGTTGTAATTTCTGCTTTTAGCTTACGATTTGCTCCAATGAAGTTAGTGCCGCAGTCACTGTATATATGTGAGCATTTTCCTCGACGAGCAATAAATCGTTTAAGAGCTGCGATGAAAGAGTTAGTTGTTAAATCGCTGCCAAGTTCCAAGTGCACAGCTTTCGTTGAAAAACATATGGATTTAGCTCTGGTAGCTCTCGAAATTTTTACCAAAAAAGGTCCACAATAGTCCACACCGCAATGTGTGAATGGTCGGGAGGGATTTACGCGTGAAGCTGGTAAATCTCCCATTTGTTGCGTTAATCGTTGAGCTCGATGACGCTTGCACACCATGCAATTCGCTATGATGCTACGTATAGCTGATCTGGCTGAAATAATCCAGAACTGCTGTCTCACGCATGCTTGCATTAATTGAACACCAGCGTGTAAGTGATTTAAATGAATGTCTGCTAAGATTAATTTGGTCAAAGAATGTTCTTTAGATAAAAGAATCGGATGCTTTTGTGCATCTGAAATGTTCGCATGTCTTAATCTACCGCCCACCTTTAGTAATCCATCATGTAACACTGGATTGAGCGATAGAATTTTGCTTTTCGTTAAAAGCGGTTTCGATTTTTGCAAAGTTTCTACCTCAGCACTGAAGACTTCCATTTGAGTCTCTTTAACACAAAACATCAGAGCATGTTTAAGTTCTGAAGCAGTGAGAAATGCTAGATTTCTTTCGTTAGACGGTTTTTTACAGTTTTCAATGAATCGAAAACAGTAAGCAGTCACTCGTTTTAATTTCGATAGCGAGGAGAACTTTTGTAGGAGACCAAATGTTGGAGGTCCTTCCTTCGTTTGAGTCAATAGACTTACTAACTTCTTCTCTTCACGTTTGATTTCTAACTGATTGTCTTCAGTACATGTGAGTTCATGAAAAATGTATTCGTATTTATCCAGAAATGGTGGTCCGTTCCACCAAAGGTTATGCGTTTTAAGTTCGCTTGTGCCAATGCCTCGAGAAGCGCAATCTGCTGGGTTATCTGAACTTGTCACATAATGCCAAGTTGCATTAGGTATGAATTCATGAATTTGCGCGACACGATTTGCTATAAATGTTTTCCATCTATTGGAAGGGGAATTCAGCCACGCGAGAACGATTGTCGAATCACACCAGCAGAACGTTTCATTAAAAGAAAGATTTGTACCCGAAATTAACACTGACATTAATTTTGCTAACAGATGAGCTCCACATAGTTCTAATCTAGGTAACGTTAACTTTTTTAATGGAGCTACCTTTGATTTTGACGTAATTAAATTTATCTGAATATCTCCATTGCTATTTATGGATCGCACATAGATAACAGCTGCGTACGCTTTTTCCGACGCATCTGAGAATCCATGTAACTCATATTTTACTGCGTTATTGATTAAAACATATCTAGGAATTTCTATTTCTTCTAACTTGTGCAAATTGTTTTTGAATTTTTCCCAAATGTTTTCTAGATGCGGTGGTAACTGATCATCCCATTCTAACCTTTCTTTCCATAACGTTTGGATTAAAATTTACTGGTGAAATCCAACCCAACGGATCGAATAACTGGGATAACATGGATAAAACTGAACGTTTAGAATTATATGCATGCTTAGAATTAATTGATAATTTAAAGAAAAATACATCTTTTTTAGGGTCCCACAATATACCCAACGTTTTAATTGTTTTTTCTGACTGAACCTGATATTGACTTAAATCCAACAAATCATCGCTCAAATTTTGTAATACTTGTGGTTCATTTGAAGCCCATTTTCTGAGTTTAAACCCACCTGTTTTTAATAACGCATTGATTTCTGATTGTAACTGAATTGTACTTTCAATTGTTTCTGCGCCTGAAATAAGATCATCTACATAAAAATCCTTCATAACTGCTTGTGCAGCCAAAGGGAATGCATGTCCTTCATCATTTACTAATTGTTGAAGGCATTTGGTGGCTAAATAAGGTGCTGCCGCTGTTCCATATGTCACCGTAAGCAGACGATAAGTGCTTATTGGTTCATTAGGAGAATTTCTCCAAACAATTCTCTGAAAATTAGAATCATTGGGAGCAACTCTTACCTGCCTATACATTTTAGAAATGTCTGCTTTAAGGGCGATTTTTCTTTCCCTAAACCTTAATACGAGATTAAAAAGATTATCCTGAATAGTTGGTCCAATTAACAAATTATCGTTTAATGAAATATTGTTTGTGGTTTTTGCAGAAGCATCAAATACTACGCGAAATTTTAGATCTGATTCATTTTTTATGCAATGATGAGGAATGTAATACGTAGATTCCATGGCAGTATTTAACTCATGGTCGGGAAATATTTTCCATGTGACCTAATGTCAAATAATCACTCATAAACTTTGAATAACTCTGCATTAAGATTGTTTGACGAGAGAGTTTGCGTTCGATTTGCTTAAAGCGATTAATTGCGATTTCTCTTGACTCACCAAGAGGTTTTGCGTCTTGCTTAAATGGCAAGTGTACAATATATCGACCAGAGTCATCTCGGGAATGAGTTTCCTGAAAATGTTTATCACACTGAATTTCGTCTTTAGTCCACTTACAAGAATTCAACTTGCCAGAACTTCTTCAACTTGCCAGAATTTTTGCAAGGAAGAATCAATATCACTAATACTATGATGCACGTGAACATCTTGTATCGATTTAGATGCCGTCTCTTCCCCAAAAATAACCCAACCAAATATCGTTTCATGTGCTGCGATTGAGCCATGAGGTGCTTTGATACAGTTACCAACAAATATGTCTGAACAATAATCTGCACCTAAAAGTATGTACGTCCCGACACATTATAATTTGGATCTGCCAATTTTAGTGAATCAAAACAATTTAACGCTTTTGTATCTACTGAACACTGAGGTAAATCACAAGTAACCTTTTTCAAAATATG
The DNA here is from genome assembly GCF_982258835.1 of Parasteatoda tepidariorum. Classification (NCBI taxonomy): domain Eukaryota; kingdom Metazoa; phylum Arthropoda; class Arachnida; order Araneae; family Theridiidae; genus Parasteatoda; species Parasteatoda tepidariorum. The sequence goes on from NC_141765.1 coordinate 21,528,162, forward strand.
TAATTCAGACAGTACAGATTTTTTGTTATAACATGAAATTAAATTTACAGTTACACAACCATTTGTCATAGCAGTTTGTTTTCCAGATACGCCCGAAATGCGTAATTTAACAATTTTTCTGTTTAATTTTAAATTTTGAACACATTCTTCACTAATGAATGACGATTGTGACGCGCTGTCTAGTAAAGCACGGCATTTTTGAAAATTTCCACTAGAATCAATAACATGAACTATAGCTGTGGGTAATAAAATTTGCCTATTTCTAGAATTAGAACAGTGTGTTGATACTATCGGCTCAACTACCGTATCCGATGTAACGTTAACATTTGTATTTTGATTTTTATCGATATGCAATAATGTGTTGTGTTTTAGACCACATTTTTTACACCCACCACTACTAATACATGCTGATGTAACATGATTCCCCCTTAAACAGTTTTTACAAATCTTATTTTTTACCAGAAAATCTTTCTTCTGATTATAAGAAAGTTTCATGAAATCCTCACATTTATAAATTTGATGTTGTCCTTTACAAAATAAACACATTTGAGGAACCATTAAATGCGATGATACATTTTCATTTTTACTAAACGATTTATATTTATTTTGAATAGGCATTACTCGTTTGTTTACATTAATCGAAGCTAAAGCAGAAGCTCGCAGTTCCAAAAAGGCTTTAAATTCTGAAAACGATCTGAGTGAACGATCTTTATGTGACAGATGCCACTCCTTCAAAGATTCGGAATCCAATTTCTTACGCAAAAAATAAATAAGTATGGTATCCCATTTGTCTATGGGCTGACTCATCACTTCCAACACATCTAAGCATTGATTTGTTACATCTATTAATTTACGCAACCCTTGCGCGCTTTCCCCTTGCACATTCGGCTGAGAAAAAAGCTTATCTAAAGTAGAATAAATTATTTCTACATTATTTTCATAGCGATCGTTAATTAATTTCCACGCTTTAGCATAGTTCGCATCTGATATTTGAATATTTTGAATTATTGTTAATGCTTCACTCTTTAAAGACAATTTTAGGTACTGCAGTTTTTGAACATTATTTAGTGATGAATTATTATGAATGGTAGATAAAAAAATATCTCGAAATGAAATCCAGTTACAAAAATTACCAGAAAAAGTAGGTAAATCAAGGCGCGGCAATTTGATGTTAGTATTTGACTCTTTATTATTATTTTCGCTTTCCATTAATTTCGATTCTCTTTTGAACATATGCGCAATATTTATTTTTAATGTTTCGATTTTGTCCGCCATTATGTTGAATTCCGTTTCATTTTCTTGAATACATTTTTCATCACATGTACACATTATATTTTCATGAATATACATGAGTTCGGACCACAGCTCGTCAGCTTGCGTCGCATAAATTCGCACAGTGATATTATCATATGTTGTGGATGATAGTTTTTCAATATTGTTTGTAAGTCGAGTGCACTTACCTTTTAATGTTGAACGTTTTCTCATAAGCGCATCCATGTTTGCGCTATGAAAAGTTTCGGTTTACGTTGCGATGGGGTTCGATTATTAGACTGAATAATGTTTTTCTCGAAATTTCAGTGTCCCGGATGTGGAGGCACCATGTTGTCAATTCGATGGATGTTGATTAAACGATTCGATAAACAATAACAAACAACTTTATTTTTAGTTATGATAATGAGAAGATGTTCTCTCGTTGATGGTTACATACATTATCCTTCTCTGGTTCATTGAGCGCATGCGCATTCCTCAAAAGTTACAGATGGCGCTGCTCCAACGTATATGTAAATATATTTACAATATATGCAATTTATGTAAGCTATCTAAATTTCAAAACTTTAATTATAACTACCACTAATAACGACTCAAACAATTTAAATGACTAAATCAAACGATATTTAAAATCAATTGTCAGTTTTAATTGTTCCTTTTAAGTGTTTTTAGTAATATTTTTGAGGCTTCAAAGGCTTTTGAGGCTTTAGGAATTAAAAATATGATTACAGTTTGCTTTCAAAAACGTTAAAAAATTGTGTTTTTATAGATATTAGAACAAATCTTAAAATGAACTTAAATAACTAAACTGTTATAAATTTCTTTTTAACACAACTAAGTATAAGAACTTATAAAACAATAATGTTACGTTGGAAAAAGTTAAAATAACATAAAAATAAATACTCATACTTGACTTAGTTTTATGGTAAAGTTCCTTATACATGTAAACAGGATTGCATGTAAACATACATTTTTATTACTCAATCATAATCCCTCATAATCGTTTCTTATTGTGATTACAAGTAGTCACAATATAAATTTATCCGTGTATTTATGTTCGTATTTTCGTATGTAATTCTATGTTAAAAAGTTTTCATTTAATCAAACAATAGTAAACTAAACAATTCATTTACATATACAATTTATACATTGTCTTAAAAGTATTCAATGACCTACAATTCCTATTACAATATAAGCATGCCCACTTGAAATTATGATTACATCTAATTGTGTAGTAATCACATATATCACAATTACTGGAATTTAAAATTACCTGTAATTGTTAGATTATGAAAACTTGTAGTTATGATTTCTTGTAATCCTACTTTATGATTACAAGTAGTTACGATGACTTGCAATCCCAGGACATGATTTTTTTGTAGTTCTGATTATCTGTAATCACTTTTATTATGATTATAAATAATCATAACCGCTTGTAATGAGAAATAATAATAATTTGTTATTGTGATGTGATTACGTGTAATTATGATCATTACAAAGAGTTGACTTCTAAGCAAACATTATCTATAATTAGTTACATTTGTAATCGAATACTGTAATCGACGTGCAACTTGCTATGAAAATGACATAATGCTTGCATTTTTCGCTGGTTATTCAAGATTTTAATAAGAAAAATTAGACATGACTGAAGAATTTATTCATCAATCATTATACAAAAATTAGCATGATGAATAATGACTAAATTAATTTGTGTATGAAAAATTGTTCAGAATAAACTTATTCTGACTAAATTTAGTCATGAATAAAATTTCCGTGAATGATGCCCATCACTGATTTATTTTATTTATTTAATTATCGCAATCGCAACTTTTTTCCCTATTGTGTAAATACAAATATTCCATGAACTCCTTACTTTAGAAAATGTTAACTTTACTTTTTCAAATTGTTCAAAATATAAATAATTAATCCCTCTGTGGATTTTTTCTTTGAAAAATAGAGATAAAATTACAAAAGTAATAGATACTTATTTCAGTAATTCTAAGTATTGAGTTTTAGTAATTCTATATAATATTTTCCCCCGAAAATAGAATTAATGATGTTAAAACTATTGTTTTTCAATGGAAAAATAAAAGAGCAGAAAAAATAAATGTTTTACTCTGAAACTTTTAATTTGAGATTTTTAGAAAATAAAGTATTCTATTACAAAAACGAGCTTTTTTTATCGAAACTATATTTGAATGTTTCTAGAAAAGCAAGAAATTTATTTTATTTAACTTATAATGGGCCGTAATCGGAGCAGCAGAGACCTAAAATAATCATTTTATTTTAGCCTGCAAACAATATATATATAAAAATGACTGACATTTTTAACACTGCTGCTCAGACTTAAATGTACAAAAAAAAAGAACTTTTGTCTTAAATTCCGTGACGAGTTGAAATATATATGCCTTTTTTTTCTTGTTTTTATACAGACAAATAAATTCTGAGTTGACAGATCTTTACGAAATGAATGCTATAATGCATTCAAAATTCTAAGTTACGCATTTAAATTAAATACTACTATTATATCTTATAAAAAAATATTTGCAAAATTAGCTTATGCGCTATTTGCTTAGAACATTTCAATTTTGTGCAGTTTAGTATTACATAAAGTTATTTCAGTATTACATAAAGTTATATCAATCCAAAATATCATAGAATTCAAATTTTATTTTGCAATCAGTATGCGCGACCACTTATCAAATCAATTTCGGAAAATTTAACTTCTGAAATATGAAAAATTCATCCATTGCTGTTTCTTACAATATGCTGCAAAAGTTATATTTACTGGAATAGTTGAGTGAGTAGTTAAAAATACAAAGCCAACCTGATGCGTAATTGTCAGGGAGCTGACCTCACACCAGAAAGGTCCCGAGTTCGAATCCCGGACAAGGCGTGGATATTCTTTCATTCTCTACTATCTGTCCTTACTGTGGGAGCAACGTTGGCCCACCTAATAGGGTTACCCTGAAAGAGTGACCAACAAATCTGCCCTACTGATACCTGAATGACGAGTGTCAATCTCGTGGGCATATGAAAGAAGAAAAAAAACACGATGGATATAGAATTTATTTCTAATTGTCCGAAATTAACTTAAATATAAAGAAATAAACAGTCCAAGAAAGAAAGGGGAAAAAATTAATTTTTTCAGAGAATAAAAACTAACTTTCCTTTCTGAATCATTCGACTTTTTCACTCTCCTAGTGGTCTTTCGAACTTGTGATTTCTGTCTCGCCGTTCTCCTTGCTCGAACCTCGTTCCTTCAAACTTGTAGTCTGTCAACATTCGCATGTTTTTTTAGAACTTATTTTAAGGCATTTTGATCTTGTAAAATTTGCATCAAGCAACCAATTAAAAGAAAAATATAATTTCAATTATACATGTGTATGCTGGGGTAAGTAATGATGAAATTCCCAGTTTGATTGCATTTCACTTCAAGTTTTTAGCAAATTAATAATTTGTGTTTCTTTTGTCTTCAGAACTTTTTATTTTATTTCTACCATACATGTGAACTTTCTCTCAATATGCTCTGAAATTATTCTTGTTCATATGTTTTTACTACACAATTTGCATGAAAACATCGAAAATATATTTGATTACAATAAAATCAGTACATTTTAAATTATACCAAGTTTTTCAACTATGCAAATTTTGTGATACAGATTTTACTGTGTCATTGTTATGCGTTGATAACTGAAAACTTGTTTACAGCAAATTGAAAGCTGAAATCTTCTTAACAGCCTTGAATTTAAATTCAATAATTTCTCAAGTATGTATTTCGTTTAACTTAGAAACCGATTCGTATAACCGAAAATTATTTTTCATATGCATTGTGTTTTCGGAAACTAGGATTTAATAACGACGTAACTCTTGTTGCCAGATTTTGAAAATAAAACATTTGTATGTAAATAACTTTCGTCCTATAGCTTTTTTTATCACAACGAAGATTTTTAATGATATTTCTTTGCGTCTTTAGAAAAGAAGGCCGCTTTAGCTTATTTTTATTCACATATCTTTACATAGATTTTTTTTTCTTAGATAAGTAACAATCTTCAATATTTGATAAGAATTTTTATTATCAGTGATCAATGATATTAGTTGTTCGATTATAAAAAATGAAGCTTTTTCTTTAAAAATGTTTTTAAAATAATGAAAATACAGAACTAATTATTAAGTGAACATAATAGTGGATCTGAAGAACTTATACAACTAAATGTTAACGATAAGTGCTTTAATGAGAATAGCTGTTGTTTGATCATTTTACGTCGCACTAGAGCTGCACAATGGGCTATTGGCGACGGTCTGGGAAACATCCCTGAAGATGATCCGAAGACATGCCATCACAATTTTGATCCTCTGCAGAGGGGATGGCCAATACCTCCTAGAAAAGAGTAGGCCTCTGCACGGGTTACCATAAATATCCTTTAGTGGTCCAAACGTAATGACATATTTCGTATTTTCAACCACTGCGCAGCTTAGTACCCCGAACGTAATGACATCTTTCTTATTTTTTATCAACTGCGCAGTTAACTTCGTCACATCGGACTACTAATTTGATCCGTGCTGAGGCCTTCCTTATTCTAGGAGGTGTTGGGATGGCACCCCCTAATGAGAATAGCATTAGTGCTGTTTAGTATTGATGCAACGAAAAATGATTTAAAATTTTGTTTTGTTTATATTTTATTTGTTTTTGTATTTTCTTTTCGTTATTATTGTTTTGATTTTAATTTCTTTTAATATTCTGAGATTTTTTTTTATAGTTTGTTTTGTTTTTGTCTCTTATTTTCTTTCGATATGACTCACAAAAATTTAAATTTTATAAATTGTTACATTCAAAATAAGTATGTTTTATAAGTATTTAACTAAAAAATGTTGTTCACTTCGATTTTTTATCTTCCAAAGTCGACTGCGAAACAATTATCTTTGATAGAACACAAAAAAATTAAATCCGAAAATCTCCCTATTAGAATAAATAAGCAAATTATGATGCAAAATACAATATTTTGTATATTAACGTTAACTTTAAATGAGAATTGTAATGATTTTTAATTTTTTTTTTTAAATATGTATAAATAATCTTGAAAATATTAAATCCTATCTTCTTTTTGTTAATTCAATAAAATTACTCTTTTCTTCTTTTGGATTGGTTAATGACTGTGGATGCAAAACAAAATGTTATTTTTATTTTGCAATTTGATTGAATATTATTCGGCAAATTATTTCGGATGTTTCACGTATAACGAGGTAAATTTAGTGATTTTAGAGGTTATTAATGTTGAAAATTTGGCCCCTATTATTTCATATTATTTTATTTGTTTATTTTTTGCGTATTTCGCCATATCTTTGAAGCTAATTGATTTTGCACCAATTTATGAAACCCATTTACCAGTACTATTAATGTTTTTCTTATAATTAAATAACGTATGATCCTAATAAACAGCTTAATAAGGATAAACGTCTGAAGTTTGGTCTCTGTTATTTCATATTATTTTATTTGTTAATTTTACCATATCTTTATAACTAATTGATCTAGCACCAATTTATGAAACCCTTTTAGCCAAACAAAATTAAATAATGTTTTTTTTAATAATAAGTTGCTAATTATATTTTCAAGTTATTAGCTGTTATATTTAACACCAGATTGCCCAAGGAAGTAATTTTGGCTGCTTTTTAATTTCAATTAGAAGAGCAAGGATGTATCTAATGACGCAATTTCTTAGAATTTTGTGACTTTATAATTATTTTTATTGTTGATATTTACTAATAACTTGTTATATAACTGAAAATAATATCAAAAATATTAAAAATTAATTTTAAACAAATTTTTTTATACATTATTCTTTCACAATGCAATGATTTTGACTGCTTTTGGGCAATATAGGTATTTCAGTCTTTCTAGTGTTAACATTATGATTGAAAATGTTATGAGCTGTAAGTTAAAATTTTATCCACCCGTTTAAATTATTTAATTTTTTGACGAAAAGTAGTTCTTGAGAGATAAAGAAAATTTAAGCATAGGATTTTTTATACCTCCAAAACTATCCAAAATTCACTGAATTTTATATATTTTTAGATGTAAAATTGTTTAGTTTAAGGTAATATAATCTTTTTAATTCTTTTATTAAAAATAATTTTTATCATTTTGAAATTAATAAATAAAAAATGATAAATCGTTATATTTTTTCCCCTCCATAATTACATAAGAAATAAATAAATATCCCTAACTTCCGACTAGTCTCCTGACAGAATTATTAGGTTCACAAGTTCTAGATAAGAAATGTGGAAAAGTTCCAGATAAGTCTGTATGTCTAGATAAGAAATGTATTATAAAACTTAACTTTCTGTTGGGTAAATTGAGTAAATACACGTTTTGAATTTTATTCTAACATTTGCTTACTGGCTGAAATAATTGAAGCGGTCATGTTAAAAGGGGGTATGTAACATTTTTTGAAAATAAGTTTGTTGTTGATTTTGGAATCTGTACAGGTAATTGCTATGTTCAGAGTTGGAACGGGACATGTATCACGGCTACCTCTCGAGTAACTTCACCCAGTAGTTTTTGTTCATTTTTGAAAAAGGATATGTGCACCACATGCCCCGTTTCTACAATGACTTGGTATAACTATAGCAACAGTGTGTCATGGAGAATCGAGAATCGATTTCAATAATTGTACAATAATCGATTACAATAATTATTGTTAATAATTATTACTAGAATAAGGCTTATCAATATTATGTTTTCGTAATTGTGACAAAATGAGATCTATTAACTTTGATATTATTATTTGACGCTTCATATTTTAACACCACGCGACGCGTATTTTCTACATAGCAATGCCACTGAAATAATGAGATTGACGAAACATGTAAAGGACACGTGACTTTTCATACAGCAATCGTGATTTTTCCTACAGCCATGATGTCTCTGGAAAATTGATTCCTAGGCAGTACATCAACAGCTTGGTATCCCACATTCTCTTTGGCGGCAACTAAAAAGGATGTTCCCCAGCTGCCAACTCTAAAGTTTATCCAGCTAGACTTGTACCCATTAACAGAGATGACCTGAGAACCCTTTTGAACTATGTTGTTGGTTAAGATGTCTATTCAATATTGCAGAGATGACCAAAAACTGAAGCAGAAGCTAACTCAGTTACACAAAATCTCAATGAAGACAGTGATGGAGGGAATAAGACTGAATGAACAATTTCTGTACATTCTTGACGGATAACATGTACTTATGATTTGTAATCAACTTTTACAATGTATCAAAACATTTGTTTGGGGAATAAAATTATTGCCTTTAACATGAAATGATAATTCTTACTTCATTACTTTTTCCTTTTTTTTTTTCTTTTTTTTTTTTTGTCAATGTTAAATGGGGGGGGGGGTGTGCTTAGCTTCAAAAATGCACAGTTCCAACAGCTATACGCATTCCTTGATATCAAATACTGGGTAATTTTCTAGACTGCCCAAAAAAGAGAATCCAACAATTTGGAAGCAATTAAAACAATCTTTCCACAATTGACACAGTTTTTTTTCTTCTTTTTTTTTCCCCTCGTAAGTGCAGAGCATACCCTCTTTTAACATTGACCGCTTTAATTCAGAGCTCTATAACTTAAACTTTTAACTTCTATGAATGCATGTTATTACTCGGCTGCTGAGATGTTGTCTGTAATATAAGATGTTCTAAAAATTGACCAACAAATTCAAAGGGAGGATAAAAGATAGTCTCTGAAAGCTTACAGTAGCGTAGAGTTACCTTTGGAATCGCTAACCATAAAGAGAGGGTGAAAATAGCAAAAAATGTATGCGAGATATCAAACTAGTGGACTCGGAAGATGAAAATAAGTTGAGGTTCGTCATGCCTAAATTAAGCGCTATGCTAGACGCATTTAAGTGCTGAGAATCTTCGCGCAGAAGCTATAGCATGCTTTCAAGTTCAGCTGATCTCAATTTGTGTGACTTAATGCTACGGAATCACATTAAATCACTAGTTCATGCGACATCTGTGAATACACTGGAAGGACTTATAGCACGGATTGTCGTCATTTCAAAAAACATCAAAAGCACGCCTGCCATCTTCGAGCCAATTCGGGAATCGTTTTTACGTCCTTTTAGACTGTGCAATGACGTCAACGACACCACATTGAAAAACTAGTGTAATAATTTATAAATTAAATATCTTTGTAACTAGCAAGTTTATTGTATATTTCGTAGTTATTTTTCATCTTGACATCGAAACCTGCGTGCATTTTTTGCTATTTTCACCCCCTCAGCGTGGTTTCTATTGCGGTCTTATGTTCTATAGTCAGTCTTGATGTCACTGAGAATTTGTTGGTTGAATTTTGAAGCACCCTGCCTTATAGGTAATGGTTTAGTCAAATGTTGTAATTTTAATACAATGATACAACTTTTATACAATACAATTCATGCAATGTCTTATAATATATGTGTACTAGTTCTCAAAGATGCCTATTTTCCGATGAAAAAAAGTAAATAAATAAATAAATAAATTCTGTTATTCAAAAGAGAATAAAGCCTGTATCTGTTTCTGCAGATTATAGCATTTAGAAATTTTGCACTAAAATAAATAAGACAATTTCTGAAAGCTTAATTGCATTTTTTTAAAAAAATAATTCGTAATTTTAAATCATAAAATAAAATTTTTCTGCGAAATGATTAGGAGTGAAAACGTTGTTCTCATACGAATGCATTTCAGGTGCATATTTACTCTGGTGATCGACTGTATATGTTTCCTATTTCTTATTGAAATAAATAGTCTTTCTTTTATTATTATAAAATAAATAAGAAAATTTTTTCTTATCTTGTAAAGAAATTGTTTCCTACTTTGAAAATGAAAAACTACATTGTACTATAACAAATTAAAATTTTATATGCTACATTTCACTAAATTTCAAAGCTGGCCTAAATTTTTCAAATATCTTAAAAGTTATTAAAATAAGTAGTATTTAACTTTAAACTATGTTTTTTTTTCTTTTTCGCATGCATAAATAAAATAAAGGAGTTTAAAATTCAATCAAATAATACTAAACAATTAAAGAAAAGTTCGTCCTCGTTTCTAATAAATTAGTGTGGATTTTAAAGTGCTACTTAAATGCTAAAACTAAATTGGAAGGAAACGGTTTGGTACTCCTATCAAGAGTTGGGGACATTCGACAGAGAGTAAATCAACATTTCTTTAATGGGGCGATAGGTTCGCCCTTGAAGTGCGAGAAAGAAAACTTCTTAACAGCTGAGAATATCGATCTGTTTATATATCGATCCACCCGAAAGTAACTGCTCACTAAAGTATCGTGGGAGAAAGGTTCTCTTACTCACGTTGCTGGATTTCTGACTTTTGTGGTAAAACGTGTTCCAAACATTTCTGTTACTTTTGTGACTCGTGTAAATGATTTTTTTTTATTATTGAAAATTGAATGAACTCTTATATTTATGCTTTTTTCCTGCAATCAATAACTATAAAGCAAGTGTCTATTTTTATAATATATTTCAAATAAATTCTACTTTGATTTGCTTTATCAGGGAGGATGGAACGCCTGCTAATTTGCCTAAATTAAGCATTAGGTTTCCCTCCTGGGGGTATCAGGAGACGTTGCAAAAAAATTTCGTTTATGAAGGGTATATTGAATAACTACACTGTAAAACATTTTTTTGTATGTTGACACCAAAAATGGTGGTAATTACTTTACACCAAAGTGGTGTTCCACTTCACCATGTTCTATTAAACTACATGGTGTGTTATGTAGCTGTTGTCATTTTTTTATGCATTGAGTAGATCTAATATTTATAATTTTTAAGATACTCATAAAAGTCAGTAAATGTATTTTCAAGATGCAATATATAAAGTAAGGATCATTAATGTAGAATGATATATGCACTAATTCATAAAATTAAAAATTGTTTCTTAATCAAACTAGCGTGTAGCATAGAGAAAATATAAAGACGAACTCGAACAAGGCTTAACAGATCAGAAGCTAATAGAAATTATCTATGATAAAATAGTACATAGAGATTTAAAGAATAAAATATAATTATCCTTATTACACAACTGAGAAAATTTATACCTATTTTAACAGGTCACAACAAATTATTCAATTAAATAACTACTATTCACTAACAACAATTAACTCTCGATTGCAAACGTAACTTCTGGTGTTAAAAAAGACTTGCTTATAATCGGGATTTTTGGAAGGGAAATTAATTCTGGTTTTGTTTGAATGGGGGATAATTTGGTGTTAGCTTATTCAATTACAGGTGTTGAAATGTTAAATTACACCTTTTAAATCTTGTATGAACGCTCAATTTGGTGTTAACCCGAAGTAAAGTGTTCCTTAACACAATTTTTTGGGTTATTCAACACCATATTCGGAGAGATATTACACCACAGATTTTAAAGTGTAGTGTGTATACATAAACGCATAAACTTTTTTATTTGGAAAGATCCAATCGCTTATATATCATCAGTAATAACAATTAAGATAAATATCATAAGGTCTCCATGCATATGAAAAATGTTAGTAGGCAGCAGAAATTTCAGATAGCTAGTACCTCCCCCGTTTTTAGCTTTTCTTTCCTCCTTGACATTTTGTGGAATACATCTATGCATAAAACCAAATACTTGGAATGCTTATTATTAATGAAATACTTATTACAATATAAAATTTTTGAATTTTTTTAAAATCAAAATTCCAAAATAATACAAATTTTTAGAATTTATAATAAATATTCTAAGTAATTTCAAAGTATTATGTTTTTACTGTTAAATGTGTCTATTATCTGGTAATTTGTAATTGCGCGTATTAAAGTTCATTACACGGATTGTTTTTTTCTTATGCAAATTTATAAATTGAAACGCTACTTCGGCAAAACTTCCGACTTCGCGGGACCCGATAATTTTTTAAGGAAAATTCATACGTCACGAACCTCGCATAAAACTAACGTTATTGCCGTGGGTAAAAACAAATTTTTCTTCTTATTACATATAATTTCGATAAAATAAAATTGAAAATCGAAAGCCTTTTTCCATTTTTTTTTACGATACGAAATGAATGCGCCACGGAAATTTGGAATAACGCATTTAATTGATCACCTCTTTACAAGTTCGATTTTCTAAATCCATGTGGTTTTTCAACAATTATTGTTACTGGTTTTTACATGGTTTTCTGAAATCCTGATTGTTTTTAAGAACGTATTATATGATACATTAAATAACGCATTTGAGTCAGGATTTTTTGATACTCTCGTTCGAATTGTGCCGATTTTGTCGTGAATTCACATTGTTTTTCTAACCACTTGCTTGGAGCATATAACTATGGATTTCTGTATAATTTTTAAAATTCTGATATTTTTAATACAGAACTAATACGTCTCAAGGATTTCGAGTCATGCGTATGAGTAATCCATGTAGTTACACAGAAATTATTGTAAAAAAAAAAATAGACATTGTTTTTGAAATCCCGATACCTTTATTCGGATATTATTACGCAGGTAAATTTCAAATCGCTCATTTGAATAACTTTATGACACGAGCGTTCGATTTGCGCCAATTTCGTCGTGAATACTCATGCTTTTTTAATAACTTTTTCGGTTATACCCATGAACTTTTCAGTAATTTTAAAACGAAACTATAACGACTCATGAATCTCTAATTGCACATATGAGTAATCACTTTTCAATTTTCGATCACGTTAGTTCGATTTTGCACCAATTTCATGTAGATTCAAGGTTTTTGATCACAATTTCGCAGTTATTTCCATGAATTTCTACATGATTTTTTAAAATTCTTGTTTTTTTAACACGAAAACGCGAATAAGAAATACGCGATAGTGCTGTGTTTGTTGAAAACATGTGCGAGAACAGCAAAAAAATAACGTCCGAGCTAAATTCTTTGGCCGATTTTTTTAATATAAATATTAAAGTATAAAAAATTTTAGGTCATAATTTAATAATTAAGCTTATTGTCGTCACTCAAAATTTTTGTCACCAATGGCGACCGGGTGACCGTATTTCAAGAGCCTTGACTATGAATATTCCTTGGATTCCAATTGGGTCCGCCATTTCAAAAAATTACTGGTTAGTGAAAAGACTTGACAATGTAACAGGCTTCAATGTAAGACTTCATCTAATAATATTTTTTGTTATAAACGTTTTTCGTTGCATGGAAATTATAGTAAAAAAAAATATGTATTATATATATATGTGCACACACACACATTTCAACCCTCTTGTTAGAAACATTTAAATAAGTGTGATTTACACACGAAATTTATTTAATTAAAAGTCACTTTACATCGTTTTAATTACAGGTTTCTTTGCATTTTAATACAGGCTTCTTTGTGACAAAATAGCTATTGTATAATTCCAAAAGTGAAGAAATATTTATTAATTCAATGCAAAATTTCAATCTTATTTACTGTTATTAAAATAATTACGTTTAATATTTTGAAGTCTCGATACGATAACTATATGAATTAGCATTTAAGTTTAACTAAAAAGTCTAATTATTTCTCTGAATAAATATTTCACTGTTTTATTGATTTCTCAACAATGCAATTTAGTTTTTAACGATTGACTAATAAATTACTGAATAAAGCATAAATATATATTAGTCTTACATCAAAAATGGTTGGTAAGATTTAGCATTCTTCAGTTGGAACTAGTCTCCTGCAACTTTATGTTTTATTTTATTTCGACGTCGCAATTTACTATGTTCGATAAATATCATAATACACTATAAACTCATTATTGACTCGTCTCAGATTTTTCAGAATACTATTAAAAATTATGTGAAAATGAGTTTTTTTTTGGAAAAATTGAATATTTTTAGAACTAATTTCCTATTCTCCTTACTGTGTGCTTGATTTGTAAGTACATGATTATTTTAAGCTCTCTGTTATAGGAGCATTTTACTATATTTTAACTAACGATTACATCGAAACAAAAATAATTCGTTTTTGATACTTTTCAACTTTTTGGCAGCCAAACCAAGATATTTAAATTTTTCTTAATGTGATTTCTTCTATATAGCTTTAAATAATTACAATTGTTAGAACTTTCTTATTTGTCAATAGATAATTCCTTTAAATTAAGGGCTATAATATTTTCCAACTGATAACAACTTCCAGTTAATGAATTAATTACAATTGCATTAATTTTCATTTCCACAGATTAGTTTTTTATTTCTTTATAGATATTTGTAGTTGTTGTTTAACTATAAAGTAAAGATGGAAAGTGCTCTAAAATTCCAGCTTTTAATGAATAAATTTAAGATTCTTGAAGTCATTATGACTAACAATTTAGGGGTCAAAAATTATAATTTAAATAAGAAAAATTGTATGTCTTTTCTAATGTCTAAAATTTTAAAATGTTTCTCTGTGTACACGTTTGAGTCTTTCACATTTATAAGACTAATAAATTTGTCAAATTTATTAGACTGGGTCGTCAACCCCGATAAAGTTGAGATTTTAAAGTAGCATTCGCAATTCAAATAACGAATTCTTTCCTTGTAACAGCTGATTAAATGAACTGAACAGCTGAATTCCTGAAATATCTTATTAAAGTTCGACGCTTCTAGCAATTCTACACATTTCAGATCGCTGAAAATTTACACAACCTTTATTTCCCTCTTGAAGTCCAGAAGTCGTTGACAACTTGTGAATGAGATTTTTATGCAAGCATGTTGAGGATAAATAATGAAACCCGTTTTTTTTCTACCAAGTTACACAAAACCTTGAAAAGGAATTAATTTAGTTCAAAGCCTGTGTTTACAGTTTGGCACAATGTTGCTTAGCTCAATGCTTCTCATTAGCTGAATTAAGTGGTTAACTTTCATAAAACGTTAGTTCAATTAATTCCTTTTAAATTTCTAACAGGAACATTGATCTTTATTGCAATAAAAATAAAGAAGTATTGATCTGTTTTAAAATAATTTATCTTTTTTCGGTAAAAAAAATTACTTTCATTCTGAAGAATTACTCTTCTTCAAAATCTAACGAAAATAAATTTAATTAAGTTTGAAAAACAACTCTTTGTGACTGCTGGATGGATATTATTTACCGTTTTTCAGCATGAAGAAAAAAATTACTTTCAATAATCTGAATGTCAATACTTTGAATGTTAAAAGCTTTATAATGCCATTAAATTATGGTGTGTCAAAAATAAGCAAACATTGTTTTTCTAACTTGACTATCAGTAACTAATTTTTGTTTAAAAAAATTTCTCACTTTGATGTTGCCATAAAAGTTAGGTTATAATTGAAATTCAATATAAAAAAATTGTGGA
The DNA here is from genome assembly GCF_982258835.1 of Parasteatoda tepidariorum. Taxonomy (NCBI): domain Eukaryota; kingdom Metazoa; phylum Arthropoda; class Arachnida; order Araneae; family Theridiidae; genus Parasteatoda; species Parasteatoda tepidariorum. Next base: position 21,543,732 of record NC_141765.1, read on the forward strand.
AGTTATATCTTTCATTTCATATTGTTTATAATCAAAGAATTAATAATTAAATTTTTTTTTTATAAATTTATAATATGTTTGTTAAACTGCTCCTTTATTTTTTATTTTAAAACTAAAAAAGTTTCTTTATAAATGTTAAGGAAATTTTTAATGCAAGTGGGGGACTATAACTGTTAATGGACAAACATGTAAATTTCTATACACTTCTAAAGAAAAAAACATCCACTTAAAGTGTCTTGGATAGATTTTTTATTTACTAAAAATATATCAATATTATGAATTAAAGTTGTACCGGGTATCCGCAATTGCCTAGTACCCCGTATCTGTATTTTTCAATGCATGAATTCTTCATGCATTACAAAGCACAAATTATTATCAACTTTTATCTTTATTTCGCTTTTGAAATGAATGAAAATTTAAAAAAAAAAAAAAAGCATTTGTTTTCTAAGCATTCCAAATATATAATTTCAGATTTTAATGAACATATCACGAACAACCAATATATACAATAATATGCATTCACGTTTTATTAATAAATAATTATATGCTCACTACATAATTTAATCTTTCTTATGTAATTGACAAAATTTTTATCAAATAAAATATTAGCAAACGAAACTAAGATTAGTGTACTCTTTTAATCATTCTTCATTTTTGGTACTCTTTTAAATGTAAAATGTAAATTTAATCTCAAGTATCATGACAATTTCATGAATTATTTAAATGTGACAAAAACTATTTAGTTTCTCAGAGATTTCACAGTTTTAACTAAACTAATCTAAAATCAGAAAATATTCTTTCTATTACAGTTGTCATAGGAGAAGCAGTGAATAATTAAATTATTAGATGAGGTGTTATGGCTTTCAACTGGTATTCTAAATTATGGTGGGTTTTTTTTTCCTTCCAAAATCTGGGTTCAATATTCTAATTTTATCTTTAAATATGGATTTTTTTTGCCAAGGGTACAGTAGACGGAAACAAATACAGTCTATAATAGAGACCTTATTATAAAATGGAGCTGTTTTGATCTAATCTTTTTACAAACTCAGTGCAGATTTTTTTTAACTGAAAATTTTTTTTCTACATTCTTTGTCTAAAAATCATATTCATTTTGAAATATTGAATATATGTATCCGTTGATGTATTTTAATCAGTCCTTTTAACGTATTTAGCTCATTCGTTTATTATAATTTTGTATAAAAAGTCTCTTAATTTAAATTTATACAACAATAAGTTGATTATTTCAAAGAATAATTTGGTTTAATAATTGAAAAGAAATTGGTTGGAAATAAAAAAATAAAAACTTGGTGGGTGTAAAGACTAGTTTTTTTTAAGTGGCCCCAATCTGAAAAAAACTCACTGGTTTTTTTGATCTGGGCCCACCTTTGCGAACCCTGATTTGTATTGCCTTTCGTTGAAGATGGTTTTTATTGTGTTAGCACATTATGACAATTATGACTGAGACTTTCAAAAAGTGTGTTGTTTGTTTTTTATTCTTGTAATATTTAGAGAAGCACCGAGGGAAGTATTTATTTGGTATTTAGCCTCTTTACCGATTCATTTTTCTCTATATTCGCACTTTACCAAAATTCAAGATATATATCAAAGTCCTTTGAAATTTTGTAATCCTGGAACTAGCGCACTGTGACGAGCGCCGCAGATTTATTATAGATTGGCAAACAGCAAAACATTTTAAAACAAATTTCTGACAAATTTAAGTTAAACTGAAAAAAAATTCATCTGCTCTGCTTACAGATCGTCATAATTTGTACGCTCTCTGCCTCTGTAATAATTACGCTTCATTTTGTTTTATTTTAGTAGTTCAGTTATATACAATGTACTTTGCTGAAATATTAGACATTCTTGACTAATTCCGAACCTATAAAGTACAACAATTGAACACAAATATTTTATCGCCTGCTCTCTGTAGATAAAGCTTAAAACCTTTCAATGGTGCTGTAGTTCAATGCAGAGATTTTGCTACTAGGTTTGCAATTAAAAAATTTTAAACATTTATTTTATTTTATCTTAATACTTAAGCAATTTATTCTATTTTTTATTTCGCAAAAATTTTGAAAAATTTCATAAAAAACTTGGGGTAAAAAATTAGAGGTATTGAATTTCAGAAAAATTAAAAAGAGATGATATAACCTTTCATTGATTCTAGACAACTAAGCATATTTAATAAAAAATAGTTCTGTACTGTTGTTTATTTAGCAATTCTGGTTCGCTACTTATTTGTGTTTTTTTTTTTTGAAGTGCTTAATGCGAAATAAATTATTTTATTAACTGTAAAAAAACAGCAGAAGAGCAATTGAAAGACATGGAAAATGGTCTTTCAAATTTAAAAAATGATGGTATTTTTTAAATGGTAGTATGTAACCAAACAAAGAGGAAAAAGATCACGAAAATCTTCAATTTACGATTAAAATATATGTCTGTAAACGAAATTGCTTTAAGTTGCAGATCCTCTTAAAATGCAATTCTCATGAAAATAAATGGTTGTACAAATAAATAAATTAATTAAATATTAAAATAAAACCGTTTTTGAGAATGCAGCACAAAGCAAAACAAATGTAATGGCTGAGAAATTATCAGTTTTGACAAAAACTGATTACCTGAATTTTTAGCGATTAGAAAAATGATATTTATGTGAATCTGTTAATTTATATACATTTGTGACATGATTTTTTTTAAAAACAGAACCAAAGACCTGTTTCAACAATCAGCTGATGATGGTTTTGGATTTAATGGACAAAACCATTGAGAAATTTCTATTTGTAAGCTTGACTTTAAGTACAGAGACATAGTGAGAACTCTGGGCTAGTCTTTTCATAGGTGGCCCTTATATGAAATCATCTGCTCTTATATGAAAAATGCAGCATCAACTCGCTTTTTAAATTCTATAAAAGCATAGTTTTATTTTTTTTTAAAAAGAAAAAAGCAAGAATTTTTGGAATAACTATCACTTAATCCGTATTCTAACTGTATGAATAACGTATGGGGACACTGAGCTTGAAAGAGTTAACGAAAAAGAAGAAAACGTTTTTCTCTTAATGACTTAACTGAAATAAAAAGTATCTGGTATGATTTGTCTTATGAATACATAAAAATCCTTTCAATTGAAGATTGCTCCATTTTTTGTTGTTTTTTTTTTAAATTTATGTTTGAACTTATACAGATGATTAAAAGTAAATAAGAAAGAAACTGTTTTAAAGTTTGTTTTTCCTAAAAAAAAAAGTTTTGCATTTTTACTGCTCATAATAATTTCAAAACTATAAAGTTTAAGTTAAGTTATTAAGATTACTACTACGTTAAGCCTCTGTTTAAAAACTACGTAAAAAATTATAATGAAAAGAACAAGCCGCAAAATGCATGTCTCTTTATTGATATGCTTTCTAATTTAAATAAATGAAATATTTTATTATATGGTTCGAAATTACTTCAGATTTATTTTGCGTATTACCATTAGAAATAAAATGATATTTTTTAATTGAAAATTAATTATTCGGTGACTAAAAAAACGCCAAAATCACTATTCGGTGCATCCCTCATAATATTTGTTAAAACCATACCATTCGTGGTTGCGTGGGGACCTTTGGATTAACAGTTCATTTAAAAATATTGAAATTTTAAATTTAATTCAATAGTTAAAAATGTTAGACCATTAAGCATATCTATGCATTAATATTCATTTCTTCATTATTATATAAACTTTTTCATTAAAAAATATCATAAATAAATGATTTTCTTGAATTTAAAGAACATTCACAACAATTTTTTATTAATTTACGCTAAGCCTGTATGCTGGCTGGAGTTTTACAAAGAAAAAAGCCAACGAAAAAAATGAATATTTTTTTAAGAACTTATGATAAAAAAATTGGTAATTCCCGTTAGTGTACAAAATTAAATTCAAAATTGGATGCAGTGATGCCAAAATCAACCTGTCCATTGAACTTGTAACGATCCTGAAGAAGTTTTTTAAAGTCAACAGATTATGTACTAATTATATCCGCAGATTATGTACTAATTATATCCGCAGATTATATCGACAGATTTACATAAAAAGTTCAATAAAACGCTTTTGTGCTATCAGTGAAATATGTCTTTTTCTGAATTATATATAATATACATATTACTGTCGTGAAATACTTTTTGAAGATTTATAATAAACTTCAATTAATTCTATATAAAATAAATAAATTCTTTTTATAATCAAGCTGGAAAGTAGTCGTAGAATCACAAATTGTTCCATATAAGTTTTTTAAGTCATTTTTCTTCGATATTTCGAGAGGTTGACCAGGGTGGGAGCTGGAATTTAGATACTATACTTGAATGCAATACAGTTAACGAATTCAGAGTACTACATCAATGTTTTAGATTCTTAATTGCAATGTCGAACTTCCCTTACAAATTCTTTGCGGGGCCCGGGTCCTGATCAGTCCCCTACTTTAATGGTGTATGTTAAGCATTCAAATATCAGCTACATGCGAGTAATACTAAGTGATTGTGGAATCGGAAGCTGTAGATATTGCTTAAATCTTTGAAATGTGTTGATAGCAATTACGGGCTTTTAATGTGGGATTATTAACTTTTTCTAGTTCTACCCAGATTGAACCAAATTAATAAGAAAAAATCTGTTAATATTATTAGATAATTTTTATTGCGATAACATACAGTATATGAAGCAACGTATCTTGCATTAATACATTTATCTGTGGTATTTCCCTCCATTAAGTATTCCGGGCAAATTCCTAATCTATAAATGGATTTTAAGTTTTACGTCATTAAAAGTTATTTTAAAAAAGTTCAAAAATCATAAATTAATTTTCGTTTTCTGCATCGATGTTTCCCAAAGTGGTTGACCGTAAAAATAATTAATTTCTTATTTCAATATTTTCTCAGCTTTTTTTATTTATTTGAAATTGTGTGTTTTATACCTTTTTATTAAAACATTACAAGGGATATAACTCAAAAGTGATTTAATTTCACACATCTCAGCTTAAAAAAGAATTTAATGTTCGAATTTAAATTGTTATGTAAGCAACATTTTATTTTAAAAAAATAATTTAACTTTAACTGCAGAAAACATTAGAGTAACGCTACAAAAACCTTCCTAGACAGTGGTGGGAAAGAAAAAACTTAAGTCGTTAAGTCATGTTGAAAGTTTAATTGATGTTTGATGTGATTAATATGTTGTACACAAATTCATTTAGCTAAACGTAATGTGGCATTTTTCTCAGTTAAATCGCATCACTTTTAAAAAATAAATTCCGCATCATCGTGGCACATCTGTTATTCACTGATCATTCTCAAATCTTTCTTTTTTATGAAATTCCCCATGCCTCACTATATTAAGTATTATTAAGAAATATGAAAAGTATGATTATAAAAAGTATTAAAATATTATTATTATTAAGAGTGTTAACGAAAATTCTGATTCAGTTTGCATTTCATATCATACCGTTAGATTTTTTGTTTTGTTTTATAAAGATAAAGTAAACCGTTAACGATAAAATCATTAACAAACACAACACAAAAACAGTTTACGTTGGAAATAAAAATTTGAAACGCAAAGCAGACTGATTGATTAGCCACCCAACAAATCAGATTTATCAGTAAAAAGTTTACAACCGGTAAACCACATTCAATTTTCTTAATTCAATAAATTAACTTTACAGGTGTCATAAGTATTTAATATCTGCATTTATTTTTATATGAATTAGTTTTTTAAGTGTATAAGTTTTTTTTTCATGTTTCTATATAAAGATTTTCATTAAAATCATTTTAAAAATCTTGACAAGCGTTAATAAATATATTCATCTCCAAGAAAATAATCCTGTCCAGATGATAGAAAAATTCTATAGAATAAAACGAGTAGTAAAAAATGAAAGAAAAGAATTAGATCAATTAACCCTTATTATAGTTTATAAAATTATTAGTCTTAGAGGTAAAAAAAAAACAAATTAATACTTAATGGATATATTTTTTGAGAAGAATATGAAAGATTGCAAAAGTTTTATTATAACTATTTTATTTGATTGAAAGCTGATTAGAAATTTGCTGCATTGTTTCCTTAAAATGAAAATAATTCATAGATATCGACTCTATTTATTATAAAAAATATATATATATACCGTCTTTGAAAGCTGAATGCTGAGAAAGAAGTGGACAAAATATTATATAATTCAATTGTAAATGAAAAAAAGAAGTTCTTTCGAGGGATTTTGTTTGTCGAGCAAGGGATTTCATAAATTTTGTTTGATCTTAGTTCAGATATGATACTTTTTTTTCGAATAAAAAATCTAAAACTTAAGAAAAAATACAAATGTTTTTTTTTCTTTCAAACTGTTAACTTATACCACTTCAAACTTTTACCCACTTTTACTTTTGTCCTATTTTTTTTCTTTTTAAATGACTTATGTCTACGTTTACTTTTTTGTCCTATTCTTTTTTTTTACTGTAATTTTTTCATTTTTCCTTCAAGCTTACATTTTTTTTTTTAATTTGCAAAACTTGTTTTGCAAACATCCGTGCATCAAACGAGATGTTTGAATTTTTAATCTCTCTATTCAGGTTTGAAATCAGGATGCATTTTTTTGTATTCGTTATTTCTAATGTTTATTATTAAGTTAAATGATAAAAAAAAAAAAGGAAAAGTACCGTCGATATGTGATGCTCAATTTCATGCCAAATAACGTGCTGAAATTTGGACACAGTCACCCCAATGTGCGATTTTAATATTATTTTACGAGTGGTTGCAAAAAAGAGTGGTTTTGAAACTAAATTACTAAAAAATATTATGCATACGAACCCTTAAATCTGAACAATATATTTTTTTTAATGAAAATATAATATTTAGGTTCATGGTTACAAATTGTAACATCATTTACAAATTTGACCATTAAAATTCCCAGATGGACTAAAAAATATATGTGAAGATGACTATATTGTTTGTGACATTATGTAGTAATGTGCATTTTTTTTTCTTTTTTGCTTTTTAACCTTTATGTTTAATACTCATAATACCTAGCTTTGTAAATAGAAGCATTTCTGATTATTTTAAGTTCTATCTTCACGAAATCAGTTTAAGGGATGTGGTTTTAAATCTCAAGTGACACATTTTATAATATAAATGAGACACAAACTTTCTTTTTAAAATTATTATTCTGTTTCTTTATTTTGTGAAATTTTGATAAAATATCAGTTTTAAGTATTATTTCAGCAAATAGTAAAATATGATTAAGTACTTAGTATTAAATTTCTGAAGATTTTCATAAATCGAGTGTATTTTTGATTTGTAAATTTGATACTTAAATTGAATATAGCATAACATCATCAGTGCATACAGATTTCAAAGACGCATCAATTTCCTGATTAAAATTCTCTTTCTCATAATCTTTATCGAGAAAAATAAAAATCTTTTTTTAAATTTATTATTATTATTCATTATTATATCATTATTTATTATTATCAAAGTATATTATTTATTATTATTTTTTTAATTTATTGCAATTTTTTATATATATATTTTTTTTTAAATTTTTCGATAAAGTAAATGATTTGATTTAATCTTGCACATAATTAATTCAAGTCTTTACTTTCGTAATTCGTCTCTTTATCAAGTCTTTCAAGTCTTTACTTTCGTACAGATTTTTCAATTGGAACTTTTTTCTAAGTATGCTGATAATGACATAACGTTGAATTGTGGCTTTGTGAAATCCAAGTAAACTGCTGTTTGTAGAAAATGCAACACCATGAAGGAATCATCAGAATCAAATGAAATTCGCAGCAAATGTCAATTATAGGATATTATGCAAATTAATAAAGTTTCAGAGCCATCGCGCGTGCGTGGCGCGCGCAGCGCCCTCTGAATTGATGCTGAAAGCGTATAAATAAAGTGCTGTAGCGGGACGTTGAAAATAGTCTATGATTATTTGTTAGTGGCAAACGTTTAGTGAGACCTGAGTATGCCTCCACGACGGAAGAATAAGAAATTCAAGCAACTTACGGAGTTTGAACGAGGGAGGATAATCGGCCTTCGAGAAGGAGGATTTTCCTATCGCGCAATAGCAGCTCGTATGCAGCGGAACAGTTCCACAGTGATGCGAGTTTGGAAGCAGTGGACCGACGAGCACCGAACAACTCGAAAAACAGGCACTGGACGACAGAAGGTGACGTCAGAGCGCGATGATCGACACCTGCTCCGCATGGCGGTGAATGATCGCACAGCTTCCTCCAGGCAGCTGGCAGCACATTGGTCTACTGCTACAGGTGTACAATTGTCGGCTTCGTCAATTCGTCGTCGTCTGCTGCGCCGTGGATTGCGTGCAAGGGTGCCATTATACAGGATTCCCCTCACGGCGGATCATCGACGGCTGCGTCGGCAGTGGGCTCTTGAGCACAGAGACTGGCGAGCTGATTGGCACCAAGTTGTCTTTTCAGATGAATCACGCTTCAATTTGTGGACCCATGATGGCCGTGTTCGTGTTAGACGTTATGCCGGTCAACGCTGCCTTCCTGAGTGTATTATTGAACGACATAGTGGTCGAACATCCGGAGTTATGGTCTGGGGTGCGATTTCGTATCATGGACGATCCAATTTGATACGAATTGAGGGTAATCTCAATAGCAACAGATACGTCCGTGAAGTGCTACAGCCCGAAGTCGTTCCTTTCCTTCAAGGCATCCCTGGAGCTATCTTTCAGCAGGATAATGCACGCCCACATGTTGCGCGGACTGTTAGAGACTTCTGTTCAGCACAACGCATGCAACTTCTTCCTTGGCCTGCAGTTTCCAAAGACGAACTTTGGTTGCGCATACAAGCGATATGGAATTCTCTTCCTCAAGCAGATATTCAACATCTGTTTGACTCCATGCCACGTCGTATAGCAGCACTTATTGCAGCGCGTGGTGGCTGCACCAAATACTGATTTCGGACGCTTAATTTGTTTCTTTTGTTTTGAAAATTTCATCATTTATTTGTATCAGTACAAGTCGTTTCTGCATTAAATTTCATTTGATTCTGATGATTCTTTCATGGTGTTGCATTTTCTACAAACAGCAGTTTACAAAAACTTTAGAAAAAATATTCATCTGTGATCTACTATAATTATCCGAGAAAGATTTAATGCAGTATTGCGAAAATGACAGAATTAAGAAATTTAGATTTGATTTTCCGACAATTGTTGTTCAAATAATCATCTTTAGGATATGAACATTATGTTCCATGATTCCGACTATCATTTTTCAACTTGACACTTCTATTACAGTAATAATTTAAGTCTAGACTTTCTCCGTTTTACTTCCCCGGCATTGTTTTTTCTTTCTAATATAAGAATTGAGTAAAAGATTAATTATTATTTTTACCCTGAGAAATTGAAGCTAAGTATCATTACGAAATCGCATTACAAACACTGCGAGAAACTTTTCCTAACATAATTTCTCTTTTATATTACTAAAAAATCAACAGTTGTGTTAAATTTGATTATTTGTAATCCATCTAAAAATAAAATAACATTTTTATCAGATTTAGTGAAACATTTTTGAAATTGAATGCGATTTTGGAACAATTTAAATGTTATTTATGTAGTTAAGTTAAACACAATATATTAGTTTTCAAAATAATTTCCTAACTAAGTGTTTTTTATATTTAAATAAAACATTTTCAATTAAGTGTTTTGTTTAGTTTATTATTAAGTTACAAATGCTTCCTACAAACACTTTTGTAATACATCCTATTTGTGAGTAAATTATTTACGTTGATTACAGGCAGTCTTGAACAATATTTTTCATCTTTCTATTTATCAAACATTTACACAAAGGTGCTAAATGTTTTTAATCATTCCTTTGTTTATAAAATCTTCTTTTCTTGAGGATTTAACATGCAACCTCAACGAAAGGCGAAGTTAATAACTATTCCAATACTAAGCTAATAATTTTCGTAATATTCATTAATATTATTATGCTTAATTATATGTTTTATGCATTGTAAATATGTATTTTTAAAATAATAAATTATTTCAAGCATTTTATACAATTACGTTAAGTTAAATGTTTAGAAAATATAAAAATGAAGGTGAAAGCATTTCTTTTTTAGCTAGTTAAAAATTCATCGGTCGAGTTTCTAAAGAATTACCAAGAAAATTATACTGATAAAAAAATATTTATTGTCACATAGGGCAACTTTAATCACAGTAATTATTTTGAGCCCTGGAAAAAGTATGAGTTTTTAATGTAAGTGTGAATTGAAGTCCAAAAGAATTGTTTACTTTTACAGGTCTCTAAATTATTTATTTATTTGTAATAAAAATTCTGCTATTACTTAGAAACTGGGATAAAGTAAAAAGTTGGAGACTTTTCCGGTTTTAGATTGAAAATTAGCATTTTAAAGCGAGTTTTTCAATTATTCGAAGAAGCCAGCTGTTTTTAAAGCGAAAAATTCCGACATAATATGAGTGTCGGGTATTGCTCCCAAAAACTAAAACCTTTTTCATGAGTGTTAAGTTTTGTTTGAGTATTATTTTTTTTTTCTGCAAATTAATATATAAGAAGTATTAATATAGTATATACGAAGTATAGGTGGGTCTGAATGACCCACTTGCTATGGTTATGAATGGACCTCCTTTACCCTGATTATGTAGATGTGTATATATCACATATCACATATGTATATATCACCTGATAATGTAGATGTGTATAATCACCATTCATAACCTTCAGCATATGGGTGGGATTGAAAGGACCTAGTTTCTATTTTTTATTATTACCCTAGGCATTTTCTAATCCAATTTTCATGACTTTTTCATGCCAAGTAAGTAAAGTAAAAATAATAAAATTTAAAACAAATTGATAGGAAAAAATTACAAAAACAAAACAAAAAATTAGCCAATCTACTCTCGCCTATGAGTTTGTTATATATTTGATTGTGTAAAATAAACCTTCATTTCTTTTAGATATTAACTATTATAAATGCTTGGTTAATTTAATTCAATTTCAGTTGTAAGCAAGATAATCAGTATTCCTTATTTAAACTTTCAAAGACCCAGCGTCCAGTATGTTGAACAAAATTTTATACATTTTTTTCACTTAAGAAACAGTTTTTTAAGATTTATTTTTTTTATTTCAATGGCTTCTCAAAGATTGTCCACGCAAAAGTGTATTTGTTTTTACTCTAGATGGTCAGACTTTTTAAATGCAATGGAAAATTATAAACCAAGCTAGAAATTCCTTAAGTAACCATTAAAACTGTCTTATGGCGTATATTTAAGTTTTATAAATTTTATTTCATGACCAAAATGTGTAGAAATACACTAAAATATTCTCCCACATTATGTAAAAAGTTCTAAAAACCAAAATTTATCCATTTGCATTTATGAATTAATTTTGTTCTGAACTACATATTTCGGAAGGCTAAGTTAAGCACATGATTGTCTATCACGTTTATTCAAAGATAGCTCCATGCTTTAAAAAAAAAATTTATAAAAAAAACTTTTTTAATCATTATTTATTTTTTAACTTAATAATGATGAAAAACATTTTTGTATTAAGAAGTTTACAAAGTTTTATATATTGTTAAGCAATGTTATATTAAATGGAAAAAAAAGAATGGTATGTTTTGAATATGTCTCTCGAATAAAATCAAGTTTTTGAAATACGACTATTTTAATTATTTGTTCAGACACTATTTGACCAATTTCTTTCAGAATTTTGTTGTCATTTACAGAAAAAAAAAATTTTTTTTCGATTGAATTATCTTTAGATAAACGTTTTATAATTCAGAGAAATAGTAATTTAATTCAAATATTTCCAGAAGAAATGAGAAATACACAAATAGAAATTAGTATTTAAGGATACCAAGCCTCCGATCGCTTTTCTGGCTTAACTATTTGAGCCACTTTTTACAGATTGCGGCCAACCCTATGTATTTTAAGGGTCAAAAATCTGAATCTGTGGCCAAAAAAAAAAAAGTTTATTACGAGAAAGTATGATTTCAGTGTCTGATTTCTTGACTTCATTTACCGCCTGCTATAATTAATTATCATATTTAATACTAAATATTGCATCCTAGTACCGATTTTTAGATTCTGGTGTTTCGCTTTTATTTTGCGCACTGTACTCTTCAAATTCTAATCCTAACATTTAAAAAATGCAATCAATTTATGGCCTACCGAGTACGTTGAAAAATATGACATATTTGAAATGCATGAAACTATTAAAAAACTTGTGGTCTTGCATCTAAAACGTATTAATTAGCAATTTTAAGCACACAAGCAGACATCATTTTAAGGGGCAATCGAACGTAATAGAGAGGTCAGCAGCAAATAATTATACTACTAATTGTTGTTTAAATATAATGAAATATTTACACTTTTTATGTGAAAATAAAAGAAAGAGCTTTCAAAATAGTGAAGTTAAAGCACCAACTCCTTAATAACAAGTAACACAACACTGATAACAAATAACACTAAAAGCATTCTAAGTGACCATCTTGCTTGGTTACATTTTGGTGACAGCCCTCTGTATGGGGCTTTATATTAGTTCGTCTTAATCTCTAGTAATCTCATCAAAATCTTTTGAGCTTTAGCTATAATGTTCGCTTTCCAAATCGTGTGCTTTAGTGAAAGATAGTTTTTTTTTCCAAAGCAATTATATCTTCAGTAAAAAAAAAAATAATTTTCTGAAGTCTCCGATGTACTCCTTTATGTCTGCAAAACATTTTCGTAACAGCGTTCTTTTGAGATTACTATGCACCCCCTTCCATTTCTGCAATATCCTAATTTGATATTTTAACTATCTTGTTTTTTCTCAATGTCACTTTTTTATTTCTATATTTTTTTATTATTTTACGGAACTTAATGCTTGTCAATAAAATGTTTCTTTAGTGGGCTAAAGTTAAAGTTTTTGGTCCAATGACCCAGCATTTTCATAAGAAAATGAAAAAATGAATAAATAAATAATGAAACAGTAAATTACCTGTATCTAGTATTTTATTACTATCTATTGATATGTCTCTTTGTCTTGTTTAACTTAACTTAAAAGCATTAATTAGTCTTCTGTAATTTATTATATTTGTTATTGTCTTAGCTGGACATTTACCATGGAAATATTTTTTCCATGGAAAATCTGCTCATATAATTTAAATGAGAAAACAGTTTTCCGTGATGATCATCCGTAATATATAATTTTAGATTCCTTGTCAAAATGAAATAAAAAAAGTACAGCAATTTGGGTTACAAATTGATGTTGAGGTATGGATGGAATAATAACGCTATCGAAATCGGACAAATTAGTATTAAGGAAGGATGGTGTACGAAACATCCAAGCCTGTTTGATTGACGGTTGAAACATGGAAGTTGTCTAATACTCGTCTTCATCTCATATCTGTTTTTTTTCCGGTAACCAAACTGGTTTTGATATTTTGTACACACCACTTTTTCCGTTTTGATATAGGTCTTCTTCAATATTGATTTATTTTTATATTTCGATACCGTTTCTGTCGCATAAATAAATACTAATCTTTGACCATTGAGTTTTCTTTTTTTTTGTTTTTCAGTTTTGCCAAAGTTTCTAAAAATATATATTAACTACAGTCATTGAAGAAAACCTTGTTTATTATTATTTGTTTTAACAATTCCTACAATTCAACCTAATCCAAAACATGAAATGTTGATTTTGTGTTTCATGTTTACAATATTAAAAGTTCCTTTCTTTTCGGCAACGTTTATCCTTTAAAACGATTAACCCCGAAGGTACCTGATTAATTCGTATTTTCTTTTAAACTCACACAGACTATAATACTAGCACCAAATATCTGTAATGATAGACTGTTCATAGTTAAAGTGCTCTTCCGCTTCATCAATGTAAAGCATATAATAAAACATCACTAAGATGTCAGGAATTGAAAAATTACTCTGGCTGAGATGTATAAGCTAAGGGTTCTTAAAATGGGGGGTCTGACTCCAAGAGTGACTTACACTTATTTAAGTAAACATCCCGCAAAAGACTACTTGTAAAATAAATATTTGAACATAGTATTCGATAAAATAATCGAAAAAGTTTCGAATTTTCTCAATCAAACTAAGAAAAGGCATAAATTTTCATAATTTTACAGCTGGTTCTGTTATTGTTAAAATTGAATAAGTTTGATATTTTAAACGTTGCTCAATTGATTTAAGAAATGATTAAATCATTATTTTCTTTTTAAATCGTCTTCTAATTTTATGTTGAGTAACGAATGATTTTATAATATGATTATATGTGATTAATTATGAATATATGTGAACCATTATAACTTAGTATTATTAAAAAATTCAGATTCGTTATGGGTAATTAAGAAAATATGAACTAAAGTCGAACCAAAATCTATTTTTTTACTCAAAGCTTTTGTTTTTTAATGTTTATTATCTTTCATTATCTTGATTTCATAATCTGAATTCCAAGCTCATATTTTATACCGATGTTTCAGCATTCTATAGCTTCCTTTTTTTTTATTTAGATATAAAAAAAAATTAAACAGACCAATACAAAGGTTGCTTTTAAAATTCATAATATATTATAACTCATATCACAAGCGCAAAATAAGAATGTTTACACCGTGAAAACGTGCATGCTTAATGGAATTATTATTAATACTCGTAAAATGTATAGCTGGAAATATTTTATCATTAAATAAGGTTTTCTTTCTTTTTTAAGCTTATTTTTTAGCATGCTTAAGTACTACCATTATATTATAATACTTAAATTATATTCGACTTATCTAATAATTATAATCTAGTAATACTTGCAGTTTTCATGCTGCTGCTTATAATACAGTAGTTCTGTCGCTAAATAACTTTCTTTTTCATACTTCAAGGTACCATGTTTATAAACTCGCATATCATTAAACCCGAAAATGCTATCCACTTTTTCTAACGCTATTTTATTCGTGAATGATCGCACATTGCGAAAGAAGGTGTTGCTTAACACTAATAAAGGCCGCAACTTAGAAATTAACTCTTTGCCGCAAGACTTAAAAATGATCCTTTCCAAAAATTCAGTAATGAATGATATACGCTGCTGCATTTCTCAGTGTCAGAAGAGCGTGAATTTATTTAGAACCTCCACTAACACGCTATCCTGAGTGTCTTTTGCTCAGCACCAGATGGGAGAGGGGCGGTCACTAGGCGTGGAAGGTTGCCATGGTTACCGACAGGATACAAATAGTATCAGAAACTAGGACAATGCTCTACCACATATGAAAAGATGGGAGAAACCCCAATGGCTGACCGTGCTTTAATGGCTTAAAGAGTTAACTTGAAGTTGGGAGTGCGTGTCATGTTGGAAGGGAGATATTAAAGAAAAAGAAGAGATGGGATCATTCAAGGAATAAAATATCTTTTTACTTAAAAAGGGATTCAAATGTTAGAAAATGTTATGTTATTATCATTAGGGTAAAACTTAAACAAAGAAATAAATTATGTAGATGCTAATATTAGATTGATCTGAAGGTATGTAGCTATCTTTTGAAGTTGATAACCTTGATTCACCATTTACTCCTTTTCTAGACGAGACCTAACATGCCGTGGTGAATCTTTGGACTTATCAGCTACTTTTAAAACTATTTACAGATTATCACTAAAGGAGCTTAACAGATTATCACTTAGTAGATTATCGCCGAATGTTATTATTTTTTTATTAAAAGAGAAATGTTTTCGAAGGGTCTAAACTTGTGTCGTGACAAATTCATCATTAATTGAAATACAACTTTTTGATTTTGTCCCTCACACGCAAACTTACAACGTTAATTTTCCTGAGACAAACATGAGATAAAAATTTTTTTTTTACTTAATATGAAATATTAATTTTACTAAAATAAGTGGTATGCAATTTCAATATTAGCAATATTATATATTAAAATCTTGATGATACCTTCGGCTGGCGAAGAATAAAATTCCCCGTTTTACACGCAAAAGCAAATCGACCAAGATTATGTATGTTGCATATTCCTCTATACATCCATACTGAATGTTTTAAATATTAAGTATTGTCTAGAATTTGTATTGCTCTTCATTGCAATACTTTAGAATAAAATAAAAGGGACTGTTTTTTTCTTTGTCTTACGTGTGACCAGATGGTATAGAATTTTCTTTAATATTTTTAAATTAAAAAAAAAGGGTATGCAAAGTAATAACTATATATATAGAGAGAGATGCGAACTGCTCCGGACACGCCAAAATAATTTTAAAAAAACGGTAAATAACTACAAACTAAATTTTGCAAATATTTGACTATTTTTGCTTGCTTTTTAAAAGGCATACCATGACATAACTACTATAAAGTGGTAGATTATATAAGCCTACGAATTATTTAGAAATAGTGGTGGATAAAAATCTACTAAATTGAATTTATTAAATCAAGAATCACAATTGATAAACTACCACTTTAAAATATTTATTTGCTGTGCGGAGCAACTTGGCTTCTCTGTGTGTGTGTGTATATATATATATATATATATATATATATATATATATATATATATATATATATATATATATATGATTGAATGACCGTAATAAGTGAGAAAGCATTCGAAGAGATGATGAATGTATCAATTGTTACAGATAATTCCCTTAAAATCCCAAAACTTTGCCATGATTAGTTTGACAGTATTAAATTTTAAAGCTATTAACCTCTACATATACTTAAAGATTTATAAGAATATTACACAAAGATGCCGCTACATACCCGAATCAACTATACCTAGCCACATTAAATAAGACCGAATACAGGGTGTCGATAAAAGAATGATCCCAGTTTTAGTGGCATATTTCAACTGTTTAATTAGAACAAATCATGCATCTAATAATTGTATGTAAACTAACTGAGTTTTTCTTAAAAATATAAAAAATTTTAATATTTTGCGGCGGAGCGTATATAATTAGATGTTTTCGGTAGATGTTTTAGCTTCATGGAGTATCACAATTAAACTTTAAGTGAAACTCACTTTGAGACGTTGAACTGAAATTACAGATTCACTCTTAGCAATTTACAGAGCACAAAACGTGTTACAGGAGTCACCATTTTACGTAAACATTCAAGCAGTACTTACGCAGACTCGTATTTTAAACTGTGGGAAGAATTGGACTTAAAGGTGGATGTGTTTACCTTCAATATGGTACATAATTTTTTTTTTTTTTTTTTTGTATGAGTTCAAATTAAGCTTTATGGTATACCATTGAGACTTATATTTTCTGTGTCTACTCTGTATTTTACATATAATAAATTGGGGGGAGGAAATGTCACGTGACAGCGACACGTTTTTGTTCTTCTTTGAAAAAAATCGTTGAAAAAAATTACTTAAATAGTGCTACATTTTAATGGAACTACGTTTGTTTGAGTTTATTTAATTAAATTATGAGGAAATTGGATCTATATTATTTATATTTATACTTGGGTTTAAAGTATAAATTTTGTTCGAGAAAATAATAAGTTAATTTTTTTTAATCAAAAGGGTGCAATTAATCAGAGCAAATACGAATTGTTATTTATTTCATTACTTACTTATTATTTATTTTTAGTTTTTTTTTTTTTTTTTTACTTTGTTTATAATTTAATATAATCATAAGAATTAAAGTTGAAATATTCTAATATTTTTGTGAAGAATGTTTTACATATTGCTAATCAGAAATACTTATTGCTCACAATCATTTCTTTGTTTCTCTCCAATTGTTAAATAAATAAACTTGTCCTGTTCCTATTTATAGTTGCGCTCGATATCCCATTTTAAAATTTTATGTAATGGAGACGAATCTTTATCAAAATTTATTATTAGTTATTGTTATTAAAATAGCCCATGACGAATTTAAGTTATTATATTGTTCAGTTTTAAAATAGTTTTTAGTACTATTGCAAATCATTATTTTTAGTTTTGGCATTCACTCGTGACTTTCATTTTAGATTTTAAAGAAAAAAATTTAATACTCTCTCGATAATACTAGTATAGTACATTAGATTTTTAAATCAATATTCTAGTTTATTTCTTATTTATAAATAAACAAAAATCGATATTTTAATTTTTGAACATTTATATTTTTGGTACTTAAATCAAGAGACGTGGTTTCTTTAAAAGTTTGCGTAAATCTTAATTTGTTTCAGAACTATATATTTACTGAAGAAGTTCAGAACTATATCACGTTAATTAAACTATATAATAAGGAATATAATTTTTGCTTTGGAATTTTAATTTATCGAAACTCAAAATTTATAAACTTTGATTTTACGTAACAATTAAATGATTCAACAATCCTTTGTAATCATCTCAATTCAAAAACTAATTATTCAGCTTAATTTTAATTTAACAGTTTTCCTCAGAGATTGACATCACTGAGTTTTTAATTTGCTTGATATTTTCCGAAACTGGCTATTGTTGCTTGCGTTCTTAACTTCAAATATTCAATCTTTTTTCTCCTTCTTTAAGGTTTGACTTTTCGAGCAATATTACTTCTAAAATTGCAAGATTTATGACTCAATTTCATGAACACTCTTTGGACAATTTCAGTTGCGCGAAGTCGCACATCCTTTTTACAGTGGCGTTGCCATGACGACATGAAATTGCGGAACTCTTCTTTATAAAGCTTGTCAAAAAATTTTAATTTTCTGTCATAACAGTGCTCAGTTGAAGTCTGGAATTTCATTTTTGTTCTAAATCTGTCGTATACCCTTTCTTAATTAAACCCATTGGAATATCTTTAGGAGTTAAGAATGTTGATGTGATGTGTAAATTATCTTTTGATCTTAAATGTAATGCTTAATACGGAATTAAGATCAGAATTTCTAAATTTGAATGTGTTGATTTATTGTATAAAAGAAATCTTAAATAAGTTATTAATTTAAAAATATTTATTTATATTGTGTTAGTTAATTTTTACACTATTATATCACTTATCTTAAAATGATAAGACAGATTAATGTGCTGAAGTTCCGCATCAACACATTTTTAAGGAATTGTTTTATTTCAAATATACTGAATTAGTTTTAATCTTCCAAATAGGAAATGCCTCTTGTTTTATGTCATACGTTTTTAGTTATAAAAAAGTTTCATTTATATAAGATTGTCGTCATTAAGTAAGGTTGTCAATGGTTCAATTAAATTAGTAAAATGTTCCAGAAATTATGCATATACATCAGAAAAAAATTCATTACTAAACTACATATAGCGCAAGGATTGCAAATTTAGCTGTCAGACATAAAATCTAATTTAAGATTATTAAGGATAAAAAGATGAAAAATGTTCATTCCCATAATTAAATATTTTAAATATGTATAGTCTTTTATCGAGGTTATAACGTACACAGTTACTTTAAACTTTATTTATAAAGTTAGGGCTCCGTCGAAACCGATTTGGGAACCTCTGATTACATTTCACTATGTACTAAAAATTATCTAATTTAGTGAGTGACAATTCATGAAGTTTTCTTGATGATAAGTTTAATTACTTTCAAATAAAACTGCTTTGGTTGGGAATGAGGCTACAACAGTATTAGCATTTATTCAAACAAAAATAAATTAAGTGAAACCGGGTAAGTTTTCTTATCTTGATTTATGTATAATAAATAATTATGTATAACAGTTTCAAGTATATTTTTAATGCAAGTTAGGTAGAACATATTAGCTTAGGTTTCATTTTCACTCCATGTGATGTTTTGAAGTTTATTGTCTTATTTAGATATAATCCTATATAAAAAGAATTTTTCTAAAAAACAATATTACTGAAATATTAGAATTATTGTAAGTTTTATTGAAGTGTATTAAAAATTTTTTTTATTATTATTATTATTATTATACACTGAAAATGAAAGTATGGTCAAAAATACCTGAATATAATATTATTTACCTTGTCTCTGGCTCTAGGGAAACACCAAAAAGCACTGTACATTTTACCAAAACGCTATGGTAATGACTAATAATGACTATGGTAATGACTATGGTAAAATTAGCAATAAAATATTGTTTTGTTTCCATGCTGTTTGATAATAAACGTGATAAAATTTGGTAATTTTATCATGATATTTTAGAACATGACCTAAAAATCATTTTTTCGGTTGTATTTACTTTTCAGTTTTGCATTTTTACTAAAGGTGTATAAGGAACTATAATTTTGAACATACTAGAATTTCCAGTGAACAGTCATGCGAACGGAAAAATTACCAAATGAGTGGTTTAAAAACCTTAAATTTTGGTTTTATTCCCAATATTATATTTTTTTAACCAGAAATATGGTTACTATATAAGTAATTTAACCAGATTTGTTTTACAGTATACTTTAAACATTTGAAGTTCAGACTGAATATTTATGACGCTCCAAACGTGTGAGTCAAAGTGTCAAAATCCGGGGTAGAAGGTCGAAAACAGGATCGACTGAACAAAATAGAGGAAGTTAAATAACCTATATTTAGTGAACAAAATGGTAATAATAGTCTAAATTTAAGCAATTAAAATTTAATATAGTTCAAGAAAAATATAAATTTAATCTTTTTTTTTTAATCTTTTTTCTTTTCTTTTTTTTTCCTTCTTTTTTATAGAAAAAAAACTTTCATATTTATTTGGGTTTTATACAGAATTCGGGCTACATAACATGTTACCCCGAAAAAAATTCCATATTAAATGACGTTATAAAGTACCGGCTCTTTGGGTGCATCATGCGTAAAATCTATTTTTACCGTAAAATATTATCCGTATTTTTCACAGTAATATTTATTTAATTAGAGTGATTCAGTGATTTTACTGTAATTATTACTGTAAAAATTGGGGTATATCAGTGTTTTTGTTCCGTAACATGGTCCGGTAAAAATTTATTTTATGGTAAAAAGATCCAGCACTCATGGTGCTGTTATTTTTTACCGTAATTTGATCCGGAGTGTTTCATAGTGAGCAATTAATTTATTTTTAAATGTAACTTAAAAAAGGATACGTTCAAGACATCGAAAAGTTGTCACTTGTTTAAAATTATCATTTTCAAACTTATTTCCTTTCTGCAGTATGTTTTTTTATTTATTTATTATTATTATTATTTTGTTCCAATTGTTATTCTTATAGCATTTTTAGGGAGGGAAGGCTTTTTTTTCTTCTTAAGTCTAACTTATAAAAGAATAAAGTTATCTAATAATTATTTTGATTTGGTTTCAAAATAGCATTGTTTTTACAGTGTAACATTTTCATACGATAATAATAACATTTTTAGAAAATAATTTTTCTCATAAACATTAATATGCTCAACTGAAACACTCTTATTACGTGAATGTTTGTTATTTGCCTTATATTGTTCATAAGGGGGAAAAGTGAACAAAATCTGAGGAATTATGACTAGTAATCACAGTAAAGCTAGGATCAAAACTATCAAAACCAGTTTATTTGCAGGATGAAACAGTAGGCGACCTTTCATTTTACTACTGCAAAAATACTGGTTTTGATGATTATGAATCTTAACTTGATTGCGATTACTGACGATAGCTGTTTGTTAAATTTTAATATTATTTTTGTTTTTCCTCATTAAAAATTAATAATATTAGTTTACTAGTTCGTGACCTCTACTGTGTGTACTTTTTACTTTATTTTTCTAAATATTCTACAATTATATATATCTTAAAGGTGCTGATTTCGAAATATCCTGTATAATCATAATAGTACTATATGTCGAAGTTGCAAAAGATTGTTGCTTGGAGATTTTCATTTCTATGGATAGCAAAATATGAAGAAAAAAAATTTCGTCGATAAAGCAGAAGGCTTAAAAAATTACTTTCATTTAAAAAAAATAATGTTATATCTTTAGAGAAGACTAAATAACTATCATAAAAGTTTGACACCTTAACACTTAAATCCATGGAAGGTTATTAGATTTAGAAACTCGGTTTAGAATTTTAACTATAACATTAATTATTCTATTGAAAATTTACTGATGGCGTGCTGACAATTTTTTATGAAGAAAAAGATCTGGGATCATTTATTTGCATTAAAACTTTTTGGCCTAAAAGTGAATTCTTTCACAGTGTTGTTTTAATCAAGCCAGGCGGGCCGAAGGGCTAAGAAACTTTGATGCGAGTCATTTGAATGACGTCAGCTAGTGATTTTTAAATCAATATCGGTGCTGAACCATAACAAGAGCACGTGGCGGATGTTTTGTCTGCATCCAAACTAGCTCAATGCTTTAGTGTTTGAATCGTCAGATTAAACTTAGAATGTATTAACAATAGTAAACAACATTATAAAATAATTATTTATGGAAACAAAACATGTAAGGAAAACCAAAATTACAAGAAATGATATTGGATTTCTTTTTCATTGGATCAAGAATCCATTCTTATTTTTTATAGATTTAAGATTTATAATAAATCAAATTTCATCTTTTATGCACAAAGTCTTTAACAAATTTGTATTACCAAAAATGTTCTTAGGCTCGATATCATGAGTTCTTCAGATGTCACTTCCCTCGGAATTCCACTCCTAGAAATGTTTTTGAAAATATTTAACTGAATTTTAAGAGATATTTTTGTTTTAACACCATAAATAAAATTATCAGGTTGATTTTTCTTCTTGGTAATTTAAATTATATATTTCATACTATTTTTTAATTATAGACTAAAAAGAGAGTGCGACAAGTTTCTCATTATGTAGTCCTGATTGACTTTATATTATGTAGAACTGAAATTAAATCCTCTCCTTAAAAAATCTCTTAAAAAAGAGGTAAAACCTAACTTGCTTTTTTTAGAAATAACGTTTTATGTTAGGATTTTTTGTAATAAATTTCCCAGTTACCTGCTGATATTGAGAATTCATAAATTGTTCCATCAATAATCAATTTACCATCAAAAAATCATTAAGACAAACATAACTATTATAAATTTATATGCCATGTCTTTTAAAAATGGTTCAAATCTGTTTAAAAAAATGTGATATTTCACGCTAAATTACCTTTTATTTTCAAACATTTATATAAAATGTCAGTTAACTACGAATGAATTACACTGTTAGAAAATTCTGGAAAAAAATAGTTAAATAACAGTTTATTTAATTCCATTTTCATTCATCCATTTTCAACACGTGAAAAGTTACCTGTCCTGCAATCCCTAATTAGGGCTATTATGATACTCTCATTCACACATGGATGGCAGCACTATAAAGCTGCTTATATATCTTCAATACCCAGCTAAATTTCTCTTTTATGGTTTCGAAACCATGCTGGTTGTAAATGGTTAAAAAAACGTATAGTTTTGTATTCATGTTTTTTTACCTTACTAGTTATAAACAGTTTCAAAATCTTAAAGGTAAAAATATGCTTTACCGTAAACTTTCTATTAATTAGGTAGACAGACTGCTGCCGGTAATTTTACCATAATTTTAGGAAGAAAATTCTAACAGTGTAGAAGGGGCTGGTATGCAACTATACGCATGAAATATTTTCTGTAAATAGTGTTAAGAGATATGTAGAATTTAAGTCTACAGAAATGATTTCCCAAATAAAAATAGACATAAGTAGTGATCCTTACTAACTTTTCATTAATCAATTTCCAGATTTTAATATGATAGAAAGAAAATGTTTTTATCTCATAGTTCCTGCAATATTTCTGCAATCATTAAGTTTAAGAATTTATTTATGCCTACTTTTTATGAGCCTTTTAAATAAATCATCTGTTTGCATTATTTAATTCAGATTTATTTTCTGATTCTTTTTTTAATCAATCTGCCAAGATTTTATATCAAACTATTTATGCCAGGTTTTTCCATAATCGTCACCTTTAATATATATTTTATAAATCCTTGTCTAAATTGAAGTACAAAAATATGCATATTATGGGTCAAAAAACAAAAACTCCTGCAAATTCTGGCGAATTATTATTGAGAGAGGCAGGATTGGGAATATCAAGGGAGTGATAGATTGCATGTAGTCTGTAACATTTTGCTTAACAATTATACAGGGTGTTCCGTAAGGACCACCCTTAATATGTATTTTTAAATTCCTTGAAAAACTGAAAAAAAGAGTAAACACATTAGGGTTCGCAAAATAATCCTGAAAGAGATGAATTTAGCATTACTCTTATAGAATTGTTTTGCTAGTTTCTGTTTTTGGAGTTTGCTAGTTTCTCGGATGATATTTTCCTTCTTTTGCTCCATTCTACGTTAATTAGGATTCGGAAATTTCCGTTTTTGTTTTCAGACAACTTTCAATGATATGAAAAATCGGACAGAGTTGATCTCTTGCTATATTTTATTTCTCGTTCTCGCCCTTTTTTTCAACAATTATCGGAGAAAAATTCTGTTTTTCCTTATCTTCGCACTGTCACATATACCTCAAATTTCTGATCCTGAGTTTTGTAATAATATCGTATTAAAAAAATTTGGAATGTAAATGTTTTTTTCGAAATTCTTCGATTACACGAACTAGGAAATTTTGACTAAGTTACATCTCAATTTATAATTTTGCCTTAAAAACCCTCTGCAAACACTTTCTCTATAATGGACCTTATTAAGCGTAATCACAAATTCTCGGATGATATACATATTTAATTGTAAAAACACAATATTTAATAATTTCTTTCAAAAAATTTTATAATATTTTATTATGTTGTAATAAGTATTTCATTCATTTGTAATAGCGTTTCGAAATTATAACATTGGATTTTTATGCATGGATGTATTCAACAAAATTTCTAATTTGGCTGGGGGAAAAATTGAAACGGGGAAATGCCAATATTTTTCCTATTTTTACTTGCTACCAGAAATTTTTGCTGTCTACCTACATTTTTCAAATTCTTGGAGTCCTGACCATAACCAGTACCTAATTTGTGGGGAGAAAACTAATTTGTTTATTTTGAAATAATGTTTTGTTCAGCAGATTCCATAGTGATAGGCAAATGTGGTGACATGAGTTTACTTGAGAGTAAAAATCAATAATATTGATTTTATTTACTCCTTTATTATAGTTTGCTTGCAAAAGGTAAACAACTTAGCGTTATTCTTATTTACGTAGCTTTGTGCGTGCTTTTTTTTACCTTTCTCGCTGTCTTAAACAACTCCGTATTGTCTTTTTAGGAAATTTTAAAACAGCTGTTATTTTCTAAAAGCTTAAGTTCTTAAAATCATGATCATGTTTAACTAGAAATTCTATTATTATAAACATTTTTGTGATTACCCAACAAGTTAATCCTGGTACCTACTAAAAATATTGATAAAATTTACTTAATTATTTGCGAACTGAAAATGTCTGATCCCGTATAAGGATACATTTTAAGTTTTTCTGTCTTGCACTACCAACATATTGCCTCATAAAAAAAACTTTCATACATTAGATTCAAAAATACATCTTTGTAGTTTTGGTTGTAGCTGTGTATTTGGTCATGTGAAGCTTTGAGGCGTTTTATACTGCGTGTTCTGATTAACAGCTCTTTATACGTATTTTCAGAATCTTTGTAAAAACTGAAGTGAAAAAATTAAGGGTCACAAACTAATATTTAGCACAAACTATTATTTCTAAGTAGAATAGTCCCTTAAGAAACGCTAGCTGTCTGTATAACTGTGGTTAAATAATTTCAAATACAAGCTCTTTTTGTTTTAACCGATCAAATATCTTGTTTAATAAAGATGTGAGTGCTATCTGATAAACTTTTCCTATTATGGCTATTGTTAATTATTATTTTTTCGTTAATTTTTTTTAAATATAATAAAATCGATACTTAGAAACACGATCAAGGTTTAAATAAAAGAATCACACTGCGCGAAAATGGGGTTGCCGGAGCAATAGTGGACTATATTGTTAATTTGCGAAATTTGATTGCGGATAAAAGTGCTAACTGATGTCTCATTTAGAAAGGTGCATCCCTTCCAGACTTTTACTTAAACAGAAAGAGATGCTTGCATACAAATTTCGAATTTGTTTTTTTGTTTTTAACTTAACTTACTTTTGTTTTTTAACTTACTTATTACAGACTTAAAATTCATGAATTTGTATGAAATATTCTCTTAATTTTGTACAATATTTACTAATTTATTAAAAGTTGATTACATTTACTTAATTCCTTCGATAACATCATTTGAAATTCTTAAGGGGGAAAAAGTAGTACGTGAGAAGAAGTTTCAAAATTGTTAAAAGGAAGAAAACATCTTGCTCAAAATAGGCATCAACAGTTCAGCTCTTCTTTCCATATTTTATTATAAGGTAAAGAATTTGACAACAGCACCGACATCTATTTTTGCATAATGCCTTTTCAATATGTTTAACCTATTCATCACACCTTTATTAGAGAGCACGGATTGGGCGTTGTTCTTCACTCCCCGTAAAATGTCATTTTTTTACCTTTTTCTTTCGAAGAGATAAAACCTTTTTGCATCAAGGCGATTTTGTATGCAGCTAGAATATTATGCATTAAAATAATTCTACAATTTTTTTCGAAAAGAGTGAAAACTCAGAAAGTAGTATTTTAAAACCTCAATTTGAATGCCTACATATTCTGAATCTTGTGTTTCTTTTTTATTAAAATAATGATTGAATTATGTTTTAAAACAGTTCTGTAATTGTTCACAGTTGACAATTAGAAAAATATGGTTTCCTTTCAAATTATTTTAAATTTTGAATTAAATATAATTATACATAATTTTTTGATTACTAGCGAGTAGTCTCCATGGTACCCTTTAATAATCAAATAATTACACTCAGTTTTTATTTTTCGTAAAACATTATTCTATATTTCGATTCATTATCAGATGTGCCAGGCATGATTTTTGCTGTAAGAAAATTAATACGTCAATGTAAAAATGAGTTTAAAAACACTAATGAGTTAACTAAAACACTAGTTGCTTTTCTTTTTCACACATTTGTATACTTTTACGCATCTAATTTGTTGTTCTTTTTTTTTCTTATAGCATGCAAGCGGAAAGAAGACCAGCAACAAGCTAAATCACAAAATACACCTAAGAAGCCTCGACTTGTTTTTACTGATCTTCAAAGGCGGACATTACAAGCGATCTTTAAAGAGACAAAGCGTCCTTCAAAAGAAATGCAAATTACTATTTCTCAACAATTAGGACTAGAACTCAGCACTGTGGGTAATTTTTTCATGAACGCTCGGCGACGATCTCAGGACAAATGGCAGGAAGAAGTAGATAAATGTGGCAATACACCAACTGCTACAAAGAATAGCTCAACCACCAATAACAGCAGCGACGCGACGAGTCCCGACAGCAAACCGACTATTCTAACAACTATTGTCACAACTTCGTAACCAAAGGGGTTTAATGCTGGCTGTCGGGGTATGTGAAAAAAATATTGGGTGAATTTCTTTTTTGTATGAATGAACTTTTAAGGAAAATGGATCTGACAATTTCGCTTCAGAAATAAATTGTACGACCAATGATCAGTGTTTAAGCGAAAGAACTCTAAAGGCCATCCAACTTGTAAATTGAAAACTTTTGCTCAGTTTTATTTTTATCAGAGATTTCTAACTATAAACTATCTAGCCACTGAATATTAGAAAGCTTCCATGTATATTTTTCTTGTACAAAATTCAATTAATTGAGTTTAAGATTGTTCGATAGAACAAATTTTATTTTTGTGTATAGCTATAAATACAATATTTTTGCAGAAAAGGGTTGTTCTAACCTATACTCTTCATAAATATAAAATTATACGTAGCTCTAGCTCATTCATAGACGTTACTCATTAGTCATTATCAGTAGGAAATAATTATTTATTTGGATTCTTTTAAATGAATTACTTTTATTTACTTCTTGTAAACAACTAGATTTTTATTTACGATAGCCATGATCTGTGCAGAATAACGAATAAATTTGTAGGATCTCACTAGCGAATTTATAAAAAGAAAAAATGAAGTAAACCGATAAAACATAAATTTTAACATACTGTTAAACTATCTCTGTTTTAACAACATTAGACTTTCGATTTAAAATGTCAATTTACAAAAGATGTAGTAAAGTCTGAAACTCACTCTGTTGGCATTCTTCATAGGTGCCTACATCGAAATTTTCAATTTGTGCCTTAGAGTTCTTTGGCATTGAAAAAAGCATTGTGAAATAATATCTTGTATAATTTACAA
This sequence comes from Parasteatoda tepidariorum, assembly GCF_982258835.1. Classification (NCBI taxonomy): domain Eukaryota; kingdom Metazoa; phylum Arthropoda; class Arachnida; order Araneae; family Theridiidae; genus Parasteatoda; species Parasteatoda tepidariorum. The sequence continues at coordinate 21,571,814 of NC_141765.1, forward strand.
GATGACTTTTCTATTTATTGAGTTGATGAACTCCACCTGTCCAAGCACAACCTAGACTCATCTGGAGTCTAAGTAGAAAATTCATATGTGTATATGTGGCTAAGTTCACTTTGTTGCTAAGCCTAAACATACCATTGCTCATCTGTGTCTGTCAAAGTGAACAAGGTCTTATTTGCATTCTCGTTGCAGAATGGCTGCAGCTTTCACAAGAACTATGCAATAAAATAGACAATAGCACTTCGTGATAACATTGTATATAATCAACTAAGATACACTATCATTTTTGCAAGGTGGTTAGTGCACTTTGCCAAAAAAAAATTAAATCTTTATCCTAAAATTTCTCGCGAATGACCGGTTTATATTAATGCATTCCAAAATTCAATTTTTTACAATCTGTACTTTTAAGTTTTAATGAATTCGCTGAAATTTGACAAAAATTTACTTTTTTATTAAAAGCGTTGTTAACCTTGTTCACTTTACTTACTGTTATTAATTTATATAAATTGCTCTCAAAATGGATATATTTATGCAAAGTAACTGTATTTACTAAAAAGAGGCACTATAGTAAAGTAAATACGTTCTCAAATATTATGGAATAAAGAGCCTTCGACTGTGTGATAGATATTTTAGGAATTAGCTGTAATATACATGAGTTATGACGTCATTGTGCCGTTCTATAGAGGAAGAAAAATGTATCAAATAGAGAACGTTCGCAATAATTCTTCAACAACTGATATATAATTAGTAAATTGTTAACAATTGCCGCCTAATATAGATAATAATAAATGGTAAAGATATCGCAATAAATTATTCAAATGGACATACATCAATATTAGATTTTCCAGCGTTTATAGTTAAAAGTCGGCCGTCCATAGATGACGTCACGCTGGACGACAGTTGATACCTAAACTTATAAAAGCAAAACTAACAGCATTTCTCTCATCAAAAAACTCATTTGAATTATCTTTGATTTATTTATTTATTTATTTTTTGTTTATAGTGAAAAAAATGAGCTTTCTATTTTTCTGAAAAGTACATTTAATAAAATTTTTAAGATGTGTTCAGAAACCTTCACCAGATAATATTTTCCATTTAATTGACTTGTTTCACAGTGAATTAACTGACTCAATCCCTTTTTCATTTATGACATATTAACTTCATTCTGTAACAGTAATCGATTGTCAAAGCAAGAAGTAATATTTTGAATGTTTATTCCATCCTACTTAATTTCATGCTTTATTTAAGTCAAAGATATAGTCTAAATTTTAAAAATTCACGACCGAAACGCGTTATTTAATTGGTAAATTTCATGATTTATCAGCGTTATGGAATCGCACTTTTACGATATAATTACAGTTTAATATCAACGTCTTAAATTACGAGTGCTGACAACCTGCATTTCGCTTGAAATTTTGAATATCTTACTTGCATTTATTTAATCCTCTAAAAGACTTTTCAAAATTTTAAGATTATTTTCAAAGCCATTTTTTAATGCCACGAAGTTTAACAGTTTACTCTGAACAGTTTAACAATGACTCTGATGTTATTCATATTCTCTTCTCATTTCAAAAACTCATAAATAGGTTTGAAACTTGCTTCCTAGTTACAACAATAACGATTACTTTTGGAACATTTTCTGGTTACTTTTTACTGTATTAAATGTATTAAATTGCTCTAAAAGCCACCTTTTAACGCTCGGAAATCATGATTTCAGAGAATTCTTAGTCAACTTATAAGATTAAGAGATAAGATAAGATTAAGGGATCTATGTAAGAAGACAGATTGAAGAAAAGATGATTTTTACAAGCTTTAAGTGACAGCCTTAATATTTTATATCCTATGTTATACAATTGTATCTTTGCTTTTACTAATATAATTATTTAATTAGCATTAAAAGAAACGTAATTGAGACACAACTTTAAAAAAAATAAACTTAACAGCCACAATCATATTTAAATTAACTTAACTATTTATTATTAATTCACAATCTATCAAACAATTTACTATGAATAAAAAGTGGTGTTTACTAGGAATAAAAATGACATTAATCTTTTCCAGTATTTTTTTATTCCATGTAAAGTTGAGAATGTTATTTATTTTTGACCTAATGAGAGAGAGAGAGTGTGTGTGATTTATTTGATAAGGTAAATAATTGATAAACATTCCATGTTTTATTACAAAATAATTTATCCTAATTTCTTGTTACAAATTAGTATCTAGTCAATTGATAGACTGTGATAGATTTTGTTGTCTAAAGATATACTCTCACAGTTAAAAATTATAAATGAGGTGCCTGGATAACTCTAAATTTCATACTGTTAAAATATGCTTTACCTTAGCCATTTAAAAACAAGATTTAACGATTTGTCTACTGTCATAATTATCATATCCATAAACTATGAAATGCTTTTAAATTGTGTCAGTTAGAGACCAATTCTGTTTATTATTAGAGCTTATTTTTTATGTATTATTTTATTTCAGATTTGTGCAGCTATTATTGTAGTCATTACTTTGTGTTAAAAGTCGTTTTAATATGTATTGCTTATCATTTTAAAAATATTTTTATAGAAAATGGATTGATCTTTTCTGTTGCATCATACTTCTTTTTCTATTTTAAAATTTGCATTTTTTTAATATGCGCTATCATCTTTTCATAACCTGTATCATCTTTTTTAAAAATTCGTAAGTGATATGTTAGCTAGTCTTCATCATTACGCATTAACCTAATCAACAAATATTGTTTCTTTATGCTGTATTGTTATTATTTTTATTTTTTTAAACACGACAAAGCACGGGACTTTAAGCACAGAAGTTAGATTTTCGAGTCAGAAGGAAATGATCATAAGAAGTGTTACAGCAGAACTGAACTATATCACTATGTGCCAAAATTTTCAAAAATTAAAATGTGTTGATCAGTTGAAAAGATCATGGTAACTGCTAGCGTTTATTTCTTACCCAAAGTGTAAGCAATAATATAATAGATTCCCAAAAATTTCGAGAATATGGAGTTTTTTAAAAGCTTTTATCTAACTTGAACTAAGTTCACTTTATTTTGTTTTATTTTTACTCTATTAAATGTACAAAAATAAAGAGATATGATAATGAATCAAGTGAAGCGAAACCTTAAAAACATTATTTCACTGATAGCTTAAGGCATTTAACTAAGTTTATTTGCTATCTTTCTAGCATTAACGTTAAAACCTTTTTTGATAAATAAGAAACTTTGCAAGCACTAAATAGAGGCTTGTATCCATTTTCAAGCATGAGACATTTTGTAGATATTTATGACACTATTCTTTGTATTTGCACTTGAACGAAGTGCTTCTATTGAAGTCTCTCTAAATCGTCAAAAGGAAAGAAAGAGCCACATATTTTTATATGTCTCTAAATATATATTCCGTACATAAGTCCTCGCGCACTATTCTGACTTAAAAACAGCTGACACAAATGTTTTTCGCATATTTCTATTCATAAATTGGAGTTAATTTATTAACCACTGTGTATTAACTATCCTCAAAAAGACTTCGTTTCTGAAATCAATTCTGAATTCTTCAATCATTTCTGAAATCAATTAACCTCAAAACATGGCTGAAATATTCAAAATTTTAATTTTACTTTCTAAAAATAGCTAATAAATAGTAAAATTATTATTTTAAACTTGTTTTTAGTAGAATTGGATATTTTTAAGACACCTTCTTTTTAAATGCGTATGTTAATAATAAATATTTATAGTAAAAAATTAATTCTAGTAGTTTATTTTGATGCAAAAATAAGGTTTTTAATTTGCTTAAATGTAATAAATGTTCTCGACCATAAGTTTAAATAGAAGCAATTCCATGAATGTTATTTAACGGTTAATCCTATGAAGAAGCATAGTTAAAAGGTGTTTAAAAAACTCTTCGTGTAGGCTACTACGGTTGAAAAAAAAAGAGCACTCTGACAATTCAATGGTACCACCCTAAAGCAATATATCTTTGTATAGTTGAAAGTTGAGTAACATTTAGCGCAATCCCAAAGTACACTTCAATGTCAACGTAGATGTGAAATTTGTGCACATTGCGCTAAAGGCTTTGTCTATATCAAGCTAGAGTTTTTTATGCTTCTAGTTTTTACAGAAGTATATGCATATTGTAAATATTTGTGTTTATACATATGTAAATGTGAGAAACAAATTTGTTTTCTTGGTTTCCATTCACTACAGGCCTTTGACAATCTACTTACTTTTGTAAAACACAAAAAAATATATTACTTTGAATGACACCTTATGTAGACGTGTGCTTTGACAGACTGTTAATTTGGCAATTATGCTCATGATTTTTTAAAATATTAAACATCATTTCTTCAAAAGGCGAGAAATTATTGTTTATCAACTAAATTTGTTTAACTATATGATAAAGATCTAGCGCTTTTTTGTCTCCAGTTTCCTTTTTTTTTATTATCCTATTCAGCAATCTATCTACAAGATTAGCATAGATAACAAAAGAATTAAGAATAATCGTGAAAATTTCAAGGAAGATAGATAATTATATTAACGAGAAAATTACAGAATTTTTAATTAAATCAAAACCAGATGAAAACCATAATAAATGCCATTTTTCTCGAATAGTTAGGTTAAGAATCTATAATTCGAATAGTTAATATATAGTTGTTATTTTTTTCTTGAATGATCTGCGAAGCACATGTCATTAAGAAATGGTGAAGAATTACATAAGAAGCCAAGAAGAGTTGCTTAGAAAGGGAAATTCACCGCAGAACTTTTTTTAACTCCTCACACTTCAAGCGTGGCAAACGAGTATTTTGTAGAATTTCGCTCAATTGTATGAAAAGATTGTCACATTTTTACTTATTTTTTTGTATGTACATATGTCAACGTGTGTTTTCTGATCAACAAAATGTTGTCAGAATGAATTGTGGTAAATATGTATTTACGAGAAGTACAAGAAAGGGAACTATTTATTTGAAAAAAATCTTTAAAATGAAATGGGGGAGAATTCTCTACTGATTTTTTTTTATCTGGAAATTCGATGTTGTAATTTTCGCGACCAGGTGGTCCTAGTTTGTCTGTGTTATTTTAAATGTTAATTTTTACCATGTTTTGAAGTTGTATTTCATTTCTATTTATTTTACTTTTTTGTATTTAGAATTTATATAAAAAAGAGGTACTTACACTGCTGTAAAAAATGTTGAAAAATATTTTTGTTTGTTCAACTTAAATATACTTTTTGCATAGTTGTGCTAAAAAAAAATTTTTTTTTTTATGACTTTATGCGAAATACTGAATAGCAATTTAAACTCTTCATTGTTTTCCATTTTGTGTTCAACGGTGTTGCACTAGTTACATTTTGTATGAAGCAGTGACAATAAAAAGTAAATCTTAGAACAGAAAAGAACTTATAAACCCTGAAACTTTTTTTTCATTGTTAACCAACACTGAAAATACTTAATACAACCAAATTTGTCTTAATATGACTACTTGAATATTTTTTTTTTAAATTTGGAAATCACGTGTATTTTCATCTTAACTTACTACTAGTACACGTAAAATTCCTTAAATGTGTATTTTAAAGTGTTGTATCGCACAATGTTTTTAATACCGGTCGCCAACAATCGTATTTTACATAAGTCAGTAACGTTATCTGAGACCGACTTACAAAATCATCATTCAACAAAGCAACACCAAGTTTTTGAATTAATTGGAGAATTTAACTGCTTTTAAGACAGCAATAAATAAAAACTATTATTTTTTCGAAAAATATATGATTTTTTTTTTCTATATGTACAATATTTTTAGCATGTACAGTATAATTAATAAATTTGTATACTTTCCTGAAAGCAATAGCTATAGTCTTGTATGTCTAGGAAAATATCAGAAACTAAACACCGCTATAGTTTCTGGAAAAAGTTTTTTATTTATTTCCTTAGTTGAATCTAATGAAAATCTTAGAGGGAGAGAGAAATTCTGAAAATATTTCATGTATTTCACAAGAGTGAGACGTATCAACATAAATCATCTGATATGCTCATTATATAATGTTAACAATTAGCGTTTTTAATTAGAAAAGACTATCATTTTATTCAAATAAGGTGTATGTTTTTTTGATATTTTAAGAACAATTTTAGCACATTATTTAAGAATTTGATTCTAATGTAGAACAGGTAACTTTACAAATTAAGCAAGTATCTTATCGTACATAGCTTAATTTATCATACCCATCTTATAAATAATCTTGCTAACTTGAATAAAATTTTACATTTTTGGTAAGTTGATTTATGTTCATACGAATGTGTTAATAAAAAAAGCACAATATCCCCTTCTTTTAATCAACTCAGTCGTATTACTCTCAAAGTTTCTTTTTTTTTATAAAGAAAACGCGGCATCTAAACAAAGAACTTGAGCAATATAGTTATAGACATATTAATGTACCATGTCAAGCTTTATAAACAATGTAGCAATAGCCATTCCTAGTATCAGAAAAATAATAATTTGTTCAATATTAAATTCCATTATTTTTTTTAAAAATATATTAATAAACTGTCTAGAAAAGTTGATGAAGACTACCTTATATGTGTGTTGTACAATTGCTGTGAACAATTTAATTCCATTTAAGAACATGATGGCTTTTTCTCTTAATAAAGCGCCAAAAGTGCATAATAAGTGCAAATGTAGTGTGGGTACCTCTGATAATTTGTTTAAAACAACTATTCGTTTTCCATAATTTATTTCTAGTCATTTTGAGCTTGTTTTAATTTTACTACTATATTTAAGAGCTTCAAAATATGGCGTAGAAAGTTTTGTTGTAAACTTGATTAATACTAGTCATTTTATTCCATGTCTATTTTTTTATGTATTTGTTTCAGTTTCTGCAACTATATGTTTTAAATTATTCTTGTGATTGTCGTATTTATTGCTCTGGGTAGCATCAGCCTACTTGTAAATGATGTATATTTAATTATCATGCATTTTATTACTTTTATAGTTATTTATATATTATATGTTGTTTATGTTATGTTTTACAATGTTTTTAAAGATACCAGTCTTAAATGGTGGTCACATTTTAGTATTCTCTAATCCGAACCATTAACTTGAAATTAAAGAAAAGAAATGCTATTCAAATTCCTTTGTTTCTTTTTCTAACTCGTATTTTAAAACCACCTGCAAACATATCAGTTCCATTCTTGGACTTATAGGCAATAACAATTATGTGGTCTTTGATAAAAACAAATTAAACTGTATGAAAGTACGGTAATATGTATGTGATATTATTGTGTTCTTTTTCAGGCAAAGCCTTTTATGTTTTTCGCGATTTCCCTGTGCATTTCTTCAGTGATGGCTCAAAAATGTTTCCATTGTTCTCATTTACAATTTCAAAAATAAAAAAATATTTACCCTATTACATTAACAAAATACAAACTGTTTTGTTAACATAAAAATCATTTTTAATTGACATCTAAGATTTTTTTTTACTTTTCAAATCATAATATTTTCTCTTTTTAACTCAAAACTTAGATTTTCAGTTATCCGTAACTGTAAAATATACAACAGCCAGTATTTTGTTTTTACTACACAAACTTCAAATACTCTTAATCAAAATTAACGTTAGTTTGAATATTTTGTTTTATTTGCGCATTCTTCTAACACTCTTTATCAAAATTAAAATCACCTATCTTCAAGCACTCTTCAAAATTACCTCACCAATTGACGGGTGATTTGAATATTTCATTTTACTTACATATTCTTCAAAAACTTTTCTATAAAACTCATTTCTCTATTTGAAAGTCATTTAAAATATTTTGTTTTATCTGTACATTTTTCAAACATTTACTATCAAAAATACATTGTTGGACAAAATTTAGAGATTTACCCACATTTCTGTTAAAACATTATACAAAATTGGCGTATTTGGGTGCCATATAATGTCATTGTAAAGCTGGTGACGTTGAGATAGGTTTTCGTATTCGTGTGAGCGGTTCTACGCCAGTAGGAGGTATAAAAGTGCTGCTCAGCTAATTCCACTCTACATTGCAGTAGTTTTCTTTTATTACCTCTCTTGAATAGTCTTGCTGTATGTTATGTGAGAACACATCGCTTAGATGGCGGTATAAGTGGAGAACCGTCGGTAGGCATGAAGTAAGTGGGACTGTTTCCAGAAAACCAAGACAAGATTTTCCGAGAACCACAACGGTGAATGATGATCGGTATTTGGTACTTGCAGCCAAGCACTAGAGCGTTTAAAATAATGCATACAACATCAACATTGGAAACAGCTTCAATGGACAAGTGTCCTCTTCACAGATGAGTCCAGATTCAGTCTACTGTCTGATTCTCAGCTAGTCTTCGTATATGGAGGGAACATAGAACCAGATACCATCCTAGCAATATCATGGAAAGGGACATATATGGTGGTAAAGGAGTGATGATTTGGGCAGGGATCATGCAAGATACCCGCACTCCGCACCATGTGTTTAACAATGGTTCACTAAATGCGGAGAGTTATAGGCAAGAGATCCTAGAGCCCTACGTGGGAATTTTCAGGGGTGCTACTGGCCCTCAGCTCATTGTTCTAGACGGCAGTGCAAGAGCATATAGGGTCCGGCTGGTTAATGACTGTCTGGAAAGGGAGGATATTTTTCGAATGGATTGATCAGCCAGATCTCCTGACCTTAATCCTATTGAACTTACTTGGAATGCTCTTGGGAGGACAGTTGCACTACGTCAGCCTCCTCCCAGAATCATTCAAGAGTAAAAAACTGCTCTTAAGGAAAAGTGGAAGTGACTTCCACTAAAAACTAAACTCAGTGGCGCGACAGCTCATAGAGGGCCAAGGACTACTGTGCCCATCTCAGTTTTCTTGACCTTGGGCTTTGGGGTGAAGGAGTAGTTGTTCCGGTCAGGTGGTCAGCCGAACGCGGAACCCCCCAGTGTTTAGTTCCCAAGCATGCTTAGTACTCATTTATCTACTTACAGAAGGGATGAAAGGCTGAGTCAACCTTGCCCGGCCCGAGGATCGAACCAGGGACCTGTGGCACGACAGCGCGAAACGCTACCGCTCAGTCACCGGTCAGTGACTTCCACTAGCACTCTTAAATTCACTTCTTAACTACATGGTTACTCGTTGCGCTTGCTGTGTGTCACACCATGTTAGCCACATTTTCACTGCCATTTAAATCTGAATATTGGATTTCTCTGGACTCATGACCATTACTGATGCTAAAAGGCTAATAGTTTGACCATTACTGATGCTAAACGGCTAATAGTGAAATAATTTATTAGTTAATTTGTTTGTAATGCTGAATTGCATTTTAGTTGTTGTTTTCTACGCATTTTTGCCAGACAATTAAAGCTGTTTATTTCTCTCAAGTTTTTTTTCGAGTTATTTGGGAAAACGTTTTCCATCTCCTAATTTTGTCCACCGGTGTTTTAGTCACTGCCTAAAAGTCAGTTTACTAATTTAATTTTCCACATTTTCCTAACTCTTCGTTGATTGAGTCCATGAAAAAACGTTCCCAACAAAACCTATCATCTCCGACAAAATGTCCACTAAGAATCATTTAAAAAAAACATTGATATTATTTACCACACATGTATAATAAAAATATATAGTTTGTGATAAATAATAATAATTTTTATTTAAGGCTACAAATTGTCTATTTATTTGTACATTTTGCTTTCAAACATATACTCTTTATAAAACGTTAAATTTAAACCAACAGATTACGCTAAAAAAAATAGCTATTAAATGGGAACGTTTTTTCCTGATATCAAAAGCAACTTCATTGTTTGTCATGGATTTTAAAAATATTTTTAAAAAAAAAATCATCAGAATTATTTTACCGTTTGAAAGCGATATTGCATGATGCTTTTTATGTCTTAAAAATATTACGTATTTATATGTTCAGACAGAGAAAAAGCTATGTATTTCGTTAAATAGCTATTTTTTCTTAAATATAAAGGATATTTAAAAAAATACTGAATTTGTACAGTCCTTAATAGAGCAATATTGCAATTTCCAACTTCATTAATTGTAAAAAAAATAAATTATAATACCAGTGTATTATTATGTTCACATATTAAGACTATAAAATTAAATAAGTTTGCGAATTTCAATTATCCTTAAGAGTTTTCAAAACCTACTACCAATATTTTATTCACATTGATTCTTTTTATTAAAAAAAAATATATATTCTACCTCCATTTGGAATTCCGTGTGTATTTTGGTCTATTAAATGAAATAGCAGTTATAGAATTGAAAAAAAGAAAAAGCACTGATTACCATGTCTAGACATATTCAGTTACCCAGAATGGTTCCAAATATACAGGGTGAGAAAAATATGGAAATCTTAAATTTCTAGAAATAAATTTCTTAGGTGGAAAAAAAATCGCTTCCAATCATTTTGAAAGAGGTATCTTGCGAAAAAAAAGAGTCAGGGACCCACTGTGGATTAAAGTAGGCATTTTATGTATAAAGTTGAGTATTTTTTTTTCTTCTTAGTGTCATTTATTATTTTTTTTTTAATTTCAAGGCAAACAATTAAAAATAATATTTTAGGACAATATCGATTTTTTTTTTTTTAAATCAGCAAATTCAATTTTTACTTATTCTTTGGGCCTTCATAATATATGGTCTGTATTAGATTTCAGTAGAATTCTGTATAGGTTCAGTTTAGGGTGTAACCTGGAGTCTCAAAGGGAAATTGTTTAGTAATCATTATTGTTGGGGTACCTCAACAAGAAATTCATGCGTAAAAGAATTTTGAACTTCTAAATATGTATCTGAAATTGACATAAGTTTATAAATCAGTTTCTTGCGTCTCTTTAATTCTAGAAAAATGAAATGTATAAATCAACGAAAGTTGAAGCTTTTATTCCTAATATTCAGGAGTGGATCAACAACTTAACTTAAGGAGTTCTGGGCACTTACTTTTCAGGAGTCCATTCGACTCAAATCGGCTTAAATGCATGTTGTTAAACATAATTAATATATCCAAATTAAGAATAGGTAAGCTTGGTGCTAAATAAGAAAATAGAGCTAGACAACGAGAATAAAGCATGCGTCTGTTTTTGGTAGTTTCATTTGCAGCATTATTATTATTTAACATCATTTTCAGGGATAGTATATGCTTATTAATTGGGTTACAGACAATTTTAAACTTAAATTAACAGAGAACTGGGTGAAAACAAAAATTACAAGTGGTGGAGAAAGTATTTACTACAGTGTGTTCCTTAGAAAGAAAGCCACCTTTATTTTATGAACTGAGCGCAAATAAAAACAATGAAAACCTTACAGGTATATTAAGAAAGTCTATATACAAATACATATTCACAAGGAGTAACTCACTTTCTGCTATACTTAAAAAAATTGAATTGTCTAAATAAATCTACTCGATTATATAAGTGTGATTATAACCGAAACATTCGCCACGTTTATACATAACTTGAAATATAAGATGTTGCATACCATTTACTAAACCCTGGAGGGCACTTGCAACATTATTATCCTAGGCTTCAGTAATGTCTGCTTTTTACTCTTCCAAGGACTAAAACTGCTCCTTTTTGGTACATACAGCTCTACTGAGGATTGCGGTCACCCCTTCCCCACGTTTTCTTGTGTATTTAGGTCAGGGAAATGGGCAGGCCAATCATTTTTTTGAAACAGTTTATGAATCTGAGTTGGGCCGCCAATTCTCTTTGCAAATGGCACTAATAGGGTTTCTAGAATTTTTTAAGGATTGGTGACCTGGGAAGGAGCTATGTCAAACTTACCATCATAGTTGAAGTCTTCCCACGCAATTAATGAGCATCATCCTTGCTGTATAATGTACATTTGTAATACAAAATAATGTATTACGAATGTATATTATACAGCATTGTAATATATACATATCTATATATATATACTTTCTTTTTTATAGCTTTCAACATGGGATAATATTTAACTTTTTTAAATCGTAAATTGTTTGTACGATATGTAAAAAAAAAAAACATTGGATGAAAAGAGAAATATAAATTATCTCCAAATTACAGCATGTTGAATCCTGGTTCAACAATGCTCTCCATCTTATGCAGATAAAATTGTTGGATTTTCTAGTAGTTTTACGACTCCACGTAGCAAACTTTCCTTGGGTATGGTTTTTCGATTATAGGTTACTAGTCGGGTCCCATGACCTCGAGCCTCAAGAAAACCTGAGGGAATATCCTCAGTATGGCTGTTTATACAAAACAGAAACAACTTCAATCTGTTGCAAAATTAAAGCTGCCAACATTGAAATCTGAAATAATATTGATAATAATGCCTTTCAGGGATCGGTAAATGGTATGCAACATCATATATTTTAACTCATAAATGGCGGATATTTTCGCTCAAACCAGAAGTAGTTTTATTTCGGCGGCTCACTTTTTACTCATGCAATTTTTTCCCGTCGAGGTAAAGCCGGAAGTGAGTTTCTCCTTGGAAATATGTATTAAGTATAGATAATCGTAATATATATGCTTCATTCTCATTGGTTTTCTTTGGGTCCAATTATGGCTTAAAATTAAGATGTCATTATTTCAGTGGGACACACTGTATTAACATTTGACTACTTCTCAAAAGGTAAGAACATTAACAGCAGCTAATTTTGAATTCCATAGATGTTTGTATTATATGCACTAAATATTCTCTACTTATGCAATACATATCCATTTGAATAAAATTAGCACTATAGTAACTCTTTTTATTAAATTTTAGGATATCAGATTACCTAATAAATTTATGAAAAAACTATCGTCATTGCGTACGTTACATGATTTGGACTACCCTGCTGTATTTCAAGTGAAGGAAAATGGCATTTTTTTGCAGAAATATTTCTTAAAAAAGTAACAAAATACTTTAAAATTCTTCTCACAAAAAAATATAACTTATCGTTTGCAATTTGTTAAGAATATTATTCGAGTGACCGTCCTATTCAAACTTTATATTTTTATTTGAAAATATATACATAAAAAAATGTTGTTACTTTGGCTTAGTTAACATTGGGCCTTTGGGTTTAATTTTAAGGTATATATAGAAAACTTTTGCAATAATTTGAATCAAATCATTAAACTGAACTATAAATGAACTCAAAAAATTTAATTCTGAATTAAATTTAAACTTCAGTGTTATCAGAGTTAAAAGTTAAGATCTGTGTTATACCACCACCTTTTGAAACCTACCCATTTATATTATAGTCATCTAAAGTTACTTCTGTTACTTTTAAATTTTTAGTAAGAAAATCTTAATTTAGAGAGAAAAAAAAAATTCTTGATTTAACTTGGCTTAAAGAATTGGTCTGTGGCGTATAAACAAATTTCCATTGCTTTTTCTTTCAGTGAACGAGCCATTCAGTAAATGAGCCAAACCATTGCCATGGTGGCCAAAGTTAATCCGGTAACCAGGTTGATTTTTGCCCCTGTTAAAAACTACTTTTAAAGTGTCAACTTCTTATAAATGTGACCTCAGCTGGGGTAAAAATAACAAAAATAAACTTGAGAACAGTTTTTTATTTATTATTATTTTATAAAATATATTTAAACTTAAAATATTATTATTAAACAAATGCCAGTCATTGACTATCAGATCATTACGCTTCTAGCTCTCCAGTACTTCTTAACAATACAGTCAAAGTCTTTAAGTGCAGAGTACGTGTCCAAATGCGCAGCAGTCATGGCTTGTCCGGAGTTAGATAAAAGACAATCTGATGAAGTAGTCAGCTTGAGGCGAAATAAATAGGAACGTAGACTTTAAATATGAATTATAATTACATATTTTTATTAATCTTTATTACTTTATTATTACATTCATAAAATTACTTGTTGTAATTATGACTAGAAGTCTGTGACCGAGTCTTCACAGAGGAGGTCACAGTGTGGAGATAATTTCTCTCTAAAGTTTCGTATTTGTTCTACGGACTTTCTTTACTACATTTTTTTAAAAAAGCGTGAAGTGTATCACTTCCCTTACTCTTCTTTTCAAAACATCATACTCATTACAGTTAGATCTTTAAAATTATAGTTTTTAGTTTTCTTTTTCAAATTGTTCTAGTATAAATAACTTTTTAGCGGGAAAACTAATGTTAAAACGAACTGTTTACTTAGCATATAATACCATGAATTAATGATGAAAGGATCAAATTTAACTATCATAGTTTTTAAAGCAAATTATTTTCCTAAAAGAATGACTTTTTAATACTAATTTTGCATATAATAGTTTCTTTTAATGGGTTTTTTAAACAAAAATAATACATTCCAATAACTTTGAGATTTCGACGAATTAAGATACTTCGTCAGTCTACGAAGAATTTTTGTTTAGTATATTTTAGGTAAATTTTAACTGTTAGTAGATCACAAACTGCTAATCTGTATGCCTTTATTCTCTAAACAACAGTGATTACTCTGGTAATTATCAATGGTTGGGGGAGGGAAAGTGTATTGACCACAGTATTTTTACACATTAGTACTCTGCAAAAGTAAAAACAAGGTGGCTGTAAATATTATATTTAAATACTTAGAAGCCTTCATGCACAATTAGTGAGTGGTGACCCAAGTAAAATCTCAGTTTTCCTGTGAATCATGGCATTGACTAACAAAATAGTAAAAGAAAGTTCGTAAATCATATCGTTCTAATGAATGGTTAGTATATAAATCACAAATAGAAATAATTTGGAAATTTAACTATTACTATGCGCTTCGCAGATCATAGTTACTGCTTGCTTACTCAATATTCGTTTTACAGATTAATTATTTTCACACTGATAAACTATCACTAAATTTAAAAATGTGAGCCTCAATATTGCCATAACAACCCTGATTTCTTACAGAGCTCTCAAAGGGCAATAAATGACTGTTTTCTGTCTCCCAAACTCATTTTCAAGGAGTTACCAAAGTATGCCCAGTTGACGGTGCTACCAATCGTATCATTAATTATAAACAAGGTGACTAATCATCTTTCCAACTTAGGCGCTCAATAACACCTTCCACATGACTTACAAAATAATTTTTTTCGCATTATTTATTTGTAAATTTCAACTTTTAAGTGATTTTGGGAGATGTACCTTTCTCTCTCTCTCTCTCTTTCTTGAAGACAAATGTCACATTTTAACTTGCAAGTTGTGTCTCAGTCATGTTAGAATTATACTGTCGCTCCACTATTTTATTCGCAAACAGCATAAAAACATTAAAAAAAAAAAAACTTGATTTGCCGTTTAGACACACTAAAGTTACGCTAAAAAAAAAAATCTTGAAAAAGAAACATATTTGCATGGTAGACATTTCTGATTAAAAAAATATTAAAAAAGAAAAAAAGAAACGAGAATTAACAACAAAATTGTAAGTCACTTATTTGATGATCTTTCTGTTTGCTATAGTAACGGTTTCCAAAAAATTCTGATTTTCAAAATTATAGTATTTATTACCCACACTTAGTAAAAATACAACGCTGAAAAGTAAATTTTAAAAGAAAAATGGTTTCCATGTCATATTTTCCTTTTATGAAGAATCGCCGTAAAATTTCTTTACTTTTCATCAGAATAATGATTAACTTTGACATTTCTTTGATGATGTTGTTAAGACTTTGAAGGCATTGCCCTTTATCAAATAGAGTTTTAATAGCTTTTATACTCTACCATGCTTTTTGATTTAGTTTAGTTTAAATAGCGCACTGTGATGATAGGAGTTAAGACAGGGCCAGATTAAGCGTACGCGGGGCCCTAGGCCATTCAGATTTTAGGGGCCCTTAGCTTAAATTTTTTTTCTCGTATATTTTTTATTTATTCAAATATAAAAGTATTTATATATCTTTTCATTTAAGAAAGCTTATTTAAAATTAAAGTAAATAATAATAAATTAAATTTTACTTTATTTTGTTAAATTAGAACTAAAAGAAATTATCGTATTTTATTAATATATATTTGAAATTGATTTTTTTTTAAATCATTGTTTTTCTTAATTTTTTAAAATTTATTTTCAAAAAAATTTTTTTAAGGGGACCCCTAATCATTGGGGGCCCCAGGCCATGGCCTAGTCTGGCCTGGTGGGTAATCCAGTCCTGGAGTTAGATGACTGTTAATTATTTCTTTTCCCAATATTTTTAATAAACATAATATAACAAGGGGAAAGGAGACTTAAATGATGCTTTCAAGTGGTATTTGATTAAAGTGTGTTAAACATACTAGACTCTTATATGACCTCTATTTTGTATGGTAGATAAAAGTATTTATTTTTATTTGTACAGTTTCACTTTGACAGTGCAAAATGAAACTTATGTCTTAAGTGAAGCAAATTTTTAGTGTCAGGCAAAACTTATTTTATATAAATTTTGAGGTGCTAAATTGAAATGTAATTTGAGATTACTTGAATGGTTCTTCAGTACTAAGATCCTAAAAAAAAATTTCATGTTGCAAATGACAGAAAAATATTGTTATTACTCTACGGAAAAAAACGGAATCATTTGCTTAAGAGGCTTAAACTGGCAGTCATTAGCCAATTTTGCTCATTATTTTAAAATCACCCTAATTATTAATAAATTAAATTATTTCAAGAATAGTTACAATTCTTTTATTTATTCTTGAATTTTTTAAGTGTAACAACAAAATTTCATTTCGAACGAAAATTTATTTCTTGAAAATTTTGGAGCACTAAATTGGAATATGTTATTCATTTTGAGGCTCACTTAAAAGTTCATCTTTTAAAAAATATTTTATGCTACCTATAACAAACAGAAAAAAATTGCCATTGCGCTGATGGCGCAACTGAAAAACGCACGTATCTCTCATTCGAGAGGTCATGGTTTCAAACAGTTGGTTATAATACTTTTATTAGAAATATTTTTTCTTCTTATACTTTAAATAAGTCCATTGGCAGCTTACAAGGAAATTATTACCCAAGTGCTATGGTAAAAATTACCGTAATTTTGGTGCTTCCTGAGAGCTGGAAAAGACTTGAATTTTGCCATATTCTGGAAGTTTTTACCGGATTTTTTTCCTCAGTGTATGCTCGAAGTAAAAAAAAAAATTAATGAATAAAATTAGCACCCTGAATAACTATTGATCTAAGGATCGGATTTTTATGTACTAACTGAATTTTAATGGTTGGGAGAATTCAACCTTAAATATGCTTATTAATTAGTGCAGACGATATTTTTAATTATGAAATAAGAGATACGAGTCGAAAATTTTTTAAATCAAATATCAGATATGAAAACGTACTTCCTTTAAATAAATGTATTTTTTTTACATTGGGATTTTTAACTGTGAAAAGAACAAAAAATATATATGAGGGTTAATAGTAATATAAATCTGGAAAATATTATTCCAATAGTTTCGTCAACAGAGGTATCGAAATTTAAAGCTTTTGAATATTCATTTTACTTTGCATATGTCTCTGAAACTATTTAAGTTAATCAAAATTTTTTTGCCTGCAGTTATAAAATTCGTTTATTCATAGACAATTTGAGGCAAAAAATGAATCTACAAATTGAAAAATTAATTTATTTTTACTATCGAAAATCTTTTGAATTGTGAGGTACACAAATTCTTACATTATTTTTAAATATTCAGTTTTAAATGACGAAATCCATTACCAGAGGAATTAGTCGAATTGTATTCTCCAAAATTAAAATTCAAAAATAGACTTTTTTCAACGTTTCTTACACGGTTATTCAATATTAAGAGAAATTTTACATAAATAATTTGCATTTTACGAGAATACGAGGAAAATCAATAAGTTTTGTTTACTGCGCATAAGCTGCAAGAATATAGAACTCATAAAATAAGTTCAAAATGTAGAGAAAACATAAAAAAAATTACAGAATAAGGAAAAAAGAGAAGAAGAAAATTATTTTTAAAAAATCGATAATAATTAATAAAAATCCGGAAAAAAAGATATAATCTCTTCATCAGCTTACACGATTGTATCCGCAAAAAGGAGTGCTTTCTAATATTGTATCAATATAGTCAAAGCAAAATATATCAATACAATAGTATGAGGAGCACTCAAAAAATATTTTTTGAAACAAAATCGAATAGAACATATTAAGTAATTAATATCACGTTAAAAACAGAACATAAAATGTAAAAAGACACACATGTACTCGTCTGTGATCAGCTAAGAGCTGAAACTTACTCAAACGAGACTAACCAAAATTCCTCGTAGACTTAATATGGATTTGATGCACAAGTATCTTTACTTGGAGGATTCTAAAAATTAAAGAGCTGCATTCGTCTTTCTTGCTTAATAAATGTTCTGAGCGTATCTAAATTTCCCTACGTTTAGTGAAACAAAGAGCTTCAAAAACTTTCCTAACTAAGCGGAGATTAAGCTAAAATAGAACGGATTAAACTAAACAAACAGAAAGCTTAAACTTCACAGAACAGAACGTTGATCTGAAGAGAGATTATCATCTTTGTATCGAAAACACAATACATAGACTTTTTTTTTTAAAGGTAGAAAGAAATTTGGTTTGATATTGAAAAGGTCAAAAATGGTGATTTAATATGAAATAAAACATGTTTTCTTTTCTCGTTTATTAAGAATTCTTGTTTACCTTTTCCCAATTTGATTAATGACGCCTGTTAATTTTACATATTTAGGTAACATTTCGAAATTTTTAGCATCACGGGGATTTTCGAAATTGTTTTTAAATCAATGTAGGCCAAAATTACTGAAAATGCTCTCCTAACTTTTTGCTTTATAATATGAGGTTAGTTATTTTGGATTCATTCATAAAATTCCATTAATGTCGTCAATTGAAAAACCTTATCAAGCAGCGGACATTTGGAGAAAGATTTCTCCCCGTCTCCATATTTTTCCCTCATAAAATATTTGGCAGGTAGGAAAAATTTCTAAAATTGTTCAATCCTTTATATTTCAAATTTTTTTCAAATCAGTATCTTTATTTTATTTTATAACCGTCGTTGAACAGCCGACCCAATTTCATGGATTTACGACTACTTACGTTCAACTCCGTAGCCTTGTAATTTTGAACCAATCCAGAAGACAAGGAAACTCCCGGATCAGTACCCCCAGAGGTATTGATTTGTTGCGAGAACATGGAGGACTTTGAGACTCGACAGATTTAACGTGCATCAGTCACCATTTACTACACGGGGAGTCTTCGGCCGGCGAGGATCGAACCCACAACCTCTTGGATATGGGCCCAGCTCCCTACCGACCAGGCTATCCCGGCCCATTTCAAATCAGTATCATAAAAAAAGGGGGATTCGAAAATCCGGTGCAAAGTCTAATCTGAAAATAACCTTAAAATATCTAATAATGCCATTTGAGAAGAGCCCATTTGAGTAGAGTCCATTTTTCTATAACTCTAGGAGAAAAAGAATTATAGCATGTCACATAAATTTGGTGTAAGAATTTTTTTCCCCCTTAACCGTTTTCCTGTTATAAATTTTTAAAGATCGCCAGTATCTTCATATCTATTCGTTTAAATGGGGGGACGCAAGACACAACAGGGTAGATGGACCAAGACCAACATCTTACTGTTTTACTACAGTAGCCATATTAGTAAGGATCTCTTGAGCACTGGTGTACGTAGTTTTCGTTTTGTAATTTATGGCTCCCGTGTTGTAACTTCTGGCAATTTTGTTACCAAAGGTGAGCATGCACATATATTTTAGCATTACAAATGCAATAGTGCATGCTTAAATGCTAAACCATGTCGCTAAATGGAAAGTATCAAATTCAGCCTATATTTATATTTATAATAAAGCAACTGTGATTTCATTTTAAACTTAAAATAACTACTAAGAGACAAAAAAGGTAGCTTGGTTTAAGCATGGGTTAAAGTAAATATAATACCAGCTTTTTACTCATTGTAAATATTTTACCCGTACTGTCCAACAAATTCGGTCTTAAGGAATTAGTCATTATGAAGTTCAAACTTTAATACTTAAAACTACATAATTAAACAAAAAAATTATTTATTTTCCGTGTTTTCAGTAGATTTATGCTTTCGTTTTTATTTAATTTTCTTTAGCATCCCGCCATGCTCCGTATCTGGAGCTGGATGCAGTATATAATTTTTTTTCTGATTACAGAAATATTTAATCATTTTTTTCCTTAAAATATAATTGCATTTTTAGAAATGGGAAAGTATTATGTGTGCAGCCGATCATTTATATAAACTAATTTGATCTTGAAATTTTCCTTTGAAATAAAAAATATGAGTGGATATAAACGTGAATTTTTATCTCATAAGACATAATGCCAATGAAGTAAGTACATGTCGCACACATGCAACGCTTATAGGTCCCACTGTAGACTGATCGTTAAGACACGGTTCCCAGCAGATCACCGAAATCAAGCATCATTGGCTGCGGTTAGTGTGCGGGTGGGTGACCACTTGGATCAGTCTGCGTAGGGACCGAGGGTGTGCGGTATGGGTCCTCGTTAAACTGTTCTACCGTAAAGTGCTCGACTTCGCGTGCAGGTCGTCGGGCTACCGAAGCGGGGGTGCCATCCCCTCCGCAGAGGATCAAAATTGTGATGGCATGTCTTCGGATCATCCTCAGGGATGTTTCCCAGACCGTCGCCAATAGCCCATTGTGCAGCTCTAGTGCAACGTAAATGAACAACAACAACAGCAACACTTACTAAGGGGTTATTTTCACAGCATCCGATTTACGTATGTGATCTCATGTTTAATTTTTACGATGAGTAAGCAGTTTCACAGCAATTAAATGCAATTCTCACTGTATGCGAATTACGCGCCTGCGATCGGAAGTGCTAGAACAACATTCAATGTGAATAACACTTCAAAGCTTATGGGGTTTGTTTAAACTCAGCAAATGTTCTCATCATTCTATGTTTTTCACTGTAAAATTCTCCTTTTCCAATCAGTACAATACTTGTAATAGTTCATGGTACTCGCGTGGTTGTCTGCTTATTATACAGACTCCAAACTGTTATTTTAAGTCAAACAATAATGGATGGTATTTTCTGCACTAGAGCGCACTGCAAGCTTTTGAAAGCTGTAGCGTATCTACCACTACAAAATTACAACTACAATTCACTAGTATATAAAACATGTTAACTCGACTCTATGTCAGGGTACCTTTTCATAGATGACGGTTGACATGGTCTAATACTCCTCTCCCCACTTTGGTGACCTTCGGACGTGATGTGAACACGCCTACCTTGGCAGTAACTCCCACTTCGATATGAACACGCCTACCTAGACAGTAACGCCTACTTCGATGGATGATCCACATTGAAAAGTTGACTTGCAGCTTGTGACTGCGACATTATCCACCTCCTCGCACTGTTGCTACTCAGTCTCATCTCAATCACGCACAACGTCGGCTTGCATACTTGTGATTACTCGACTGCTAACGGCAACACAGGAGCGACTACGACCGTGAAGTTAATACACTTCTCACATTCAGCACTCAAAAAATACGGTGATCTTAATACAGATCTCCCGGCTTCTCACAAAACAGCAATGAATCAACTAGTGGTATTCGTTCATCGAATTCTATCACAGATATAATTCTGGTGGGGGAGTACTGTAGCGTATCTACCACTACAAAATTACAACTACAATTCACTAGTATATAAGACATGTTAACTCGACTCTATGTCGGGGTACCTTTTCATAGATGACGGTTGACATGGTCTAATACTCCTCTCCCCACATAGCCTATACTTCCGGGTTATTGTTTCCTGTGTATTTTGAAACCATTTGGCTCTCAAATAAAAGGATCGTTATAAGAATCATCATTTGAATACCTGTCATTTCAAGACATAAGAATCGTCACTTGAAAAAAATAATCGTTATAAAACGTCTCTTACCATGTGAACAATATGACAACTTCGAAATTTAAATCTAAATGATTATTTATAAAATGAACTGAATCTCACTGCTGGAACGATATGCTAATATTAAAGTATGATGGTGCATGGCTTGCAACAAGAACAAACGGAAATAAATAAGTAAAAAGAGC
Source organism: Parasteatoda tepidariorum (assembly GCF_982258835.1). NCBI lineage: Eukaryota > Metazoa > Arthropoda > Arachnida > Araneae > Theridiidae > Parasteatoda > Parasteatoda tepidariorum. Next base: position 21,593,780 of record NC_141765.1, read on the forward strand.
CAAATCAGGACTGGAAAAAAAGCGAGTTCTGTCTAAATCTAGATCTCATATCGGTGATCTCAACAGATGGCGTATTTGAACGTTGCTATCGCGAATTGCTTTCGTCTTTCTACCAGACTGATCTACTTTATGACATATAACTTCCGAAGAACAATTGATATAACAATTAATTTGCATTACACAAAAAATATTTCTAACAGTTCAAAGTTCTTAGTTGAAACAAAACATGATTTACACTGCATCCTATACGCACGTAGAAATATTTAGAAACAACACAGGAGACTTCACATTCGCATGAATCACAAATGTGTGTGATCACTATAGACAATCGCAACGCTCGAATATGCCATCTGGGGAGAAGACTGATTCCATGCCTTTAGCCCTTCCCTCTCCTCCTCTTTTCAGTTGTATAGGAATGTACTACGAAATTTTTCCATTTCTCAATACTATTTTTCATATTTAATTGTTCAAAATATTTTTTAAAATTTTCATGACGCTCTGTTTTAGAACTATGATTAATGTAGTTTTAAGTTCCGTATAGTTTATTAACTTAAAAGATTTTAACTTATTTGAAAATCAAGACAGAAACTAGCGTAATTCCTTCTTTTATGACTCTACACATGCTAATGGTAAAGCATGTGAAGTATTGCCATAAGTAGATAGTTCTGCTCTACGCCACCTGTAGCCCATTTCGATCGTCAATCGCGAATTGCATGCTGTGAAAGGCTTTTCTCACCACATGCATGCCATTCGATCATCATCACCCTTGATCATTATCAAAGTAGAATCAAAATTTGATAGTCGAAATATATTCTTCCTCGGAAAAACTCAGTAATCAGGTTTAGAATTTCTCTGAACGGCAATTCAAGTTTGCGTGAATCGCATTTAGTGAGAATGGTCCTTCAATTCAGATCCCTTTCGAAGGAGCATTCTCTTCAACACATGCGATACGCGATCGCATGTCAATGCAATTCGTGATGCGCTCCCATTTCATCTTACTCATGTAGTTACAAAACATTTACACTCGCATCCAGTTCAACCACATGCAGTGCGAATGCTTCTGAATGAGAACCTTATTGGTGAAACATATATGAGCAGCAGGTTCTTCTTCCCTCACGATATCGTATGGAAATTGTCAATTACGTACAGCGAGAACGGCCCTAAAAGGAGCTTCAAGACTGCAAGTAAAAGTGCCGTTCACACTAAATGGACTTTCGCCGCTTGTGAAAAAAATCGCAAACAAACTGGAACTTGACTGGGGAGTTCTTCGCGGATAAATATTTTTCACCAATCCGGTGCTTGTAATTTTTTCACAATCTAAAAAAAAAAAAAAGGAAAAGGAAAAAAAAAAAATGAAAAAACTGCAACCAGTACTGAACAGAAATAGGTAACAAAAAACTATTATTATTTTATCTGAAACTTTATCTGTACTTTCATCCACATAAACAAATAAACTGTCAGTAAAATTTTTAAATTTTCTTATTTAAAAAAAATATATATAATTTCTGGTTGAAAGCTTGGAACTCTTAAGTTAAAATTTTAGAATATTTCTGAACTAAGATGACTTTTTTGTGTAATTTTAATCGATTGTTAGGCTTTATTTTGAAGTTTATGACATTTTAAAGAAATTCTAGATATATCTTACAAAGTTGTTTAAAAATATGTAACGATGCAGAAGTACAAACTTTATTCCTTACGTCTCAAGCAACAACATAAAATCTTCCCATTTTATCTACATAAAAGAACTATAAATTGGCACAATAATCAGTCTTTGCTTAATTTTATTAGTGTTCGAAAACACAAATTACTTTTGTAACAATTTTTTCACAAAATTTTGACTAATCCCCAAAGCCGTCTGAACCCATGAATTACCAGGCCTCTAAAGGGCCCCGCACCAGTTATATTAAGAAATTTTTTTTGATAATTGGCAATGCATAGTTTTTATTTTAATAATGTGGATAAAAATATATTGGTGAACTTGGGACCCCGCAGAAAGAGAAGATTAAAAGGGCTCTGACAATTTTTAGCAGTCTTTTAGGTAATTTCTGAAAATTTATATCAAACTTTCATTATCATTAATGAAATTTTGAGACATAGGAGTGAAAAAAAAATATTTGATAAAATATCTTGAGCTAGTTGACATAAAATTACCAATAAAAGAATTATAATATCTTTAAAAACTATTTTACTCATAAAAATGTCAATATTAAATGGCATATAAAAATTTTCTTTATATTTTAGTCAAAAGTATTTTATCAAAAAATTGATAACTTTTAAGATTTCATGTTTCTTAATACAATTTTTTTCTAAACTGGATATCAGAGATTTATTTAGAATAAATAGAACCTTTTCGTTAACATATTGCAAAGTTTGAAAAATTATTTTCATCAGTGACGCAGATGAGTTTTAAATTGGAGGTTTCTCATATTAATAATTTATAATATCAAGAATAGAATTTTGTTCTTGAGTTGAATTTTTTTTTTTCACAAATGAAGTTTTTTTCATTACTGTTGTTTCTTTATATTAATTTACAATTGTCCTCTAACATTACTAGTGTTATTTTAAGCTATATTTTCTTTTTTTACTGACTTCTTTCTATACGAACATTGTTTATGCTAGACAAAAGTTAACATATATATTTATTTTGTTGGATTTTTTATAGACTGATTTCTAAAAATCTAAAGTAATTGTTTTATTTCTTATGGCCAACACAGGTAAAGCTAACACAGGTTGATGGTAAAGATGCAATTTTTTTATTGATATTGTAAATATTGCTTTTGATCCCAATAAAACTTATTAATTATTAAATCTGTTTTCCAAAATTAGTTTATATAAATTAGAGATGAGTTAAACGAAAATTTTAATTATAAATTATGAAGAAATGTTTATTACCTATTAATAAGCATTTTTTTTTTCATTTTTAATATTAGCAATAATAGTCTAGTCCAGTTGTCTGGTTGCTAATCCTGAATTATGAAATAGTATGATTTCATAAATAGTTTAGAATTGGCAATTTGATGGTTTGCACCATAGATTTGACTTTTACAAAAACTATTTCTCAAATATTATATTTTTGAAATTATTGTTATTAGCATTTAAAAATTATTCTGCACAGTGTTTTTGTTGAAGCATTAATTTAAAATAACTTTTAGTTTTTAGAAACTACTAGTTTGATTTGATTGAAATGTTATACGGGAAATAGCTTTGGCTATGATTCCCTTGATGATGCATGGTAATTATAATATTCTACAAAGAGCTATCAAATATTTGAAGTATAAGTTATAGATTTTATATGGTTTTGTTCAACTTCTTTTCAATATTTTCCTTAAGAATTTAATTTGTACCATTCTCCTATAATTAAGTACTGTTTAAATTATAAACACAACATTTTGAGGAAAATATGGTTGAGATAGGAACTATTTGAGTTGTTTCCTTCTGGAGACTTGGATCTGAAAGTTGAACCATTTGATCACTGAGAAGTTTTAATTTCTGATGTTCTGTTAAGTGTCATTGTTTGTAATGTTGCAGATGTTTATTTTCTTGGGAGGTGGGGCGAAATTAATGGACACAGATGCAATAGCTTTCCAAACTTCTTATGTTAAAAAAAAAAAAAATGTTTCAAATGCTAAATATTTGCAAATGATAATTTTATTTAATGTAGGGAATTCTACTTTTCAACTACTATTTTCTACTAAATTTCTTCTTTTAATTTAGTTGAATTTAAATTGGTGATAACTTATGTAAATTTTGAATGTTTTCAATAATTTGGAGGGTGTGTTTGGTACTTTAAATGATTTTTAAATTATTAAGGAGACATATGCCTCACCAATGATGTTAATGCTATTTAACTGGTCTAGCATTTTATATTTCTTCTGATTCCCTAAAAATGTCTCCTTTTATAAGCATTTATGTGCATTTTTTACAACCGCAAATTTTGCACTTACCTTCAAAATATGCTTTTTGAGTTTGAACCGGCAGATTTCCTTTTCATTGAGGGGTATAATTACTATTTTTTAATCTGTGCGAGTCTGAAAGAATTGGTTTTATTCTCTGAAAAAAAGTATAGTGACTTGAGCAGTAAAAGTTCAACAAAGTTCTTCCTTGTTCACCTTTTTTCTTCGTTGAAGGCACTAGGCCACTAAACACATACTATATTGTTTCCGGAATAAAATGCAATTCTAAAGCTGTATACAGTTTTTCCCATGTTGGACAAGCGTATTCTAATTGAGTAATTTATGGGATCATTACAACATTTATTAAGTATTAATTTTCATTATTAGTTAAGAGATGTTTGTTAGCAAATAATACTGTACCTTAATGGAATTTGAAATCTTTTGAATTTTCAGGATTTTAATATTTGGATACTTAATGCCTTCTTTCCATGTTTTGTGTTCTAAGGCTTATGGACAATTAGAGCTAGCAGAATTCTATGATTTTGAAGAAATAGTAGATTTTGAGTTGCAAAATTTGAGGCATATTATTTGAAGTCTTCAAATGTGTATTGAAGGAGACTGATCAGTCCTTTAAGTAAGTGTTTTTTTAGTATTCCGTTAAAATATTTCCACCCTATATTACAAAGGATATATCATTTATTATTCTTGCATGACATTCTGTAGAAAAATTGCTGGTTTAAAAATAGCTGCTAATTGACGTGGAGGAGGAGGAATCATGTTTCATCATTTTCAGAATCATTAGAGAAATTACAAACTAGCACTTCTTGATTGTGTTTCATACTTAAAATATTAAGAATGCAAAAAGGTCTTAAGTTTTTTTAAAAAAATAATTTTTTCTCAAAAATGTAAATTAAGTAGATTAAATTATAGTGATATTTAAAAAAAAAACCCTACTTTACAATGTCTTAAGAATTTATTTGTTGTACAGAGGCATTTGTAGCTATACAGATTGTTCTGTTATTAATGTGCTTACTATTTATTCATAGAACCCTTGTAAATAATTAATAGCAACAAACATAAGTTGCAAACTTATGTAAAAGTAAAAGAAAACTAAACACTATTGTAATCTGATGAATCATTGAAGATGCAGAGATTAAAAACTTCTAAATTTATTTGATTGTTTGACGAAACTTGAAGGTGTTATTAATAAAGACTTTTCTTAATTTTCCTTGGTAATTAAATTATCTTTTTCCTTCAATTATTTGATAAATGTTAATGAAGTGTTTCTTTTTCCTCACTTGAATAATAAATTAAGATTTTTGTCAAGTATTCAAAAAATTCATATGAAGAATGGTAATTACAGGAGACCTTGTGTATAAATAGACTTGTTTTTGAAACATATGCTGTTTGTAAGCTTAAAAAATTTCAAATAAGCACTAATTAAACATTACATTGAATTTTCTTAATAAATACATTAAACCGCATGTTTCTTATCTTAAAAAAATATTGTCATCAATGTGTATATTAAATTCTCAATAACATTATAAATAAATAATCTATCTAAAATAACAAGCTTTTATCACTTTCCTTTAATAGGTAATTCTTCCATTTTTTATCTCATATTCCTTAAGTTTCCCTTATTCATTTTACCACTTGAACAAAAATCTTTACCCATAGCAATTTCTTTTATTTATCATTTTTCCCTATAAATTAATCTTTCCCCCACGTTTAACAGGGTTCCCATGATCTCAAAAAAAAAAAAAGTAAATGAGTGGTAGTTGTGATTATTCAAGACTACTGAAAAATTTTTAAATTTATCTTTCACTTGTTAATAATGAAATTATTCCAGAGTTATCTTTTGCATCCATATATATTTCTTTTAAATTAAATATTTATTGTGATAGCTTGAAATAGGGATGCATAACCTTTTGGAGTAAAGGGCCACTTGCACAGCAGGTTGACTAACAAAGGACCACATATGTGTTTAGACATGTTGATGGCAAATATAGTAATATTTATTTAAACATTAGTGTTCTTTTATCATATTTATTTAAACATAGTGTTCTTTTTGTCAATAAACTTAGCAATACATTTGTAAAAAATTAAAGCCGTTTAAATATTAGAATTCATTAAAAAATGAGAAAACTAATAATTTTTTTAAAAAATAATTCCACTTTTATCACATTAAAAATAGATTCATCAAAATAAATAAATAAATAAATGTTGGAGAAATTTTTTTTATTTTTATATTACGTAGTACAAAAGTTCATTTTAAAATAAATTCTAATGAAAAAAAACTACAATGCTCACACAATAAACGTAGGAAGAAATTTAATACATATTAACTAATATAAATTCAAATTGAATATTTTACTTGAAGAAAATTTATAAGGTTTAAACAAAAGCCTAAAATAAGAACGAAACTGTTTTAGTTCAAAGTGAAATTCAATATTTATTTGGTATTGTATTTTATTATTTCTTTTTATTGATTATTAGATTTTTTTATTTAGTAATTTATTATTTTCGTATTTTTATGAGTCGTATGTTTAACTATGAGTTGTATTTTTAACTATTTATGAGTCGTATTTTTAACTATATTATAGTATTGTTTATTATAAGGAATAGTTAATCCACAAATTTGTCAAATTTTAAAATCCATGTTTTGGAACTTGACTGGCAAATTTACATTCTGGAAGACAAATGGAAAAACGAACTTTGAAGAATTGAAACTAGATTACTTTATACTGAACCACAAGTTTTTGTATTTCTACTTTTTTTTAAAAAAACATGTGTATTCAGACAAGTCAATTTCGTCATTTTTTCCGTACTTTTAGCTCTAAGAACTGAGAAGTATTTTATTTTCATTTTTGCTGTTTCTTTTATAAAGCAGCATTTTAATGGAACATCTCATACTATTAATTTATTGTCACTTTTTCCCTGTACGGTAATATAGATAACCGGTAACATGGTAAACTGTGATTTTCAGTGTCAAGTTTTGTTTTAGGAACTAAGAATAATTTTTTGTTCGTTTTTCTTTTGTTTTTCTTAATTAACTTTTGTTTTTATAGGCATTTTAATAATGATGAAGCATTTTTTTAATTAATATTTCTAGCAAACTTTATTTTATAGCAATTTTTTTTCTTTTAAAAATATGTCAATGTGAAAAAGTTAAATTGAGATTTTCAGCATTAGATTTTCATTTAAAAAAATAAAAAACGTTTCTTGTTTTTGTTTCTATCTAGCTTTTTCGTTTGATTTTTTTAAAAAAAATCTCTTTTTATAGACGTTTTTATTATTCTGCATCAATTTTTAAGATAATTTCTGTTCGAGTTAATTCTTATTCCTTAACTTTTTCTTGAATATATGGTAATTAGAAAACTGAGATGTTCAGCTTTAAAATTTTCTTTCAAGAATTAAGATAAATTTTAATTATTTTGGTTTCAGTGTTGCTATGTTGCTAAAAAATGCTGCTATTTGGCCTCAAATAGTATTTGGCCAAAGTATAGCAATAATTGAAAAAGTAGTGCAATTAATATTTTCATAACTGTGAATTTTTTCGTTTTCTATATTTATTTTTAAAATAGCAATAATTATTTTTTTTTCTAATATTTTGTTTATGATTGATTAGATATCATTCTAATGCTAAAACATTATTGCCCGAAAAATAATGTTTATTTATTTTCTGCTTCTTAGATTCAGATCATTTTAAGCTTTGTTTACCTTGGAGGTCAATTATACGGAAAAATCAAATATACGGACTTCGGGAAGTTCCGCCAATTCCGGATACGTGACTTTCCACTGTAATTTAGAAAATTTTCCAAGCAGTGGGAACCTTGTTTAAGTAATTCACTACTATCTTATACAATACTAAGAATCCCCCTAAAAAACATCAGCTCTACATGAATAATTTCCCTGTAATTTCTAATTCTAAAAATCCTTCTAAATAATAATCCTTCTAATTCAGCTCTTCTTAAAAATTTCACTACAAATTCTACATTTATCTTGCTCATTTCATCTTTTCCTTTTTTGATTCATCTTTCCTTTTTTGTGTTAAAATGTATCACTTCTAATTTGATAAAACTTAAAAAATTCAATTATTGATTGCTCTTATTCTCATCATTGTATATATTTTATAGTTAACTGATTTCTTTTTATAAAATTGTTTTGAAATTTTATTTATTAAATATCTTTTTTCCTTCTCTTCCCCCCCCTTTTTTTTTGAAATAACTTCTTACAATATGTTAATATTTAATTCTTTGTTTTGTAATGTATTGAATTTTGAAACTAATATTCACTGTCATTTTAATTTACTAACTGTAATTAGTGTTTTTATTAAATATAACTTTTTCTTTGTTTGTTTGCTTCCTGATTAAATGTAGTTCTAAGACTAATATATCATATAGATCAATGATAGTTACTTATTTCTACACCCTTTTCAATTATTATTCAATTTGAGATAATTATTTGTAAAATATTTGTTTGAAGTATCATTTAATTTCAAAATTGTTCAACTGTTCTTTTTTCATTTGTTTCAAAATTATTCTCAGAGTTCAAGCATTCTACACGCATTTATTGAGTTTAAAACACATGCATTTAAAATATTATTGGTAGGTAACTTTTGCATTTTAATTTTCAATACACTGTGGTCAAATATTTTTATTTATAATCTGTGCTGAAACAAAATGATTAAAGACAATAATTTTACCTAACATGCAGATGTTTTGTAAAAAAGTATTAAGGGTACAGTGCCCGCCGCTAATAAAATCACCGGATAATAAAATCAGCCGCTTTATAAAATTGTCAAGAACCGAATCGTTATAATATTAATACAAGTTAGAAACATCTTTTAATAAATGCCGCCGCTTTTTAAAATAAAAATTTTGACTACATAATAAATCAAAAGTGTAATATTTCAGCTTTTTTTGTTCTTATTTATAAAATTTTATTTTTTCGAAGCTTAAAGATTTTTTTAGAAGAAGCAACAGTTACTCACAAACCTGTGAAACAGGTGTGGTTAGTACTTTCCTGCGATATACATAGTGTCAGAGTTAAGGGAAAATGTGGGTGGTAAGCAGCGAGTTCATAGAAATCAATTTATCGATGTCTATTTCTTGACTTGAATGAAGTTTGGAGAAACCTATCTCACTCAACAAGGGGTCGAATTCTTATCTTACTTTTTTTGAATGAACCATAGAAGGGAGAGAAGTTTCTTTTGTTATCCATCTTAACAGAGAACATGAATAGATTTCCGAAAACTGTCTGTGCTCATGTTCCATATTATTTAAGCCGTTTGAGTAAATTATAGTTAGAGCCCATATCATTAAGTTTGTTTGATATTAAATTTTATCAGCATGCCGAAAAGGAAGGATTTGAGTGTTAAAGATGAATTCGAAGTGTTGCAAAACTATGATAAGCTTCCTAAATGTAGTCAACATGAAGCTTCAATTAAATTAGGGATTTCCCAAACTGCTTTTTTCATTCTGAAACAAAGGATAAATATTTCCGAGGAAATTAAAAAGAATGGAAATCTGTCAAGAAAGCGTAAACGTGAGGGAAAGTCGGAGGAAATTGAAATGGCTCTGTTAGAATGGTTCAAAAATGCACGCGAACGAAGAATTCCAATTTCCCGTGGAATTTTATTTCACAAAGCGCTGAACTTTGCTAACTTATTTGGTTATTCTGATTTTAAAGCTACAGATGGGTGACTAACCCGATGGAAAGACCGCAACAACATTGTCTATTGTAAATTGCATGGTGAAAAGCAAGCTGTTGATTTTAGCCCTGCCGCCGATTGGGTAAATGACTTGTGGCCAACACTCATCAAAGAATATAAACCAGAGCAAATTGTCAACAGAGATGAAACAGGATTATTTTTCCGAGCACTTCCTGAACACCCACTGCTGTTTAAAAATGAATCGACTGGTGGATGTAAAAAAATAAAGGAAAGACTAACCGTGCTGCTTACATGCAACATGACAGGAACTGTGAAAAAAAACCTTTAGTGATAGGAAAGAGTTTAAAACCTCGATGTTTTAAAGGAGTAAAACACCTGCCCACCAGTTATGCCAACAGCTATAACACATGGATGACATCCAGCATCTTTAAAAAAATTTCTTCTCAAATGGGACAAGGAGCCAAAAAATGAAAAGGTCGTCTTACTTTTAGATAATTGTTCTGCGCATTCTGCTGATGAGGTCTTGCGTTTGAAAAACATTAAATTAGTGTTTTTGCCACCCAACACTACAGCTATTATTCAACCCCTTGATCAGGGAATCGTAAGATCATTCAAGTTTCATTACAGAAAAATGGTTGTTCAAAAAATCATTAGTGACATAGACTGTGACAGCTCTTCGGAACTCTTAACTGCAAACAAACTATCGAAATCCCTTACTATTTTGGAATCAATGCATTTGATTTGTAACTCATGGGACATTGTTTCAACCCAAACAATATCAAATTGCTTTAAAAAGTGTGGATTAAGCACTGGCGATAGTGCTGATAACTGTTTTGAAGAAATGCTCAGCAATGAAGAAAATGAAATGGACAAGAATTTTTCACGTTACGTAGCTATTAACGATAACCTGCAGGAGAAAAATCTGATTCTGAAATTGTTCAAAAATTCAAACATCAGACAAACATTCAGACATCAAAAATTGCAAAGTTATTTCCAATCAAGAAATGGAGGAATCAGACTCAGAAGATGAAATAAACTCATCAGTGCCATCTTCAATGGAAGTCAGAAAAGTACTTAATGTATTGCAGCAAGCTTTAGAATAAAGAGGAGGAAATATCGAAAACTATAAAAACTTCTATAAACTCTCAAATGATGTTGAAAAGTTAATTTTAAATACTGCAACTCAAGCGACCATTGATTGGTTTTTTGCAAAAATTTTGTAAATTTAATCTTATGTAGGATTTTACTTTATTAAAATGATTAAATTAGTTAAAATAAAGCATTAATGTTGTCATTATTTCAGCTTTTAAAGTGTGTGCATTTAGAATATATCGTAAATATTTGATTTTTTTTCTTCAAATGTTGAATCGCCTCTTAATAAAATCAGCTGCTTAATAAAATCAAAAGAGCATAAAACGAAAGCGATTTTAATAAACGGCAGGCACTGTATTAGTTATTTCTCCTTTGTTAAAAAGGGTTTTTCTTTCTGTTATTTATAATTATTTGTTTACTCTTTTTATGAGTATAGAATGCTTTCTTAAAATTTTTTAATAAAGGCATTTTATAGTTGATAAAACTAATGTACTTTTATTCTAGCAATACGGGGGTAAACAAACTGCAACTCTGACTAAGAAGTAAGCAAGATTTATTTTATGCAGTTTATACTTATCTTTGTTGTTTATGTATATAAGTAAATAAACTAGATTGTTTTTAATAAGATTGATTATAAGTATATTAACATTTGGATGACCTATTTGAATGGCAATTTTGTTGGAGAAGGCTTAGTCTATTTTATTTTGGTTGTATTTTACCTTTCTAACTACAAGGAAGAATAATTCTATTTAAATAATTGTCAATAAATACTCATATTCGATTTTCAGTCTAGTAGTGTTTTGGATGAAAATTGCAATACTACAATAGCAAATAAAGTGCTCAGCACTTTAAATACATTTAAAGTGCTCAGTGCAAAATACATTATTTTCTAAACTGTACAATTATAGCGAGTGGTAAAAAGCTTTTTACATACTAATGAAATAAAATCCTGTAAGTTGGGGTGATAAACCTGTGGTTCTCTTACTTTAGATGTGCGGCCCCCTGTAGCATCCGAACAAAATAAAAAATAATAATTTTTCTTTTTTGAAAAATTCGGAAATTTGAAATTGCGCATTTAAGTTGACACATCCACTCTATACCAATGTAGTTTTTCAATAATTTTTTTTATGGTTAATATTACAAATGTACACATAGTTTTAAAAATCCCAATCTTTTTAATGCAATATTATTATGATACGTGAATTTAAAATTTCAATTCCCACTTTTGACACACTTCATGTTTGTCAATTTAATTATAAAGTCAATGACTTTTTGATTGTTTTTTTTAAAAAGTGATTGCAACGCATTTCCGCATAGTTTCTAAAATTGCAATTTTTTTTAGTATGTTCATTTAAATAAACTCATTTTGATATGCTTTATTTGCGTAACTTACTTTTGATCCATTTTTCGACAGCTATTGCTACTTTTTTCCTTGTGATTTTGAATATTCTGATATTTTAACACAATATTACAACTCACAAAATTTGATTCTGTTAAAAAAAAAAAAAAATTGTAGCTTAAAAAATATTTTTAAAAAAAATATTTAAGCTTTGTAAAACCTCTTATAATTTATTTAAAATAAATGTTTTAGTTGAAGTATATTTCCGACTAAATGTTGAAATCTCAATTTGCACTGTAAGGGTTTTGTTTCAATTTCAATTATTCTAAACCCTATAGACTTTCTTTAAATTAAATTATTTAACTTGCATTTATTTTACTCTCTAGAATATTTATTTATTTTAAAATTTGATTCTATGAATATAAAATTTTTTTATGTTAGAATTCATGTTAAAATTGATTTTTGTATTCTGTAATGTGATAAAAAACCCATTACTTTCCCAATGTTTTTATTTGTTTCAATTTATCTGAATTTTGTGTTGTGATAAAGGAATGTTTTTTTCAAAAATGTAAAATTTTTTTTTCAAAGCAATCAGTTTTGCAGTCGTTAATGTTAAACATTTAAAAGTATTTAATTTTATGTAAACATATTACTAAGTTAACTGATAAAAAGAATTTAGTAATGATATTCATATAACAATTACTACCTATAATTGCTGTCAACATACAAGGGCACCGACAGAATAATGTAAAAGTGGGTGCAACCCTCTAATAAACTACTCCCCTCCCAAAAAAAGAAATTACAAATATTCTGTTATTATATTTTGTTTTGCTACTACATATACTTTCATCTGTTAATTTTTTTTCAATATGCATTTCTTCATTGTTAACAAGATATTTAAAAAAAAGTAAGAATTTCTTGTACAGTACAGAACCCGTTATCCGGAAATCAGAAAACCGGAAAACCAAAAAACCGGAACGAAATTCGAGAAATTTTCCCGCCATTTTTTTTGAAAGATATTTTTTTTCCTCATAAGATTTTAGGATTTTTCTTTCTTTTTTGAAGGATGTTTACCTTACCATCACTTTGGAAATAATCATTAGTGTATTACTTCATCGTTTTTTCCTCTTTTTAAGATTATTTCCATAATTTTTTTTTTTTTTAGTTGTGTTTAACAATAAAAAAAACTGCTTTTTGTAGTGATTCAGAAAACCGGAAAAATCAGTTATCCGGAATAGCGATGGTCCCGATCGTTCCGGATAATCGGTTCCCTACTGTACTTGCAAATTTTGCCACACGAAACTGTATTGATGGCGCTGGCATAGCTACTGACTTTGAAACACAAATAACTACAAACAGTAATTTCGTATACTAACGTGTTTGTGCAAGCTTAAGATTGATATTTGTTGCGTTGATATTTGTTGAGTTTTAGAAGATATATATATGCTATGTATAAAGATCTGCTCTTACCGAATTTCATCACTGAAGCTACAGCGTGGTACGAAATGTGGTGGAATAGAGAAAATTCTTATGAATCCCTCAAATACGTCGATTTAGTTATTGAGGCCACACCATTTTATCCAGCTGTAGCGGAGGCAATCAAAATTGACCTAACTCTTCCAGCTACTATGTGCACTGTTGAACGCACTTTTAGTACAATGCGACACATCAAAGCATGGAATCGGTCTACAATGTCTCACATGAGATTAAGTAGTTTATGCATGCTTAGTGTGCATAAGAAAAGAGTCAAAGATGACTCAGAATTAATTAAAAAAGTTATAAACAGATTAGGACAGCAAGCAAGAAGATTACAATTCTTGTTTGATTAAACTATTTTTTAATTGTTATGTATCAATAATTACTTAATTATTTGTTTTTGAATAAAAATATTTTTAATAAAAATTTTTTGTAACGAAATTGTTTTTCTGTATCTTTTAAATTGTTTAAAAAAATGCCAGGGGGTGTAAGTGCACCCCCCTGCCGGCGCCCTTGTCAACATATCTGTCTAAATATTCGGGCATGTGCCCTTTTATTGATCAATCTGCTGTGCATGTGGTCCTTCACTCAAAAAGTTAATACACCCTACTGTAAGTAAAAATGCAACAGAAACATCCATTACAATTTCTAAATTTATAAAGTTTTTATAGTTTTTTTTTATTTTCTAAAGTTCTTATAAGTTTTTATTGAAAAGTAAGTCAACAGAGATAAGGCAAAAAATCTTAAATTTGTGAAGATTGGATTATAAATATATGGCATAAAAAAATAATCGTCTTAAGCACAAATTGCTTCAAGTTGTGGAGTTTTGAGAAAATGGAACTTTTGGATGAGTCTATATGTGATTCTGATAGATATGAGTCTGATAAATGAGCCTAATGGTATCGTAGTGATATGGTCACTGTCAATTTTAATTTTTTTAAACTTAGTCATTATTTTAGGTGGGGAATTTTCTGAGAATTTTCTGTTTTTTAGTCTGGGAATTTTCTGTTAGCAATTAGAGTGTCGCTATTAAGGGTTGGTGATAGACATTTTTTGATCCTGTATCTTTGGATACGTTTTCTGGGAGTATGAAGTCCCTGATTTCTCACCATTGGTTTCAATGTAAGGAAAGTGTTTAAAGATGGTTTGCCACTGGGTCAATGCTTGGAAGAATTCATTAGAAGTGGTAAAGAAGAGGAATTGGTCGATGGTTTTTGAAAATGTGGTTGTGAGATCTACATTTATTTATTATGTGTTTAGTGTTGATATTTGGTTAATGAAATCTATGTGAAATGTCTAAAGATAGAGATATAAAATGGTAATATCTATCTGAAATTTGATGAACGATTATAAATGTCTCATGTTGTTCAAAGAGCAGTTTTATTCCTTCTTAAAAACATACAGCGCAGACTCCATACTTCCAATTGGGTGTCGCTGGGGAGATAATTTTTTACTCCTTTACGGATTATGTTAAATATTAATGCGATACAATTTATTTTTAAAAATTGTTTCACTGTATGTTTTTTCTACTTATTTACTTTTATTAGAAGAAATAAAATGTTTACCTCAACTTTCTTTCATTTAAAGTGCTAGGTGATTAAATAAATATTTTTATTAATAAAACTGATTTATTTACAGAGATATATAAATTATTATTTATACAATTTTTACTTGCATATATTTTTGAGGGAAACTCAGTTAAAATTCAATCCTATATTTCAGAACTAGATTGGACATTTAATAGTGATGAGGTATGAATTTTTATAAAAATTGTTATGCTTATTTTAAACAGATCGTTAAGTTAATGAAGTCTTAATTTATTCTCTTCAATTGCAGTCATGGCAACATAACATCATATTTTCTGCATGAAAATAATCTAATCATATAAGATAATTGATCATTTGAAGGAATTTAGAAGCAAGAGTATAATTAAGAGATGTTAAATTGTTAGCACTGATATCTATGTAAAATACTTAAACTTAACTCTGTAATAACGATATTGCCATTCCACAAAATGTAATTGTTAAGGGAAAAAATACTCAATAACTTCAAAAATTCAAATTTCTTTTTTTTTTAATATTAAGAAAAGTTTGTTAGGGAAGAGAAAAGTTTGCAATGAAAGTTTAAAGAATTTTTTACAGCTTTCAGAATTTTCATATGATTTTCTGACATGTAATAAAAGCTATGCATGTTAGTCTTAGACAAAATATATACTTAATATACTTTGCATTGTTTGTTGCTAACTGATTTGTAAAAATATTTTTTAACTTCAAACTTTGTTTTGAAATGTAAAATTTATACTGTAGGGAATTACAAAAACATTGTAAATTTTAGCCTCAGATATCTTTTTTTCTTATTATTATTTTATCTACATTAAAGATTTTCTTCTATTATTTTCATATATTTGTTTACATATAAGCTAAAAATAGGGAATAAGAGAGAGGAAATGTTTTTTTTTGTTGATTACTCTTTGTGTTTTAAATTAATCAGTCCAAAATATCAGAGTGACTCACATGGTATTTGTTTCTTATATTTGCAGAGCTATTCTCAACTAATACCATAAAAATGTTAAGTGATAAGTTAGGTTATATGTACAACCAAATTTCTTAAATATTTCTCTGCGTAGTTGCAAGTTATCACTAAAATTTTATTAAAAAAATTATGTATGTATGGCAAAAAGTAATATTTATTTTTACTAAAGCTCTCAGCATGACAATGACTATGTTTTAATGTAAATATCTTCTTTCTCGCAAAATCTCTATAGCATAAACTTCTGCCTTTCATATGACTAAAAAATAGAGCTGATTGTCATATTTAATAGACGATTCACACTGTTTTAAGGAAGAAAAGAAGCCTAAAATTTTATCATAAAAGGTTTTAACATTTCGCTGCATATTTCAATATTTTCAGCGGGGTTGACATTTTTTCTCGAAGAAATCTATTTCTTCCAGAGCAGTGGAAGAGAGTGAAGAAATTTGTAGAAATGGAAGAAACTAGAGGAAATGGCATAAACTAAAATTGACCAATACAATTCTGTAATGATTGCTATTAAAAAAAACTGTACAAATTTAAGAAAAATTAAATTTAATATTGTACAAAAAAAATAAATTTAATTTTTTTAAAAAAATAACTATTTTCATGCTTTTTTTAAAATTTTTTATTTAATTTTAAAATTTATATAACTTGTTACATTAATTTATTGTGAATTTTGATTTATATTATCTAAATAAATATGTTCCTAAATAATTCCTATATTTTCCTAAATAAATGTATTCACGTATATCTAAATAAATATATACACTTGTATCTAGATTAATAATGAGTACTTATATAATTTTCAGTTTATTGAATATTTTATTTAAAGATCGGAAGTATTTAAGAAAAAATATTATTTTGTAAAATATTCATTAAAAAATTATTACTTTGTTAAAGTTTATTTAATTTGTTAAGTTTTTATTGCAAATTTTTAAGGTATATGTATTTTTTTAATTAATTTTAAATATTAATTTTGTTTCCAATAAATTTTCTTTAAAAAAAACCCTAATTTATTTAAAAGTAAAATGCAAACTAGTTTTCTTCCTAAATTAGTAATCTTAGTAAATCTGAAGAAAATACTTTAAAGCTATTAAAATGTGAAAAAAACCTTAGCTACAACATTTATGTTTTAAAACTTGCAAGTTTTTACTGTTTGAAATAAATAATTTTTAGATAAATTATTATCTTTAAAGCAAATTTGTGGACATCATTTTAGCTCAAATAATACAAAAAATATAAAGTTGCTTACCTCTTAATCAAATTTCTTAAAGTTTAAAAATTCTTGATTTGACTAGAAAAATTCAGAAATTTGTGAACAAAAATTAAGTTACAAATTCTTAAGTTTCTGTTATATATCATGATTGATTTATAATTTTATGACGAGGCATAAAAAATACAATTTTATTAAAAATATTTAATTATAAATACCTTTCCTTTAGCATACTATGTAACAATTATTTTACATATTCATACTTACCAGCATTTAGTTATTATACTTAGTATGCTGTTAATAATTATGAATACAGTGTGCGATTTATAGTCTAATACAATAATACATAATTTGATGACAACATTTTAAAAGTTCTTTATGTAATTTTTAAATATTATACTTTTATGTAAAACAATGGAGGAAATTACAGTTGTTTTAATTTCTTAATAAATTAATTAAATTTATTTTCTTTTCAATTTTTGCTTTATTATTTTCACTTACTTAAAAATAATTAATTAAATGCCTTGAAATAATATTATTTAAACTGGATTGCATTTAAAAACTGTTTAAAATTTTATTTATTATTGCAGTTTTTTTCCACATATATAATTTAGGTTGGAAGAAACCTATTTCTTCCAGAGCTGTTTTTTCTGTGTTTTTTCCACTATGAAAGTTGATAACCCTGATTTTCAGTCAAAATTGTCTATAATTTTGTTATATTTTAATAATTAATGATGTTTTTTTTTAATCAATACTACATCAATCAAGCTACTCTAAATTCGTTCTGCAATAAATTCCATTCTGATGTCTCATTTTTTTTATATCACAAGATTTCAATTGTTTATTTTTCTTTGCTTATTTATATTTTCTAAATTACCTAAGATTCAACATTTAGAAATTGAAGTGCTGGATATTTAGACTTTACATTTCATCATAAACTTTAAACAGTTCTGAGATACTCATTTTTTATTTACTCCTTTACTTTAAAGGCCCATTTAATATGCTTTCCAGGTATTTTATATTATCAGTTTAATGAAATGATATGTAGACTAATGGAGCGTTTATATGAATTATAGTTCTATAAATGTGTTACTCTACCTATAAAAAGTGTCAAATTTAGGAAGCGATCTCGTATAAAAAATAAAAATGGATGATCTGCTGTAAAAAGAGGCACTAGTGGGCCTCCAGTTCGAACTCCTGCTGATACACCGGTAACCACAGTTGCTTCACCACCTTCTTCATCCACTTGAATTGCACATTTATGAAGTACTTTGGAAACATAAAGAGATTCTGTTGAGCTTATGCCTCCAAGGTCAACAGATGAAGCATTAAAAAGTGTTTGAATACCAAGATTTTTTAGAATCGGTATAAGATTATATTCTGCTGTGTAACTAAACCTAGGAAGAGTCACTTGAATTGGTAAGCTTCGAAGATTAGAAGAAATATTTGTTATAACTTCTTCTGAAAGTAATTTTTCCATATCTGCTAAGCCATCTCTTTTCTCTGGCAAAAGTAGGAGCATATATATACGATCTCCAGAATAAGGCAACTCCAAAGCTTCTCCTTGTATTTTGCTATTGAATCCATAACGTAACTTTCTTTTTTGCCTCATCATAGCAACAGTTTTTGGAATACGGCCATCATTGTAAAATGTATCTGGGGTTGTTAATCTCTGATCGAATTTTAATTTCCATGTTCCTTTAAAATACACAACATTCATAAGAAATAATTTAGTTAAAGGTTCCAGGGGTTTGTCCAATAATTTTGGAATCTTATTCCTGGTTTTCCAAGCGACCCAACCATTTACAGATTCAACTGCTGCTTCAGGATGTAATGAAAAACTTACACTTTCAACAGCAGCATCAAAATATGTTCTACTTTGTTCTTTGTATGAAGATAAAATATTGAATGATTTATCTACAAGCATGGCGTTTGCCATTTCCAGTTGATAAGGTTGAAATGTTTTTACTGGTTTTTCTTTTGAAATTTGAATTATATCCAATAAGATTTTGAAGCGTTCTGCCACTTCAGGTGGATAGTTTAGGGCTCTCTGAATTTCAGTAGCTGTAGCATTTTTTGAGCCAGAATAAACTAATCCCATTAACATAGATATACTAATAGGTGAAAAAAATGTATTTCCTTGTTCTTGAGATAAAGTTTTGATAATTTTAAAACCAAGTTCATTTCCAGCTTGTACAATCTCTTGTAAATCATCTTCCTCTCTAGAATATTTTACTCTTCCATTAGCAGTTGCTATTGCTAAACTCAATGCTACATATATTACGAAACTTTTCATTTTGGAAACCTGAAAGGAAAGATAAATGAACTTTATTAATTTTACAGTAGAATATTTACAAAAATAAATGTATTTTATTATAAATTGATATGATTAAAAAAATATATTTTTTTGTAAGTATAATTATGTTTTTTTTATTATCAGGTAGCGACCGATAGTCAATAACTTTTCTGTTTTTTTTAATAAAAGAAATATAGTAGTAAAGTTATTTGATTGAAAAAAAACAAAACAGAAGATGAGTTTTAAAGATCTTCGTCAGACAGAAGAGAAATTCTACTTTCTTCTAACCGACAGAGAATTATTTTAACAAAATTTTCTTATTTAAGTAACCAATTAATATTTTACGATATTTTTTTGTTTAATTTTTAGAGAAATGTGAAAGTTTTTAAATTTTTTATGATAATTTGGAAAAATTCTGAGAAATACTTTCACTAAAAAAAACCAACAATTTAAAAAAAAAGATAACTTGAACTGTTTTTCCCCCAAGAAACATTAGATATTTTCAATTAAAATATTTATAATTGTTGAATTTGACATTTTTATCTTTGTCTAAAAAAAAAGCCACAATATTAATCTGCAGTATTGCTTTTTTTTCTTTTCTTTAATATAAGGTAAACTATTAATTATAAGGATTCATAATGCAACTTTAAATAAAAATAGAGTTTTAGATTAAAAAACTTTATTTTTTTGTCATTACCTGCAACTACTTTACAAAAGTAGTTAATTACAGTCATTTTTATTAAATGCAATGATTAAAAACTGCAAAATGTAGTAACTACTTAACTACATTTAAGACATGAATTTTGTTGGAGGATGTAATTTGTAATCATGTTTAAAATTAAAAAAAGTTGGTTATTGAATTAAAAACTTTGTTTAGAATAAAAAATTTATTTTTTACAATTTTTCCCCCAACTTCTTATAGCTTTCTTGATAGAGAATATTAAATTTGAAGACATGCTATGAAATTAAATATTTGTGACTTTGTTAAGTGCTTTAAAACTTAACTGAAAAAAACTAAGTGAAGTTCATCAGGGTAATTCTCATTACATCTACTGATAGACTCACAAAAAAGCTATACCAGATTTGAAAAATTAGTTGATATTAAATCTTGTTTTGTTTCTAAAATAAGGGAATCGCCACAAACTAAACTTTAAAAAAGTAGAGCATTAATCTATAAACTAAAAAAAAGTTGTGACTGCAGTAGCTTTGTTTCTTGTAGCACCTTAGTTCTCGCCATAGCCTTTGTTTTTATAATAAGATTCCTATTAATCCTAAAACAATTTTTTAAGTGGGTATCAACTTCAAAAGGATTTCTCCAAATTTAAAGGAAAAAACAGTTAAATTTTTATACTAAATATGTAAGTGGCAAGCAATTTTTGTTTATTTAATCCTGTGATCAATTCTGATTATAACTTTGTTAAATAGGCTATAATTTTTAACTATTTCAAATGTTTTTTGGCGCGTTTCATATAAGTTAAATGAATTACACTCACACACTGCGGTTTATCAGTCTGGGTAGCCCAGTGATAATATGATTCAACTTGGAAGCCTGTGAACTTTGTTAGATAGCAATAAACTGTTTAAAAAACATGTATTATGTGTTTTAATTTCGTTTTTTTCTTTACTTAATTCGAATTTGTTTTAAGTATAACTTTAAAACTAAGAAGGCTTAACTATTTTTTATTTTATTCGAAGTGAAAGGGCTGAAAACGTGTAATTTTACTCATTGCAAATTTTTAATTTTATCAAACAATGAAGGTACATATAAAGTCAATCTTAGTTAATAAGAGAACACTGAGAACTCTATTTCCAGAGAGCTATGGAATTATTTTCCCACGTCCTGAACTAGTTCCAATGTCATGATATTGAAATGAGTTGATTATAATGCAATGTATAGATTTTATATGAGGGAAAAAAATTAACTTTGTAGATAGACACAGTCTACATTGTCTACAATAAAAAATATACAAAGTGTAACAGGAAAGTTAATTTTCTATAACCGATAAAAAGGAAAAGAAAAAATTATCAAAAAGAATTTATTGCAAAAGATATATTAGCTTTTTCTTAACATAAAAACCATCAAAATTCTAACCTTGGTCATATTGTTGGTCTATTATTATAGAAGTCTGCACGCTTGATAGGAAGTCAGTGTGCTGAATGTTTTTGTCTGTGGAGGCTTGATGCCAAGAAAGGAATTTCTTCTGGCAAAAAATCAGGTAGAGCAAGATCAAGATTCTGAAGTGCAGGGTCAAACACTTTCCACTGACTTTTCCACTACAGATTTTTTGTGAAATTTTCCTTTTGCAAGTCGCCTATGGAACAACATAATACCAGCACTGAGCATTCCATTTTTCGTATTCTAATTGGTTTATCACAAGTTCTCTATTGTGATGTAGTAACAATTAGTGCTGCAAGAAGTTAATGAGCAGAATTTCTTTCCTTTTCCAAAAGACCATGCTTGTTAAATTCCATGGGGATAGAGTCTACCTAAATTTAGTCTGTTATTCCATTACATTGACTGTTGCTAGGATTCTAGGCCTGAAGTGAGATACCCATTTCTCATCAATGTGAAGAAAGTTGTAACACCCTGGCTCTATTCCTAGGAAGCAGACTTCTTTAAAACTAGACAGCAAAAACTTATCCCATACTATACAAATGTTACAATTCCGGTGGTTTTTATGTTGAGAGGTAGATGAAATGTCATTGTATCTTTAGTTATAAATTTTTCCACATAATTATGTTTGGTTTCTTTTTTTTTGAGCTGTAAGAAACTTGCTGAATATTATTTGGGTAAGTAAAAAAAAACAGAAGCAAAAAATGAACATATGTTGAAACAAATTAGGGGCAAGCTCAATTTTTATCAGTTGCTTGAACTTATAAGTACAGTAAGTCTCTGCTCCTTTCCCATATGCTTCCTCCCCACCCCTTTTAAACACCCATTGTGACAGCCATTTTTTATCCTTCATATCTTTATCACTAATAATACTAAAGTTATAAACTTTAAGCTGTTTTCATCCTTAAAATCTATTCTTTAAGAAAGCCAACTAAAGTTTTTCTGTAAATATAATACTTTTACTGGAATTCACCTAAATAGGCAAAAAATTGGATTTATGTTATGTGATTTGGGATGTTTTAAAATATTTCTTTTTATACTTTGTTAAAACACCTTTGCTGGATAAACAATTGAAAAAAAGTGTTTTGTTCTATGAGGTTATTTTAAAAAAAAGTTGAAAATGTACCCCTTCCCCGCAATGGCATTTGTTTTATAGATTTTGGTCATAGTCTATAAATTTGATATGATGAATTTCATTCTTATCAAATAATTATTGGTATATTCTTTATTGCAGAATCCCTCATCTTAATGATAAACATCCAGTGAAATTTTCATCATTTCTCCAGAGCAAAATCCATTAATAAATTCAACATGTCTCTTATTGTATGATACAACAATCAAAACTTGAAGCTTCCATACAGCTTTTTTAAAGTAAATAAAATATTTAATATTCTACAAAAGTATGTCTTTAAATTTCAAGTTAGATAATTTTCTTTCATTCTTTTCTCGAAGTACATGCTTGCTTGTTACACACTTGCCGATTGTTTGTCTTATTTCCAATGTTTATCTTTAGTATTATATTTTTTATTTTTAATAATTGAATTCCCTTGGTGTCCTTTCTCCACCAAAATTGAGAATACTATTACAATCATAGTTGAATATAATTAATTCACAATATTTCTTCACATTAAATTGGCTATTGATACATACTAAACTAATGACATCAAATGTTTCTATGAAATAAAAAAGCTTTTTCACTAGTTCTTCATTAGTTGAATAGTTTAATCAGCTTCCAAGTTGATTGTCTCTCTAACACAAATTCAGCATCACAAGCATAAATATGGTTTTAAAATACATTTTTAAATTTTTCCATCTATTGCAATTTCATTTATTTATAGACTCACATATAGCTAAATCTGGATGATTGTCTAGAAAATGTATGATATGCATTCTGTTTTAGTTTTATATGACTCTCGCAAATATTTCAGTTTATCTTTGAAATCTGCAGCTATAATTATAACTTTTAATCAAAACATTTAAGTTCCATGGCTGTACCTGAATTTACACTTTTGTTCTGTTTGTGTAAATGTAATTCAATGAAATTTCTTTATTGTTCTTACAAATCATTGTAATTCCTACTTCATAAGCCGAATCATAATTTATTAATTACCTCAGATGACAATTCTAAAAGTTCTTCAAAATGTTTCTTTTTTAACCAATAATACTATGAAATACTATAATACTATGATTTATATGAACATAATGAGTAGATTTTTATTTTTAAAACCCAGGAGTGGATTTAAATGCAGGAGTGGATTTGAGAGAAAGGGATTTTCAGTGAGGAGGGGGAATTTAAAGCATTTAATGCATCATTTCAGCTTGTGGAATCTCTTAAAACTTGTGTTGTCCTGATACCATTAACCAAAATATTTCAGGTGCATAGTATCATGTTCTCTTTCTTTGAAAGATAAAGAAAGATGAAAGGAGAAAGATTTAATCTTTAGTAGTCAAACAGATTAATATTTTTAGATAGGGCAAAAAAATTTACATTCTTTAAAAATTGTGGAGACTTGTATATTTTTTTTTTGTTGGAAATCAGAGCAAAAAAATTTTTTCCCCTTCAAATTATGAAAAATTAGTGTCCGGTTTGAAGAGATAGAAAATATAATTTTTGGAGCATAAATGACTGTCCGCATCCGTTTATGGGAGTGTCTGCTTTGTGGAGATGGTACATAATAGTTTATTCTTAAATGATTAATAGGGAATTAAAAATTTGTCTAAAATGAGAGGCATCTTTTTAATAATAATATCCGTAAGGTGAGGTTTCACTGTATATAATGATGGAAATATTACCTGAATATTGTTTTTTTTTTATTTATAATTTAATATAATTTCACTTTTAAATTTGTATTTTTTTTATAGGTTAAATATCTTGAATGGTGTGAAGGTCAAGATCTAATTTAGGTTGCCAGGAAAATATTGTTTTAACCCCTGACAAATTCATTCATTTCTAGAATCAATTAGGATGGAGGGAATAGAAAAGGTGGGTTCGAAAATGTAGTAATGGTTTCTTCTATTGATCTGGTGTAATTGTCTTTAGGTTTCATTAAGAATTAGGATCTTTTAAAGTTTTTTAGAGAAAAGTATTATTTTCCTAAATAGGTGAAAATTAGATTGGAAATCAATTATTGCCTATGAGTCCTGCTTTGCAAATTTGTACTGAACAAAGAATTTTAGAAGCAATGTTCCAATGCACTTATTTTTTCACGAATTCTTTATTTCTGGTTTTATTTTTTCCGATTTTTTATTTTTTTTAGAAGAAAACGTTCTCTAATATAAAATGTGTTCCATTTTGATACTCCGGTCATTAGTGATATTTAACCACAAACAATTTTATAATTAGTTTTTGTAAACGTTAATATGATATTAGTGGACTGTATCGTATTGAACAAGATGAAGGAGAAAAACAAATATCAAAGGACTGTCTTTTGAAGTATTATTGACAAAGCAAGGTGCGCCTAAGTATTTGATATGTAGATATAAAGTTACTGAATGTTTAGATTAACAGTAACACTACAATGCTGTTTTTCATAATTTTATAGAATTTTATTCGTATTAAAATTTTACACATAAAATAAAGAAGAAAAATATCAAGATAATTGCTCTTTTTACTAAACCTTGTCTTTCTTAAATATTCCTATTTATTTGATAATTAAAAATATGAGTTAATAAACTAATTAATAAGATTATACTTGAAGAATATTGTTCAGTGATACAGTTTTAGGGTTGCAGTTAGTGAAAAATGTGTAATAGCACACACAAATTGATGCGAGATAATCTGATAATTCAGAACTTGTGCTGGGGATGCAAAGTCTTCTTAATTGGAGCCAAAATTATGTATTTAACAGTTTCCTAGTAAGTTTTGCTGGTTATGATTAAATATTACTGATAATTGGAAAATTTTAGCCTTACTTCCATTCTAATTGTTCAAATAGTTTTATTTTAAATTACATTTATTTTTTAAATTTTCCAATTTGAAATTGAAAAAAAGAAAAATCGTATTTCTTCTACCTGAGAGTTTTCTATTTTTATGTCTATATTGTCAACAATGCATTGATCTGTTACATATTAAAATTATTTCTATTGGAACTTATTATTTTTTTTAGATTTCTTCCACTACCGCCAATCCATTTTCAAAGAAGGTTTGAACTCGGTAATGCCCAGCCACACAAATATATATATATATATATATATATATATATATATATATATATATATATATATATATATATATATATATACATGTATATATATATATATATATATATATATATATATATATATATATATATATATATATATATATATATATATATATATATATATATATATATATATATATATATATATGAAAAACACCAAGATGTAAACAGTGGCACTACTTTCTTTTTCTTCTAAGAGGACATTTCTTTTTGTTGGATATCACTTTATTTTTTGAAAAGCTAGGAATATGTTGTCAGATCTAAATATATTTATTCATATTATAATTATACTATCGTAGATAGAATTATCTAATTTCAGCAAAATAAATCGTAATAATAAAACACATCCTACCATTTTTAATTTTTTTTTGTAAAAAAGAATGGAAGGATGTTAAGCATGAATGGGTTCAGCTTGATGGTCTGAAAGATGTAGCTTAGTACAATATAAAAATAACTTTCTAGCACACCTGAAAACTCAACTGGAAGACTGGTAAACTAAATACTTCCATTAAGAAGGGATGGTTTTTCATTGATATGCTGTGGAAGCAAAGCTTGCAAACCAAAAGCTCATTGTAACATTTAAACATCATTGGCAGAAATGGTTTTATGGCAATTGGTGCCAAAAAGTAACCATATTGCTAATTCTGTTAAAAAAAAAAAAAGACAATGTCATTTTTGTTCTTTTTTTCCTATCCATCACTGGTTTCAATGAATGCCCGTATTATTAAACATTTTAATATTGAAACATTATTTTGACTCATTAAAATGTATAAATTTTAAATTGTTCGAGATTGCTATGAAAACATTTGTGATTATTTTTAACTGAATATGTTAATGTATTTTTTTTTATAGTTGCTGTGAGGAAACCGAAGGATGTTATGGAAATCATTAAAAAGTAAGTAAGAATGGTCTCAGGCAGGGATGCAGGCTGTTCCAGTTGAAATTTGCTCTAAGCAAAGTGTCTAAAGACCCTAAATGTTTAAAATTTTCAAAATAAATTTTATTTTTTAAAATGTGGCCTTTTATTTATTCATACTTAGCACATTAGTAACACTACAATTGACATTTTTTAATTCGTTAAAAGTTCCTAATATTTTAAAATTGCTTTCGTGTGGTATTATATCAATTTAACAAGTCACAGCAATTTTTTTAAAAAAAGTTAAAATTTTTTTATATGAAATTGAATGTCTATTTTTGAGTTGACTTTTACTAATAAAAACTTTAAAAATGTCTTTTTTGATGCAATTTATTTCTTTTTTCATCTCACAGCAGACATTGTTCCCAGTAGAACACTGAAGTCAAGCAGCAGTCAGTGAGCGGGTGGGTGACCTCTTTAATCAGTCCGCAAAGGCACTTCGGGTGCGCGGTATTAGTCCTCGTTAAACTGCTCTTCTGTAAAGGGCTAGACTTCTCGCGTAGGTCGTTGGGCTACGAAAACGCAGCCATCCTCTCTGCAAAGAATCAATATTGTGATGGCAGGTCTTGCCTTTTGTGCAGAACTAGTGCAAAGTAAATAATGTACTACTACTATTTGTTTAATTTTTTTTATTTCGGTAGTGGACAAGACTTTTTTGACCTGTCTGATTACGCTATTGGTTGGGAAACAAGGTATGTTTATCTAGATAAAATACATTTTTTTCATCTGATTTCGCAACTTTTAAATTATTGCCTTCAAAAACTAGGCTTTCCGTTCTATTAAGGTCCCGCAGTGGACTGATCATTAAGACACGGTTTCCAGCAGATCATCGAAGTCAAGCATCACTGGCTGCGGTCAGTGTGCGGGTGGGTGACCCACTTGGATCAGTCTGCGTAGGGACCGAGGGTGTGCGGTATTGGTCCTCGTTAAACTGTGCTACCGTAAAGTGCTCGACTTCGCGCGCAGGTCGTTGGGCTACCGAAGCGGGGGTGCCATCCCCTCTGCAGTGGATCAAAATTGTGATGGCATGTCTTCGGATCATCCTCAGGGATGTTTCCCAGACCGTCGCCAATAGCCCATTGTGTAGCTCTAGTGCGACGTAAATGAACTACAACAACAACCGTTCCATTAAGATTATAAATTATTTACCACATTTATAGATTTTAGTCGTTCATAATCGGGTAACTGGTTTTTTCGACTTGAAAAGTTTCTTTCAGACTTGTTGAAAACCTGTTGTGTAAATTAAAAATGTTGATAAAGGGCCAGCATTGTAATATATGAATTCATGAAGCACTCGAACTTTTGTGTTTGTTTTAAGAATTGCTTGGTTGCTATTCACGTAATGAAAAATGGGACGAAATGCACAAAAGTACTGAAAAAAAAAAGAACTTTATAAATTTGGATACAAGTGACACTATTTGTACACAATTGATTTGATCGTTATTAGTTTCTGGATATCTCAAAATGTCTAATTCCAATAAAGGCAGATCACCAAAATCTTAGGACACAAAATCGCAATACCTAAAAAAAAAAAAAAAAAATTCCTCGCAGAGGCGAGTATATGGTTAAAAAATTAGGCACAAGTTACACCATGCTGCACATATTTTTTAATTGATCTCACGATAGTTTACTGAGAATGAAAACAAAGGTAGATCATTTAGACGTTACAAAAATTGCGTCGGATGTCATGAAAAGCGAACAAAAAATAATAACGTAAGGCACACCATTAAACAGCTTTTAATAAAACATTACTTTCTGGGCATCTTAAGTATTTTAAAAATTTCTTAGTCCAAAAAACTATACCGAAATAACGTGATTAACACTTTTATAGGCCTGAGCGAAATATTGAAAAAATTTAAAAGCTTAAGTTCAGATAAAAACAAAAAATATCCGATAATCTAAAAAATAAATAAAAATAATTATTCAGAGAAAGGAAAAAATGAATGAAAAGAATTATTTAAAGTAAGGGAAAGAAAAACCAAACATTTTTAATAACAAGCGATTCTGTAAATAACGCTTTAAAAAATCGTTTTATAATTTTCACTAATTTATCAAGGTAGTGCTTGAAAAACAAACCCTTCTATAGCAAAATTTTTAGTTTATGAAAAATATGAAAACAACTCGGTATGTATTAACAAATTCTTTATTAAAATACAAAGATAGACTATGCATACTGTAACACGTAGAATCGAATCATATTTTCTTATTATCAAAGTCGTTAATAAATATTTCAGTTGGAAAAGAGCGCTTTTCATCATTCCTATGAATACCCGGTGTTATGCAACCAGGAACTATGTTAAAACAAACCAAAACTGGGTTTTAGTATACTAGCAAAATGTTTATATGAAATATAGTTTTTTTCTTTTTACCACAAATGATTTTTATTTTTGGAAAGGGCGTTTAAACCGTTCAGTTAAAAATGCAAGCAATTTTATTCTCGTTAAAAAAAAAAAAGAAAGAAAAAAAGCTTAGGAACCCGGTTTTCCCATGATTTAAATTTGTTGCAACCTTTTGGTCGCACTTCCTAAACTTCATTACGCAATACTATTGTTTAATTTGAACAGAACCATAGTTCCATTTAACAAATTATCAGGTTGCAGCAAATTTACTCGGTTATATGGTTCCAGGGCTGGTAAGCAGAATTAGTGTGGCAAGGCAGCGGACACCTCAGTTTTATGCATATTAATAATAACAATAATAAATAAAAAAAAACGAAAGAAAAATAGTAAATATACAATTATATA
Source organism: Parasteatoda tepidariorum (assembly GCF_982258835.1). Classification (NCBI taxonomy): domain Eukaryota; kingdom Metazoa; phylum Arthropoda; class Arachnida; order Araneae; family Theridiidae; genus Parasteatoda; species Parasteatoda tepidariorum. The sequence continues at coordinate 21,623,270 of NC_141765.1, forward strand.
ATAGGATCTGCAGATAAATCTTATTGTTTGTCCAATGTGTTACAAATGATTACCGTGGTTTTTGCGATTGAGGTTCCCGTTGATTTGAGAGTGTAGGTGTGTTTAATTCAAAGAAATCATGATTTTGTGTTTGATTTTGTAGCTTAACCCTTTGACGCAGAATATTTATTGAACATATTTTTCGTACTTTTTTCGTTATTTTGTATTAATTTAGTTTAAAATAAGTGTAAATTATTATATTTTGTATTTTGCTAATTTATGGTTATGAAATACCGGTTAATCTATCTACCCGTTAATCGGAATAAGGTAAAATCTTCTAAACACAGTTTTTTTTCCAGACAGCAATTTTTCGAATTTCTGCTCATTTGCAGTTATTTAGATTTAGGAGAAACAGCTTTCATTATTGAAATTTCTTTAATGTACAAAATCAATTATTGATATACTTTCAAATATAAATGTAAAATTATTTTTATTTATTTTATTTTAAATTTTAGCACAAATATAATTTCGATAATCTAACAGACTTTTTTAGTAACTATTAGTCTGTTTTTTATAATTAAAAAATACCAAAATATATTTTTGCTTGTAATTAGTGCGACAGCAAAAATATATATTTACATATAAAGGACACCGGTGTCCCTTCTGCGTCAAAGGGCGTGCATAGTGCATAGCGATGTAAATCTGCTTCTTATGCTGTAAACCTCATATTTCTTTATAAAGCAACCTTTGCATAGTGTTTTTTTTTTTTTTTCCCAAAACTATTTTATTGTTTCCCTACGCAACTAGAATCTTCGACTGTTTATTTCTTTATTTGTAACAATTTTCATTGTTTCATGAACAATTTTCATTCTGTCTGAGTGAAATTTCATTTCAACAGGTGTTACGAATTACATGAACGATTATTTACGTAAAAAAGTAACTATGTTTGAAAACTATGCTAACCGATGTAAAATTTTATCTTTGGAATAAAATTAGCATATCACTATATTGCTCCAAGCTCTTCAAAATTTGATTATCAATAGCAGTTTTTGAATTTTATAAGGGCGTTGTCCGATTTTCAGCCAAGAAACTGTTTTCACCTTAAATTGTCACCTACAAATTAATTTTATAAAACAATTAAGTCTGACTGAAACGTAACTCGTTCCGAAAATCTCATTTTTTTCTATCTCACAATTTTCCAGATAACAATGTTTCCGGAAAGCAGATTATTCCTAAACTTCTGAGAATAATAAAGTCTTTATTAACTTCGAGTTTCTGATCAATTTTAATGTTGTGAAACGATAATTAAAATGTCAGGGAACGAAATCCCTTCCACCGAGAAAAACTAGCAGGTTTATGTGTTTCCTTTTTGTATATTATTCGCTAAAAAATAGGAAAAAAAAGATATGTAAATTTAAATTAATTTCATCGTCGAAAGGAGTACGAGGAAACCTTGTCGTCACAACTGTACATATCGATACAAAACAACAAGGGTTTTAATAAAAACATTAAAATTTGGTTAAAATCATTGAAATGGGAACAATTTAATATTCGTTAAGTGTAAACATCATTATTTAGAATTAGCGAATAAATATAGAAAAAAAATATCTGCTTGAAATATAGCTGAAGGCGATGAAATAAGAGGAAAATATACGAGAAATATGTTTATAAAATAATTATTTTAGATGGAAAAACCATATGAAACAGTTTCAAAATCAAGGTTTTCTTGTGGCTTCAATGCTTTAAGAAGTCATTTGACGTCACTTGGTCTTTGTTATGGAAATCTGTTTTCGAATTCAGTTGATTCAAAGTACGAACATGTTTTACGATATTCACCACTACCGATTCATCTCATTATGGGCATTATATTTAATAAACAAAGTTTCAGGTTTCGAAATTAGAAAATTTATCATTTGTTTTGACAAAATTAGCATCAGCTTTTAATTTTCTGACTCATTCGTAAGAATAATGTAAATAATTGACACGTAATAAAATAAATAAGTTAATAGAAAAGTTAAGAAAATTAATAAAAAAAAATATAAATGAAGAAAAATTATTGTTTTTTTTTCCTTTTTAGAAGCACCAGAAAAAATTGTTTTAAAAAAGTGTTCCCGAAAGAAGTCTGTTATTCATATGTAAAATTAAGTAAGTTTCTATTTAAATCGGTTTTATAGCGTGTATTGTAGCTTGTTTATAAACTAAAAGTTATTTTAAATTATTATTTTTACTAAATGAGGTGTGCGGGGTGGAATTTTATAAGCTACTGATAACAAAATTGAATAAAGTAACAACTGAATGTTAGGGGCTTTTACAATATTTTTATGTGCTATTAAATATTAATAGAAAATGTGATAAAATAATGCATACATTAAAAATACATTGCCAAACTAGGTTAGATCTTGTCATGAAATTTTAAAATTTAATAAGCTATAGCGAAAAGGAGAAACTATCTATTAATGGGTTAGAGCACTCTGGAAATATCCTCCTTGAAGAGAGAAGGCATCTGCACGTATCAATGTAGTAGTCCGATGTAACGAACATAAACAGCGCAGTGGGGTGAGAATACGAAATGTGCCACTAAATTCGGGTTACTAAACTGCAGTGAGGGTGTTTAATGAAAGATGTCACTACTTTCGGACTTCTGAGGAGTAGGATTTCTCGCTTATGGTAACCTGTTCGGAGTTCGTCTTTTCTAAGGGGTGTAAACTCTAGCGGCAATAAAAGAAAAGCTTATTTAAAAAAATTTTTAGCTCTACAAATAAATGAATCAAATTTCAGAAAAATCTCCTTTATACATTTTGTGATTTGTGGAGATTAATTTTTTTAAAAGCGATCCAAAACAAATTGATGGCTGTGTAACTTTTCTTCGAGGAATCTTTTATTTAAAGAGTATGAGGTAACTTGTAATAACTTGCTATTTTTAAGCAAGGGTGAGAAATTAAATACCTTTCAACTACACATGTGAATAACTTCAGAAGTAACTTCAGGGTTTTTTGATATATCTATTCTTATAAGAATGATGAAATTTTTTTTAAGTTCATTATTTCGCCAAAAACAGCCCGAAAATTCCTTATAATAATAATAATAATAATAGTAATAATAATAATAATAATAATAATAATAATAATAATAATAATAATAATAATAATAATAAACTTTTTCATAAAATAAATTAATGAAAGGTTAAAATAGTTTCACACAAACAAATATTCAGCTTTAAAGTGAAATAAACGAAGTTTTACTTTATATGAAAGGCAAAACTCTCATTCATTCACTCACTTATCACAAATTTTTTCTCTTCTTCTGAAGTTAGAAAGCTAAAATTATGCACATGTTTTTGTGATAAAAAGAAAAACTAAAAAGGTTAAATTTCGATATTTGTAATTATTGGTGAAATTAGGGGTAATTAGCCTAATAGACAGTAATGTTAGCTAACATGATTTTATATTAAGACATAAGTTTCACATTTGAACCATTTGCTTCTTATGAGTAAGCTGAATAATGTTGTAATACAGCTTCCAATGCTTGTTTTTTGCAGCAATCACAACAGCACAAAGTCGCAGTAATCAATATGAATAATGTTATCGATATATGCAGCTTGTATTTGATCTCATTCTGGTTGTAAACCTTGGAATAATAGGTTTTATTTAAATATTGATGTCTTCTTAAAAGTCGTTTAGATATTTCCACAAATGAAATATGGTATTCAGGTCTGGAGATTGACCTCTGTAAATCGTCAATATTGTTACCTACAAGCTTTGAAGTGTCTTGGATCGTTGAAACACTTGCTGAAATACCCAGTTTATGGCCTTAGGGTTGCATACGCTAGAAGATTAATACACAATCACAAAGCGATTCTCAATGTCATCAAAAATACTGATAGCTTGGGTCCTCTATTTGAAAGGCACCCCAAACCATAACATTGCCTCTATCATGTATGTCAGTAGGAATTTGATGCTTTTTTATTTACATATTTTTTAATGACGAAACACACTTTGTATATTAAAACATTATTTCTTCTCGTTGGTCTCGTTTTGTTGCAAACTGATTGTTTCTTATAGAATTATTAATTTTCAAGTTATATTTGCTAAAAATTATTTGAATTTTATTAAAATAATAATTTGGATGGATACTTTTGAACACGAAAAGATAGTAATTAATGTGCGACATTTTTCGTAATTAACCCTACTGCGCAGGTTATGTTCGTTGCATTGACCTACTAAATTGATCTGTGAAGAGGTTTTATCTCTTGTAGGAGGTGTTGATTTGAGTTGCAGTTTTCCTGATGTTCTACGTTAATTTGTAATTTATTATACAGTCTCCTATCTCCGTTGTTTTTCTAGGTAAACCACTTTTAGGCATATATTTTTAATCACATCCATTTCGATTATTAGTAACTAGGTCATTTATACTCGACTTTTGAAATGATAATAAAGGTGAAATTTTATTAGAGATTCTGCCTTCTTCTGATAATTTTATTACTCTTTAACGCAACTCCAAACATACATATATATAACCAAATTGAAAGTTCTGTTTATGCAAACTGATGCAAATAAGTTTTCAGAAGAAATTAAAATTGTTTTTGCCAACAAGCGAAGTTGAAGAAATTTATTGTATTATGTTATTTAAATATACTGTTATTTCAAGAATAATAGTTGGCTGAAAGTAAAAACTCATTTGAGTTTTTTCTTCTTAAATTATATTGAAAAAAAGATCGTTCTGTGTTCGTTGCGTCCCATACAGTTTAGAACCGAAGTGCTCGAGACAATATAATAATCAACCATATTTTTTTCGAATGAGAAATTTTTTTCGATCAAACTGTTCCTTGGTATTGTTTCCTCACTGTTGATATCGTTTCCACAGTTCCGTGATATTGTTTTTTATTGTTTTTTTAAACATCATATTGCTTCTTAGTACTGTTTAAGTTTTTATTTCTTCCACTAGATAGGCAGCACAATACTGAGAAAAAACTTATTGCTGGATCAAAATTGTTATGAACAATTTGATAAAATTATTATAAACGATAGCTTAATTGTAATTTAAGAAGTCATGAAGAATAAAAGAAATTTAAAATTTAGAATGTAAACTAAAGCTTTTTTAATAGCGTTCAATGCTTAGTTGATTATAGGGGCAGCAAGTTATTGAAATCATGTAAGCAGATGTGTCGTGGCTTACACTACGAATAAGTATTGGGAAGAGTGAGATGATATTGAGAAAGAATTAGCGTCTGGATGCAAATTTTATTGAATATTATTTTAATCGAGATAGTAAAAAATATGCCTGAAAATTCGATATTTGCCCTCCACAACAATAATTTTTTATTATTGTAGTGATATTTTTTTAAAAATCACTCTGCATTATTTATTGTATTTGCAGTGATGGAAAGAAGTGGCATTTTAATTATTATGGCTGTTATGACCCATATTAGCTTAAATTACAAGAAGAGATTAAGACTAAAGAGGATGTACAATGCGGGAGAAAATGGTCCATTCTGAATAATTTTTATCTAGTTGGATCATCACGTTCTAGGATTAAATTTTAATGGTTCAAGGGGTTGACCTTAAATATGCTAAATAATTAGTGCAGACGATATTACTGAATGAACATACTTTTTCTTTCTACGGATTCGGATTTCTGCCCCCTAAATTGTAGAGGGTTGCCACAATTTGGGAAAATGGAAAGATGGTCCCAATAAAAATTGTTTTGGATGTTTTGGTTTCTCGAGTAAGAACCAGAGTGATACGATTTTCCTTATAAAGTTTTTTTTTAAAATTAAAATAAATTTATCGACTGTTAGGTTATAATTTCAAGATTGCAATTTTTTGACGTTTTTTATATTTTCATTAGTTTTGTCATAAATTATTCTGCCTTGAAAAAGAAATATTCTTCAGAACTGTATAATATCAGATTCTTAAGAAGAAAACATCAATATAAGTACTGTACTAATTAAAGAAACTTCGGATGAGGTTATAGTTTTGTTGAGAACTGTATGTTTCGTGCTATCGATCTAATGAATCTTATCTTACCTATCGAATGTTTCTTAGCTTATAACAATAAATTCGTAGATTTTTTTTGCATTGTATTGCACGATTAATTTTAATGTAAATAGAGAGAGAAACACGAAAATGTAAGGGAAAATATTTAAGAAAAAAATACTAGTTTTATTTAACTTTTATAGTTTTATTTATTAATTTTTGATAGTTTAATTTAATAATTTTTTTTTAATTTTAAAGGTTTTTATTTTTAATTTTAAAGATTTTTACTTTTAATTTGATCACAATCTAGATTTGGTATAAAATATCAATGTGAACAATTTTATTGATAAGTTAACTTAATTTTGTGTATTTTTAAGAAACTTCATTACGCAAAATATTTATAAAATATTTACAAAATTCGGGACATTTTATTAATAAGCTGGTTTTGTAAGAAGAAATTTTAAATAATAATAGTAATTCACTAACAAGTGAAAAGGTAACCTGAAAATATAGCATTAAATAGACTTTACATAAAATAATTCGTGTTTTTCTTCATTATTGCTTTATACCAATATAATATTGAGAGTTCAAAGAACTTAATGGTTAAGTTGTTTACATGCAGGCTTTTATAGCAAGCATTTAACTTAAATTGTAAGTGAAATGTTAAACTATAGGCAGGAGACATTTAATAGTTACACAACTAAAACGAATAGCTTTATTATTTCAAGTTAGCAATCTTATTTAATTTTGTAAAAAATATTTTATGAAAACATGCTATAAATTATTAATTATGACTTACCTTTATGGTAGACGTCTTAGACGATGTTTAAAGTTGTTCTGTATCGAAATTGTTGCTTGGAACTTCGACTAACAAGTATGAAGGAACCGGTTCGGTATTATTTTGTTCAACTCATTTTGATTTTTTGTTTCAGTTATTTTAAGATGAGATAGATTATATTTCAAGGTTACAAACACTATATGGTTTATACTTTTTTTTCACTTCCTATTTCCACAAAGGTTATAATTTTGTGCAATAAGGTTAATAAATTTTAGGTCGTTGCGAAATGATTAACGATCGTTTCGTTTTTAGTCTGCATTTTCTACATTGTATACAATTGGGAAGAAGAGATTTGTGTATCGGAAATAAAAGGCACTCTGGCTATTTCTTATGATATTAAGATTTTTTGCAGTTTCTTAAGGGTTTTATGTTTTTTTTCCAGAAGTATAAACATAGAAAATACATCAGGTTTTGTAGGAAAAGTGCATAGAGAGTTGGACCTAAATAGAAAAAAATAACCTAAATCATGCTACAATATTGAGATTTAAAGAACACATTTCATATTCATCTTATAAATATACTTTTCGTTCAAACAAATAAATATAAAAAAGAAATTCCTGCTTCTCGCAAAATTACCATTGTAAATACTATCTTACAACAATGGAAAAGACAATTTCAGTTTTTTGGCATTTATTCAAATTTCTTAAATATTAAAAAAAATTATTTTAAAACTTTGGAGGCGTTTTTAACTAAACCAAAATGCAAGGCATTTAAACTATTCATTCAGTAATTTTACCGTTTGCTGTAACAATTTACCGGAAATTTTGGTTTTCAAAATTATAGTTCTCATTACTACACATTTAGTAAAAAAGCAAATCTGAAAATTAAATTTAACCAAAAAAATGCTTTTTTTTTGCCATGCTTTAAAGCATTACGATAAATTTCCAAAATGTTCATCAGAACTGACTGATTTTACCGTTTATTTGGTAGTTGTTTTTGTTTTTCTGCCTCTTACCAAATAGATTGGTAATAATTCCTTTCTAATGGTTTATTTAAAAAGGCGGCTTATTTAAGTGGTTGATAGGAGTTAGATGACTCGATCTTTTATGAGGGCAATGGGCTTTATTTATTTACTTACATATGTGTTTTTTTTGTAAGTACAAATGACGGCTTAAAACTTTTTAGCTTGTAAAACGGATGGCACAATTTTGCGAAAGATAGCAAGAATATACACTTAGTGCCAATCGGCCAATTGCTCAGAAGCGTGGAGGTTGCGGATTCAATATCTTTGTGTTGTTTTTATTATTTTTGCGCTACTTGTTCCGTAATTTGACATGAGACGAGCCATTCTGAGACGAGCCATTAGACGAGCCATTGAGCACATGATTTTGTATACATATCAAAACCAAATTTATTTATTTACTGTTACACATCTATGGTTACGCTTTAAATAAAATCTGCTACTTCTATTTTATATACCGTTTGGCGAAAAGAAGAGACTGATGTAAAAAACAATAAAAAATATTATTATTAAAAGTATTTATTTATTGTTACTCATGCATTTACAGGCTTGTGTGCTCATTACAAAGTACAATTTATTATAAACCCTTGTCAAAATGAAGAACACATAGAAATGAAGCCATTACAAGATGCATCTATTGTAACGAGGAGGTAGCAGTTTCAAATCCCGCCATGTCCCAGGATAAATGTTTGTGATGTCTTTTGCTATTTCGTGCTATCTCTTTAAAAGGGCATATAAGCCAAGCTTTGTAATGAGCACACAAGCCTGGGTATTAAGAATTTTACTAATGTTAAGACCTGAACTAATATGACGTCAATAACTTTCATCAAAAGGAAAATAATTTAAGTTTCACTAATTTAATTCGATTAATTACTAACCATCCATTAAATTGTCTAACAACAAACAAATAATTTAAGATCTTTACTAATATTAAAATTTTCACAAATATGACGTAGATAACTTTTATCAAAATTAAAGCAGTAAAAATTTTACTAAATAGTAATTGCTATTAATTCTTAACAATCCACTAAATTTTCTAACAAAAAAATTTCGTATATTTTTTTATCTAAACAAATAATTTAAGATCTTTACTAATATTAAAATTTTCGCAAATATGACGTAGATAACTTTTATCAAAATTAAAACAACACGCATTTTACTAAATAATTGCTATTAATTCTTAATAATTCATTAAATAGTCCAACAACAGACAATTTCTCATCTTTAATATATTATTTATATATTTCTTTGGTTTATATTTTTCTTAGAAACGGATTTTCAATTCAAAGAAAAGTGGTGAGGGCAAATTTTGTATTCCGCCTAGGGCCTAGACTTTTTTTTTTATTGGGCCTCGATTTTATATCACACAATGTCGGATAGGTTTGTTATGAAATGAACTTTAACGAAAATTGTTTTTCGTTCAGATCGTGCAGAGTAAAAATCAAGTAAATTGACCTCAATCTAATGATCTAGAATTAAAATTTGATGAAATACAGGATGTAACTTTTTGCTTACTTTAATCATAGTTAATTAATAGAGTTTTGACATCCAATTACTGGGCTATTTAAAGAGTAATGCAGAGGTGTAAAAATTATTCTTCTCTTTTCTCAAAATAACTTTTCAGTGCAAACTTTAGAATGCATGACAAAGAGCCGTTCTAACCTTGCGTTTTTTTCATTAAAAGCAATTTTTATAAAATTAAATATTTAATTTTTAGTATTGTGGAAAAAATTATTTTAGAACACCACGTGATATATTTTTCCTCCACATGTTTTCTTCTAGACGTTTATTTTCTTACTTTCTTCACTATAAATGTTACTGTAAAGATTACATTAATAGCAAAAAAAAAAAAAAAAAAAAAAAAAAAAAAAGAGAATGTGTTCCATTGAGTAGTAGAAGATTACATATTACTTTTAAATGAAAATCATTTTTCTAAAAATATTTCCTAAAAATAAGCTTTTTATTTAATAATTTTAGTTAATTTTTTTACGGAAGTCTATATTTTCTCTTTTGGACTGTGTTGGCCTCTAACAAAGTAGGGATGCAAGGGTCACATGACCCCATAAGGACATTTTCTTTCGTTTTCCTCTTTTTTTATTTTTAATTATTTATTTTAATTATTTATCTTTAATTATTTTGCATCTGACTTCGTCCAAGTACTGACTAAACTTAACTCTTCAGCAGCTGAAAAAAGCTTGCCTTTAAAGAAAAAGTTATTTTGTAGTTTATTTTTAAATCTTTATCTTCAGATTTTTGTCGATTTGGTATAAAAATAAAATTTTCGTTTTTTTCTCGCTCCTCAAACTTAGTTTATAACGGAGCTTGCTCTATGTTGATCTTACATTTAAAATAAAAGGCTAATTTTAATTATTAAAAAAATCAAACGTTACCCCCTGCTGGAAAATGCTATTTTTTGCTGGAACCAGGTATTATATTATTTTGACCTGCTCGAAATTTTGCTAGGTACTTATATTTCGACTTTTCATGTCAAGCATTTTATTTCATTCTTCCCTATTTTGGGTATACGACTACCAATGTTCAAGCATAATGTTAATGTACAATGTAACAAGCCGGATGTGGAATTCGTATCGACTAGCCATCGCTGGGATTCGAACTCGGTTCACCTCATTGGGAGGCGAATGCTCTATCACCTGAGTCATTGCGGCTCTGTGTCAAGTATTGTACAAATAAAGAATACCACATGAATAAAAACATAAACATAAAATGAATCAATTTTGCATGTGATAACGTAATTGTTTGCCAAGTGCCAAATTAAAAATTAGAAAAAACGTATTGGTTACTCGAAACTTTCCAGTCGCAAAATTCTCACCAACTCTGCATCTTGTCTCCTTTTTTTTTGGATGAAGCAAGAATAACAACTTTTATCAGAATCTACTTTTAAAATTTGCGATTTTAGAGCAAACTATGGTTTTAAATTTGCGTGCTTTGGAAAAATAAAAAAAAAAAAAAAAAAAAAAAAAAATAATGAAAATAGGATTTCTGTTCTTTAATATTAAACCAGATTTAAATAAATGCCCATTGCAGAAAATTAAAAAGAAAATTATGCAGTGTCATCCATACAACATTTTCCACCTGATGCTTTCTTTGCATGTTTTGGATAAAAATATTATTTTTATTAAAAAAAAATGATTATATAAATTATTTAATATTAAATAATCATAAAAAAATTATAATTTATTATGATAATTATAGATAATTTGTCCCTTATAAGTAATTTTTAGAAAATATGACAGCCATTGTCTCATATGAGACCAGTTTTGTATGAATCTTGTAGTTCAAAAAATAGTAAACAAATTCCATAAAATGCCCGTCATATGTCATTTTCCCCTAGGGCTTTATACAGTTTGTTTTGAACAAAGATGAAACTATTTAAAAATATTTTTCAAATAGTTTTTGGTTATAACTCTTTTTACAAAATATGTCACTTATTGTATTACATTAAACCAGTTGAAATGAATTTCGAGGTGTAAAAAATAAATTACTAATAAAATTAATTACTAATAATATAATTAACTAATTAATTTTATTATGTATAATGACATTTTTTCATTATACTCGATTTTTTATGTTTTTAGACTAATACGCTTATTTCACTTATCTGAGGAAGAAATAAGGGTGCTATGAAATCTGAATGAATACAGAACGCTCACAGGTTCGAATAAACAGTCGTTATTTTTAAGTTTTTTTTATTTTTTATTTTGAAACATTATATTGGATCACTTCAGGAGAAATTTTTACTATTTAGATAGAAACTATATGATTTTTTAATAAAAACTCCATTTCAAATTCTAAATATGTTTGTCCAATGTAATTTTCCACCATCTGTCTATTATGGATAGCATATTATACTCAATAATGAATTAGTAAAAAATATATTATCAAAACAGTATTAAACTTATAAAGGTATTTTAACAGAAAAAGAGAAAGCCATTATTCGATATGCTCTCAATTTCAAAGCCAGTTTTATACGACACTTTAAATTAGTGTCTTAAATATCATGTATCGGACAAAGTAGATTTTTTTAAAAAAATACTCTATGAACAATTTTTTGGTACATATACATATTTTTGGCAAATATAACGCCATATTTAATTTCCAATAAATAACGTGGTTCAAAAAGTTGTTTAAAAAATTCATACAGAGTCCTCCGACATGTGGCATTTTCTGATTAATATCTGCTTTGACAAACATAAATTATTTAAAAATTAATCCTTAAATACTTTTGAATATAAGGAAATATTTGGGAAAGATGACGATCATTGTTCTATTTAAATAGAGTACCGTCATTCGGGGCTACTTTGTGCAGCGGGGGCTACTTTGTGCAAATTCGAATTTGGCATTTTTCAAGTGCTGCTATTCAGTATTATGTTTATTTCGCGTTAAAAATGTGTGGAATTTGAAGATAGAAGTCTCTTCCATTACTACAAACATTTTTTCGAATTTTAAAACAATCTCAGAGTGTGTTTCGTTCATCCAATGCCAACAACTTTCCGAGGACGTCGGATGTCGAAAAGTGTGCGTGGAAACTTTAGCTGTGAAATGCAAAGACGTTGATAAAACAATTGTCGTAAGTGCAAATTTTTTTATTTATATATTAATAAACAATTATATCATGTTAGCGTTAAAAAAATTTGAAAATTAATAACAAATAAATGGAAAATGAAAAAAAATGCATTTTGGGGCTACGTTGTGCAAAGTTTCATTCATTTTTTTTTCGACAGAAAAATGGTCAGACGCTATAAAAAAATACCTGGAACGAGAAACTACCGTGATTACACTTTAGAAAAGCTGCAACAATGTTTGCAAGCAGTTGTTGGTGGTATGTCGATTGCAGAAGCTTCTCGAAAGTACAAAATCCACAGAAATACTATCTCTAATAAAATTCACAAGAAACACGTGAAACTTCCTGGTAAACTATTATTTTTCTTCTACAAAGATTTTTCTAATGACTTAATCAAACGATTTAACACATAAAAATATATTTTATAGGACATCGGGTAATTTTGACAGAAACTGAAGAGCAAGTTCTGTCATGTTCATTCAAGGATGTTATGTTCAAATTTAACAATATTATAAATGTTAATGAATATGTAATAATTATTATTTTTAAAATTTCATCCATTTCAATGTTTAAAAATGTATATGGTTTTCTTTTGTTTGAACTCAAATGTTTTGAAATAAACATTCCTTTTAAGAAAAAAATTCTTCAAAAAAATGGTTTTTAAACGCTGAAAATTATTTTCAAACTAATATCTTTACATATCTTGATGTTTTTGTCTTTAAAAATGTCAACAATTAACTTTTTTAACAATTTTATATCAATATTTTACTAAAAACATGAATATTAAACTGAATTCCTATCGCCGCACAAAGTAGCCCCATTTGGGGGCTACTTTGTGCAAGGTATGTTTTGACTTATTATTCGTAAATATTACATACAAATAATGCCAATATTGATCAAATTCACTCGTCTGAGTCCAGTTATGAATATAATATAGATAAATTTTACTAAAGTTTGAATTAACATAGTTTTTTCACATGTCAAAGTTCAAAAACTGCGAAATCCTGCACAAAGTAGCCCCGAATGACGGTACGAATATTATGCTTCACAAATTATAAAAAATTCAGACACCATTCATCATAGGATATTTTTCTCCTTGACGCGTAATATTTCGCATTTTATTCTAAATAATAGGTTTAGTCAAAGTAAGAGAAAATTGTCTGGAAATTTAAAAAACCTGACGGACGTCTTAGGAGCGAGTTAATAGCGTCTTTTTATTTTTTAATATTATATTGCATCTTATATTGCATATTATATTGAAAATATTATATTGCCTCTCCCCATAAGATATTTTTTGCTTGTTAACTAGTAACTGAAGTATTAATTACTAAAATCTGTATTTCAAATTCTAAATATCTGCAATGTGTTGTTACTTTTTCAGAAATTTCTTTTATTTTTTTCGTTACAAAAATGCTTAACAAAGCGGACACAATATCAGAAATGCGAGTTTTGAAGTTGTGTTTTTCTGAAATATTGCTCACAGCAATTTTTTAAAGTTGTTGATTTTTATATTTTTATTTAATTTTAAATGAGATTTATATTTTTTCTCTAAACTTTTTCTTAACCCAACAAACTGAATATAGATATGTACCCCGAGTGGTATTTTTTATGTATTTTTTCAGTTTTATTTTGACTTTTAACAAGCCCATTTTAAAAATTCCGCGTAATCTGAATGTATTGAGTAACAAGAAAATAAGAAAAACTCATAAAGAGTAATTTTGTTGCTAAATTTTTCTTATTTTTTTACTTTTTAATTTTATTTTAAAATAATCTAAGTTGTTTCTGGGGTAGACTTAAGTTTTTAGTAGTGTTGAGCAAAGACAGTTTGATTTAAAAAAATAATAACTAACATATTTTAATCAATTATGTTTCAACGTTACTCGTTGCGGTGCACTTGATTTTTTTGTTGGATTTAGGTTACCGCTAATAAACTAATGAAGAGTTAGAGGTGCGCATGTGTAAAAATTTATGGTTAGCTCCAGTTAGTTGTTAAAATTTAAATTTTAACCGGTTTGGAGGATAACCGTGCAATTGACGGATCCTTTAACTTAAAAAAAAATTTGTTTAAAAAACAAGCAAAATTTAAGAAGCCTCGAAATTTCAAAAGAATTTTGTTATAGTTTATAATAATATTGTCGTTTACAAAATGATATGAAAACTTGTTATGAAGGCATATAAAAGAATTTTTCCGAATTAATTAGAAGTTTAAAAAATTCCATGAAAAACCCAAGATTCGTATCTGGGACATTTCTAAAATAATAAGGCATATTACCATCTCAACATCATATAATTTTATAATTGGCTACACATTCTACGTTTTTAAATTTTGGGTGTTTTGCACAAAATTAAATTCTCTAAAAAATGTTCAATTAAAATTTCTTAATACATAAAGGCATTTTGAAGCATATGACATCTATTCTTTGATATTTAATCAGTTTCAAATTTGCAAATTGTGCAAAAACAATAAATAAAATAAAATAAATAAAATAAATAAAATAAATAAAATAAATAAAATAAATAAAATAAATAAAATAAAATAAATAAAATAAATAAAATAAATAAAATAAAATAAAATAACATAAATAAAATAAAATAAAATAAAATAAATAAAATAAAGTAAATAAAATAAATAAAATAGACAAAATAAATAAAATATGTTTGCCATTAGATATCTTCCGAAACATTTTCGAGTTTAAGTGTTTTTCACGGAGTCAATTGTTATTGAATGTATTATATGAATATTTCTTGACATATGGGAGATATTTGGAAAATATGACACACATTATCTCTTATAAGATCAGTTTTAAATGAATCTTGCTGAGCTAAGAATTATAAAAATTATGATTATAAGAAACATAAATTTAAAATTATAATTCATCAAAAAATCAATCTCAGAATTATTCCACCTCTTTATATTTTCCATCTTAAGTTTAATTTTCTCATTTTGGAAAAATAAAAATTTAAAAAAAATATATATATATATATATATATACACATATTTTTTGACACATACGGTCATTCCCGATGAATGCGTCTCCCTATTATTTTTATTATGATACAACTTTCAAACGATTCTCGTAACGCATAAAGTGTCCACCGAACATTAACGAACTAAATTAAACGAACCTTAGGAAATGCAAAAAGACAGAACAGGGCTCAATTTTATTTCCCCCCTGTTTCAATACATAATATTTTTACTGGTGATTTTAGATTCACCATTTTTATCTGATTTTGAACAGTTTAAGGCTTTTCTTAATTATTTTTATTAATATTTCTAGGCATTTATTGTTATTGTTGTCGTATGCCATTAAGGCAAAGGGGATGCGCTTCTTCTTGTTTTTTTACAGTAGTGCAATCTATGGTCAAAAATTGGTCACAACCCGTTTATAGGGCGGGCCCATTCATACATCCATTCATTCATCCACAAACTGTAGTTTTGACCTGAATCAGAGACGATCAATCTGAAATCCCGTACCCTCCGAGGTATAATTTGTTATAGGAACATGGAGGACTTTGTGAACCGACAGATTTAACGTGCACCAGCCACCATTTACTATGATTATGAATTTTAATTTTGAATCCAATCCAAATGACAAGAGAACTCATGGATTAAGTATCGAAAGAAATTCTCCTTCGTGGAGGACTTTTTTGATTGAACTAACCCGCATTTACGTTACATTGAGGGGAAGACCACGAGAACCTCCCACGGTTAGCTTGATGGAAAAGGAACTCTAACCCAAGATGCATCTACCACTGAGAATATTTCACGTCAGCACTGTGATCGGTGCAAGCCGTATGCGGAATTCGTATCGACCAGCCATCGCTGGGATTTGAACACGGTTCACCTCATTGGAAGGCTAACACTCTATCCCGAGCCATCGCGGCTCTATGTCAAGTATTGTGCAAATAAAGAATACCACATGAATAAAAACATAAAAATAAAATGAATCAATTTTGCATAATATAATAATGTAATTGTTTGCCTAGTGACAAATTGAAAAATAAAAAGAAATGAATTGGCACTCCCGAACTCAAACCTTTCTTATCGCCAAATTCCCACCATCTCTGCATCTTGTCTCTTTTTTTGATAAAGTAAGAATAACAACCTGTCTCAAAATCTACTTTTAAAATTGGTGGAACTAACCCGCATTTGCGTTGCATGGAGAGGAAAACCGAGAACACCTCCCACGGTTAGACCGACGGGAAGAGGACTCTAATCTGTGATCCCTCCACTACTGAGGATATTTTACGCCAGCACTGTCATCGGTGCGAGCTACGTGCGGAATTCTTGTGAACCAGCCATCACAAAATTAAATTCTTAAAATTAAATTTAAGTTACTTATAGATTTTATCAGTATTGAAAATCTCTTGGGCATTTACCAAATACCTTGCTAATGTCTTCTTCCCTACCTCAGACTACATTGCCGCGCACTGTTGGAATCTTGGGCATAATTTCAATTCCGATAATGAAAAATTTTTTTTCACCCTTATCACACCAGCTTATCTTATTGCCCTGGAATCTTGTTTCATTCATATGAATGTCGATTTCCCAATTAACGACATGAGCTCTTCGCTTACTCTTTATAGCACGTGGAAATACATTTTGCCCTGATATTTCTCTCTCTGCTAAAGCTGTTTTTCTAGTTTTATTTTTTCCTCTATATTTATTCTTATGCTTGACTCTCGGTCATCGTGGTTTTTCTAGTTTTGTTTTCCAACCTTCTTTGCCACTTTTTCATACGTAATTTTTCTTTTACTGTTCCAAATCTCTTTTGTTTTCCTGATTCACGTCTGGCAGGTCTTGCGAATGAGTGCCTATTTTTGAACACTCGAAGCGTGTTGACTTATTAGCTTCTTAATAGTTTTCAAAACAAATAAAATTTTCTTAGCAATAAGTATATCTTTCCGCTTCAGTTTCTTCAGATTTTTCATATTCAATGCAAAATCATTTATTTCTCACTTATGAATTCTTTTCTTTATATTTTACACGCTGAATGGATAGAACTATAAGCTAAGCCTGGTGCAAAAAAAGTATCTCGAAGGGCTAGTATAACGTGCTACAGAATATTTCCAATAATGAAAAAAAAATGTTATGACTCGCCCCAGATACGAACCATGAAGTATTTAATGGTGACATATTTTGAACTGGTTTTAAAGGCGACATGTTCTGCAACGCTCCCAACGTTAACGGTATTATTACGTAATCAAGAAAAGTTTATTAGATTGCACTGTTTTTTTTATATCGAATTTATATAATTTTACATCAATGTTTCTTATATCAACCATCCAAAAAAATTTTGTTTTTTAAAATGTTTAAAATGTTATAAAAATCTTGATTTCAAAAAATATTATTTTTTATCTCCTCACTCTTAGAAAAATAATCTCTTTCACGGTCTCAATATAGTATGAAATATGTAAATATATAAGTTAATCTCACAAAAATGGGGATTTTAATTTTCCTAGTGTACTTAGAGCTTGTTTTATGATTTATGCGCATTTTGAGATTGAATGTGAATTCATTTTAGCAGAATAATAAAAGATTATTATTTTAATTCATTTCAGCAAAATAATAAAAAATAATTATTTTTCAATTTTTATTTATTTTATGAAATTAAAATATACCACATGTCATTCTCTCATTTTTCCCCGCTATTGAATTAAAATTAAAAAAAACTGTTTTTCAGAAAATAAACAGTAAACTTAAACATTTTTTTTTATATTTTAGAACATCAAAATAAAAAATTCAGAAAATCAATTTATAAATTCAATTTTTATAACAAAAAATATTACAACAGCACTATTTTAAAATTTGTTTCGTCGATGATGCATCATTCTCTTACAGCAATGTACTGCAAATATATATATTATAAACAAATAGATTTTTCTTAAAGATATTTCTTAAAAAATGTGTTCTTTCATCATTTCAGTTAAGTTGAAATTTATTTGCATATTTAAGCCTGAATTAGACTTAAATATTAACCTATATTGCCTAAATTGGGTAACTTATAACCTATAGCTTTCTCTACATACCCTACAACTAGTTGATAATAGAAAAATTAAAAGCAGGTCTAGAGATTAAAATGGAACGTTACATATTGAACAAATGCCGGCAATTTTTGAAAAAAAATGTATTTAATAGGTTGTTTTGTGAGTTTAAATCAGAAGATTTGGAGAGAGAAAATAATATCAGAGGGAGTAATGTGTTTTTGGGGTGAGAATGGTCCTAGGTTTGAATCTAGATTTAAACATGTAAATATTTCCATCTACCAGCTATTTGCAAATGTAGTCAAGGAGAAATCATATGCAACAGATTAAGTTCAAAAAAGAATTGTTTTTTGCAAGTTCTTTTCTGTGCCAACATCTACAGTTTAGTTTTATTTATTTATTAATTTAATTTAATTTAATTTAATTTAATTTAATTTAATTTAATTTAATTTAATTTAATTTAATTTAATTTAATTTAATTTAATTTAATTTAATTTAATTTAATTTAATTTAATTTAATTCGAATTTTTGAAATGGTTTATTAGAAAAATTAAACTCATCAAAATTTTTCTGTCAAAGAGAAAATGGAGAAGCAGCGCAAATTCTCATAATATGTAGAAGAAGAACAAGAAACAAACAATAAGCGAATAACAGAATTATCTTCAGATAGTTAAGTTTACTGATTCAAAATAAATTCATGCAACAAATTCAGTTCACAATTATTATTTTTCATCAGTTACTAATTTGACATTTCTTTAAACGCAATTATTGTTTTTTCGTACGCCGGTGACAAGATTTCGTTGCATTGTCGTTATCCTTCATGATTTCTTCGTACTATCCTTTTTTCAGACTAGTTTGTTTTTATCACCATTTGCAAAAACCGGCTAAGGTTGCATGTAAAAAAAAGCAGACTTGTACGAGAGATTGCAATTGAATTTTAAAATTTGTTTTACATATTTTCATTTAATTTGCACGAACACTTTATTTTTAACATTTTGAAGTACACTCTCTTTATCGAGCCGTTTAATAAGCTTTTCTTACGTAATTGATTCTTGACCAGTTCAAAATATGTCGCCATTAAATTCTTCATGGTTCGTATTTGGTGCTCGTCATAACATTTTTCTTTAACGTGCATCACCCCATTTACTACACAGGGAGTCTTCGTCCGGTGAGGATCGAACCCACGAACTCTTGGACATGGGCCCAGTACCCTACCAACCAGGCTATCCCGGCCTATCTTCCGAAATTTGATTTCTTTTAAAATTAATAATTTTATGGACATTTTCCAAATATTTAGTTAGAGGTTCTTATAAAACTTATTGAAGCTTTTATTAAAGCCAACTTTTTCTTGTAACATTTATTTTAAATTGCGACATTAATGTAAGCTTGCAACATTTATGCAAATTTGCGAATTTTTTAAAAATTTTAATTTTCTATATTTGAAAACACCTCTAAAAATTTTAAGATTTTAATTTTTTTAAAAGAAAAATTCTGATTTTTGAAAACATTTTCAATATTTTTTTTTAAAACTGTAGCTAATCATCCTTTTTAATCACTATCGTTAAACAGCTGAACCATATCTTATTTGTGGCTCTCTCAGTGCTCAATTCCTGAGCCTCATAATTCTGAGAACACAGGGTAACTCCTAGAACAAATGTTTGGACAAACTCGCCTTCGTGCAGGACTTCCTGAATTAACCTAAACTCTAAACAGAATTGGTGTTGCATAAAAAAACTAAAAAAAACTATGAAAATTCTTACGGTTAGCCACGATCTTCCAAGGGGGATATTTTTCTTTAGCAATGTGGTTGGTGTGAGCGGGTAGCAATACGGGAATTTTTTCCCTCATCGCATTTTGTACTATGAAAACCTTTAAAAATTTCAAAATAAAATTTTTTTTTGGATTTTAAAATAAAGGTCATCAGTTTTTAAATTTTCTAACCAACCCTCTTTTATTTATTTGATACATGGAAAAAGCCTTATATTTAAAAAGAATAATTTTAACACTAGTTGATTCATATAAAATGATCTCTTTATTTGAGCGTCAGTTGCGCATTTTTTTTGAGCGATTTGCGCATTTTTTTATAAATGTTCGCATTACGGTATTTATTTGGAACTGATTCAGTTGAATGAACGGGTGTCAATAAGAGCTTGTTTATTAATAAAACGCCTTTAATTCATAAATTTAGCGTCTTTAATTAATAAAATAAAGCTGATGAATCTATTGAAATAAAACGTTTTTAATGAATTAAAATAATGCTGAATGTTATCATATTTCTAACTTTTCTGCTTGAAGATTTTTAACAGACTTCATTGATTTGTGTGCTAATTATTAAGAATAATCAATTTCAAATAAAAATCAATAGTATGTCCTTTTCTCCTTTGTCTTAATCATAAAATCGAAATTTTCTGGAACAGTATTAGCCTATAATTATTTCTACATCTATAATGTCTCTAGTCGATTTCTCGCTAAATGAATGTGATTTATGAAGGAAAATGTGTGAATCTATTGAAAATAAATTTCTTCTTGCCAAAAGTATAATTAATATTTGTATTTTAATAAATCGCTTCATTAAAATTTAAATTTTCATATTTTTTTAACAAGTAAAAAAATGCGTTGCGGAATGAAACAAATGGAAACAATATAAGACTTATATAAATTGTTTGACAAATTTATGTTTTTTTCTGAGAAATAATTTAAAACTAACGTTTAAAAATTATTTGCTACTTAAAAAGTTACATTAAAAACTAATTTTTTTTAAAAACTTCTCTTGGAATATAAAAAAAGAAATATTTAATCTTAAATAGGGTAAACCAACCAGTGAAGGAACACTACCCAGTGAAGGAACATTTCATATATATTGATTAAAAATAAGAATTTGAAAGTTTTTCTTTAGATTGATTGGTAACAACAGCTTACTGCTAAACAATAAGAAGTCATATAGCAATGTTTTGGATTACCTGGTCAAATAGACTTCTCTGGAAAAAATTTTGAATTTGTTATTATCTCTGCAACACCTTGTTTCTTCGAAAAAATTATAAGGTGAGTGTTTGTATGTATATGTTTGAAGTGGAATTAATTGCATGTAATAGTTTTATTTGTCTCACTGTGAAAAGGAGAATTCAAAATATAGTTATTGAAGTTACGTTTTATTTTTTTTAAAGCATCATAGCGTAATAAAGTACTGAGATAAGGGGGTGTTTATTCACTGGATCACCAAACGATGAAAAACCAGTTAAGGAACAAGTGTTCCTTTACTGTTTTTTTTCCTAAGTTAATGAAAATAAAAGATAAACTTTAATTTTCTTGTACCCTTAGTGGTGTTCCGCATCAAAAGTATGTTAAAAATACGAAAAACAACTACTTACCAGCGAGGGAACAGGCATTTTCCTTTATTGGACATAGATTTCCCAATGAATGAACAGTATGTATTAATATGTTGACACTTTAATTTTCAATTCATGCTTACAAAAAAAAAGTTAACATTTTCCAAGTATTTATATGTTATAATTTCAAGAATAGGCTTGTTTTTAAATATTTGTATGGCTTATAAACTCATAAAGAGCATTAAAAATAAACAAAATTAAGTGTTCCTTCACTGGGTGTTCATTCACTGGTAAGAGCTGTTCCTTCACTGGGTCTTCTTACTACTTGTTATTTGAATCTCCAAAATTCTCTACAATTTTTTTATATAATTTGCAATTAGTAACAAATATGTTGACACTGTCATTTAACTAAAATTACGAATTTTGAAATTGATATGATTTTTTAAAAGGCAAGCGAAGCTTAAGTGTTCCTTCACTGGTTAGTTTACCCTACACAAATTTTTATTAATATTTCCCAGTTGTTGGATATTTTGAATTTTTCCTGCTGTAATTAAGCTATGTGCAAAAAAAATATTTACATTTAGAGTTGTATTGACATTGTCAAGATTTTTTTCGTTGGAAAATGTATATTTTTAAAAATATATATTTCATACAAATTATGCTCTAAAATTCAAAATATAATCAAGATTCAAAAAATTGAAATTTTTAAAGAAATAATCATAGGGTAAATTTTAACTACGTGTTTTTAAAAATAGTTTTAACTAATATCCTCATTTATAATCTGTATTTATTTTAAAACTAGATACATAAGATACAAGAAGGCAAATGAAAGTGCTTTTTTACATATATTGGGTATACAAAAAAATTTCGTTTTTAAGATCTACAGTCCCTTTAAATTTTAAATAAATCTGAGTATTGATTTAGATCAGTTTTTTGAGGAATTAATTGTTTTAATTATGGTACGCATAACAGATTTGTGCTGTAATCAACGTTACTTTAACTGAAAGAATTGAGACAATAAAATGGTTAATCCTATACGGAGAAAAAAATTCTGGCAAAATTACCGCATTGCAATGTGATGTTAGTTCTGGTAAAAAAAAAAAATCCTCATAATTTTGGTTAATGAGACCGAAATATACGGCATTTTATTTTTAACTTTTTCTATTCATATGGTAAAGGTTTTCCCGAAATTACGGTTTTCAAAATTATAGTTCTTATTACCACACATTTAGTAGAAAATACAAAACTGAGAAGTAAATTTTACCGACTGAATGGTTTTAATTCCAGTCTCTAAGGTATCATGATAAAAATTACTAAATATTGCCACATTTACCAAGTTTAATCATATATTATAAAACTATATTTTATAGTTAATTTTATCATCAAAGAGCTTCGGTAAAAATTACCGAGATTTTGGGTGTTCCCATAAAGCCAGAAACACAGTAAATCTTACCATATTCTGGTAGTTTTGACACTACTTTTTTTCTCAGTGCATTTGCAAATTGTTAAGGAGAGTGAGTTTTAAGATCGTCTCTGATGAAAAGCACCCAATTTCTAAATAGGTAATCAAATGCTTTTTTGCGGTGTGCTGTAATCAAGTGGAAATTCCATACCTGCCAACTTTTAATCTTTTCGAGCATGATTTTCCCCAGTGGTAGTAAAATTGAATTTGTATTACAATTTTAGGCAGAAATAAATGCTGTATTTTGAGAAAGCTTATGCGAACTACAGCGTCAATATTACATATTAATATACATGCTTAATTATTTAAAAAATAGCGGTGGTCAAAACGATAACAAATTAAGTCTATAAAAGCAAGGGATATTTAAAAAGCATACATTTTACTACCACTTTAAATATAGAAATAAAATTTTACGCCAAATGCGTAAAAGTTGGCAGGTATGAAATTCTAGAAACGTTGTTGTTGTCATTTATCCTAACTGATCTAGCCAATAGACTAGACCAGCTCCATGAGCTCGTATACGTTCGGAAAATCCTAAAGTTCTCCTTCCAAGTCCCTGGCAGGAACTGTAACTTGTTAATTACCTATCTGGAATTACACGAAGGATTAATTTGTAAAAGCGTCACATTTGAAATAGGAGAGGCTTAACACTCACTATATTTCCCCACGTCCCTTAATTCAGCTCAGGGTTCAAATTGCTATCGGAATTTTACGGATCACTAGTATAGAAAGTGGTGCTCAAAATATCAAACCTATTTAATTGTCAAAGGAAACCAAGAGGAATTGAAAATTAATGGCTAAAAATACTTCTAAGATTGTTTTTTTTGTAATAATACTTAATTTTATGTTTCTCATCCCACCTTCATTACAAGTGATTTGACAGTTGTTTTTTTCGCACTTAAAAATTTATTTATGATTCCTAATGAATATACTGCTTGACAAGAATTCTGAAAATATTAATTAAGTGTGGTCATTACAGAACATCCAGTATAGTTTAACATTAAAACCACCATATTCATATTTTTTGATTGGTTAAAAATTCTCGTTGAAATTTTATTTTGAAATTGAACATTGTTTCTTTTTATCTTTATTTTTTGACACAAACAATAAAATAAGTTCAATTTGATTTTTTTTTTCTGTAATCAATTTAATAATTACTACATTTATAAAAAGGAACAATAAAATTTTAAAAATAGCTTCTAAAATTTGATGTTTATAATCCTTTTTCAAATCAGAGAATATAAATTTTTTTTAAAAAATAATTGCGTTGTTTTAATTTGTAAGAGAAATAAGTGGAGGTTATAAAATTTTAAAATTTATTGATTGTTTGAACTGTTTTTCAACCGGATATTTTTATTCATTTGAAACATATTATTTTAAAATGATAGAGCGTTTTAAAACTTCTGCTATTTTGACACTGATTAATTATTTTGGCTGTTATCACACTCAGAACTACTATTTCTTAACTTCTTGAACTCAGATCTTTCTAATACATGAAACTTTCGGTACTTCAAAATGTATGTAATAGTTTTCCAAGGTTTAATTGAATGTCTAGTACATTCAAAGGAATAAGTTATTGTTATGATAGCATGTTTGGTTTCCTTATCAATTTTGTCAACATCTAGCATTTAGTGGAAAATATTTCTCGGGGGAGAAATTTCAGCTTTAATTGTTTTAAGAATTGCTACGAAATTCTGAAAATTATTCGAATTCTTATAAACTCTGTTCTTAAGTTCATAATTTGACATTATTACTTAGAAAATACAATGAAATTTGATTCATTGTACTTTTAATGAATTAGTTTAATTTCTTTAAAATGATCATCTAATAACATAATTTTTTTCCTAAAAAATGCATGAACTTCGATGGTGCAAATAAAGACCTTTGCAATAAATAAGCCATATTTTGATAAACCATATTTTTACCAGAAATAAATTTTTTTCTTTAAACGTTTTCCAAGCGTTGTTTCTAATCGGATTCTTAACAATTTTCTAGAATTTTTCCCCATTAATGCTGCAAAACTCGGATTTGTCATATTGCTTACATAGAAATCATGTTATTTTCCCCTGAAACGCTCTTAAATGAACAATATGAAAATATGGCTTATTTATGTATTGCCTTTGATTATATGGCTTATCATTATCATTATGGAACTTATTCATATAATTATATGACTCATTATTATCATTTTTAAAATCATTCAATAATAATAAGCAACTAAAAATTTAAAAGAGGCACTTTTATCTTAAAATTCGTCATACAATTAAGTAATTAATTGTGCAATAAAATAAATAAATATAAACCAATCATGTAAATAATATGCTAATAATAACGAAAAATTCACAGCTTCATTAGGAGCTATATCTTATAAAATTATTGCTAAAATTTTAATAAAATATAGTAATAATTTTATAAATGAAATAATTACTAATTTAAAGAAAAATTACTATATTTTTATAAAATTAAATAATGCCACAGCATTTAGGAAAAAATAGTAAGAAAGTTTCAAAATTCCATTTTAATTTTAAAAAAAAATAGTGAAAAAAAAACTTGAATTATTTACATAATGCTATTATTTTTATGGTTTTGAATTAATATTCTCAAAATTAGATAACTTTACTAAATTATTCAATTATTTAATTCTTTATTTACTTATAAATTATTTACACTCTACAAATACCATGATTATCACTCGTGTTGAATTTTTCTTGTCCTTTAATTGAAGATTAATTTCTTTAAAAACTCTTTTGCGGTCAATAATCGCAAAAACACTTTTCTCTGCAATTAGGTGACGAATTTCAAATTTATTATATTTATTACTCATTAACTTAAAAAGCCTTCCTTATTTTCAAAAAGTCAAAAACTGTTGTAAGCAATTTTCGTCTATCAATTTCCATCTTTTTAATCTCCTTTCTGCTATAAATCATGCTTAATGAGTCAAAAAATACTAAAAACGATTTATTTAACAGACATATATTCGCTGTTGTTTTATAATAATAGTTATTTTGCGATTATTATCGGGTTTATTTCAACATTATCACATATAAGAAATGAACTTGATTATTTAACGTGTAAGTAATTAATTTTAATTGCATACATGACATAAAGATGCGAGATATCAAGGGGTATGGAAATTAATGAAAATTTGAAAAACTTTTCTCATAATGAGTGCTGTACTTTTGAAACACTTTCTGATACTTATCAGAACCATAAGCGTGAAGTTACTTAAAAAAAAAAAAGTTTGAATTATCTTTAACCCTTTAATGCAGATTTTTATTAAACATATTTTTCATGCTTTTTTTTCTTCCTTTTCCTGTATTAAAGTAAATCAAAGTAAGTGAGAAATATTATATTTAACATTTTAACAATTTATGTTATGAAATAGAGAATGAGACATCGGTGTCTTTTTTTCTGCATTAAAGGTAAAATCTTTCAAAGGCGACTCATTTTTCCAATTTGCAACTACTTGCAGTTATTAGATCTAAGAGAAACATTATTCATTATTAAAATTTCTGTAATTTCCGAAATTAATTATTGATAAATGTTTGAATAAGAATGAAAATTTTTTTTCACACTACTTTTTTGGATTTTATATTTTATTTAGAAAACAATATATAAAATGAACACCAGTGTCCCATTTGCTTCAAAAGGTTAAGGTTTTAAATAATTGATAAAATTGCTTTCCAGTAAAAAATTTAAAATTCCAAATACTTCATAAAAATCCTATGTACACGATTGTACTCTGAAACTACGGGGTATAGAAAAAATCGTAATAAAAAAAGATTTAAAAAACTTGTTTTGACTACTTAAATTTGTCAGTTAACTTTTACTTAAAAACCACAGGAATAATTATTACTAAATTCTTGTTCTCGTTGAATGTAGGAAAAACAAGTGATTAATGCAATCAAAGGGTGAGTTTCAGTACGTTGTGCGTTGCCTTTAAATTTCACAACGAAACAAATTGTTTCTTTGTGAGTTTTAATAAAACGCAATAATAGTTCTAATGTGTTACAGGTAAATAATGAATTATTGAAATAATATAAATGTTACTTCTCTTTTGTAGAACAGTTTTTTGACATTCCGCCATTCCTATATAACTTTATTTTCATGAAATTATGAAATTGAACTAAAGCTTACACCCAATGAAAATTTAAATAAAATCCAACTTTATGTTGAACATTAAAACTGATTTAAAGCCTTGTTGATAGAAATTTAAGGTTTTTAACGATTTTCCAACTTATTTTGATAGAGAATTATTGAAAGATAATTTTATTGATCAAAAGGCGTGTTTGTTTCCACAAGGATCAATTTTAAAGAAGTTCACTTATATCTAGTGTATAAGTTATGTCAAGTCAAAACTTTTTTAGTACGTGCATACCGTACATATATATATAAAATAAATAATACCAAGAAACAGAAGAGATACGATATTACTTGATTAAAACTCGTATTGGAAAAAACATTTGACATGCTCAAATATAAGCACCCATTTACCAGATCTACCAGACGTGAATGCGATGAAACAAAAGTGATTTGAAATATAAAACGTAAAATTCCCAACGGAAAATGGAAAAAAAAGGTGAGAAGCAACTAGAAAAACCGCAAAAAAATATGTACAAGAACAAACAAGAAAAACCACAAAGGCCGAGAGGGTCAAATCAGAGTAAAATGCACTTCCACGCGCTATGGAGAGAAACTAATGTCGTTAGCTTGGAACTCAGCATTCATATGAATAAAAAAAGATTCCAGGCGAGATGAGCTGACGTGACAAGGATGGAAATAATTTTGTCATTGTCCAAATTGAATTTATGCCCAAGATTTCAACAATGGATGATTTCTCATTTTCTTAATAATGGAAATATCTATCGTGCTTTTTAAGTTTAAATTTGAAAGTGCTTTCAGTTAGTATATTTTTAAAATGAATTAAGTTTTTTTTTAAATTAAGTAGTACACGTAAAGTTCAATAGTTTCGAGCTCTACAATAATGGGTTCCCTTTATCTATATTTTTGGAATCCTGCTAAAAATGAAGTAAAATAGTATACACATTTACTATCTACGTATAACAGAGCATTTGTTAGAAAGGTAAGATGGGACTAAAAATCTTAAAATCTATTTCTTTACTTTAAAAAAAACAGAGAGGAGAGGAAAGGCTTTTATTTGTAACACCTCCAATTTTCGTTAAGAAATAAACTAGCTGCTTTCTGGCTTCCTCTGTAGTGATTCACCAGAATTTAATAGATATTTCTTTTCTTTCCACTTACATATTAATTTATGCTCTCTAATATGTAGATCTTTTCAATGATTCTAAGTTTGGTGAAATTTACCGAGAAAATACAATGATTCTGAATATGATAAAATTTACCATCTTCTGGATTTATGGGAACGCCAAAAAACTCGGCCATTTTTACCGAAGCGCATTGATAATGATTTTGTTAAAATGAAGAATACAATATAGTTTTATAATATGTGGTAAAATTTCTTAATTTTATCAAAATATTGCAAAGCCACGTAAAACCATTCATTTCCGATATATATATATATATATATATATATATATATATATATATATATATATATATATATATATATATATATATATATATATATATATATATATATATATATATATATATATATATATATATATATATATATATATTTACCAGAGTTCTTTTATCCATGTGTTTGGTAAGATATTCAAATTTTTTAACCGTGAAAAATTAGGTAACCGAATTTAAGACGAACTACTTGGTTCTAGCTGATTAACGTTATCACAGATTATTTATATTATTTCTTGTATTTTTTTTTGTATTGAAATTTCTGAGACCGCTTTTTTTTAAGCGAGATAAACTTGACTTCACTATTTTTGAACTTCAAATCAATTTCTCATTATTAATTACAATTGTAATCAAGTATCCTGCTTTATACTTTCATATATTCATATTTTTTGAATACCTATCTTGTCATAACTTTTATTTGCTGGTATTGTGTGACTGCAAGCTTTTTTTATATTTTTGCTTAATAAGGCTTATTTTCTCCATTTCAGTTTTTATTATCGTGTAATTTGTAAGTAATTTGCAACATGTAATTTGATAAGATAATACTTGGCAAAAACTAGCGCATTATACCCCGTTACAAAAAGTATGGTCGAAACTACCAGAAATTGTAAAATTTATCGTGTATAGGCCTTAGAGTCTAAGGGAACACTAAAAAGCTCGGTAATTCCTCCCGATGCGCTTTGGTAATGGTTTTGTTAAAAGTAACAATAAAATATGGTTTTTATAAGGTGTGATAAAATTTGGCAGTCTTATCGCGATGCCTTAGAGCATGGCATAAAAGCAATTTATTTGGTTAAATTTACTTTCAGTTTTGTATTTTTTACAAAATGTGTTGTAATAGGAACTATAATTTTGAAAACCAAAACTTCCTGTAAACTATTACCATATGAACTAAGAAATTGTCACATGTATGATTAAATACTGTCTATTTTGTTTTAATTAACTAAAATTATGTTTTTTTTTTGTACCAGAAATGTCTTTACCATACAGCATAGTAATTTTACTCAAATTTTTTCTCCATTCAATCTATTCAAGTTACTGACAGTAAAGAAAGATTTTAATTGTACTTCAATTTTTCTTTCGCTAAAATAGTGATTAGTGATCTTTAAATACCTTTAAGAAGTGCCTTCCTTTACTTCAACAGACAAGGCTTTATTATATAAAAGTATACTTCAGTTAGTAACTGCTTTACCAAAATACATTTTTTCTTCAACTTCAATGAGTTATGTTTGATAGAGTGCGTTGTTATTGCAATTAATCACTTGTTATCAAATAAAACTTGCATATACTACTTAATAGTCAAAATTTCTGGGCATCTTTTTCAAACTTTATTCAAATTATATTGATGATGGCAATGATTAACAATTTACTTGCAATTCAATTACTTTAAATTTATTTTTAATTAACAATTCTCACAACAATTTACAGCTAATAACTTTTTTTGTC
The DNA here is from genome assembly GCF_982258835.1 of Parasteatoda tepidariorum. NCBI lineage: Eukaryota > Metazoa > Arthropoda > Arachnida > Araneae > Theridiidae > Parasteatoda > Parasteatoda tepidariorum. The sequence goes on from NC_141765.1 coordinate 21,653,383, forward strand.
TTACAAATTGAATAGCATGATTATTATTATTTAGTTTGCCTGAAAACAATTTACTTTGAATTTGGAATGAAATGTTCTAATTTTTATTTCGTTCCATTTTTTTCATATATTTAGAAAAAATGTTTCCGAAATTATTAACGATATTTTAGAAACCAATAAAGATGTTTTAGAAACTATTAAAGGGATTCTGCAAACTATTAAACACATTCTTGTTATTTTTAAAGCTATACTACTTATAGCTTTAATAGCTTTAGAATACAAATAGTTTTAGAAATTTCAGTGTTTCTAGAAAATATAACACTTTTTAAGTTATAGTTCCGGAAAATTACTATGGTTCTAGAAACTATATGAAAGGCATTTTCAAAAAAATATATCTAGACATGACTGTTATTTTAAACACGATTATCTATTATTGTAACCAATCATTTTCCATCTGCACTGAAGAAAATTCCGGATCAAATTACGGTATAATGTACCGGAACTTAGGTTGTAATATCTATTTTACTTTGAAATCCATTTTTTCTGCAAAATATTATATCGCAATTTTTACAGTAATATCAGCTATTATCAATATCAATATAATAACAGCTGTATATCAGCTTATTTGTTCCGTAACATGACCGGTAAAAGTGGATTTTACGGTAAAATGTACAGGCACGTTGAGTACCGGTACTTTTACCGTAATTTGATCCAGAACTTTTTACATTGTGCCAACTCTTTTTCAAAACAATCAATGTATCGAAATTAGAATTTTTTTTGTTAGTCACAAGAACTAAATTTTTTTAATGTTATGAGAATAAGTTTTGTAAATAAATCACAATAAATAATTATTTTCTATTTTGTTTGCAAATTTCTGATAAAATATTATAATTAAAGTAGGTAGTAAAAAATATTTTATATTGAATAGAAATCTAAAATAATTGACCACTTAAATTCATCATATTTATTAACGATTATGACGTAATCGTGGTATTTTATAATTCCATGCTTAGTTAGAACGATGCTATTCTATAGAATAATTGCCTTTCCTACTAGATAACGTTTAGAGTTATAATGGAATGAGCGCAGATAAAATTGAAACCTTCCTGAAATTTCGAAATTGAACTTTTAGTACTATAGTAATATTAAAAATTGTGTGTATAAGCACAAACATTGCGTATGAAGGAACAAATATTATTTTAAGTAAAGAAAACAATAGATTTTGAATATGACAAATATTTTTTTTCTAAATTTACCTTCATTGTAAAAAAAATATACAAGAAAACAAATCATTCGATGTTATTTCTTAATGTTCAAATATTAACATTAAGTTTTCGATTATTAATATTGTTAAATATTATTTCATTATTTAATAACATTTTTAAAAACTTTTTTAAAATAATTTTAAATAATTTTAATGAAATATATTTTAAAAAATATATGCATTTATGTCAACAAATCTATTTTATAATTAATATATGAATATATATTTTTTTGTTTTTTTAAATACTTATACTTTTACTATAATTTTATGAAATTTATTTTTCTAAGAGAAAAATTTATTTCAACAATTCCTGCTTTTTTTTTTAACTCGTTTCAAATTTTGTTCCCTCGCATACTATATAAATTTAAAAATTACGGAAAAAAAAAGGTATGGTAAATTAGCAGAAAAATAATGTATTAGGGCTACGTATTAACCTTATAAGTATTATAATACAATTATATATAAAGCTAAGTACATTTAATATGTTCCGGTAACTTTTCTGAAGCTATTATCAAATAAGATCACTCAACAACGCTCATGTGTTGTTAACGGTTGATTGCTAAGTTTCGATATTTTTGTATTTTCTTTTAAGTTAAAGTGACACAATTTCATTACGTTTTAAGTTATACAAGCAAATTTTTACTACTTTCTTTTTAAATCATCAGTGAGGTTGTCAATCAAAATTACGATGAACACTTATATGGTTGCTGGTATACCTGATAGCAATAATGGCAATAGTTGAAGATTAAAGAGGAAAAACGATTTATACTAATTTTTCACACAAATAATATTACCATTTGACCACCATTTTGAGGATTACTAAGTTTTGATCAATCAGTACTGTGGAAAATCGGTTCTTCCTGAGAGTTATTAAGCAGTGCAGATGGGCCGAGATGAGGAAAAACGTTTCCTATCCTTTACGCAGATTCATTTTTTCTCAGAATCAGCTCTCATGGGCATAATTCGGTCTTCCTCCTTCATCTTCAGTTTCAATCATTCTTATTTCATTAAAAGCGGAATTTATTTTCAATCGAAATTTCAACTAAGTAGTGAGCTCAAATTCCAACGAGAGCTTTGTGTGTGATGATGATGACAGTACAAGCTTCAATCGTTTATTCACTGCTATGAACAGAATTTTAAATTAGTTCTAACAAAACAGAATTAAAACAGAATAAATCTAAAAGTAGAATTCAATGCCATAATGCAATAGCCAACGGGACTATATCACCGTTTGAAATTTTGACAACTTTCCGACAAACTATAGTATTTAAATTTCACACGGAGTCCTAAGTCTGCTGCCTATACAAGTTAAATTTTGGCTCCTAAATAGTGCAATAAAAGTTTTCGTCAACTAGAATCTAAACACCAAGTAACAGACACGATTCTAAAAAGATAAAATTATAAAATGAAACAGAAAAGAATTTAAAACTACCTTTTCCTAGTAGACTAGAAAAGAGAAAAAAAAATATTTAATAGACCTAAAAGGAAAATAACAGATACGTCATGTTCGTTATGAACTTCTGTTAATACACCGTTTGAAAACGATGCGCCTTAAGTTTTTCGAATTTGGTTCCAAAAAAAATTTACTTTCTCTTTTTCAGTATGCTTAAAAAACGCAATTTTTCAAATTCTCATTTTATTACTTTATTAAGCTGTGCTTTATCTTTTCAACCATATCATACTGAATTTTCATCAAGCTAATTATTTTTCTAAAAAAAAAAAATTGATAACATTCACATTTTGGTAAACAGTTCTTATAATATTGGTAAACAGTTATAAAATTTTGAATTTTTAAGAACATTACCAAGTATTTTATCATTTTTTAAATTTATTCAAGTAACTTGTAACTAAATACTATATTAAGGTATTTTTGTTTGTGGATTGCTAGGGAACTATAATTTCTTTAAAGAAGGAAAAGTTCTTTTAAAAAGGGATAAGTTTTTCAAAAAAAGGGAAAACGATTTCTCATTTAACCTGTTGATACAGATGATGATTGAATTCTCGATAAATATTTATATCTACAATTGATCTAATAATTTTTTGAAAGTTCTTAAAATAGCTGTACGCGGTTATAAATTTTTAAGAACGTTATCAAATATTTTTTCCATTTTTAAATTTATACATATAACTTTAAATATTATATTTAGGTACTTTTGTTTCGTTTTGGTTGTTAGGGAACCATAATTTGTTTACAGAAAAATTTTTCTGAAGAGGGATAATTTTTTTTCATAAAAGGGAAAATGAAATCTTATTTAACTTATTGATACAGATGATAATTGAATGCTATATAAATATTTATATCTAAAACTGATTTAATAGTTCTTTGAAAGTTCTTATAATATCGGTTATCAGTAATAAAGTTTTAAATTTTTAAGAACAGTACCAAGTATTTTATTTATTTTTAAATTTATGCATATAACTTTGAATACTCTATTGAGGTACCTTAGCTTCGTTTTGATTTCTAGGGAACTATAATTTCTTTACAGAAAAGTTCTTCTAAAGAGGGATAATTTTTTCTCATAAGAGGGAAAAGGATTTCTCATTTAACCTGTTGATACAAATTATGAATGATTGCTTATACTTTAGTGAAATGGAGTTCCGCCATTGGCTGGATTTGGCGTGAAATTGTTACAGCACTGTAAGATAAAGTGAACTTGAGTGCACTTTGCCACCAGTTGCGCTACAGAAAACGAATGGCTTACGATGGGAAGAGCATGCGGGTAGCCACTATTAAATTGATTCTGTTCTTTTGGGCTATTGACCCTGAATCGACAACTGCTACTTTCAAGAAACAACTTTCACTTTCTAGGGAAACTGGTAAAGAAATATCCCTTTTTTCTCCCTTTTTTATTCCTATATTTTAAATTAAAAATCCCTAAGTGTTTATAAAATCAAGTGCGCGAGAAAGAAATCAGTTTGCGAAAAGATCGCTTTTTTTTCATGGGCTAAGAACTGGTCACTTGAAATTTTTCAAAATTTTCATTCAGTTTATTTTTGTAAATTTTAAAAGCTATCTTGGTAGATTTGACTACCATTTTTTTTTATTTTGCTTAAAAAAATCGTGTAAGATGTGAAAATATTTGACAAGGAAAATTTTAATTTTATTTAAAACTGACTGATTTTTAGTTTTTGAGTCTTGGTTTTAATATTTGATATGTTTGTTGTCACGTCACGATAGTTTGGATTGTAATGAGAAATCACTAACTCATTAATGGTTATTTAAAACAAATAGTTTCGATAAATTTAATATTATGATAACTTGCTTTTAAAATATAAAAATAATTAAAAGAAATATTAGGCATTTCTTAATGCAAAACTTTTTGGGAGAAATTTAAATTCTAAAAAATTAAATTAATTTTTTCATATTTCTTAAATTTAATTCTTAAATACTTAACGATGAAACCAATAAAAAACTTAGTATTTTTTAGTTTTATATGTGAATATATTTCTTGATATTTTGCCATTAATTTGATCATTTTTGCAAAATAATGAAAGATAAATGTTTATACATTTTTGTTTATGAGTCGTGTAACATTAAATTAAACTATTAGATATTTTTAATTATTAAATTTTAAGAATTGAAACTTATTAAGTTTTTAAGTTAATTTTTTTTAATTTTTAAAACAAAAGGCGTATTTTTATATTTTATAAAGTATATAAAAATATTGTTATGCTTCTCTAAAAAGTGATTTTGTTTTACTTAGCAAACCTTACCTCAAACCTTATTTCTTATTTATATACCCTTCCAGTAATTTATAGACATACGCAAAAATAAATAAAATGTGGAAAATCATTTATCAGTTTTAGCTATTTCATCTGAAAATGAATTAAAAAAAAATAGTTAGATTACCATACTTAAAGAATGGTAGTCACTTCTTGTTAAAAATAAAACTACAATCCTGGTAATAAAGCCAAAATTTTCGGTATTAAATCATTGATTTAGTAATTTTTCTGTTCGTACGATAACGGCTTACCGAAAATTCTGATTTTCACAATTATCGATCTTATTCCCACGCATTTAGTAAAAATAAAGAATTGAAAAGTTAATTCAACCAAATAAATTGTTTTTATGCTATGCTCTAAAGTATCATGATTAAATTTTCACATTTTACCACAGTTGCTACCAAAGAGCATAGTATTAAAATCATATTTTATTGTTAATTTTACCAAAAGTTATTACCAGTGCGTTTCGGTAAAAATTACCCCGCTTTTGTGTGTTCTCATAGAGACAGAAATACAGTAAATTTTACCATATTCTCTTAGTTTTGATCATACTTTTATTTTATTTTCAATGTACTTTTTGAAAATTTGTATGTTTTTTGAAATTTTATATAGCTTATTATATAAAAAAATTGCCTTAATGATTATGAAATAGAGTTATGACTTAGTTAAAATTTTAATTTTTAATTCATTTTCTTCTTTTGTGACTAGTTGTATGTCATTAAGTTTTTAATATTTTAAATAATCGTTCACAACTGCTGTTAAACTATTTGTATTTTGCTTTTATTTTGAAATAATGATAAAATTATTTTCACGAAATTTGTTTCTAAGAAATGATTTTACAATTTAATATTATTATACTATGTTTCAAAAAGAATTATTTATATCTATTAGTAGTTTTTTATTATAATTTTATTTAATCCAGAACGTCGCATGTTAGCATGCTGTTATTTTTATATTAAGATATCAACACAAAACAAATATTTAAGAACTTTTCAATACTTTTCAAGTTTGGCTATAGAAACATTTATCTAATATATATATATATATATATATATATATATATATATATATATATATATATATATATATATATATATATATATATATATATATATATATATATATATATATATATATATATATATATATATATATATATATATATATATATATATATATATATATATATATATATATATATATATATAGTAGAGAGAGAGAGAGAGCATAATAGATAAATAAAAAAAGGACAAAAAGAAGAAAAATGGAGAAAATTATTTTTTCTATTTTTGTCTTTTTCCTATTTTCATTGTTCTGCAATTTTTCCATGCTTATCCACATTTAAAAAAGTAAATTTTCGGACAATTTGCCCAGGAAAAAAACTTTTTTCTGGAATGTCATACGTTAGCATTGCTGTTGTTTTTATATTAAGATATTAACACAAAACAAATACTTAAGAATTTTTTAATCCTTAGTTCTGGAAACATTTACATTAAAATATGTATTTTTTAAAATAAATACAATCAAGAATGAAACCAATCTGCAATTTTTGTGTCATCATATAACCTGGTATTTAAAAAGGTAGATTTTGTGACAATTTGTCTGTGAAAAAAAAATAAAACGAGAATTTTTTAATTCAATTCATAAATATTTCATAAATTGCAGAGAGTAATTCTTGGCATAGCTTCATACATCTAAACATTTCTTCATGTCATAAGTGGCTGAAGTTGTATAGCGACACTTTTCTTATCTACAAAGTATTTGTGCAGCAAACAGCACGATTGATGAGTGCTTCTTTAGGTTTCTTCCTTATCATTAGAAGTCAGAATCGTTCACAATTTTCCCATTATTCAGTAGCCAGATTAAGCAAACTATAATAGAAGCTTAATACTCAAATTTATATCATGTTTATCCTCAAGCAATGTTGTGTATTTTAATAACAATAAGAATAAATAGATATCGTGGTCTCCTCGCTGTAACAAAGCTTTATTGAACGAAACTTCCTGAAGCAAACTGCTTTATTTTCGTAGATTATGCTTAAAGACTTTAGTTCTTATTGGAGAGCATTTTTTTCAACGCATAAATTTCGTCATTAAGAAATATGTATAAATTTGGGAGGAAGAATTACTTGATGTATTAATTTACGTAACTTATTACAGTGCCAGGAAAATTATAAACCAATAGTTGTATTATCTTTGACAAGAGCTTTAGTAGAAGAATTAAGAAGCACTCATATCAAATTAAGGTGTGATTGATTATTGAACTAATAAAAGATACGAACTTTCTTCTTCTTGTTAATGCACAGCAGCCTATTACAAGTCTAGGACGCCTTAAAGACAGCGGTTCCGATCAGACGCTATGGTCTACTAACAATTGATCTTTAATTACTTATGATGCATCAGATCTAAAAAAGGTTAATTTTTAATGATTATATACAACTCTAAGATTACCTCTTATACCTTAAAATTGAGGAGATAGATAGGACCTTAAAAGCTATTTTTTATATCTTATTTTATGTATAAAGTTACTTCTTGTAATAGAGAAAATACGCAAAAAGTAAATATAAAATTAAAAGGACCAAATTGCCAAACTTTCGATCACTCAATTTCTGACTAAACTATTAAAGTTATAGTTTCCTGATTGTGGAAACCCCCGCCCTGTCTTTAGAGTTCAGCATCTAAATCCATCGGAAAAAGCTCTCTTTGTTCTTAAAGTGAATTTTTATGCATTATTTTGCAACTTAAAATATCATCTGCATGAAGATATTTACATATTCTGGCTAATTGGATTTCTAAATCACCGCATTGTAGTGCCCTGAAAATCAGATCATTAGATTAAAAGACTCTATAGTGTTTCGTTTTCTTTTATTTTCTTGCGCACAGTGCATTATTTTCTACTCCATTTTGTTTTTTTTCTTCATAAGCTTACTTTAGAAAAAAAATGGAAGACGGAATTTTTGTAACCACAAAATTATTCTTAGAGGTAGGTTTTGTTACGTTTGTAGGAAATTTTGTTCATTCTTGTGCGATGTCCAATACTTTCTTCATTCCTTCTCCTTATTTTTATTTTTTCTTTAACAAATTTTTAAAGAAATCAGTTTTTAAATCTTTCTCTTATGGACATTCCCATGCGTATTTCTTAGACGAACATTTAAATAAAAGTAATATATATATGAAGTGTGTACATGGATCTCATTTTAAGTATAAACATCAGGTATAGGGATATTTTGCAAAGTTGTTTCTTTTTTACTTTTTGCAATACATTCTAACGTATTGTAGCACTATTACTGAAAGAAAATTATTTACATTAATTAAACAAGAACGTAAAAGCATATAATTTGATGAACAGTATTTGACATTTATATTTTTTAAGTTCTAATTTGAAGTTTCCTTAATGCATACTCTATTTTAGATATTATTCACTCCGAAAATAATTACCAAGTAATAATAAGGAATTTGGGAACTACTTATAAAAGGCAAACTTTGTTTGCTCGTTTAAAAGTTGTTATCTCTACTATTCAGGGAAATATTGTTTGTTGGCTGGAAATTAATAGTCTGTTCTTTAAATATACGTTATTAAGCTAATCGGAAACTGTTATGTTGCTTATAGCATTTATATGAATTTTTAGTTTTGTTTTAAAACAAGAAAAATATTTTTCATTAGATATTTCTCTTAGAATAGTTATAGAAAAATAACATTTTATCTAAATTTTAATTGGATACATTGAATATTCAAAATGTTGTTACAATTATAATTATCTTAATTATAGATTTAGTTTAAATCTCTTTTTACTATTATTGTATAAGAATAAATTATTAAAACATAAACCGAAAAAACTCCAGTTGTTGTACGCAACTTTTGATAAGCTCACTACATGCAGAGAAAAAAAATCTGGTAAAATTACTAAACTGAACGATAATTTACATTTTTGTTAAAATCAAACAAACATAATACTGCTTAATAAAATCAAGATAAACGGTATTTAAACCATTCATTTGGTAATTTTTCCGTTCATATGATAACGGTTAACCGGAAATTCTGGTTTTCAAAATTATAGTTCTTATTCAACACATTTAGTAAAATATACAAAACTGAAGAGCAAAATTCTACCGAATAAAAGGTGTTTATGCCATGCTCTAAGGCAGCATTAAAAAATTACCATTTATAACTTACTATAAAACAATATTTCATTGCTAATTTTACCAAAATCATTGCCAAAGCACTTTGGGAAAAAATACCCAACTTTTTGGTGTTCCCATAGAGCAAGAAACACGATAAATTTTACCATATTCTGGTAAGTTTGAACATACTTTTGTACTCTGTGTACCAATAAGATCTTTTGATATCACTCGCTGTAACATTAAGAGGTTAGCACTACCTGTATTGCTTTTCTAACTATCCCAATAACAGTCTTAGTTATAACGTTAATATATATTACCATGCTAATGGAGATTTGATACATCAACTGAAAAATAAATTAATCGGAGAAACCTAAAAAAATTTATTTGTAATAAGATTCAATATCGGGAAATGTCTTAAAAATGTTTTGCTGACATATTTTCAATGTTTTCAGTTACAAAACAGAAGGGATGTGTAATATGATTCCCTCCTACGTATTGTTGGATCTAAAGATACTATATTTTATTATGAAACAAATCAAACAATCCACTTCCTAAAATGGTACCTGCGTGGGCAATTATTTCCGTTCTAGAAATTTCAAGTGTGCGTGGTCTTAAAAGTTCATCTTTCTTAAATGACTTTAAACTAAATAAGAGCTGCTCCTCATATTTTTATATTCTGTAAATGACTGAGTGTTGAGTTTGTCAAGGTAACAGTCAAAATTTTAAGAGTTTCTCATAATTGAGGAAAATTAAAAGCTGTATTGTTTCATATGTTCGAGTGGTTTCTTAATAAATCTTGAAATTCTATTTGAACTTTAATTGATATGAGATTTCACTTTAGTTATAACAAGCACAGAGAGCAAAATGAAAAAAAAGCTTACTGATGCAATGTATAATGAACAGTACGCAAAAAAGTTTACATTTTGGAACTCAGTTTCAATCGTTCGAGGGGTTTAACTTCAAATTTGTAAACAATTTAGTGCAGACCATATTTTAAAGTATGAAATCAGACACAAAAATGCATTTTATTTGAACAAAATTATTAATAATTATAATTAATTACTAATTGAAATTATTTTTAGACGGAATCGGATTTCTGACTCCTTTAATATAGCGCGAACGGAGATCTAGGAAATATGGTCGAAATAGTTTGGTCAGAAGAGCAGTTGAAAGTCTAGATCCTTTGACGTTAGTTTTACTTTTTGCATATTTTGTCATTTTTTTAAGCAAATTGAAAAATTTTCATTCGCAATTATAAAATTTGTTTATCCCAAGGTAATTACATGCAAAAAATAATTTTTTTCAAATTATTTATTATTTTTCATTATTTTATTTAATAATAGTCGAAAATATTTTACATCATTTTAAAGAACGTAGTTTTTACAGGACGAAAAATAAAATCGGTCGCTTGAGAAATCGAATTTTAAAGAAGTCGTATATTTAAAATTCGACTTCTCAGGAACTATTCGACAGATTTTGCTCAAATTTTGTATTCTGCCATGTAAAATTACATTTTTTAAAATGACATAAAAATTGAGTTTCTTACAATTCAAATCTTTTTTGACCAGTATTAAGCAAAATATGAAAAAAATATATTTACAAAAAGTTATTTTTTGCATGCAATTATCTTAAAATGAACGAGCTTTATAATTGTTTGCTAAAATTTCTCAATTCGTTTAAAACGTTCTCGAGATATATCGAAATACACAAAAAATAAAATTAACGTTACGTAGCCTAAACCTTGGATTGATGTCCTGACCAAACTATTGGGACCATATTTCCAACATTGCGGCTACCACCTACCTATATTTTCGTGGACAGAAATTCAAATCCGTCAAAAAAAAGGTATGTTTATTCAGAGAAAGTACGTTTTTGTGTTTGATTTCGTAATTAAAAATATCATCTCCAGTAATTAATTAGCATATTTGAGGTCACCTCCTATAACCCTTAAGAATGAGTCCTAGAACGTGAAGATCAAAAAGTTATTCAGGGTGGTCCACTTTTTTTTTTTTACTGTACGATATTCATAAGATCTTTTATCGAACGGTAACATGCTGCACTAAGCAAACATATTCAAAAGTCTGTCACTACTATTATTCGATTACTATCATTCGATTATTTTTCACAATCCACTCGCTTTTATTTAAAGCTATCTTTACATCGGTACTCGAACCCACTCTCCTTTAATCGGTGCTTGAAACCAGTGTCATTTGATCAATTTTTATCGTCCACTCTCTTTTGTTTAAAACTTGAATCCACTATCTTTACATAGGTACTCGAACCCATTCTCCTTTAATCGGGGTTTGAAAAATTGCTATCATTCGATCAATTTTTACAATTTAACCATTATAATCTTCGAACCATTAAGGTTGAGTCTTTAGCGTGAAGATTCTATCACCAAATCAAAGGTTATTAAGGGTGGTTAATTTTTTCCTCACTATTAGAGCCACAATTAAGTTCACTTTTTTGAAACCTTAACCCTAATTCGCTCCCAACCTGGAACTACACCAAACTAAACTAACCTAATCTCGACAGCATGATACTCTAATATATTATGAATAGAAAGATGATAAAATTTGACGCCTACAAAATCAACAAAAAATGAGTATTTGTATGTTCAAACAAATATATTCAACAAAGTACACTCAATAAAGACATATAAAAGATACATATAACATACATATATAAAAGGCATATAACATTGGATATACAAGACATATAAAAATTTTTCATTAATAATAATAATAATAATAATGCTTATTTTATTTTATTTTTACTATGCATATATTATGTTCCACTTCCATTTACGACTACTAATGTTCAATTCCGTAGTCTTGTAATTTTGAACAAAATCCAGAAGGCAAGGGAACACCTGGATCAAGTATTAGGAGAAATTCGCCTTCGTGAAGGGCTTTTTGATGGAACTAACCCGCATTTGCGTCACATGGAGGGGAAAAACACGACAACCTTCCCCGGTTAGTCCGACGGCAAGGGAACTTTTACCCGTGATCCGTATACCACTGAGGATTTTTTAAGTCTACACTGCGGTCGGAGCACTGTGTTGTGAAGAATTCGAACCCAGTTCCCCTAATTGGAAGGCGAAAGCACTATCCCCTGAGCCACCACAGCTCTGATGGCTCATTTTGATCTGAAGGTAGTTGGGCTTTAAGCCGCAACTGAGATTTGAACCTTAGTCCTTTCACAATAGCAGCTCTGTGCTTTGCTTTAACCACGGAACCGTCTCGACTCTTTCATTTACATAATAATACAATTTTACAAGATAATGGCAAAAAATATCGTCTTTTATGATAGAAATAAATAAAGTTGTGTAATACAAGTAATAATTCAATACATTTTTTTATCATTAATAAATTAATCATAAATAAATTTTTTGTAGCAACTTTTCAAAGTAACTGTAAACAGTTTTAAGCCCCCGAGTATATTAAATACGTAAAAATATTTCAGTTTAAAAACATTTTTAGAACCAATTCTTAATTTGACCCCTGCTATGTTTATTTACTGACCGGACATAAAGTGTTTTTCGTCAATAGAGTAACCGAAATACGGAATAAGAAAGCAGCTGGCTTATTGCAGCTCTGATGATTTTGTCAAAAAAATATGAGACTTTTATTGAATCTAAGCAAACACTATTGCAGATACATTGAGATAAATCGAATAAAGCGACCCAAATTGCCTTTAGCTTCTTTCCGGACCATATTTTTCTTAATTTAAGATCGTTTTATTTGTTACGGACATACCTTCTCGTTTGTTGAAAAAATATTATTTTTGAAGAAATGTAATTCTTCAAACAATGTTAGCTAAACATTTTTTCTCTTTTATGCTGCTACTAATGTAAAAACAAATACAGCAAACTCTGTTTAATTTTATCTTCTTCTTTGCCAATTTAGGTTTCGAATTGTATAGAAGTCAAAACAAAGAAATAGTGCTATTCGAATTTGCCAAAAAGAATTACATACTAAAAAGTCTAAATTTAGATGCTGTTTTTTGGGAACTTTTTTCACCTAATTATCACTATAAATGTTTTTATTTTTTATGTACACCAGATATTATTCTCGCAACCTGAAAAACATATTATAACAGTATTGGGAGGGAACGATGTTTCAGTGTTCAATTTTTTAAACTCTAGAAACAGAATAGTAATTAAATTCTTAAAAAAACAACTGTATAAATATGAAAAAATAGGGGCACAAGCACGTAAAAAAATATAAGTACTTTTGCCCGTATAATTCATGAGCAAATACTGTTGTTTGCTAAATAAAAACGAAATCTCTTAAGCGTAATGCGATTTCTTAATAGCATATCAAGTGGTTTTTAATCTTAAAAATCTTTAAAAAACTTAAATTTTAAAAATCTTAAAATTTTGAAAAACTTAAAATTATAAAAATCTTAAAATTTTAAAAGTCTTAAAATTTTCAAAATCTTTAAAAATCTTAAAATTTCTAATCATTAAAGTAAAAAATCTTCAAATTGAGACAAATTATTGATAAATAATCAAAAATCGAAAAAAAATAATTTATAAATAGAGTATTTGCCTTTCATCCCTAACAGATTTTAATATTTACTGACGAAAGGTTGTGGAACAAATTTTTTCGGACTATTTTCTTAAACTTACGGGAATTATTTTTACTAATAAACACATTTTAACTGACCATACATTTTATTTACTTTCCGGTTCCCCTAATATTTTTAGAATGGGCATGTTTGACGAAGGTATGTATACTTTTTGAAAAAAGCATAAGCTGTATTTATGAATTTTTGTTGATTTTTTGTTTCATTTTGTGCACTCATATATAAATAGTGTATAATTTTATGTGTTCAGTAGGTTCTCAGTTAGTGTATTCCATTCCTCATTAGCATAGTATCTGGTAAAAAAATATTTAATATTCTTTGGAACAAAAAAATAATTAGATTTTCTATTAGTTTACTCTGCTCTTTTTGTCAGTTACTGTTATCTTACTTGTTTCAAAAGGCATTATATTTTAAAAAATAATTTAAAAATTACATTAAATAGGGTCGTTTGTTTTCTGTAAATAAACGCGTATAATGAATAAATTAAAATAATAATGAAAACAATAATCATTAATTTCTGAAACACGAAATAATAATTTCGTGTTTCAGAAATTTCTACTTTTAGAATGTACAAATATATTTTAAGTTGAAACAATATTTTTAAATCAACATGCATTTTTTTTCAATTTCAAATTATTGTTCAGATTTCAGACCTAAGTAAACTGAACACAGGTGCTTGCTTGTGCTGTTGGTTATTACAAGAAATGCTTCTGTGTTCATTTACTGTAATTTTTAGACAAAAAAAAAAAAAAAAAACACGATGTGCTACTTATTGTTTTTTTGGTATTTCTTCTAACCACTATTTGTTGGTAGAATCAGTTATACTTATGACCTAGAAGGAATTCAGAGAAAGTTAGTTCGAAAAAAAAAGTAAATTAGGTATTAAATCTAGGGTAAACGATTCGCAGAATTGATTGGGCTAAAATGCGCCTTTCATAATAGAACTAAACCTAGATTCTAAACTACCCCCTCCCCCATTATCCTCACGTGTATTAATCACAAATATGTTGGATAATGTTATAACGTTTGTTGTTCTTATGCGTGTTTAGTTAATTTATTTTCTAATTTATGAAAATACGATTGAAAAATGTAATTTTTAAAATCAATAAATATAGTTATATGAACTACATCAATTGTACTCTAATAAGTTATATTTATGTATTCTAATAGCATGCCTGTGAAATTATTAATTATTAAGTTAGAAAACTGTTACAGAGCTAAGTATTCTGCAGTTATGTGATATGTTCAATATTTTTAATTTATGATGTTTTATATTATGTTAATTTTTCTTTATTTAATAAATATTAGTTTCATGTGTTTAGAAAAACTCATCAGTGCTTATTAAAATAGTTACAAGGTGAACAAATTATTATTCACTCCTTGGAAAAGAGAAGGAAAGAAATAGTTATTTTCTAACCTATATTGGATTTAAAAATATTTTTAAATGCATTTTATAGAGCCGTGATTGCTCAGGGGATAGAGAGTTCACGTTCCAATGAGGTGAACCTGGATCGAATCCTAGCCATGGCTGGTCGATACGAATTCCGCATCCTGCTTGCACCGACAGCTGACGTAAAATATCCTCAGTTGTAGACGGATAATGGGTGAGAGTCCCCTTGCCGTCAGACTAACTGTGGGAGGTTTTCATGGTTTTCCTCTCCATGTGACGCAAATGCGGGTTAGTTCCATCAAAAAGTCCTCCACTAAGGGGAAATTCTCCCAATACTTTATCCGGGATATCTCTTCTGGATAAGGTTTAAAATTACAAGACTACGGAGTGGAACATAAGTAGTTGTAAACCCAAAACATTGGGTCACCTGCTCAACAAGGGTTATAAATAAAAAAAAAAAAAATTAAAAAAAAAAAATAAATAAATAAATAAAATTAAATAAAATAAAATGAAATAAAGTAAAATAAAATGCCTTTTATAGAGCTGTGGTTGCTCAGGGGATAGAGCGTTCGCCTTCCAATAATATGAACTGGATTTGAATCCCAACGATAGCTGGTCAATATGAATTCCGCATCAGGCTGGCACAGACCACAGTGCTGTGTGAAATATTCTCATTGGTAGACGGAATATGGGCTAGAGTCCCAATTGTCGTCAGGTAAACAATGGGAGGTTTTAATGCTTTTCTTCTCCACGTAACACAAATGCGAGTTAGTTCCATCAAAAAGTTCTCCACGAAGGCAAATTTCTCCCAAAATTCGATGTTGAAAAAGAATGTTTTTTTGCCTGATTTCGTAACTTTGAATATCGCCTGCAGTAATTAATTAGCATAGTTGAGGTCACCCCTTTAATTCATTAAGATTGAGTACTAGTAATTGAGTTTCAGATCATTAGATCAAAAGTTATTCAAGGTAATTCGTTTTTGCATTTTGTACATACTGATGAAGTATGAATATAATAATATAATAATGATAAATATGTTGTGGAAAATATGTGATACATTATATTATGCCTTGCATCGTCTTTATTTTAATACTATTGAACCTACTCCTCTCATTATATGCTATTTTCTCTTCTTTTTTAAAATATTTTTCGCGATCAATTAGAAACCATATCAAACAATCACGATGTTGTAAAAGGATAAATGCAGTTAAAAGCATTTAGATAAATATTCACGAACGTGAGTAGCTGCATTTCAAATCGGTTTTTATGAACTATAATTATATATTTGGCAGTGTGTAAGCAAAAAGTCTGTAACTGATTTAATGGTAGCTTAACTGAAGCGATTTTGTAAAAGTTTTTGAAATCGTTTACAGCGTAAGCAAATAACACCAATAGTTGTGATGGTTAATATTACTTGTTTTGATTACTTATGAAGTACACGTGTTATGCATTTGAATTGACACTCATTGTCAGTTTTTATAACTTTAAAAAGGTATTAAAAATAGAGAGATAGAGAAATGCATGTTAGATAATTGAGTATAATTATTGGATAATAATATTTTTCCTGCAACCAAGTGTTATTATTTGAAATTTTGGAGCATATAAATACTCATTAAGTGTCGTAGAAAATAAAAAAAAAAAACTGCGCTTGGTTGTTATCTGAATTAAAAGGTAATTAATTTTTGACGAATTGGTTATTTATATTTTTCTTTGTAGTCTTTGTTGAAGATTATTTTGGATTCTTCAATTATTTTAAATTTAATGAGAGAACAGTCAAAAGTATGAAAAACCTATGATTTTTTTGTATTTTTCAATTCCAATTCGAGGTTTTTCAAAAACGATTTATTTTTAGTTCTATGATTACTTCAGTTCTTATAGTCTACATTAGTTCGCGTGAACTGCCTTTTTATAGTTACTGCCCTTTTAGTTTAGTGTGCCTTCACATAGTTACATATTGGATGTATTTTTCTCTTACGTGTCTAACAACATAAGCTATACATTTCTAAAGCAAAAACAACGTGAATAAAGCACAAATGAAAATAAATAAATGGACAATCTATAGTTTCAGTTTTATAAACAGGAACCGTCCTCAGTGTTGATACTGAGGAGGGTTCTTGTTTATAGAACTGAAACTATAGTATGTCCATTTATGTACTTTCATTTGTGCTTTATTTACCTTATTTTTTGCTTTTGTCAACATGACATAAACATGATATAAATTTTCAGTACACCTCTATTTTAGAAAATAGGTTTAAAAAAAAGCATGGAACATTTTTTTCCTGTGCCTTAATATACATAAAAAAATATTTTTAGCATGGTTTATTTTAATTTAACCCTGATTAACCATAATATTAAAAAGAAGAATTTATGAGTATTTTTTTAAAGCTGCTGTATGAGTGTTTTTTAAAGCTGTTGTAAAGCTGCTACCCCCGTAAGAAGTATTAAATCCTACCGACAAAGCAACCTCTCCTCATTGTGTGTTTTAAAAACTCCTGTTGAAAGGTAAGGGGTAACTCAAACAATTTTAGAGGGATATTCCATCGCCGCGCAAAATTTCTCTATTCACTACTCGCTGTCATTGATAATTTCATGTGCTTTTTCATTTGCTTCTTAAAATATGCACTAATATTTAAAAAATATTAGTACTATTAGTAAGTAGAACAAAAATGAAATAAAACAAATTTAATTAAATATATTATAAGCTAAAGTTTTCATCAGTAAATATCTCATCAGTAAATATTTCATCAGTAAATATCTCAACACAAAAAAAGTTCAGAAAATACAGCACCCGAAATTTTTGTCCATTGTTTTGCTCAATATTTTCATATAGTGCTATTCAAAACTATTCCCAATGTTAAGTTGTTATTGGGAATTAGGGGCGTATTTTTGATTCCCAATAATCCCTGATGTTCATTTATGCTGTTTAAGTGGGCTGAATTCTTTCTTGATGTATATATTATAAGATATCATATTATTTTACGATGTCAGTCAAATAAGATTGAAGCTGAAGCAACTTGAAAAAGTAAATATTTAATGTTTATCTCCTCATAAATATTGTGCTCTATCGCATTTCTTTAATTGCTAAACTATTATCTTAGTTACTCGTCAACAATTTTTACGAAAATTTAAGAAAATTCAATTAATAGAAATAAATTTTTATTAATATCCTATCTTAGTTTTAAGAACTCCTTTATTTTTTATAGCAGGACAATTCAAATGCGAAGCAGAAGAATTTCCTTGTGGAAACACATCAGTTTGTTTAGAACGAGTGAAACATTGTGATGGTATTAAGCATTGCCCCAATGGGGAAGATGAACAAGGATGTGGTAAGTTACTTTACGCAAAATATTTATAGTAAAGCTAATAGATATACAATAAATATATAATAATATTTTTATTTAAATACAAGCGAAAAAATTCTTGACATGACCAATATAAGCTATATGTTCTTTCCCAAAAGTTAAAATTTTATTGCTCCTGTCACATAATCTTGCTCCGATGAGCAAAAAAGAAACAGGCTTTAGAAAATTTCATTTAAATTGGACTTTCAACCAAAGCGATTCTCAAGCGCCTTGAAGTTGAAGCACTTATTGAAAAATTTAACATTATTGTGTTTTTATCAATAATACATGAAATTTTAAAACAGAGCTATAAAGAATAATTTATAGAAAATAAAAAAAATGAAATATTATTTTTTCCTGAAAGTGGAGAATTTTCAAAACATTTGGTGACTATTTCTTAATATGGAGTCCTTTCTAATTGGAGCCCTCAATCTCAAAATTGTAGAAAGCTTGTGAAATGTCATTCCTCTTATAACGCTATATATGCTTCAAACTTAGCTGATTTTATACAATATGATTAAAAAAAAATTTCTACCAACATTTTTAAAAATATGTGGATGTTTTTGAAAAATTTTACGCTCTTTGCTTAATACGGAAAAAAGTTTCAAATAGATTCTTCTCTGTAAAAGAGTATGAAAATTTCGTAAGTGCCTATCCTCATATAGCAAAATAAGTACTCCAAAGTTGTTAGTTGATGTTGGAATAAATATGAATCAATTTAAAATTTTTCATAAATATTTGTAATTATATATCAGAATTTTCAAACATTTGATACGTATTCCTTGATATCATAGCAATTTCAATTAAATCAGTCTTCATAAAAAATTATAAAAAGTTTTAAGAGTATCTATCTTCATTTAACACTACTTATGCTGTGATCATTGACCGATTTCGAACTAAATATGCTTAAATTAGTATTTTCCTGTAAACTTATATATATATATATGTTTTTTTGCTATAACTTTAAAAATATTCAACAAGATTAAAAAAATAGTTTTAGCGCAATTGAAAATTAATTACAAAGTTTTCTTTAAAATTCGAAAAAATTCGTTGAAATCTGTGCGATATATAAGTAATTAAGATAGTTCTTTTATACTGCGCATGCGTGGACACCAATTATTTTTCATAACAATTGTAACAATTATTTTTCATAATTTAGTCACCATTCCTTGGTGACAGAGCTTCGAAAAACAGCGTTATGTAAATTATGTTTAGAATGACTCAGTAAAATTGGTTTTACAAGTAAGATGACTGCTGACAACCAGCTTAATTTACAGAGTTTATGCTTGTACTGAAAGTGTATGAAAGGTTAACCTACCATCCCTCTAAATTTGAGGATCCAGGGTTGCCACATTGCAGGTGCGCAAGAAAATTTAACTATTGATCTAATGATCTGATTTAACCTTAATGGTTCGAAGGATTGTTTTTAAATATGCTAACTAATTAGACCAGGTGATATTTTAAGTTATGAAATCAGGCATAAAAACGAAGCTTTTTTAAATAACCGTCTTTTCTTGTTTTGCTTTGATGGGTTTGAATATTTGACCCGTTAAATATCGGGATTAAAAAAAAATTTTTTTTTTAGAACTATCCAACCGAATTTCTGCATATTTTGGATTTTATTAATTAAAATTACATTGCTTCATTTAAATTTGTGAAAGCATTTGCATAGCTTACAATTAAAAATTTGTTCATTCACTATTAAAAAATAATGGAAAATACAATAAAATTATTAAAAAAGTATTTTTTGCAAAAAATTTCCATTAAGTAAGCGAGTTTTATAATTTTGTTAAAACTATTTTGATTTGATTTAAAAGTTCCGGAGACATAGCGAAATACATATAAAGTAATAAAATTTGAAAGAGTTCAAATTTTTGACTGCTCTCTTATCTAAATTGTTGGGAAATTACCTAAATTATTGGTAAATTACCTAAATTATTGAAAGTGTATTTTTGAGTCATGTTTCGTAGCTTAAAGTATCGTCTGAATTAATTAATTAGCACATTTGCGATTAGTCTCTAAAACCATTAAAAATAGTAAACCCAGTGAAAAGTAAAGTTATCCTAGAACCTAGTATGTGAAGGTTATTGGGGTGCTCTCTTTGTTTTTTGCGTAATGTACCTTTAAACGATAATAACAATGTGGAATGCTTAGAACTTTCCTTTTACTGCAGATGGGTGCAAACAGATTTTTTTCAGAAAGTGTCGGTGTTTTAAAATATTAATAAAAAAATATTTTAACTTAAAGTAATGGTTTTATTACTTCATACAGGTTCAGATTAAGGTAAGGTTACATGGGCTACAGCCCTAACACGATTACTGCAGGACTCTACCAGGGGCTGAAATGAAATGTTTCAGGGAGAAGTAATAACTATGAAATATAGTATTCTCAACGAAGCCATGGTGGCTCAGGGGATAGGGGGTTCGCCTTCCATTGAGGTGAACCGGGTTCAAATCCCATCGGTGGCTAGTTGATATGAGATTTGCTCTCAGCTCACGCTGAACCCACTGCCGACGTAAAATATCCTCAGTGGTAGATGGTTCATGGGTTAGAATCCCTTTGTTGTCTGACTAACCATGGGTGGTTTTCTTCCCCATGTAACACAAATGCGAGTTAGTTCTATCGAAAAGTTCTCCAGTCCCAATGCTTGATAGAGGAATTCCCTTGTTTTCTGGGTTGGGCTCAAAATTACAAGGCGGCTATGTGTTTAAACATTGGTTGCCAGGTTGTCTATCCAACGCTGGTTATAAATATAAATGTTCCCAAGGTCCTATTGAGTTACCGGGGCTCTCGAGAACTGCTTAGGTGTGACCATGAGTGAAAGCTTGTTTCCACCCCCTCCATCCTCCAATTTTCTACAATGTAATAAGTGAATTCAAAGTATTTTTTTAACAAAAAAGAACAATATTGGATGAAATAATTTATTTGATATGAATATAAATAATTTATCATCAAAATATTTTCTCTTACATAATAAAATATAGAATGCAAATATAGACAACTTAATTTTTACACATTCTATCTTAAAGAAATTAAAGAGAAAAAAAAACTCTCTGCCATTGTTTATAAACTTCTATAACTTATTTTTAAAGTAATTGAAACTCAATAATGTTTCTCTTAAATCCTTCTTCCATCTCATTCCATCACCGACTCTTATACAGTCATCATATTTTCTTAGAAGCTCGATTACTTCATCTCTTATGTCCGGTCTTTCATCCAAAACAGCGAGAATTTCGTCCACTGTCATTATGCCTGAAAGATTTCATAATAAAAATAAGAATACTAGAATTTGTTTGCTTGTATCAAAAAGCTAGTAAGAATTTACAAAACTTAATTTTTCTTTTGTAATATTGAAATTTCAGTATCAATTATAACTAAAATAACTTAAAATTTTACAGTAAGCAAAGCCTGAAAATTAAAATACAACCGAGCTCGTTCATTGTGAGCCCTAATTTTAAGAGATCCCAGATTTAAGGGGAAATGGTTGGTTTGTTAAAGATCTTATATGAAATTTTGTGTTAGGATAATATAACTGGTGTTTAATGTAAACATATTCACATTTTTTTTTATTAAAGGAACAAAAAAACATTATTTGTCCTATTTCTGAAAATAAATAAAAAGGGTTAAAAATTCAGATGTATAAAATCATGATTCAGATGCATAAAATCTGAATTTCAGATGTATAAAATCATGATTTTTGTTTACATATTTAATGCATAATTTGAAAAAAAAAACAAATCTGTGCATTAACAAATTAAAAGCACCTTCATCATATGCTCTTCTTCATTACAAAAATGAATAATATATAATTTTTATTTTTATTTTGTTAATATATTCATTCATCTTTGTCTAAAGAAGACCTCATTGAAGATTATTGTTTCTTTATAGCTGCTGTATTTAATTTATTCTTCTTTATTTGATTTTTATAAATTAAAATTATTAATGATAATTAATAATGGTCTACCTTTGTCTCTGTGCTAGAAAAATCGAAAGTTCACAAAAGTTACAGATATTAAACATATTTCCTTCTCAAATTTTTTAAAGATTTGTTAATTTTAAATTCTTTTAGAAAAATTGATATATTCTTGAAAAAATATTTTTAGATCATTTTGAAATTCAAACACTTGAATTAAAAAAAATAGATTGGGTACTTAAAAAAATTGAAATAAAATAATGAACATTTTTTCAAGTAATCTAAGCTCCTCAAAACATTAAAGTTCATATTAAGCATAATAAATTTAAAAATGTTAAGAATCACTGAAGTAGAATCTCACTATCAGCTGTTATCGTTGAAAAAAAAATATTTTTAAAAACTGATTTTTTTATAACATTCTGAAACTTAAATACTTAAAAAAAGAAATCAAAATTTGGGTACTTTCTAAAAATAAAAAAGAACATTTTTGTAAGTTATTTTACATGCTCAGAACATTAAACTTAAAAGTACGATAATCTGAGCACAATAATCTGAAAAATGTAAGGAATCACAGAAATAGAATCTTATTATTGACTTTTATCGCTCAATTAGGATGTTATTGAAACTTTTTCACATTTTCATTTGTGCGTAACGTAAATTCTTATTATTTTCGTTGAAAAGGTCTTTCAAAAGATGATTTTACTCCTATATTTAAATTGCAAGTTACATTGAAGTTAGAAAGTCACGTAAGAAGAGCGTTTTACAACATTCACTAAGATGAAAAATATCGAGGATATCAAAGATAATTAAAAAAATTATTGATTAGAAATTTTTTTCCCATTGAGATAATGATCATTTGGATAGAATCCCATCACACTCAAGCAATCTGAAAATATTTTCGTGGTTTTCCTTCACTTGCAAAATAAAAAAATCTTATTATTTTTATTTTAAATAAGACAACTTACTTTAATAACTTTCGTAAATATGATTTTACCCCAATACTTGAATTAGGAGTTTCTTTGATTTATGGTTTGAGTTTGAAGTTGTAAAAATAAGAAAAGCGTATCATTATATCCTCAAGTATGATGGGCTGTTTATCAAAGGTGATAAAAAAATATTGATTATAAAAAGTAATTCACTGCGATTATGAACATTTCGCTGGAATCCTAATATCAAGCAATCAGAAAAATATTTTCGTTGTTTTTCTTAAAGTGAAACACAAAATTTGATTATTTTAATTTAAATTTAATCTTATTCAAAATAAGTTATTTTAATAATATTGCAAATGAGATCTACTCTGATACTTAAATTGCTATTTACTTTGATTTCTCGGTGGAGTTAAGAATTACAAAAATAAGAAGAACGTTTCGATCACAAAGATGATAGGCTGTTTGTTAAGGATACGAAAAAAATGATTTATTATAATTATTGATTGATTATATTTTTAATAATTCATTATATTATAAAAAATAAATTAGATTTTTTCTTCGATAATGAGCATTTATCTGTAATCTTAATTACCGTCAGGCAAGCTGAAAAATACTTTCGTGGTCTTCCTTTGCGTGCAGCGTAAAATATGATTATTGTCTTAAAAACTATCATAAGGCAACAATACTTCAATATTCACATAAATTATGAGTTATTCTATATTTCTACTTTTATAAACTACGAAAGAAAAGCACCTGATTATTTGCAATTCACTAGCAAGGTAAATAATTTTTTTGCGGATGAAAAGAAGTGATTTGTCAGAGTTTGAGAGGGATATTTTTTTCTTTCTATAATTCAAATAATAGTTCGTGCGTTTGTACTTTGCAAATTGATTCATCATGACTTAAACTCTATAAGGATTCTAAAGACATTTATAAAGAGTGGTAATTTGTAGTACTAATTGATAAAGAGTGGTAATTGCTTTATCTGATATGATTCATAATGAATGTCGAAATAATTGTGTTGTTTAAAAAGATTTATGATATTATTTATAGTTGGGTTGCTTAATTTTAAAATTTTTTTTTTCATATATAGAATGATGATTTAAAAGAACAGTAATAAACTAATAAAATTATAAGATGTTTTAATTTTGTACTTTAATATAAAAAATGAAGAATATAATTTTTTTTAATTTAATCATAATTTTTTAATATAATATACGAAATAAAGAATGTATTCTTAAGTTCTAATAAATACGGATCCTTTAAACTATAATTTTATACTTAAATATTCTTCTCTCTGTTGTAATTAACCTAAGCTCTGAAAACCGAAACTAAAGAAAACCGAAACTTATCAGAACCGAAATTTAAATATATTATTGCGCGTTTTAAAAAGTCCCATAAACAATCAATAAGTTGCAAACAATATATAAATATCTTTAAGCACTATAAAAAATAACATATTAGTTTTTAGAAATAAACAAATTTCAGTATTCAAATTGAGCTTCCATTGATTTACTTCGTCAAAAGATAAGGTTTTGAATATCTTAGTGCAGGGATGGGCAAACTTTTTTGGTCGAGGGCCAAAAATCAAGAAAAAAAAAAAATGTTTGGTGGGCCAAGTAAGATTTTCAAAATTTAAGAAAGAAAAAAAAGCGATATACAAGTTTTAATTTAAATATTTAGTGGGATGAAGGAAATAGCGATTTCATTTCTAAAAGTTCCTTATATTAAGGTTCGAAGGGAGATGCGCTTATTTTAAGGAACAAGGCTAAATCCTTTTCTGTTAGTCTACTTCTGAAATAATTTTTTCTAAGGTTCATAATTGAAAACTCTTGTTCAAGTATATAAGATTAAGCTAAACATAGCACTGATTTTCTGGGCGTGAAATTTTAAATTTTGGAAACTAGCTTTTGGTAATGATTTGTCAAACTTAGGCATATTTAGAAACAACTGCTTCAGATGATTGTTAGATTGTCCGCTCTTTGGAGCGTAAAATGCGCAGTCTGCCAAATGTAAAGTACAATTTACCCTATATTAGATTCCATAAGTCAGCTCCTCGAGAAAGACAAACGCTAGTTGGAGCCAATCTACGGCTATTCTATAAAGAACTTCTGCTTTCAACATTTTACCAATAGAAGCTGTCTGTGCTAACTATTTCCATCAATTTATGTTTTGTAGAACAAAAATAGAGAAAGTAAAAATGTCTTTAGTACTTTGTTAAAAAAGGAAAAACAGGAATAATTTTAAACATAGTCGACAATAAAATGGATGTATATTGTTTATATTTGCCGCTGATCAGCAAATAAAAATTCTATGCGCGGGCCGGATAAAATCCTCAGGTGGGCCTCAGTTGGCCCGCGGGCCGTAGTTTCCCCATCCCTGTCTTAGTGAATGAAGAAACTAAGTAGCATTATTTGAATGGTCTTTGAAAGGAAGAAGGTTCTAATTGGTCTTGGTGATAACTGATCGATAAGAAATCGTAGAAAATATGTCTTTTGGCAGCAAAATCAAACATTCAGAGTGTGAGTGACGCTGTGATGCGCTCAGTTCAAATGAGTGTTAAGAGTCTTCTCCCGTTCGAATCCAATTGTCGAAAGGATGGGAAAATTCGAAACATGTTTCTAATCCTTTTCATTCAATTTTCGCAAATAAACTGATTACAGATGATTACTCTATTTGGTACCATCTTTCGATACATGTAAAATATAAGACCATCACCGAATCAAAATTTGAGTTATAAGGCGTGCGTTGTGCGTGTCTTATAAGTATTTGTCTCAAAACTATGCATATACAATTCTGCAATCAAAAAATTTTTTAAATGTATTTAAATAGCAAACAGTCGTTTCTTTTTAGATTATTTTTTGTTTTTTTCCCTCTTGTTTTTGTTTTTAGTATTTTTATTTTTATGCTCCTAACTTTAAAAGAAATTTTCAGCATCATCTAAATCGCATTTCATTAATTTAAATTGTAATAAGATTAGATTTAAAACGATCCAAAAACTGAGAAGTTTTAAATTACTTACTCAAAACCACAAAACCATTTTTTTGCTATTAAGTTTTGAGGAAAAATTCACAGAAGTTCTAAAAATTATCAAGCGCTATTTCTCCTAATCTAATGATGCGACCCTCTTTATTTGCTACCTTTTTTTGAAAGGTATTGTGATGTCGAATAATACTATATCATTTAAAGTTAGTCATCTATAAAAAAATCATCGAGAAAACACCAATTAAAAATTTAACCTAGAATACAAGACAGTGAGAGTATAAGCCTCTTAGAAATATATAAATTTTATCATTTGGAAATTTGCTTGCAAGAAATAAAACCAAGACATAATCTCTAATTCTATTGTAAACGTTTAAATTTCAAAGTTAACTTACTTAAATTCTTTAAAATGTTAATAATATTTTTCAAATACTTAACTATTCAATTATAAATTTAAATCTTTATCAATACGTACCTACTTCCTCATAAATTGCTACCAAAGGATGTTGTTAACAACCATAGGATCTAGCCTCTCGCAAACCTTCTAACGGTTATAATTTAGCTTCCCACAATTGCCCCAATAGCAGCAATAACCAGTAAAATGAAGTTAAATTACTAAGTGCTATTTCACCTAATATAATAAGGCGACCCTAATATTGTCTACCTTTTTTAAAATATATTTCTCTTTCTAACAATACTCTATCACTTAAAGTTAGTCAACTATAAAAAAAATCATCGAGAAAACACAAATTGAAAATTTAACCTAGAATCTAAGATGATGAGAGTATAGGTCTCTTAGAGATATATACATTTTGTCAATTGGAAGCTTACAGCCAAGAAATAAGACCAAGGCATAATCTTCATTTTCTATT
The DNA here is from genome assembly GCF_982258835.1 of Parasteatoda tepidariorum. NCBI lineage: Eukaryota > Metazoa > Arthropoda > Arachnida > Araneae > Theridiidae > Parasteatoda > Parasteatoda tepidariorum. The sequence continues at coordinate 21,680,487 of NC_141765.1, forward strand.
GTGAACGTTTCAATTTTAAATTTAATTTACTTAAATTCTCAAAAATGTTACTTAGATTTTTCATCCACTTAATTCTTCAATTATAAACTAAAATCTATATCAATACTTACCAATTTCGTTATAAATTGCAACCAGAGGATGTTCTCCACATCCATGAGATCTAATCTTACGTAAACCTGTTAGCAATTGTGGTTTAGCTTCACACCATGCCCCAATGGCAACAATAACCAATAAAATGAGGTTAGAGTTCATTTTTGGAGAAAACAGTTTAATTCTCAAGGAAGTTCCTGAGTATGATATGAATCATGGCTGTGTGAATTTATATATAGTAAAAGAAACCTTTGAAAATCACTTTTAATTAATGTAAAATTTTTCTTCATACGTTTAGAAACTTTTCTGGATATTAATAAATTCATATAAGATTGTTGTAATCATTTAAAAGTATTATTAGAAAGAAATATAATATGTTTAATAATTACTCTCAAGGTTGCTTTTATTCAGAGTCAAAATAACTCTTAATTAAGTCCTCTGCCTAACTTTATTGTTTTATATACAATGTATCTTATCGAATTCGAATTCCATTCATTTAGATAAAATTCAAAATAGCTGTCAAATGAAATTTTTTAATAAATTCTGTCTCAATGTCATCTTTTATCAGTCTATATTAGTTTAAATTAATTAAAACTGGTTTAAATATAGAAGCTATTTAATATTTTTTTATTCATGTCCTATTTTTAGATGATGTAAGAAATAGTTTACGTCTTGTGCTGATAAGTTTTTTATACCTTTTTTTGGAGAAAAAAATAAAAATTGCTGTAGGTAAACGAGTTGCATCCTGTTTTTATGCCTTCACATGTTATGTTACTTTTCATATTTGTGAATTATCTTAAACAGCAGTTATAATTCCGGAAGTTTTTTGAATTCCAATATTATCTCATGAGGGGTATTACAAACTAGGAAAGATAATTTCGTAAACAGTTTGTAGTTCATTTAAGAAATTGAAATTTTTGCTGTATTTTTGATGCATTATAAAAATTTTACAAAAAAAATACGCTATTGTTTTTTATGTCTTAACAGAAAATATTAAAGATAAATTCAAGTTTTAATACTTTTGAGAAAGATAAATCAAAAATTTTTGTTTTAATAATATTTTCACTCATACTAAATTTCGACATACAATTTTTTAAAATAGTTTAATTTCTTTTTTTTTTAAAATTCCTCGCAAAAGATTTGTGAACGCATTTTGCACCATAGTTCAACAGCACACAAAATGATAAATAAAATAAAATAAAAAGAATCTATGCATTTTTAAATGATTCTCAAAAATGTTCCCGGGATTAAAATATAAATGGGTACATTTTCTATCCCACCAAATTTATGCTTGTATTTTCATAGTTTGAAAGGAAAATGAAATATTTTCATTTTACCGAAATTTTATGTTACATCTGTATGTTAAAGTTAACCTAAGTTTAAAATGCAGTTTTAAATTTTTTTTTTTAAATCCTCACAAAAGATTTGTGAACTCATATTGTATTATGGCTCAATAGCAAGTAAAAAATGAATAAAAAAAATCAAAAGGATCTCTGCACTTTTAAATGATTTTCAAAAATGTGCCCGGGAATAAGATAAAAATAAGCGCATTTTTTATTCAACCAAATTTATATTTGTTGGATTTTGTTAAATTGAAATGAAAATGAAATGTTTTGATTAAATTGAAATGAAAAGGAAATATTTTTTATTTCACTGAAATTGTATGCTACAGCTAAACTACATTTAGAAAAATGATTTTTTAAAATTTTTTGAATTCATTTTTTTTAATTGCTCGCAGAAGATATGTGAATACATTATGTACTTTAGCTCAATAGCACACAAAAAATAAATGAAAAATAATCAAAAGAATTTATGCACATTTAAATGATTTTCAAGAATGTGCTCAGGAGTAAGATATAAATGGGTACATTTTCTATCTAATTAAATTTATGTTTGTATTTTCTTGATTAAATTGGAATGAAAATTAATTATTTTTATTTCACTGAAATTGTATGTTACAGGTGAGTTGTATGTTACAGGCAACTAAATTTTAACAAACAGTTTTTTAAAATTTCTTAGCTTCATTTTTTAATACCATACAAAAGATGTGTGGATGTATTTGTTCAATAGTTCCATGACACACAAATAAATAAATAAAAAGAATTAAAAGTGTCTATGTGCCTTTAATTGAATTTCGCAAATGCGCCCGGGAATAAGATAAAAATGGGCGCATTTTCTGTTCAACCAAATTTATATTTTTATTTGTTTGAATAAGTTGGGAAGTTTTTTATGTCCCTTAAATTGTATGTTACAGATAACTAAATTTAAAAATAAACTTTTAAAATATTTTTTTAACTTCATGTCTTAATACCTTGCAGAAGATATGTGGCTGTATTTCGTACAATTGCTCAATAGCACACAAAAAAAAATTAAAGAAATCAAAAGGATCTGTGCACTTTTAAATGAGTTTCACAAATGTATCCTGGAATAAAAATATAAATGGATGCATTTTCTATTCAGCCAAATTTTCGTTTAAAATTATTTGATTAAGTTAAACTGAAAGTAAAATATTTTTGTTTCACTGAAATTGTATGTTACAGCTGATGCACATGGAAGTCTCAATTCCTTACTTAAAGGAATGAAACAATATCCAGAATTGCAAGATGCTATATTGGATGGTTCTTTCGATAATTGCAGTAAGTAATAAAATTAAGATGATTCAAAATTTCGTCTTGAATAGAAACAATTTTTCTGAGTTTACGTAAATTTTATCCTATCCAAGGAATTATTTTTTATTTTAAGCGAAAAGGAAAAAAAGTTTCCTTTTCGCTTAAAATTTCTCTTAAAATCGAGGTTTTAGTAATGAACTGGAAATTTCGACTTGCAATTTTTGCCAAATTGACCATATTGCCATTTTTGATACATTCACGCTTTTCATACTAGTCTAATGAAATGAGTCTTTATTCAATTATGCTACAAATTTAACCTTATATTTATTTAAGAATGTCTTGAACGTTCTGCTGATTTTGAATGATAGAATGATTGCTTTTTGAAAATAAACTTGATTTTTTCAGTTTTATTTGTTAAATATCAAATAAAAAAAACTCCCGCAATTTTTTTTTTGTATTTCATAATTTAATATTTTAAAAGAATATTGTCATTTCGATAAAAATCGAGACGTCTATAATGAAAGAGCACTAAAAAAAAAACCCGATTTTTAAATGTTATAAAACTCAAAACAATTTTACGAAACTTCGCACATAATTATACATTAACAACAAAAAAACCACTTTAAAATTTAAAGCATTGATAATTTTTGAAAAAAATATTTGACTGCTCTATCAGTTTAAATTATACATGCATTTCCTTTGTCTGAAGAATAGTTTTACATTTTTGCACATACAAAATGTGTATGATATGTCTCGTGTTTTTAGGCATGTGTTAGGCATGCACTTTTTATGTATTGTATTATTTAAAATATATTTGTATTTTTTAGGTCTTGATTATATTCCGGACTACTGTGAATGCATACAGTTTACTTCACTTTATTGTGGTAGCAAGAATTTAACATCTCTTCCACGAGGCATTGGAAAACACGTCACAAAACTGTGGGGAATTATTGGTTTAATCTTTTGAAAATAATTTTCTTAAACTTTTATAGCAAGTAGAACATTTGAAACTATTTTGGGTGCCAATTGCTCCATTTTCCATGAAAGATTTTATAAAGTGTTAGAGAATCTAAAACTAAAACTTGCAGAAGTTTGGTGACTTTAGAAAACGCCACGAAATAATTAAAATCGGATCGTTTTATATGACCTTTTGAGATATTTATAACTAGTGATAGACAAAATTAATTACTATGCCAGGAACCATGTATTTAAACATAACATATTCTAAGAGTATAGAAAGTTTGTCCACAAATCGGAGAAAGCTATCATATCTGGTATAATGACTAAAAAGTATTTTAAATCAATATGATAGTCTATCTTGGCGTTCTGAAACGATCACCTTTAACAAACATATTTTTCAGAAGTTTTATTAAAAATCAATCTTTCTTAAAAAAATCTCTTGAAAAAACCTCTTCACTATGGGTGCAAACAAGAAAAAAGCAAACGATTACAAATGTTGAAGAATTATTATCGAGGTTAATCTGAACAAAGCAACAATCAATTTTTTTAAAAATATCCACCGAACAGCTGTTTTTAGATAATTATTGTTTGCTAATATTTTTAAAAAAATATCGTAAATACATTTAAATAGAGAAAAAAGTGAAAATCATTGAAACTGTTTATTGTTTTAAACTCATGCATCATAAAAATAAACCTTAAAGCGAAAACGCGCTCAAACGAAAACGTTTCAACTAAGTAGACATGCAAAGTTTGTACATGGAGAAAAAAATTTTGGTGAAATCCGTAAATGGCGAAATTAATGTATAAAATTTCTATTGAAAGAAACCAATAATATATTAATATATAATAAAGCCAAATATACGGTGAAGCATATATAAGCTTAGTAAACCTTATATAATATTAGATTTATAGATGATACTAATAACAGCAAAATACACAGTATTTAAAATATTCATTTGATAATTTTCGCGTATAAATGGTAACGGTTTACCTGAAATTCTGGTTTTCAAAATTCCCACACATTTACTAAAAATATACAACTGAAAGCCAAATTAAACGGAAAAAAAAAGGTTTTTATGCCATGCTCTAAGGTATTATGACAAAATTACCAAGTTTTACCACATTTACGAAATTTTAGCACCGATTATAAAACCATATTTTATTCCTAATTTTAGCCGAATGCTTTGGCAAATATTAAAGAGATTTTTGGTGTTCCCATAGAGCCAGAAACACGGTAAATGTTACCATTTTCAGTTATTTCTTCTCATACTTTTTTTCTCAGGGTGAAAATGCTTTATTTCATCACAAAAAAAACTTTAAAGTGGTCCAGAATATTTGTTCGTTTACTAAAACGACGATATTCATATTTCTCGAAATGACCCAATGGGATACTTTTAAAGACATTAAATAAAGTAAAAAAGAAGTATTAGTATAATAAGAAAATAAACTGTACTATATGAGTAAATAATTGAAAATATTAATTTTAATTAAATATCATGATAAATTTTTGCTGCAAAACACTTCTTAACAAGCTGAACAAATTCAAAAATGATGTTATATGGTGAAAGTTACTTAAAGTAATTTATTTTATTATCATATTTATTTTTACTACTCTCACTTTCATTTTTGAATAAATAAATGATTAAAATGGCTTCTTTAGGTAGATGACTCCTGCAGTTTGTTTTTATATTTCAATGGGATGCAGCTGCACAATTTATTGAAGTTTTTTCTTAAATAAAAATAATATTATTAACACAAAACCGATTGATCCTTTTAAATCGATTCAATAAACCAAATTTACATGCAAAGATCCAGTAAACATTTAAAATTTTGTATAATAGCCTGCGTTTTAGAAAAAACTGAAACACGTATTGTTACTGTGAATAATTTATTTTAAAATAATTTCTTTCTTGTTTTCTTACTTTTTTTTCTTCTATTTCAGTGTTTTGATGAACAGTTCTTTACAGCATTTATCTAGAGAAGCATTTTCTATGTATATAGGGCTGAAAATAATGTAAGAAAAAAACATAAATAATTTTCATCATGGCTTTTTTGAAATACAGGGCAAAAAAGCTTTTCCAGCATGTAACCTAATGTCCATATACCGTTTTGTTTATACTGTTAAAGAGAAGAGAATAAAATTTTGGATAAAGGTCGTTTATTATATTTTTTTTAACTTTGCGGGACATATATCGCTGGTTCAAAACTAAAACGACACTTCTCACTCACTTCTCATGTTATTTCAATGAGAAGTGCATGCAGAAGTGTCGTTTTAATTTTGAACCAGCGATATGTCCCACCAGACGTTTTTAGTGGACTTTTAGGCTAAATAAATCCTATTTTAACATTAGATTCGCTCATTACAGTCTTTTGTCATCACATGTAAAACTGTCATAGTTTGTTAAGATTAATACATCATTTACTGACTAAATAGAGCTAAGAAAAACTGAGTATCATGATATAAATATCATTTGTAGCCTTTTAAGTTGTTTCGAATCTATGTTCCTAGACATTCTGTAGAATGTCTAGGAAATATGTAAAATATGAATCGTTTGATACATTGCTGGCTAGTTTCCGACATTTTATACCATGCCTAGGTATTTTATATAATGCTGGATCTCAAACTTTTCAGGAAAAATAGATAAATGGAAATAAATTTTAATGTTGGTATTTCATTTTTTTCATATTATGAATATTTTCTAATATTTCAAAAAAAGCTTAGTTATTTATTTTTGACTTAAAGAGTTTTTGAGTGAAATAATTAAATCCATTTTTCTTCCTTTGTTATGACAGCCATATAGAAGGAAATAATATCCCTATTCTAAATTCAGGACTGTTTCTTCGTCTTACCAACGTAACTGTTTTGTAAGTATGAATTTAATTTTATTTCAGTCAAATTTCAACATTTCTAATTTTCTTCTCTTTTATCCTCTAAATGTTTCCTTCGATTTTCCTCGTTAAATGATAGTTAACAGACAATTTATGATAGCAATTAATAGCAAACAAAAGGTGCCGTATAGACTTCCTAAATACTTTTGCTAATCTTAATTAAAGGCTCGTGTTCATTTTCATTAAAAAAATATCGAAAAGTTTTGCGAATTTTATTCATAATATGCATTCAACTATGAGAAAAAGAAGAATTTTGAGTTGAATAAATATGAAGGAGTACTGGGGGCCATACAAATTTTAATATCGTGATACATATACTGAAAATATTTATTTTTACGTCTTATTTGCGACATTTTCCTATTTATTATCTAACTTACATTAATCAATATTTTTGCTACCCAAATGAAATTTATCCACAATCATGAGAATGTGTAATTTGATAATTATAGTTATCGTAATATTTACTGTATCATCAGAGTATATATTTATCATTGTCGATGATGAGCACTGTGATATTACATTCGATATTGGTATCACTATGATACAATTAATTATCGATCGAATTAATCATCGATAATACTCACAATATTATCGTACTCGATATCTATCACAGCTTGCATTAATCATGATACTAAGCTTTTCGTTATTTTTCGTAATGGAAAATCGGCGTTTTCTTATTGTATTAAATAATGATGATATTATAGTACTAGTCATTTATTGCTATCCCTACTATAATATAGATGTTATAATATTCGCGATATTATATTGCATTCAATTTTTATCAATACCGATATTAATTAAGATATTTCAGTTGTCAATAGTTCTCGTATATTTGGGAACGTAAAATATATAATTCACGGTACTTTGGGTGCTAAACATTTAGGCTAAACGGGGAGGAATGATTTTAGTCCATTTTCTAAATTATTTGAAATTCTTGTAGTCTTTTGTACGATTTTGAGGAAACGTTTCTGCCAGTGCATTTGATTTGTGAAAAATGCAAATAATTGATTCGCCTAAAAGATAAAATAAACTTTTAGGTGACTCGCAAAAATGAAACAACTATTAATATCAGAGACAAGTATTCTAGAAGAACGTTTTTTCTCCAAAATAAAACTTAATTTATTTATGATATTTTAAAAAAATACACTCTCCAACGCTTTTTTTTTCTTTCAGTTCTTAGTTTGTTTTTCCCTTTTATAACTCATATTTAATCTTAAAAGTAGGAAAAAAATAGATTCTTTTTCAGCTTATTATTTTACATTTATTATTTACAACTAAATACCATGTTAAAATATACGAGATTTATCAATAAATTTTGCAATTAACTTAAATGAATCAATAATTTAATTCTTACTTTACCACAAATCTCTTATATAAAATAATAAATTTTAAATGCAATGTTTGTTACATTAAAATTCAGTATTGTATTACAATTATAGAATAAAAAAGGAATATAACTGATAAATGGAGAAAATTCTTAATCATCTCAATTTGTCCAATTGTTTTTAGTTAAATCAAGTTAACGTAAATTTAACATTAAATTGCTAATAAAAATGCATTCCTATGCAAAGTATATTTATTTAAATAATCTATCTATTATTTTTAACTTTGCGAATTTTTTATTTTCGTTTTGAGGAAAGTTCATAAAATATTATTCATTATTTTTAATGTTTGTTTACTGCATGGCTGTATAATATTTACTTTTCATCGAATTTTTTCAGGATTTCCACTAAAGTCTGTATACACCTTCTCAACTTTCTAACGGCTTCAGCTATAGTTACAAAACTTGTGTCATGTATTGTAAAGTGGCTATGTGCTACAAGATGAGATCAATTACAGCGCTACTTAGTAAAGAGCTGTGGCATCTCAAAAATGTCACAAAATAGGATAAAAATGTACCTTATGTACTTTGATGCTAAGAAGAGAACGCGTAAAACGCCCATTTGTTAGTTCGCGATCTTCTACTTTATGACGTGATGAAAGAATTTTAAAAGGAAAAAAAATGCTTAACTATCACAACAAATCTTTATTTTTTGTGTGCAAAGCTTAAGAGATGCATGAAAATCGGAAAGAAAAAAACTTTTTAGTTGTAGAGTGTTTTTTTTTTCTTCTTCTTCCTAAGATCGTTTAATTTCGCCTCTGTGTTTTCTCCTTTTTTTTCTTGGTATTAATATCTACAAAATGTCTATTCTGGTTAAGTTTTTTTTATTGTTTTATGGCAGGCATTTATTAACTTATCGTTCTTCGTCATGGAAGATGCCAGAAGTGTTGCTCATTTCGCCGATGCCTACGCACCTTGCGACCAAAGTCATGGAAGCGAGCAGCATTACCCACGCCACAATGCCACACATACTCTTTCTTAGGGTGGGCCACATTCGCAAAACAAAGGACAACACGCAGAGAGAAATATCCTTGCACTGAGCAAGATTCGAACCCGTAGCCATTTGAATCGCAGTCAGGTACGCTAATCGCTCAGCTATCTGGCTGGCTTTTCGGACTAAACAGAAAAAAAGCATGGACAAAACTACCAGAATGTAGTAAAAATTAACGTATTTCTAGCTCTTTGAGAACAAGAAAAAGCTCGGTAATTTTTGTCGAAGCACTTCAGTAGCGATTTTGTTAAAAGTAGCAATAAAATATAGTTTTATAATATGTAATAAAATTTGTTAAATGTGGCAAAATTTGTTAATTTTATCATGATACCTTATAAAGCATGGCAAAGTACCATTTATTCGGTTAAATTTATTTTTCAGTGTTGTATTTTTTGCTAAAGGTATGATAATAAGATTTATAATAAGAACAGAACGGTAATTTTCTTCGAATTTTTTTCTTCGTGTATATTGCAGATGATCTATAATTTTGTTATTCACTTTTTTACTAACGTTTAACCGATAAAAAGATTTTCTCTGAAACGTTATACTAGGAGTCGCATTAATCGATCTCTTTCTGCAGCACAGCACACAGCCACTTTACTGTATGTAGACACCACTTCTCTATATATGCATTTATATTGTATTATCTTAATGTAATTACAGAGTTCTTATGAGGAACCAGATTAAATATATTCAACTTGGAGCTTTTAGTGGTTTAGTGAATCTTAGATGGTTGTAAGTAGTTCTTTTTTCAATTTGAAATAATAAAAGGTAGTGTGTACTTTAACATTTAAGTTTGTTGTAATTTTCTTCAGGTTCTTGCAGAGTAACTCTCTTGAGTTATTAGATATGAACGTTTTTTCAGATCTGATGTACCTTGAAGTTTTGTAAGTAATGTTAATTATTTTCAATAAAATTTTATATTCTAAAATCAAAATTTAGATATATAACATTAGAATGATTTGAAAACAGATAGAAATATAAAATTAAATTTTATTTGTTACTCTTAAGTCCAGTCCGGTACTCTTTGGTGTCTAAGGTATTTGTATTTTCAATGACAAAAAAAGTAATGACAGATATTTAAAATTGCTCTCAATGTTAAAAAAACGTTTTTAGCATTATAAAATTATTTTTAATAGTACATCATACTTACCTTTACATATAAAAATAAAGAAAGGATTAACTTTGCATATGACGAAAGATAAAATAACTTAAAAAATTAACAAAATTAATGTTAAATAAACATACATTTGATGCTACGATACAGTTTCGTTTCATAATTAAGCATTCGCTTCAGTATACAAAACACAGGATGACATAGAGAATTATAGAGAAGTAAAATAAAATAAAAATAAATTAATAATTAAAACAGATATTGCCGTAACTTGTTCGTAATTTCTATCGCCTTTCCAAATTACTTCTTTTAATTTGTATTTCAAATTAAAAATTGCTCCATTATATAGGATGAGTTCAAAGTTGCAATTATCGAAATGTAATGGCTCAAACTTCATTGAAAATACTTTGAATTGCGATTTCCTCCTAATAGAGGGCAAATCAGACATTTAAAATTCCATTCTCTAGAACTATTCGATCGATTTTGTTCTTATATTTTTAATTTTGCCACATAAAATAACATTCTTTTAATTGAAAAAATTTGTATACTTTGCAATTCAAAATCTTTCAAGTGTTATTAAATTAAAAAATAAGGAAAAATAATAAATAATTATTAAAAATTTTTTTATCGTGGGATTATCTATGAATAAACAAATTTTATAATTTCGGGCAAAAATTTTCCAATTCGTTTAAAAAATTCTCGAGACATGGTAAAATACGCAAAAAGTTAAATTATTATTAAAGGCTTTAAACTTTCAACCGCGTTGCTGACCAATCTATTGAGACCATATTTTTTTCTGCACTGTGCATGAATTTAAATTTACCTTTCATTACCGAAAAGAACACAAATATAAAAAATTATTTGTGTTCTTTTTAAGTTGTTTCAGATTTATTCCTTTACGTACTATGCAATTGGTTTGGGAAAAACCAGTTTAAACTACTTCGTTTTTGAAAATAACTTTTATCAATCTTTGAAAATGTTATTTTAGCATTCTGTAACAATTCTGATAAAAAAAAAACTCCTTTATTTTATTTTTTATTTTTTTTAATTATTTTAATTAAAAAAACTAATAAATTTTTATAAAAATTGCTAACTTTAAAAAATTTAATTTTAAATTTAACAATCCAATATTTTTAAATAACTTTTTTCTTATTTTTAAATCATCCTTTTTTAATAACCACTAATGTTGGTGAACAACTGACAGAGCTCGAAATAAACAATTACCATTTTAACAATAAATATACAAATTTCGCTTTCCTTTGAACACTATAAATTATACTACTGCGCTTAGTTTTGTCTTGGAGGCATTCATATTTTTTACAACTTTACATTCACTTCCTGATGCTTTCAGGTGAATCAGTGAATCAGTTTTATGCAATTTTCTGTGCATTCCTTCTACTATTCTTTATAGCACTGAATGAGGATAACACTTTCTTAGAACACTTCCATATAACACGTGTCCACTTTTCATTTGTGTCTTCCATATATTATATTATTAAAAATTTTAAAGCTTTCATGTAATTAATAAATTAAGAATATCCTTTTTATATTCAGTCTATTTTCATTTCAGGGATTTAAATGACAACAGACTTAAAAAGTTGGACGTTTTCCCACCTTTGAGAAAGCTTTATTACCTGTAAGTTTAACATTTTTGAAATTTTAATGTTTAATATTAACATTCTATGTAAATTGAATTCAATTTTGCTGTAAAGTTTTTTTTTTGCGTTCGTAAAATTCAAAGATTCTCAGAATAATGTAGTTAAATTTATAATGCAAAGTTTTGCAGTTATCAACTTACCATTGAGTATGAATTTCACGATATTAAAAGTACTTTCGCTGTGAAAAAAATAATGTATCCTTTTTTATATTATATGTGTTTTCCTGCGAAATTGTAATCCAGAACTTTTATATTTTTTGATTAAAGATAAAATCGAGGTCAATAGTTGGTTATAAAATATGTTGCTGACTCATTAATGTGAGATTTTGATTGTTTGCTATGGTTTGACCAAATTATTTTTTTTTAAAAATTTCTTAAACTATGGTAAAATAAGATTTTATTTTCTAATATACTAATAGTTTTGTTTCATCATTTTTCCTGAAAAACCAGAGAATTGAGCATTTTTATGTATCACAGTAAAACCCCAATTATCTGGACAAATCGTAATCCTAACTGGTTTCGATAATCAAATAAGCGAATCGTTAGATAATTAATTAGGGAAATTAATCACTAGAAAAATTAGTCACAAGTAAAAATAAAACTTGTATAGTTTTTCATAAAAAAGTTTCATAGTTTTAATTCAATAACTGCAAAATTCTTATTTTAAGCAAGTGCAACGTTTTCTACTTATATGGAATTTCCTAAGAGCTTTGCTCTCCCAGGAGAAAACTCCTTGCAAAAATGTTCAAAGGGAAATTTCTACTCAAAACTCATTGTTTAACAACAATACAATGAGGGATGGAATATTGTATAGATGGGGAAAAGAAAAAAAATTTATAAAATTTTTCTAGCTTTCATCAATTTTTTCTAATGAATTTTTATTCTGGTCACAGCCGAAAATGCGTGCTCAAGAAAATAGACATGCATGTTTAAGAAAAAAATACAGAGCTGGAAATGCGAGTTTAAGAAAAAGGACACAGCTGGAAGTGCCTGTTTAAGAAAATGGATACAGATCGAAATGCGCTTTTAAGAAAATAGTCACAGCTGAAAATGCGTGTTTAAGAAAATGGACGCAGCAAAAATTGCGTTCTTCCAATCTTCAACACAAATTTAACAGTTAAACTTTTCTTAATCTTTTGAAACACTAAGCATAAGCAATGCTGGGATCGGGTTGACAGGGTGTATTACAGTTGTAATTTTTCAAACATTCCTTCGCAGAACACTAATCCATTAAATGGTTTAATGATATATATATTTGAACAACGTTTATTTAATGCCACTATTATAAATTTATAGGACACTTGACAAACTTGTAAAAGGAACTGCCAGATTTTAATACCATTTCACTAAAGACTAATTTAAAAGAAAAATATACTAAATTATTTAGGAAAATGGACAAATTACGTAACTAATTAATTTGGATTCGAAAGTTTATTATTTAAAAAAATAAAAATTAGAAGAGAAGTTTGAAAAATGAAAGCAAATGCTGTTGCATATTTTCTAAAAATTAACACTCTTTGTGATGCGTCCATTTTTTTAAAATACGCATTTTGGACTAACTGTGTCAATTTTTTTAAATATGCATTTCAAGCTGTGTCCATTTTCTTGCATATACATTTCCACATGTGTACATTTTCTTACATATACATTTCCACATGTGTACATTTTCTTAAACACACATTTCCAGATGTGTCCAGATCAAAAGTCTCACCGACGAATTGATAAAATTATTTTCCCTGATTAGTTGATTATTTCAGAAAATTTTCCATAACATTGGCAGAGTACTCTGTTGTGAATCTAATTCATAGATATTATTCTTTTCATTGAATTTCAAAGTCTTCACCTTTTGATTTCAATAAGATTAAAACGGTTGCAATTTAAATTATGCCAGTTCTCTTGTATTAATAGGAAAGAAATATTTAATTTAATTTGATATTTTAAATGAAACACTCGTCGGTTATTCGTTGATTCGTCAAAAACTAAATTTTTTGAATTGTAATTGAATGCCAAATAATTTCCTTCGCTTTTTAATTACCCTGTTTTATTATTTTTTTGTTATTTTCTTTTAGTTCAATAGAAAGAAATAATCTAGAGAGAATTGGAGGTTCGACGTTTCAGAACTTGGTTTCACTGGAAGTTTTGTAAGCGATTTTCGTCTATTTTTCAGTATATTTATTATTTTTGCTGTAATTTTCTTTATATATTTTCTAAATGAAATGATATGCGCAATGTCTGAAATAAATTACCAAATGAATAAAGTTTATTAATTAGCTTCAGAAATTTGAGTTTCAATTATTTTTCTAACGATCAAAAAAAATCTGGTAAAATTACCGTACGGCATGGTAAAGACATTTCTGGTAGGAAAAGCTTGATTCAGGTAATGAAACAAAAGCATGAAGTGCTTAAATATATATAATATGAAGAATAAAATTTAACCGAATAAATGGTTTTTATGTCATGCTTTAAAATTACTGAATTTTACTACAGTACCCAAATTCTAGCTCTTATTATAAAGCGGTATTTTATTGTTAGTTTTACCAAAAGCATTACCAAAGCGCTTTGGAAAAAAAATTACTGTGCTTTTTGGTGTTTCCATAGAGCCAGAAACACAGTAAATTTTACCATATTCTGTTAGCCTGTAATTATTTTTCTAAATTAACTCAAAGAGTACGGTTGGTATTTGAAAGTAATTTATGGTTGTTATGATTTCTGTGAATGCGCAGAGTGGCAAATGGAAAATGGCCCACCCTGAATATCTTTTGATCTAATGCTCAGATTCTTACTTTTTTGGTCTTTATCCTAATAGTTTGAAGGGGTGACGTCAAATATGCTCATTAATTAGCGCAAACGATATTTTAAGTTACGAAATCAGACACGAAAACGCCCTTTCTTTGAATAAACATTCTTTTTTTCAATGGATTCCGATTTCAAACCCCCAAAATATGCAATCTGCGAAATATGGTTCCAATAGTTTGATTAGGAGAGTGGTCTAAAGTTTGAACCCCGTAATGTTAATTTTACTTTTTTGGTATTTTGCCATAACTTTTTAAACAAATTCAAGCATTTTTGCACACAATTATAAAATTCGTTTCTCCAACGATATTTCCATGCAAAAAAACAACTTTGAGTAAGAATTTATTAGTTTTATTATTTCATTTAATAACAATGGAAACATTTTTGAATAAGTTAATAATTTTTGCATTATTCCAAATAATGTAATATAACAGGGCAAAATACAAAATTTGAGCAAAATCGGTTGACTAATTCCAATACGACTTTTTAGAAATCGATTTCTCAGGAATTAATCGACCGACTTGCTCAAGTTTTGTATTTTACCATATGAAATTACTTTCCTTATAATTATATAAAAAATTGCATACCTTAAAATTCAAAAGAAATTTTCGGTTATTATTAAATAAAATAATGAAAAATAGTACTTACTAAATAATAAAAAATATTACTTACTAATTTTTGGAAAGGAATTACCTTCGGGTAAACGAATTTTTTAACTTTATGCAAATTCTTTTAATTCGCTTCAAAAGTTCTCGAGATATGGAGAAATACGCAAAGAGTTAAATTGACATTAAGTTGTCCAAACTTTAGACGTCTCTTCTGACCAAACTATTGTGATCATATTTACCAGATTGCTGCTACTCCTGTATTTTGGAGTCAGAAATCCGAATTCATACAAAAGAATGTATCTTTATTCAATGAAAGTGAGTTTTTGTGTACTTTTTCGTAACTTGAAATATCATCTGTACTAATTAATTAGCATATTTCAATTCACACCCTCGGACAATTAAGATTGATTCCAAGAACGTAAAGATCCGATTATTAGTTCCAAATTTATTCAGGGTGGTCCGTTTTTCATTTTGAGAACTGTACATTACAGTTTTACAGACCATCATTAACCTTCATCGGTTTAAACTATTTTAATGGCCAATTAAGTGATTGTATATATTTATAACATTTTATTTGCACCTGGCAACATTCGTTTAAAAAAATTATTGCTAACTATGAAATGACAATATTGGGATTTTGAGTGGCAAATATTTCATATGTTTTATAAAACTATTTAATATGGATTTATAAAGGATATATAAAAGTGATATAGAGTGGACATATGAAACTAAGCTCACCGGACAAAAAATTAGTCACCCTAGCACGCAAGCACTGATGAATCCTTAGGCGTCGTCAGATGACGCAGTGGTCAAGTGACGTGCTCAACTGCATGCAAACTGCTTCAACCTGATCAAAGACAAGTAGCTATCAGTGAGATATTTCTTGTTTGAAGCGGAAATTGTGTATAAATATGGGTAAGAGTAAAGATGTGATAGAGTGGCAAAAAGGGGCAATTGTGTTTGGCCGTGCCAATGGTCATATGGTGAATGAAGTTGCTGGATTTGTTGGCGTTTCAAAGCTGATTGTTCAACGTGTCTACAAGCAGTGGTGTCATATACGTGGTCACGAAAGATGCCGTCAGAATTGTGGTCGGAAAAAGATCCTGCATGAAAGTGACCGGAGACGTGTTTCATGACTTTTCAATCAAAATCGCTTCCAAACTGGACAGGAATTGCTTCAATTACTAAATGAAGATCCATCCCAGCCTGGTAATGAGAAAACATTGCGAAGGGAGCTGCATGCAATGGACATATGGAGTCGAACATCTCGTAAGAGGTCATTGCTCACACGGGCACATAAAGTTGCGCGACTTTAGTGGGCTAGAAGTCACCGAACGTGAATAGTTGCTGACTGGCGGAATGTAATATGGTCTGACGAATCACTTTTTTGCATTTATTCAAAAGACTCACGTCTGCGAGTGCAACGCAGACCAGATGAAGCATTTCATCCTGACTGTGCGCAAGCTCAGGTTCAAGCTGGAGGTGGGTCTGACTTGGGGTTGTTTTCCTTATTATGGATTGGGCTCCCTCACTGAGGTGGCCACTAACATGATCAAACATGTTTATTTAAACGTTCTGGACAATTAGGAGTTGCCTTTCAGTCTCCCTCTTCATGCAGAGTGTGTTGTCGATACCCCTATTTTTCAAGATGACAACAGCAAAGTTCATGGGGCTGGAAGTATATGTGACTGGTTTTATGAACACTCAGACGCTCAATTACATCTCGGCTGGCCTGCAAAATCACCTGACTTGAGCCCCATTGAAAATTTCTGGGACATGTTGGAACAACGGGTAAAACGCCAACATCAGCATTCTAACAATTTGGTGAATTTGAGCGAACAAATCCTCAACGAGGGACTTAAACTGGATTCGACGTACTTGCAAAACCTTATGGGCTCACTTCCTAACCGAATCCAGGCGGTTATCAAATCCAGAGGCGGTGTTACTCGTTATTAAATGATCTTTTTCAGGATTTCTCTAAGGGTGACTAATTTTTTGTCCGGTGTGCTTATTTAATATATCCACTCTGACTGCACGTTGAACCGCAAAGCTCTTTTACCCAAAATAGAAGAAACTGAAAACATAAACCATTTGTCTGGAACTTCATTAAAATACTAATTTTAGAATTTTGTTGAAATTTTTTTGTCTGTTAAAGTATTAAAACTGAAATATTACAGCAATGTATTAATAACACATATGTTTGTAACTAAATGCATCTTTTAATACGGTTTATTTTACGTGTTGGAAATTTCTTCGAAACTAAGCAATTCTTGCAAATATACAAATAACTATTATTCTGTTTATGCTAATTGATTTGTGTGTACTATTTAATGGTATTTTCTATGTAAAATTTAATGATATAAATGCATACATTTAATTCAACATGGGATGCTATTTTCAGAAGTTTAAAGAACAATGTTTTGAGGTTCGTGGAAGAAACTTCATTTGATAGATTAAACAATCTCTTAGAACTGTAAGTATTCATAAATGTTACATGTATTCTGATAAATATTGTATGTATTATATTATTTATATGTATTCATGAAAAAAAATTTTTTTTTGACAACCACTTTTGTTGATATTGTCTATTTTTTTTGCATTATCCTAAGAATTAAAATTGCAAAAAGAGATTTCAAAATAGTTCTATTTTTCTGTTTTAGGGATCATTTAATGAAATATATCGTAAAAAAATAAATATTTGGTTGATTATTTAGAAAGTTTCTCATTTTAATATGTAAGTTAGTATTTAGTTCAGTTATTTAGAAATTTTAGTGAGTTTTTTTATTTAAGTATTTAATTTATACATTATTTTTGAGTTTACGGCTATCAATGTTCAACTCTGTAGCCTTGTAATTTTGAACCCAATTCAGAAGACAAGGGAACTCCTGGATCAAGTATTGAGAGAAATTTGCCTTCGCAGATGACTTTTCAATGAAACTAACCCGCATTTGCGTTACATAGAGAGGAAAACCACGAAATCCTCTCACAATTAACCTGACGGCAAGAGGACTTTAAATCATGATCCATCTACCAATGAGGATATTTTACGTCAGCACTGTGGTCGGTACAAGCTGGATGCGGAATTTGTATCGACCAGTCTTCACTGGGATTCGGACCCGGTTTACCTACTTGGAAGGCGAACTCTCTATCCCCTGAGCTATCACGGTTCCCTAAATCATGATTAGCAAAAAAACATTATAGCTGAAGCAAAGTTCAGCAAACACCTGGCAGGAATATCTCTTAATTCCCTAGTTTTATTTTCTAAAACATATTTATGGGAAGGTTTTTATTCCACTTTTAAAATTGAAGCTAGACCGAATTTAAGCAATTAATTGCAAAATTTATTTTTTTTCAAATGTGTGTTTTATAGATTATCGAATTCCATTCGAAGTAAACACACCTGAGTATAAAAGAATTAAAAATAGATAATTTGTTGCAATCAAACTGAAAAACAAATAAAAAAAACTTAATTTTGTTTTCAACGTCTAGTATATCTAAATAATACTAGCTAGCAACAATATTTGAGGGGCATTTCCCGTGCTAAAATACTTGTAATACATCCTTCTAGACAAACATAAATATATTGTTAAAATTAAAAACAAAAAAAAGCATCACTCTGCTTAAGGGTGTGGATGCTGTAAAGCGTTTAATAAGTATTATTAATAAAAATTGGTAATACCTTTCTACTTAAAATAATATCTGACCGTATAATTCTGGCAAAAAATCTTGATAAAAGTCAATACGATTAAAAAGGTAAAACTCTTTTTTGCCGGATGTTTGACATGAATTAAACTACAGTATAGTTTACTACCGCATGAATTAAGGTTTAAGCACGCAATAACTGTATTCAAATTAATTATTTAATAGATATGGAGCAATATTTATGTATCTGAAACTTTAGAAGACACTGATACTGGGAATCTAATTATTTGTGTGCATGAGCTATGCACATATAGGGCTGGACTAAATAATAGAAACACTTCTATACTATCTGATTTTTTTCTTCATATTTGTTAAGACGTACTAAGAGAATTGTTTTGAAACTTTTGAAGTGTTTAGATCAAGCGATTTCTCATACATTTAAATAAAATTTAAATATTTCAGAGGTTTGAGGGACCGGCAATAAATTGCGAACGAAAAACAAAAAAGAATATTTTTGAACACCCTGTGCTAAAAAAAATGCAGTGATAAGCTTTCAACTCGTGCCAATTACGTTGATTATCGTAAGAAGGAACTACATAAAATTTCGTAAAGATAGTTTGAATATTCATGAAGATAGGGAAATTGTTATAAAAAAACCATTTTTCTTTATTTATGTTTTCTTACAATAAGTGCAGAAATATTCAATAAAATTAGGCAAAATTTTTTGAGTAATTTTTAATTAATAATAAAAATCTAATTTTAAAATTTGAAAAGAAATTCGTTAAAAATTGCGAAAGAAAAGCAATATTTTCATACCGCGAATGCGCGGAAAACACTTAAAAATATTTCTTTCATAATTTTCTTAAGAATTGTATTTGGGAACTTATGAAAAATGTCTGATTTGAATATCTTGAAAATCTAAAAAGTTTCTAGAAAATAAGTAGTTTTTGTACTTTTTTTATTATAAGTTATTCTGAATGATGAGGGATTTTACACAAATTTTATTTTGTATCATAAAACAAAATTTAACAAATGATAACACCCTAAAACGATGGTCAGGACAACAAAATGTGATGGTATTAGGAAATAAAACATAATTTATTAGGATGTGGTCCTATATAATGCCGATGTCATTTTTAATAAATCTTGCTGAATTGTACAAAATTAAATTTGGGGAAAATCCCTTATTATTCAAACCAATTTTTCCAAATCAACAAAAATGTTTAGAAAATTACTAAAACCTTTTTAAATTTTTAAAATATTGAAATCGGAATCTTCATATAAGTTACCAAACATGATAAACACGATTCAAAACAAAATTATGAAAAGAAACTTTTTAAAATGTTTTTCGCGATGCGCTGTATGAAAATACTACTTTAAATACTTATATCTTGAGCAAATTTTGACTTTTTTTTAAATTTTAAAATATTATTTCCAATATTAAATAAAACTTACTCTAAAAATTTTGTTTAATTTTATGGAATATTTCTGTAGGTATAGTAAGAAAATGTAAGTAAAAAAAATTATTTTTTATAAAAATATCCATATTTCCTTAAATATTTAAGCTAGGTTTACGAGATTTTGTGCAATTATTTTCCATGATAATCAACGCAATTGGCATAAGTAGTTTTTGTACTTTTTTTTTATTATAAGTTATTCTGAATGATGAGGGATTTTACACAAATTTTATTTTGTATCATAAAACAAAATTTAACAAATGATGGTTGGTTGGTGTCGTATCCTCTATTGAATCATATTTCATGGTGTGCTTGAATAGCCCTAAAATGATGGTCAGGACAACAAAATGTGATGGTATTATGAAATAAAACATAATTTATTAGGATGTGGTCCTATATAATTCCGATGTCATTTTTATAAATCTTGTTGAATTGTACAAAATTAAATTTGGGGAAAACCCCTTATTATTCAAACCAATTTTTTCAAATCAACAAAAATGTTTAGAAAATTACTAAAACCTTTTTAAATTTTTAAAATATTGAAATCGGAATCTTCATATAAGTTACCAAACATGATAAACACGATTCAAAACAAAATTATGAAAAGAAGCTTTTTTAAATGTTTTTCGCGATGCGCTGTATGAAAATATTACTTTAAATACTCATATCTTGAGCAAATTTTAACCTTTTTTTTAAATTTTAAAATATTATCTCCATTATTAAATAAAAATTACTCTAAAAATTTTGCTCAATTTTATGGAATATTTCTGTAGGTATAGTAAGAAAATGTAAGTAAAAAAAAATTACAAGATTTTGTGCAATTATTTTCCATGATAATCAACGTAATTGGCATGATTTATGAGCTTATCACTTAATTTTTTAACATAGGGTGTTTAAAAACATTATTTTTCGTTCGTAATTTAGTGCCTTTCCATCAAACCTCTGAAATCTTTAAACTGTATTGATAAGTATGAGAAATTGCATGGCTTAAAGATTACAAAAGTTTTAAAATAATTCTCCAAGTATTTCTTGAGAAATATGAAAAAATGAATTAGTAGAAGTATCTTCATTATTTTGTCTAACACCTGTACAGGGTACCTTAGATACAATTACTTACAAAATTATTCAGCAAAAAATAATTTCAAAAATGTTTCAAGAGTTTTTGTCAAAAATGTTCTTCAATTTTTATTTAATAAATTTGTAACTAAATTTTAACTTTATAAATTTTTTGTTGGAAGTAAACATGGAAATATAATATTTTGAGCTAGCTTCAATAGATACATCTCAAACTCTAGAACCTCATGTAATAAATACAAATAATATTACTTATGGAATTTTAGAAATAAAAATACTCAAAAAACTAAATTTTAGTCTAAAAAAAAGAATATAAAGATTGTAATAATGTAAAACAGCCAGATTGATTGATTAACTGATAAATGCTTAAAAAGAATGTATTAAGTCAAATAAAGAAATTTATTAATGAGATAAAATAAATACACGAAGCTTGGATGAGGGGGAATTTTTGAGGAAGTGACTAAGTTTATCGTTCCGTTTATCATGAAATCTGAGATACTGATATTATGAAAACGAAGTAAACAGAGTTCGATGTGAATTTTTTAGCAAATTCCTGTCTGATTTAATGAATTAAATAACAAAAGTTTAAACGATTTTAACATGGAAAATAAATATATTTATAGGAGCTTCTTATTCTATTCGTGTATTTTCTTTAGAGGCGAACAACACAATAGAAGCCAGGAAAAAGGAGGGATTTTTAACGAATTTCGCAATGATTGTGATAAACTTAACTTTAAATACATTTTATTATTTTACTGTATGTATTTTAAGCTTTATTTCAATATGTTACAAATAAAAAAATTTAAAAAATTAGCGCTTATATAATATGCTGTTTTTTAAATTATCCATTATTTTCTGTGCATGTAAGTTAAACAAAATCTTGTAAATTCAATTCCGTTTTGACTTTTTTAAAATTACATGAAAGTAGTTTTCGTTGCACATAGGATTTTTAAAAATTAAATATTTTTCTCAAAATGGAATTAAATATTTTTCTCAAATGGTTTTTGAAAAAAAAAAACTTTAAAAAAAATGACATAAAATAAGTTACATTTTCATGGATTACTTAAAACCAGCCAACCTTATAAAAAAAAAACGATTCTACTTTAAAGAAATACTATATTTATTGAGAGCATTATGTATACAATAGAATCTACATACATCATAGTAACATTTAAATTTTGTACCTACATGTTTATAACAATATAACATATTTAACAATGTAATAATTTTATAACATTAAAACATATTTATAAAAATGTAACGTATATATAATGATATCACATAATTATAATAATATAACATATTTATAATATTAACGTAATAAATAAAGGTGATCAGAGATAATTTAAGGGGAATTTTTTAATCAAATTTAATTTATAATGGTGTATCTTATAAATATTTTTTTCTCAAATTTTTCCTGATTTTCAGAGACATATCATATAATCTTCTGACTTATCTGAAACCGAAACTCTTTTTTGGTCTTCGGAATCTTAATAAATTGTAAGTATATCGTTCTGATAATTTATTCTTTTTTTCATTCTTTTGTATGTATTTATTCGTAACGCAAAACATATTGAAAATTAGTTTTGTTTATATCCTGAAAGTTTTGTTTATATCCTTTTATTAAGTGGAATGTTTCGTAAATGTATAAAGTTATAGTCACTGTTAAATAATTAAACTACTCTGGAGTAAAAAAAGTGAAGTAATCAAGGATAAATTGCTAAATTTATTTCTAATTAATTACTTTAAATTGTTATTATTGTGATTAATTTTATTTTATATGTTTGTGCATCCATGCTAAATACGATTTTTTCCCAAACATATTCATTTTTATGTTAGGAGTGTTTTATAAATGTTATGAATAAATAGTCACTGAAAATATTAAAGTACTATGTATTTTAAAAAGTGAAGAAATCAATGATAAATTGCTAAATTTATTTCTAATTAATAACTTTAAACAGCTATTATTATGAATACTTTCATTTTCTATATTTTTTTACATAATATAAAGATAGAATGAACTTGAAATAATTTATAATAATCAAGCTAATGCAAAATTTATGTTGATTTCTCCGCATATTTCAACCTGTTTTGAACTTAAATTTCTTTATATTTCGAGTATATTAATATACTTTTGTGCGAAGAAAAAGGAAAAATAATAATAATCCCAGGAAATAGTTTACTGATATAAACTATTATCATAATCAATAACGTATATAACGTTAATTATGATAATAATTAACGTTATTATCATAATGTATATAACGTGTTGGAGAGAAAAATCTTTTTAACTACCTGGTATTTTAAATCTTATTAACTACCTTATTTGTATTACCTGAAATTTCATAACTATTGAATAGATTGACCTTTCCCAGATAGCAGGTAACTTCACTGCAAATCCTCTTTTACTTAGTAGAAGTATGATAAAAATGCTAATATGCCAAGATGCCTTAAAAATTGAAAAAAGGCATGCAAAAACCTTTCAATATATATATATATATACACACTACTGGTCAAAAGTTTAGACTCACTCGTGAATTTTTAAAAATAGACAAATAACAATTAAAAATGACTTCTTTTAAACTGAAAATTACATTAAATTAACTTTATTTTGAGAAATGTAGGTACGCTTATATGGTAAGAACTGTAATTTTATGCATAACTTATGAATTTCGTCCAATCTTGGATTTTTCGAAATACAGTGAAACCTCTCGGTAAGGGCCACCTGTCGTTCCATTGAAAATTGGCCCTTATGAGGGGTGGCCCTTAATTGGGGGTGACCAAAAAATAAAATGAGGAAATCAAAATTTATGTAGAAAAAAACTGTTCATTAACATTTTAAGTTTTTATACATGTTTAAAAAAAATTTCAATTGAAGTTTGTTTACTTTTTACAATTTTTTCGCAAACAATTTTAGTTTCTAATGATTCCTTAACTCTATAAAACAAATTAGTTAAATTCACATCATTTATTAATTTGTCACTTACATGAACATAACTTATACTTAACCCCATAAAAGAAGATGAAAAGTAAATTGTTTATAAACTAAGAATTAATAATTTTTTTTTAAATAAATTACACTTGTTTTAGAATAGGTACTTACATGCGTTTTCGTTCATTTCGTTATCGACTACAGAATAGATACAAAATGAAAAAATAATGGACAGTTTTAAAAGAAAACAGAAAACAGAGTTTTGAGAAGCTTGTTTATGATTATGTTTGATAAATTGTATGTTTAAGTCAGAAACATTTCACTATTTTTGAAAATTTTGAAATAAATGCAAGTGAGTCTAAACTTTTGACCGGTAGTGTATATATATATATATATATATATATATATATATATATATATATATATATATATATATATATATATATATATATATATATATATATATATATATATATATATATATATACTTTATATATATATATATATATATATATATATATATATATATATATATATATATATATATATATATATATATATATATATATACTTATATATATATATATACTTTCAGATACAATAAGAGTCTAAAAAATTTAATCTGTAATTATAGGAATATAGCTACAGATAATTTCAACTATGTATGTAATTGTGATGATTTTAAAGATACTCCTTTTTTTGATAACTTCCATAAACACGTTATTACAGGGGATTTAGATATTATTGACAACTATAATATTAAAAAATTTATGTCTTTAGGTTCAAAATTTAGACCATCTTTTCCAACTTCAAAAAACAAAGTTATTTCCATTTTTATTAAAAATCTCGATGATTTTATTTTAAAATTATCTTACAAACATAATTTCCCAATTGAAGGTTTCTTTGAATGGAGAGAGAATATCATTAAAGATTTTAAAATCAATATTAAAAGGGACAAATTAGTTTTTCAAAAGGATTTAATTTTTAACTCTGTTTTAAGACAAGATATTAAAAATATTCAAAATAAATTTTGTATAACCATTGTTGATAAAGCTAGTAATAATTTTGCAATTATTTGAAATTTTTTTTACAAACAACTTCTTTCCAATGAACTTAATAGCAATATTACCTACAAAAAACTTAACACCAACAGTGATATTATTATTAATAAAATTAATGCTATCTATAAAAGACTTAAAATTAAACCAAATAATATTAATAATTTTCCTTTTCTTTTTGCCAATCCAAAATTCCATAAGACTCCAACCAAATTCAGGTTTATTGCAAGTGGCGTTAATAGTAACATGAAAAAAATCGGTATTTACTTTGAGAACATTCTTAAAAAAGTTTATAACAAAATTAATAAACTTACTAAAAATAATAACTATTTAAATTGGAATATTAAAAATAGCATTCAGGTTTTAAATACACTAAAAACTTTAAAAAATGTAGATTCAATTCACTGTTTTGATTTCGAAAACCTCTATACTTCCCTTCCAACTAATAAAATTCATGATGACCTTCTTCAAATTCATAGCATATTTAATCTCAGTGATATTATTAATGAAGATAACTGGAACTTTCTAGTACATATTAACCTTAACAACAATTATATTCTTTTCAATGACCACCTTTTTCAACAAATTAATGGTATTCCCATGGGAAATAATTTCAGTACTAACATCTGCAATATTTTTCTTTTCCTACAAGAATATAGATTTGTAAAATCACATGTTAATCTTCCAATTGATTCTCTCTTTCTCAGATTCATTGATGATCTATTAGTTATTAATTTTAATGATTTCGATATTCTAGCAAAACATATTTATCCAAATGAATTAATTCTTAATAAAACAAATAATAGTAATTCTTCAGCAAATTTTTTAGATTTGACTCTTAATATTAATGCAGATAAAAATATTACATTTAAACTTTTTGACAAAAGAAATGAATTTAAATTTCCAGTTAAAAAATGCATAGATTTCAACTCTAACTTAGCCAATAAGGTTTTTTCTAATATTATTGCCAATCAAATTCATAGATTTTACAGGAATAATTCTAACTATAACGAGTTTTTATTAGATACTGATATATATAAAAACGATTTAATTAATAGCCATTTTCCTAGTTCATTTCTTAATTTCTATTTTAAAAAAATCTTAAAAAACTTGGTACATTAATTTTTAATTTTTATTTAATTTTTCTGTTTTAAGAATAAGCTCTGATTTTTTCAAGGTAGGAACTAACTATGATAAGCTATTCCTAAAGCCACTGGACGGAATAGTTTGGATGTATGACCTTTTATACTGGATTAGTTAAATATTTTTTAGTTACTTTTTAATATTTGTAGCCTCTTAAAATTAATTTAATTTTAATTGTCCAGTATAATAAACAGTTTATTTATTTATTTATTTATTTAATTATTTTTATTTTTGTATAAGTGGAATGGGCTCTGGTTCGTAAAGAACCACCCCAAATGAATGCAGGTGATACGTGTATACTTTAAAATTATGTAAGGTTGTATGAATGAAGAATAAAACCTATAAACGGTTTTCTATTCCTGTATGCAGGCTCTGATTTTTAAATAAGTCACCCTATGAAAGATGGATATGTGTATTCTGTAAAATTATGTTAGATTTTATGAATGAAGGATAAGTCTATAAACGGCTTTCTATCCTGACAGACTGACTTTTAAATTAATTTCCCTATTAATGATTTTTTTTTTTTTTTTTTTTTTTTTTTTTTTAAGACTGCTAATTTATTCAATCCGTTAAACATTTTTATTATTATTTCAATTTTATTACCTTTTTACTAATTGTTTCTCATAGATGGCAGCACTAATATTTTACCTAAACATTTTTTTCTTCTTCTTCGATCAAATGTTTTTTTTTAATTTTATTATATTCGATTCAAGCTATGAGCAATTTTTTACCTCTTCGCGATTTTTGTTAACTGTTTTATTATTGTACTTTTAAACCTAAACCGCGTTTTAATTCACGCCGGTAAGTTTGATTTCCTTTTACATTTTTCTTTTATTTCATGATTTTTTACAACAATAGGTTTTTTGCGATATCGACACATATAAAGAATAATTTTTATCTTAGGATAATTATTCTTTATTCAGAAATATCGCATTTTTTATGGCAATTAGATGTGTCTTGACAACGACTATTTGCTTTTACCATTCTTGGTTCTCTACCATTTAGTTTTTTATTTTTATTTTATTCATGTTTTTCATGTTAATTTGTGTTTATATATATATATATATATATATATATATATATATATATATATATATATATATATATATATATATATATATATATATATATATATATATATATATATATATATAGAGAGAGAGAGAGAGAGAGAGAGAGAGAGAGAGGCCTGCGCAAATAAACCTTGTTTCAGTAATGGTCTTAAAATCTAAAATAAGCCTTGAGAAAGTGGTTCTCGGTTTGAGATCGCTCTCTACTCTTGATTTGCGAATGATGATTTATCCTCGATTTCGATTTCAGAATGTTTTTTTAGCCTTGTTTCGTAAAGGCAGATTCAATATTGATGGAGAAGAGTTATTAATGCAAACCTCGTAGCGCGCAAACTAGCACAGTTAAATTTAATATTGTGTCAAGCTTGTATGATTTATATGCTTATACTTGAAAACAATATCGAAGCAATAAAATCAACCTTACAATGATATCTAAATTTATGATGTTTTTTTTTTAAATGTGAATTTTTAAACGACTACATATTCGTAAATTTATCCAGGTAGTATCACACTTTGACAAAAATTGTGCTGTTTGTAATTGCTTAATATGTTTTTTTATAGGAATATAGAATTTAATATGATAAAATCACTGTCAGCAACGACATTTAAAGGCTTACATTTGTTGAAATCACTGTAAGTTTATTTATCTTCTTAAACTATCAATGAATATGACAAAATAAATAAACCATTACTTATATATATAAATCTTGTATTTTGTAGTGATTTACGTGGTTTAGAAATCAAAAATATTGATATTCAACTTTTCTACCCTTTGACTAGTTTAGAATTCATGTAAGTATTAACCTGCATTTGAAAATGTAATTAATTTCACGCTGTACGTTTAGAAAATATTGTTACGTATATTCATAATATTTCATTTAATTTCTATCCTACCTGCGAATGTAAAATGTAAATAAAAATTAATGCTATTGACCTCTATTCTAAAGGTACCTATGCATGTTCTAAGAAATATGCTTAAACTGGCTTTCAAATTTTGCAGGGCATAATTTCAAAGCCTAGGTTCGGTCATGATGAAAAATTTGTTATTAATCAAAGAGCATTCTCAAATATCTGCTTTTATGTTTAAAAAAAGGTTTAAAATTGAAGATTAAAATGCAATTCCAAAAACCTACAATTTTTGGAATCATTTGCTCAAATAATGAGTCATTTTGTTCATACAAAAGCATTAGAGTCAATATATAATCTTGTGCCGATATATACAATTTGTGATATAATTTAAAAATTAAATTTATTTTTTAATAGAAATTATGAATGCAGCATACATGCTTCACGACTTGATTAATTTTTGTCATAGAATTAAATAACCTTCATGGTTTGAGATGATTTAATTTTTATAAACTATAATTTGAGTAATACAATCAAGAAACTCTTATAATTTTATCTAGATAAACTTTTTTTTAATTGAATTCTGTTTTCTCACTTTTTCTCAATTTGTGAGATCGACGCACTATTGAAGATATGATCTCTAAGCTTTAAATGTGAGACAGATTAAAAGTTTGTTTCACTTTTTGAACATTTCGTTATATCTATAGAACTATTTGAGCAAATCAAAATAAAAATTTATCCTTATTTTTCTTAAAATTATAAAATTTATTTACACAAAAGTAATTTTGCAACTATTTATTGCTTAATTTAATAATGACAAAAATTTGTTTTAGTCTGCAAGGTAATAAATTATCTCCTTAGGATGACGTCATAATTACTGCTTTTTTCGTATTTTTCAAAATTTATTTATATGAACAATGCTTAAATTAAGTTAATAAAATAACTCCTCCTTATTTTAAACCAATAAAACGTCTAAAAAATTATCGATTACTAACTACATCAACAAATTTATAGCTATTAATAAATTGAATTAGATACTTAATCGATTCGCAATAAATTCATACGTTTTTGGTAATCGCCTGCTACCATTGTTCTGGATTCTTGCTTTCTTTTTTCTTCTTCCGAGAATTATTTTATAACGATTTCACGACAATAACTCTTGCAATTGTTTGATTTTTTTTATTACAAAACTGGTTTAAATTGGAATAAATTTAAAATTACGAAATTTTTTTTTTATAACCTATAGTTAAAAGATAATACCCTTAAGGTTTCTGATAAGTTTGCCAAAAATTTTCAAGATCATGATGACACGGTATGGAGAAAATGCTAAATTTTTTTTTAAAATAAAAGTTAAAGTTATTTCTGAATAATTCTCTCACTTTTTTATTTTATTTTTAGATACTTCAAAAAATTTCTGTACTGTAGTTACGTCCCATACGTTCGAATTTGTATTCCTAAGACGGATGGTCTTTCGTCGACAGAACATTTATTAGTGTGGCCAGCTCTCAGGATGTCTGTTTGGATTGTAGCTTTAATGACATGTATTGGTAATACAGTTGTATTATCTTGGCGTGCTTTATCACGTAAAGAAGACGAAATCCTTTCTTTATTAATCAAGAATTTAGCATGTAAGTAGCACTATATATAAAATTATACACAGGGGGGGGGTGGAAAAAATAATGGAAACACTTCTATACTAATTCATTTTTTCAAATTTGTCAAGAAATACTTAAAGATTCATTTTATAACTTCAAAAGTGTTTAGATCATATGATTTCTCATACAAATCAATGAAGTATAAAGCTTTTAAAAGTTTGAGGGATCGACAATAAATCTCCAACTGATAAGAGTGTTTTTGCGCAGTTTATGCCAAAAAAACGTAGTAATAATTTTGTAACTCGTAAAAATTTTTGGTTACTATAAGCAATAATTGCTTAAAATTTCGTAATAGTAGCTTAAATATTTATGGAGATACGGACATTCTTACAAAAAAACAAATTTTTTGTCTTAAGTTGTTTTTGCTATAACTTTAAAAATATTCAATAAAATTATTCAAAATTTTTAGAGCAATTTAAAATTTATATCAAAATGTTTGCTTTAAAATGTGAAGAAAATTTGTTGAAAAACTGTACAAAATATAAGTAATTGAATTAGTGCTTTTATACTGCACATGCGAGGAAAAAAGTATGCATTTTTTTCGTAATTTTGTTGGAATCGTATTTGGCAACTATTGAAAAAAATTCGATTTGAATATCATAAAAATTTAAAAAGTTTCCAGAAATTTCCTAAGTAGTTTTTATACTTTTAAAAGAAAGCTAAAAATGATAAAAGGGTTTTCTAGAAATATTATTTCGTATGATAAAATAAAATAAAATTGCAAATGAAAATACTTTACAATAAACGTTCATACACCAAAATGCGATTGTATAAGGAAAGAAAACATACGAAAGAAACAATATTTTTATGGGCGATGATCCCCAACAGTACAGGTGCCATTTTTAATAAATCTTGTCTAATAGTATGAAATAAAATTTGTGGAAAACCCCTCTTAAATTGATCTTTCTTTTAAAAAGTAAGAATACTACTTAGAAAATCGCTTGACACTTCTTAAAATTTTAAGATATTCAAATCGAACTTTTTTTATTACGATTCACTACAAAATTAAGAAAAAGAAAATTTCTAATTTTTTTTAGCCAATTTCAAAATACACGTCGACAGCGCTGGCCTTAGATGAACTAAACTTGACCTAACAGTCATAAGAACAGTTGCAAACTCGCAGCAGTTATAAAAATAGCATATTATTCACAAAAAAGTGTCATTTCATAATATGATTGAGACTTTGAAAAACAACCTTAATGTTACGATTAATCCTAGTAATCCTAGCAGTACTCAGTATTCTAGTAATTTTTAATTCCCAATAGAAAAAAATAGAACTCTCCTAGATCAAGGAACAAAAAAGAGGCAAATTTGCTTTCATAAAAACTTTATCTAGGAAACTACCGCGTATCTTCTTTTTTTTTTTAACGCGTAACCAGTGAGGCGCCAACCCCTAAAGCATTTGAAAGATACGAAAATATAAAAATTATGTGTCATATTTCTTAATTTATATTTTTTCAAATCGTTTAAATGCTATTTCTTACTCTTACTTGTGGTTTGACATTGTTTTATAATAAGCTTTTCATTTAATGTTTCATAAATATATATCTTGCTGTAAATACTCATAGATTATTCTTTTAAAATAATTTCAGTTGCTGATTTGTTGATGGGTATTTATTTAATAGCTATTGGTGCTCAAGATGTATCCTTTAGAGATAAATATAATGAATATGCACATGGTTGGATGTCTAGTTGGCATTGTACAACTTGTGGAATTGTAGCAATGGGTTCCAGTGAAGTATCTGTGCTCATTTTATCTCTTATTACCTTTGAGCGGTAAGTAAAATGCTTTAAATGCCATGATTGTGTTCTATATATACGTTCAATCTTTGAGGCTTAAATCAGCTTTTTATTCAGCTAAAAGGGTAAAAACAATTTGGAATGTTTTTTTGCCTTATATTATTCCTCAGTAACAGATAACGCATAAATAAGCGTTGTAAATGTAACTAACTCACGTATTATATTAACACCGAGAAAATGAGAAGACATTTAATAATGACTTTGAATTGCGTACACTGTTTTGTTAGTAATTTATGTTTTATGAATGCCCATAGCTAATTATGGGAGTTTGAATAGTTTGGAAATAATGACGAGAAGAAGAACACTTTAAAGGCCATTTTGAAAACGCTCATTTTTTAGGTGTAAGAACATGTCATGCTCACCTATAAGTTTATTGAAATTCCTTAAAAAAGTGTGTGTTCAGAGAAAAAAAAAATCGTGTTTTTAAGCAGCTGCCTGGATTTGTTATTCATCCTTAGGTGAATTTTTGAAAATTCTTAGTATTTTTGATAATTCTTAGTATTTTAAGTATCACTTAAAATTATTTTTTGGTAAAATTTCAATAAATTTTTATTTGTTATAAGGGCAAATCAATGGAAAGAAAATGCACAATGAGAACCTAATTTGTATTAATTAACTTCATCGAAATTATAAATTTGTTTTAAGGAAATTTAACATCTGGGGATTGTAAGAATTGTAATTACAGATTACAATAAGCGCATATTTGGTATATATTATGAGATACTTGAATTAAATTTAACATTTTATTTTATAATCTCCATAATATGATTATATATAATTTTAAACTTTCACTGTAAAAAAAAAGAAAAAAAAAAGAAAGAAAAAACTGCGAATGTGGTTTTAGTTTCAGTTGCAGGTCATAGATGGCAGCAGCACGAATTACGAAATAACTTTTGAAAAATTTCCTATTGTTTAAGAATTGTATTTCCTACTGATAAGATAATTGAATTCATTTTAAGATTTTAATTTTATAACCTCCATAATATGATTATATACAATTTTAAACTTTCATTGTTTAGAAAAAAAAAAAAAAAAAAAAACTACATATGCGGTTTTAGTTTCATTTGCGTATCATAGATGGCAGCAGCACGGATTGCAAAATCACTTTCCAAAAATTTCCTGTCTAAATATTATAAGTAATTTAAAAGTTAAATAATTCGAAATATTTCATGTTACAAGCCATTACAAGAAAAAAAATCAACGATTTTTATTACAAAAACTCAGATTAAATCAGCTAGTGTTGCACAGTCAATTTTGGTGACCATGTGTTAAAAGTTTTCGTCATCCCTTTAGCATTGCTTTCAATGTGACCAAAATTTGAGTCACAATTAAATTATAATAGCTAAAATTATTTATTTCGAAGAGCGAATTTCGAAATTAATTTCAAAATTGTTCCTTATATTCTGCCTTGTTTTCACCTAATATATGAGATCTCAACTGCTACTTTCAGCTGAAATTGATGCATCAATTTATTGAAAGATGGACAGCTAAAAAACGTGTGATGAGAAAATAATCTAGGCTGCATAGTGCAAATGGAGGAAACTCATTTTTAAATCGTTCCTTTTAACGTCAAAAATCAGTCATATTTTTCCCTAGTGCATGAGATTTTAACTGTCATTTTCAAGCAAAAGTGAAGCTTAACGCTATAGTGCATCATATTATATTAAAGATCAATTATTGCAAAAAATATTGATATCGAAACAATGAAGGGTTCCCTGAGCAAATGAAAGAATTTAATTGTTAAAGTGTTCCTTGTAACCTTAATATTCAGTTTCTTTAATCTAAAAACATGATATTTCGATTGCCATTTTCAGATGAAATTGAAGCTCAAATCCGCAGTATATCGAACCATTTAAATTTTTTTAGTATCAATGCCCAAAAAGAGAAAGTTTTTGTGGTATAAATATGTGAATTTAATTTCTCATTTGTATTTGCAGTGTTTAATTTCAATAATATTTTTCACGTACATGAGATTTCGACTGTCTATTTCTGCACGATTACAACTCAACTCCAAAGTGTATCTCATTTTTTTCACGACTGATTCTATTGATTCTACGAATGAATCAATTGCATTTATTCCTGAATTACATCAGGTATTTTTTAAGTTAACACATTTTCATTAAGGAATTGATCTCGTTCTTTCTCTGGCTCGTCCTCGCTTTCTGCGAGTTGAGTCTAATTCGACAGAAATTATTGTTGTTTATTATATAGTTAAACTTTTTTTGTAATTTTTCTTGTAATTTTAAGATATTAGTTTATCGTTTTAAAATTTGTACTTTAAAATTTCTAACGTTAAATCGAAATAAATTTTTGCTTTTAAATGCAAAGAAAATTTTAAGGGTTTATGAACGGCGCCTGTAAAGTATATATGTCAAATATGTCAAATCCCAATCTTGTTTTGCTTCATTTTATTTAACTTTGTTTTAAGAAAAAAGCTCACTCTACAGATAAAATCCAATTGCAGTGGTGATAATTATATATCTCACTACATTTTAATGCTCTAGATGGCAGCACTATAAAAATATTTACGCTCCTGATAAAACATTTTTAATAAGAACCTTTAAATTTCAAGCAAAATTTTCTAGCTTAGTTAAATAAAAAACTAATGTTAAAAATAATAAATTTTTTTTTTTTAATGAGATTCAAATGGAAAAGTTCAGTTATTAAACATGAGAACTTAATTGAAGGATATCACAGATAATTTTTTTAATATGAAATAATGCTTAATTCTTAAGCGTATTCTGTAAAATATTAAATGCCAGCAAAACAATGTGCTTTAAGCATATTATTTACAGGAGAAATGTAAATATTTTTGTAATTCGATATTTTAAAAAGTAAAAAAATGTATCTATTAAGTCTCACAAATTCCTATTAAAGTTGAAACTTTTTAATTGAAATACAATAAATAGATAAATTGTTTTATAGGTACAGATGTATTCGCAGCAACATACGCGTCATTACTATTTCTGGTGCACGTAATATTTTAGGGGTCATTTGGGCAGTTGGTTTTACGCTGGCAATTCTTCCAGCATTTAACTGGTATGATGAACAAGGATTCTACACAAGCAATGGACTTTGTTTTCCTTTGCATATTGATGATCCATTCATGTTAGGTTGGCAGTATTCAGCATTTGTTTTCTTCGGAATTAACTTCCCTGCTGTAAGTATCTGTCAAGTACTTTGAAATTAGCAGTGTCAATATACTTTAAATTATCAGGTAATATATTTATAATTCCATCAAAAGTTAATTAACGATGTTAATACTCTTAAAATTATCATTTATTTATATTTGAATTTTATCAAAGTAAAATAACAATGTTAACATTCTTTAAATTATCACGTAATGTATTTGACATTTATCAAAAATTAATTAACAATGTCAATATTCTTTAAATTATCGCGTAGTAGATTTAAAATTCTATCAAAAATTAATTAAAAATATCAATATTTTTTAAATTATCACGTAATATATTTGAAATTCTATCAATATTTTAATTAACAATATCAATATTCTTTAAATTATGACATAATATACATTTGAAGTTCGATCAAAAGTTAAATTATGGAATATAAAATTTGTGATGATATGGATTTTGTGATAAATATTTTCAATATGTCATTGCTATGAAAAGAATAAGAAAACTACAAAAAATATAAATTAAGAAAATAGTTTTGTTTTTCTTCTCTAAAGTATTCTTTCTGTCTGTCCCGTTTTAGATTTTAAAAATCTAAAGATAAATAGATTATTTTAAAACATTTTCATATTAGGATTGACATTTGTAAAAAACAAAATATCTTTCATTTTCATCCTTTGCATCGTCTGGTATTTGAATTGCTCTTGAAATTCAGTATTTTATTCATTTAGCAGTTTTATTTATCGTGATTAAGAAAACAACAAGCGAAATACATTTTAGGCAGTCGGTTTCTTTAATATCGGTTTCTAAATTCTTAATAAGCAATAAATAATTGATAATCAAACAAAATTGTGAATAATATCTTTTTTTTGATTTTGTAAAAAATTCACAAAAAGCTTTAATGATAAGAAATTCATGTTACGAAATTCCATTTTCTGAAGCTTGCTGAATAAAATGCCATAAAAAAGGAAACAAAAACAGAAAAACTCGGATTCAAATAGTGACTGGCTGCTCAATTATAAAATAACGTTTATTTGTGATTTTAATTTATTTAAAGTGAAATTTGAAGAATAAAAAATTTGAATGAGATAATATTAGTTTTCAGTGCATCGTTCACTTAACTCCTAGGAAGAAAAACAATGCATTCCCGTAACATCCCTTTGAAGGCGAGGCGGATCATTGGGGCTAAGACAAGGCTCAACAATATCATGACCAGAAGCATGATGGTGACATTGTAGGTAGAATAGCGCACCGGCCGCCTTAACTTCCCAGACAAGCTGGGTGGGCTTTAAAGCTGCCACCAGAAATCGATCCCTAAATTTTCCCAATGACATTCCAGTGTCTTAATCACCGTGCCATCGCGTTAGTTAATCTTTTTTTAATTTTAAGTATAAATTCAAAGAAAATATATATCTTTTTTAAAAATATAGATTATAACAAGTAATTCATTTCATAGCGTAATATTTTTTTTAATAACTTATTTTCATTTCTGTAGGTTGTGCTGATTATTATTCTGTATGGAAACATGTTTTCTTTAATTAAACATAATCGAGGTTCTGCTCGACCGGTCAACTTAAGCCAAAATGAAGATACTATACTTGCTATCCGTTTTTTCTTCATTGTTCTTACAGATTGTCTTTGTTGGATACCAATAGTTGTCATAAAAATGCTTGCTCTTACAGGAATTAACATATCACGTAAGTAAATATATCTTATTTTTAACCCTTTGACGCAGATGCGACATTCGTGTAACTTTTATGTACTTTTTTCTGACGCTCTAATTACAAGCAAAAACATATTTTGGTATTTGTTAATTACATAAAATAGACTAATAGATACTTAAAAAAATCTATTAGACTATCGGAATCACATTTATACCAAAATATAAAATCCAAAAAAAAGTAGTTAGATTTTTTTTTTATTCAGATTCAAAATTTATCAATTATTGATTTTGGATATTAAAGAAATTCTAATGATTAGTACCGTAAACCGGGGCGAGTCTACCCATTTTTTCGGTTTGTCAACTTTCAAGTGGTCAAACTTTTGTAAATATTAAAGAAAAAACGCTTTTAATAGGTGTTTCGGAATCGCTATTTATCCCTCTTTAAAGCTGTGAAGTCGATTTTAGAAAATATTAACAGTTACGCTGTTACTGTATATTTTTATAGAACTGTTGACAAATCTCTCGTATGGGGCGAGTCTACCCATTCTACTAAAACGAATGTTAACATTGTAAATAATCAAATTTTACTATTAAATTGTTATTTTAGTTACTATATAGGATATTTATGAAGTAAAATTCATAACTTTATTATATATTCCATTTTTTTATTCATAAAATAACGCAAATAGTATTTGATCGATTATCACATTTTGATCACAGTTTTGTTTTTATATTCATTAACATTATAAAATAACATTTTTTCTGATTATTTTTGATGAAAATAAATTAAAATTAATATAAATTTACAATTAAATAATTAATAAATAATAATAATTAAAGATTAATCGAAATTCAAAATCGAAATTCAAACATTGGGAATCATGAAAAATCCTTTTCCCATTCTTTTGGGAGATAATAATAATTTATAAATAATAATTTATTTAACTTGCATTAAATAAAAAAAGTTAATTTTGTAATATAAAAATTGAAAAAATAGGTAAAATAAACATATTTTATTTTCACATTTATATTTAACCTATAAATTTTCTTATTAATGATAAATTTATCAATGCAGAATTAAAATAATATACTCAAATTCATTTAAAATGACTTAATTTTAATGTAAACAAAGTTCTAAATTATATTATTATGCTTTATTAAAACTAAATACGAATGGGTAGACTCACCCCGCGAATTCTGGCTTTTTGTTTACAACAGCAAAACTTACATTCTTTTTGTTTTTTTTCATATAAAATTAATGCAATCTTAGTCTTAGATAAGTTTATCACTTAACCAAAGTGAAAATAGTAATAATAATAATATACTTACGGAGCACCAACTAAAAGTTTACTGACTTTCAATACAAATCTTTCAAAAGACGTTTAAACAGGTCGGTTAAAAAGACACCAAATAAATAAAAACGGATCAAACTACTACAGCGCCATCTTCCTTAGAGTCTGAACTTAGTCCTCCGTTGGTAAAAAAATTTTTATTTGCAATTTAAAATAGTGAAAATTAAATAAAACTAAAATGGGTAGACTCGCCCCTGGATGGGTAGACTCGACCCGGTTTACGGTAACTGTTTCTCTTAGATAAAAATAATTGTAAATAAGTGCAAATTTAAAAAAATTAATAATTTGTTTGGCAGTGAGCCGTGTTTGGAAGATTTTTCTTGTGACGCAGAAAAAGACGCCGGGTGTTTCATGCTGCATCTCATAACCATAAATTATTAAAATGCTACAAATAATATTCCCTTATGTTGATTTAAATTAATACAAAATAATGAAAAAAGCATGAAAAATATGTTTAATAAAAGTCAACGGGTTAAGTATTTTAATTTTTTGGTATTCCTGTGAGTCCTCTCCGTGTTTACCACAGCTCTTAAACAATAGAACTAAAACATAAAATAATAGCTTTTATTTCAGGCGCCTCTTTTTGCTTTAAACTTTTGACGGGCTTACCGTGGTAAGTTAATGTGCTTTTTTTTTCTTCAAATAATGCTAATACTAGTTAGTTTCACCTGAACGGAAAAATTGAAACGGAAAAATTACCAATTGTCATATATTTTAGTTTTATTAGAAGAAATTTATTTTTTATTTACTGGAAATGCTATTACCATATAAGTACGGTACTTTTACACATTTTTTTAGCAGATATCGATAAAGAATAAAATTCTTAATTTTGTGACGCAATGTATAAATATATATGTAATATGATTAAAATTAATTTAAAAATTCTCATGCCTCGATCAAAAAATCTAAACTAACTTATAAACATCATTGTAATAAAAAGATATCTAAGCAGTGGATGGAACGTATATTAAATATCCCTAGCAATTTAAGTATGTGAAAGCGAGAAGATTTAAGCTTTAAGATAAATGAGCTTAAAATTATCATTTATGATAATAAAAAGAAAGAAGGTGTAAATATTCAATTATAAGGCATGAAAACATGGGATAACTGAATAAATATTTGCCGTAAAGTCTTAAGCTACTGGTATTGCATGACTGTGTTATCAACTAAGAATATTTCGATAGCTTTTAAAAAAGACATAGTTACATATAGACATAACATATCTTTTTTCTCTATTTCCTTTTTTATTTTTAGTTGAGTTTTGAAGTAAAAAATCGTATCCTTAAACTATAGTGTGAAAAAATTTCTGGAAAATATTTTTATATATATGAATTTCATTTTATTGTACATTTTACATATTCTATTAGAGGGACCAGAAAGTAATGTCGTTTCAGCAAATTAAATATTCGTTAGTCTCAAAGATCCATTTTCGATTCATTTTCTATCCGGCATTGAAAGGTTGTAGCTAATGAGGGTGAATACATTATTGATTAAAAATAAAATCTTGATAACAAATATCAAATGCACCGAAACGTTTACTTTCCGGTCCCCCTAATATTTTCGAGACTTAACGGTATACTACTATTCTTCATATTTATAATCTGTTGGTTAATTTATAATATACCTATTGTTTCGTATTTATAATCTGTTGGTTAATTTATAATATATCTATTGCTTCGGATTTATAATCAGTTGGTTAAAGTAAGACAATTGCAACGAACTTTGCCTGAGAGACCATAATTAATTAAGAGCTAGGTCAATTGTATTGAAATTTATTTTATTGGAATAAAACCGAAGTCAGAGAAAGGAACTTGATTATAATAATTTTAAAATTAATCTTTCGTAACTTCGACGGAGTATTCTAAATTTGCAGAAAAGTTGGTTTCATATAGAAACTTTTAGCAACTCGAGGGTAACGAAAACGTAGGCAAAATAAATGAAAAATATACAACAAACAAAAACTCATGCATTTTAAAGGATTTCTGCAGAAATTTGATTTTGCACTTTACTCTATTGTTTGATGATATAATTTTTTCCTTTAAAACTCAACCAAAATAAAAAAAGAGATATTTATTTTACATCTTGAAAAAAAATAGTCAAAAAATGTCATTTAAAAACAATCTGCAGCTCTAATTTCGGTATTAATATCCCCACACCCATCTTAAGCGAGATCAAGTATTTGTATATAGGCAACAAAAGATTTATTCCCCAGTGTATTTCTTACAAAAACTTTTGTGTTTAAACCCAAAACAGACAGTTGTTAGACTGTTAGGTAGTCAATTTATTATAGATTATGTACATAAAACACGAAAGACATGAAATTAACGAAAAATAAATTAGAGAAAAGGGAATGAGGAAATAAAGGGTCATTCTAAATTTAGAATCAGTGTTTAGTGGGGAAGTAGGGAATAGGAAAATAAAGGGCCGCTATGTAGTAGACCGGTTCATTGGCCATCTCAGTCCCCGGATTTATTTCTATTCGACCTATTTGTATAGGGTGCAACTAAAAACATTGTGTGCAAGACCCCTGTTGTCAATGTATGAATCTTGTATCGGTTCACGTATCGGTTGCCGTCACAAACATGAGGGAAATGATAGATATATTCTAGAAGATTG
Organism: Parasteatoda tepidariorum; assembly: GCF_982258835.1. Classification (NCBI taxonomy): domain Eukaryota; kingdom Metazoa; phylum Arthropoda; class Arachnida; order Araneae; family Theridiidae; genus Parasteatoda; species Parasteatoda tepidariorum. The sequence continues at coordinate 21,721,021 of NC_141765.1, forward strand.
TCGATGCAATTTCACTGAAAGTCACATACATATTTTAGAAAATGCTTATCAATTCGAGCACATTGTGCAAGTCTGTACAATTAATGCAGTGTTGTTGTTTCTAATGCCACTTGCTAATACCAGCAAGCCTGCTTGGTGAAACCAAGAGAATTTAAGGGAGAAGGTGCGTTTCTTTTTTTTTTCAATGACACCGTCTATGGCCAAGAATATGACTTCAGTCACACACACGCCACAGCCCGTTTATAGGGCGGGTCCATTCATTCATACATACATTTATTCATTCACATGCCGTAATTTCGATTTAAATCAGGAGAACGATCAATCTCCAATTCATTACCCCCAAATGTATGATTTGTTATGGGAACATGGAGGACTTTGTGACCCGATAGATTTAACATGCACCAGTCACCATTTACTACACGGGGAGTCTTCGGCCGGTGGGAATCGATTTCACGACTCTTGGATATGGGCTCAATGCTATACCAAACAGACTATCCGTGCCCACTGATGCATTAAAAATGCTTTTGTTTTTTAACCACTTTATTGTAATTTTTTTTTAATCAGTGAACCTGTCTCATATTGCCCTAGTACATAACATCTATGCCCACGCTTTCCTTCCTGAAATGGCCTTCTTTCTTTATTCTCCAACGCTGCACTAAATGTTGATGAGGAATTCAGAATTTCCGAGTATATGAAAGATAATACTGAGGGAAGTTTTTTTTTTAGTTGCATTGCTAAAATTCTTGACCTTGCCTAATTCGGGTGTGGAGATTTCAAATCTGAAATTAGTTTTACATCTAAAGCCACAGATATTTTTTTAAATGACAGTTTTTGTAGAAATGTGCAAGTTCAAAAACGTTATACGTAACAAGGGTTCGCGTAAAGGTAGCGACAAACTGCAAGGAGAGTCATTTTATTTTTTATAACCGTCGTTGAACAGCCGACCTAATTTTGGGTTTACGACTGCCAATGTTCAACTCCGTAGTCTTGTAATTTTGAACGCAATCCAGAAGACAAGGGAACTCCTGGATCAAGAAATTTGCCTTCGCGGAGGACTTTCTCAAGGAACTAACTCGCATTTGAGTTACAGGAAGAGAGAAATCAGGAAAACCTCTCACGGTTTGCCTGACTGCAAGGGGATTCTAACCCATGATCCGTCTACCACTGAGGATATTTTACATGTCCTGTGGTCAGTACGAGACGGGTGCGGAATTCGTATCGACCAGCGCTCGCTGGGTTTCGAATCCGGTTCACTTTATTGGGGGGCAAGGGCTCTATCCCTTGAGCCACCACAGTCTGCAGGGAGAGTTGGGACACATCATCATAATTAAAATTGCATGGGAACCCATGCCCAGAAATGTTGTCGTACACGGTATCTTTTATGACCTTTTCAGAAATGCACACAAAGAAAAATTCATAATTGAGAAAGCTCCCCTAGGGGCGTATGATGACATGGATTCCAATTTCAATTTTAATCCTGATGATATGCTCTCACTCCCCTAGATGTTTGCAGCATAAATGTATCACCCCTGTTATGAATCACATTTTGAAGCTTTTATATTATGTCAAAAATTGGACTGAAAATGTCATTAAAAAATTGAAACTTGAACATTGCAGATTCGAAATCAGTGGCGTGAAAATATCTGAGATTAGTTAAAGAAAATCATACGTAGCAGAGAAAAATGGTTTTCTAATGTAACCTTTCCGTAATGCTATCTATCGGATTACTTAAAAAAGTGTCATTCTAAAATGCTTAATATTTGCTTTACAGATACTATCTACGCGTGTGTTGTTGTATTCATCTTACCAATTAACAGTTTACCAATTAACAGTAATCCACTACTATATACAATTGCTGCACCAACGGAGCTAAGGCGACAAATTGAATGCTGTCTATCGGATTACTTAAAAAAGTGTCTCTCTAAAATGCTTAATCTTTGCTTTACAGATACTCTCTATGCGTGTGTTGTTGTATTCATTTTACCAATTAACAGTGCTCTAAATCCACTACTATATACAATCGCTGCACCAACGGAGCTAAGGCGACAAATTGAAAGATGGCTGGAACCAACTCTGCAGTGGATGCAAAGATTTAACTTTGCTATAAAATCTCGTAAGTTTTCTTGAACTTAATAAGTAGGTTATGTTGAAATATTTAATTCCGATAAACATTTTATAATCTTGCCTTTTAAAAAATATTTTCAATCCTATATGATATAGATATTGGTGTTTTATTATCATATTAAATGAAATTTTTTATTTGCAATTATTGAAATGTCGCAAGCATAGAATGTTTTTAACGTATGGTGTTAGAATATAAATCATCTTTTACCCACGGTTACAAAGTGTTAAAAATAAATCAATAAAAGAAAACATTGTTTTGACTGTTTTCAGATATAACACAGGACAAACAAAAATGTATGTGATTGTTTTAGAAAGTTAACAAAAAGCGTATGGTAACATCATAATATGAATTTCATGCTTCGCCTCGGTCGCTCTGGACGAAAAGGTTCTTTCCATCCATTTTTCACCGTTTGCAATGTAAATTCTTTGCAACTGATTTTAAATTGACCCAAATTTTAACAAACCATGGAAATTTTAAAAGATATTTATTTCGTTTCCATCTGCAGACCAGTGGAATTTGTGCTTGCGGTGATGCTGATGAAGATGCTGAACATATTCTTCTTCACTGTAGTCTCTATGCGAGTGCCCGAATGAATTTAAAGACTGATTTGAGACGTCTTTCAATTTGTTGGCCATCTGTCTTATCAGAACTGGTCAAAAGTATTGAAAGTCTTGCGGCCTTGCGGAATTTTGTTTTTAATGTAAATTTGTAAATTTTTCTCCTTTTGTTTTTTACTTACAACTGTAAGCCTCATGCTATACTTTGTGGTGCATGAGGAGTTTTAAGTCGTTTAAATAAAATAAAAAATAAAAAATATCATAATACTAATTTACATGCTTAAAACAAAATATAAGCGTTATTATTACAACTTTGCTTTATTTAAATTGTGCTTTTAAGATATAAGAGATTCATAGCTTTAAATTTAAAAAAAAGAAAAAAAACCTAAACACCTGAAGTTTTTTCAGAGGCTGCGTGAAGAGGTTTGAAATACTTTTTTAATATTAAAATGATTTCTTTCTCTAGATATTTATGATTTATAATGATGTAAAAAATAGGCTGAATTGATTAAAAAGTGATGAATAAAACGAAGGCGGAGCTTTGTAATTCGCAATAAAAGTTTGAACAAAAGATATATAGCTTAAAATAATTAAAAAAAAGTTAGCTTTGCCTTAAAAAGGGATTAAACTATTTTTAATAATAACCTTTTCTTAAGGTTGAATATTTTATTTTTAAACTAAAATCATTGGTAAATTTGCAGGTGTAAAAGTATCATCAACTCTATCAAGAAGTGAAAGAAATTTGGAAAATCGTACAGTACCTCAAGTGAAGATTACAGATGAGCACACTGAACTATGTATTACAACAATATGAGAAATAAAAATATTGCCTAATTGTTTTAATTTCTATTGTTGAATATTCTGAACAGGATCCTGGTTTTAAATATCTCATAATATCACAAAGGACAATAATTTAATGATTTTTTAAAGAAATTTATTGATATTATTATTTTACTTCCATATTTTTTCTACATATTGTTTATTTTTGGATAAATTTAGGGCTTTTTAAAATATGCTAATACGACTGTTTTGCTGAGAACTTTTCATATTAACTACTTATTACTTCTGGTTTTACAAAGAACTGAATTTGTTATCGGAACATTTTTCTAATTATTAATTTGTATACTTAATTATTTTTTCATCTTTGTTAATTGTCGAGTTCAAGTTCTTCATGTACTCAAAATATAAGTAATGAAAATACCGGGCATGTGTACACCTAACAGTGGCATTTAACCTTGCGTTGTTCTTTGTTCGGTATTTCTAACGCTTTTGTTGGGAATACTGGATTATGGGCCTTACATTATTCCAGTTATTTTGGTTCTTATTAATAATCACCTGCGATTTTTGGTTCTTACTAAAAAACTAGTTTTCATTAATATATTTCATTCTGTGGTGATTTAGGATCGTTAAAATATATTATTGTGATGGAATGATGCTACACACTCGGGACAGACTTTAAAGTAGTGTTTTGGCAATATTTTTTAACAGAAGTTGAAATTAAAATTGAATTTCTAATTTCTGACTTCAATATTCGAAAATGAAAACTATAAATCTGTAAACACTTATCAATAAATTTATTCAACCGTGGAAATAAATGATGAAATGGCTCAAATGTACATTTTAGCCACATTGAAATAAATAAATATTGAATAGCAATAACCTTATTTCATTATTTTTTTTTAAAAAGAAAAACATTCTAAAAGATACTGCTTCCCATTATATAAGCATAAAGTAAACCGAGGAAAAGAAAATTACTGTTTTTATGAGAACGGTAATATATGTTTAAACTAAATTAACCGGTTTTTTAGTTCTTAACAAAATAAACTAAGTTTCAGTGTTTCAAGTGATTAACAAATACAAAAGTTCATTTGATAAAAACTTTATTGCTTTGGGATTATATTTCTTATAATATCCTTCACGTCTTGATCATCTAATTTGCTATTTACTTTTTCAGTTAAATATTTTTCAACTTTTTCCATCATAAGAGGTTTGTAGAGATGAAAAATATCCCTCCCGATTTTAGGTAAAACTTTTTGAAGTACTTCAGCAAAATTTCCTCCACCCAGAAAGTTTTCCATATAAATTGAGATATCTTTCCAATCGAAGTCAAGTTTTATGAGTGCCATTTCCATAGTGTCTGTCGTAAATCCGAGTTTTCCGATTCCAAACATGCGTATATCTGTGGCATTGATGTCAAATTGTCCTTTACCATAAACTGGAAAAATCTTTGCTAGCTTTCCATTTGCGCTATATTCACCATCTATATAAATTGCAGGTAAAGTAAGATTCATTTCGAGGTAAAATTCTTCCAAGTTCGCTTTCAAGTTAGTTATGTTAAAATTTGATAGGTGGCTGACTTTGGGCTGAAATAAAAATAAAAGAAACTTCTTGTTTTTCAAATGAAATTTGAAATGAAAAGCAAGAAATGTAAAATTCAAAATGCAAATTAAATGTAAAATTCAAAATGTAAATCAAAATCAAAAATATAAATTAATTTCAAATGAAATTTAAAATAAATTTACATTTTTGATTTTGAAATTTTGAAGATTTTCATAAAGCATTTTATTGATATTAAATAAATAATCCCAAGAAACTTAAGCTGTAAGATATTACCTAATTAAAAACTTCATTCGCGTCAAAAATATATAGTCCCGCAGTAGACAGATCGTAAGCACACGCTTCCCAGTCGAACACCGAAATCAAGCATCACTGCCTGTGGTCAGTAAGCGGGTGGGTGACCAATTCGATAAGCCTGCGTAGGAACCAATGGTGAGCGGTATCGGTCCTCGTTAAACTGTTCTACTGTTAAGTGCTCGATTTGGCGCGCAGGTCGTCGGGCTACCAAAGCAGGGAAATCATCCCCTCTGCAGGGGATCAAAATTGCGATGGCATGTCTTCGGATCATCCTCTAGGATGTTTCCCAGACAGTTGCCAATAGCCCATTGTGCAGCTCTAGTGTGACGTAAATAATATACCGTACTATGCCATCAAAAATATATAAATAAAAAGTAACAGTCCACATGTTTCAAGTGCTCAAACATATATGCTCATTGACCATTTACAAGACTCGCGAGACGTAAATGAGAAGAAACAAAAGTAGTTTAAAATATAAAACGTAAAGTTGCCAACAAAAAATAGATGTTGTTGTTAATTTACGTCACACTAGAGCTGCACAATGGGCTATTGGCGACGGTCTGGGAAACATCCCGGAGGATATCCGAAGGCATGCCATCACAATTTTGATCCTCTGCGGAGGGGATGGCACCCCCGCTTCGGTAGCCCGACGACCTGCACGTGAAGTCGAGCACTTTACGGTAGCACAGTTTAGCAAGGACCAATACCGCACACCCTCGGTCCCTACGCAGACTGATCCAAGTGGTCACCCACCCGCACACTGACCGTAGCCAGTGATGCTTGACTTCGGTGAACAAAAAATAGAAAAATGAAGGAGAGAAATAAAACTATAGAAATTGCAGTAGCCAAGAAAGAAAACAGAAGAAACAGAGCGAGAAAAACCGCATTGGCCGAGAGGGGCAAATAAAGGTAAAATGTATTTCAACGCACTATAGAGAGATGGTGAGGAACTAATGTCGTTAATAAGGGAGATCTTCCTTATGTTGTTATCTAACCTTATTTAATGTCGTTAACAGACGAGAATGAGAATTCATTCTCAATTGGCAAGTTTTGAAAATAGTTTCCTATTTATGAGTGCTTTGAACATGTTAATTCCTCTTTATATATTCTTGAAGGGAATGAAGTTTTTAATCAGATAGTATTTTGTTGATAGTTATATTACACTGGTTATCATAAATTAAGGAAAAATCACAAAAATAGCGATAACTCTTTCAAAAGTAAGCCAAACCGTGCAAAATTTGCATATGTTGTCCACTAAGAGTAGCTGAGTAAAATTGCAATATGCAAATTAGTGGCGCTGCACTCGGCTTACGTCATCTGCCTGGAGCATAAAAGTCCAAGTTTGAGAGAAAGCACACAAATTTTACTGTGATTGCGACATTGAAAATCTGAGATAGCCAATTCGTAATAATGACCTCTAGGCATCATTTGCCTGAAGAACTACGATGGAGAGCCATCGGGAGACTAGAGGCAGGGCAGAGTCAATCAGAAGTGGCCAGATGGCTAAATGTGAGTCCATCTGTGGTTCATAGACTTTGGAGGCAATTTCAAACCACAGATTCGGCATCTAGGAGGTTCAGTCAAGGACGGCCAACTGTTACGACCAGTGCCGATGACCGATATTTGACATTAAGTGCACGCAGGAATAGAACCGCTACTCCGACACATCTTAGATCCTCTCTTGCTGCAGCCACCGGAAGGTTGGTGTCAACGTCAACTGTGCGCAGAAGGCTCCACGAAGGTGGTCTGTATGCGAGACGACCAGCCATTTGCGTGCCGCTCACATCACGCCATAGGAGAGACCGTTTGCAGTGGGCCCGACATCATGTCCACTGGACGTCAGATCAATGGAGGCCTGTTCTCTTTACGGATGAGCCCAGGTTTAGTCTAGAAAGTGACAGTAGACGTTATTTGATATGGAGAGAACCTGGGACCCGTTATCATCCATCAAACATCCGTGAAAGAGATGCATACGGAAGAGGCAGTGTCTGTGTTTGGGGAGGCATATCCTTAGGAGGGCGCACATACCTCCATGTCTTTCCAAGGGGAACCGTGAATGCTCAGGTTTATCGAGACAACATCCTTGATGCTTATGTGCGCCCATATGCCGGGGCAATTGGTGATTGCTTCCTGTTACAGGACGATAATGCAAGACCACACAGAGCTCGCATTGTTGATGATTATCTTCAACAGGAAACAATTACTCGCATGGAGTGGCCAGCTCGATCCCCGGACTTGAATCCTATCGAGCACGTTTGGGATGCTCTAGGGAGGCGTGTATCTGCCATCAATCCGCCCCCTCAGACCCTTGCCACGCTTGCAACTGCTTTACAAGAGCAATGGCTCTCACTTCCTATTGAACTGATAGACCGCATAATTGAAAGCATCACACATCGCTGTTTGTGCTGTATTGCTTCTAGAGGCAATCATATTCCATATTAAAGGTACTTTTTCTATTGCAAACCGATACTTCCAATTTGTTTATTTTATACATGTGCTAATTTCTATACTACTATTAATGTCTGATAATTTCTTTTTATGTTGTTTAATACCTTACTATGTGTTGTATATTGTGGGTAAGTTTCATAAAATTCCATGTGTAATTTCTTGAGTTATCGCGATTTTTGTGAATTTTCCTTAATTTATGATAACCAGTGTATTATCTCTTTTAAGATATTCATCTGGGTTCGGAGCAAATTTTTTTAGTTCGGAAAATAGCCTTTATTAAAATTTTAATTTTAGTCTTTGTACGCAGGTGTACTAACATCATAAATCTATAGTAAATTTTAAAATTTTTTTAAATATTCTTTCAAAATGAGGGCAAATTTTAGCATGAAACTACAAATTTTTTTAGGTCTCGAAAACCAGCTCTATACAAATTGTTATGAACATCAAAAAAACAAATCATGGAGCAATAATGTTCTTACCTATGTTTTGAACTAAAATCTTTAAAAAAAAATTGAAATATATAATGCAATAGAGCTATATATTGTTTTGCGTTGATTTTTTAAATAAAATCTATGAACATTCTTACTTAAAGCATGGTAAAAAATAATGAATTCACACCTAGATCTTAGATTTTAGTTCAAAAAATAGCTAATATTACATAAAATCTACATACAAAATTTCAAAGAATTATACATTAATGTTTTTTTGTAATGTGCGTTAGCGTAAAGAGATTTTCTTGAAATGTACGTTTTTTCTGGCAATGCAATTAAAGTATGTAATTGCTATTCTGTTTCGCTTATCAACAAGCGAAAAAACAAATACCACTTCGATTCTAAAAAGCGGAAAACAAAAATTTAAGATTTAAAAAGCTAATGAACAAAAGTTCAAGTATAGACAGTAAAAAGAAATTGAAATTTTCGTCAAAATTGCCGATTTTTACCTATTTGGATACCTTAATTACAATTTATATTAAGCTGATACAGTTTCGCAAAGCGAATATTACTTGAATTTTCTCTTGCCTAATACGATATTTTATGTTGCTTATTAAATGAAAGTAAGCTTATATGCTGGTTTATTCTATGCAAGTAAGTAATGATTAATGCAGTTATGTAGGTAATGCCTATGCAATTAATTTTATCCATTTCATTTTAGTTATTGAAATATTAACTTTTTTTTTAAAATTTAAGATTTTAAGAGAAAAATGCGAAATTAAGTTTTTGACAAAAGAGCAATAAAATGCTTTTACTGAGATGATGAATATATTTCAATCAAGGCGTGTAAGAGTAAAATATTTCGATTGAGTAAAATATTGAAATGAATCTACTAAATTTGTTCCTAAATTACATATTTTGAGAAAAAAAGGTACTTTGAGTTTTTTTTAAACTTGGGAACTTTTTTCTTATTTTATTATCAGAAAAAGATTATAAAAATGTGATAAGAAGAAATTGATATCTAAAAAAGTGCATTCATTTTCTCTTTCAAATATTAATGTTTTTAGGTATTTAAAATATAAATATATATAGATACTTTATGCGTATGAAAAATTTTACATTTAAAGTTTATAGTATAATTTTTCTATATTTCATATTAAAACACCAGAATGAAAAATATTCTCAAACTAAAGTCACTTTTTATTGTCCAGAAGAAATAAGTAGCATTTATGGATTAGAAAAATGTTACTTTATCTTAATAATATTTTGTGATAATACTATGGAGACCTCCTTTGTAAATATTTTTTTAAATATTAGTTTTGTCCCTAATGCATTTGTGCAAGAGAGAAATAATTTCATATTTGCACACTTAATTAAAAAAAGTAAATTTTGCTAAACAAAATGTTATTGAAATGTTTGTAGAAACAAATCTTTATTTACAAAAATTATATAATTTACACCCACACTACATAAAAATATTGAATTATATAGCTTTGCAATTTAATATAAGACTTAAAAAGCTTATTAATAAAGTATTAAAAATTATAGTTTAAAGATTTTTGCAATAAAATATTTTCATTAATTTTCTTATAATCAGATCTACAAAATTGTTGTTTGTTAACTTCTTTTGCAAGGGAACTGCTCGTTAATCTTAAAATAGTCGGTTCAAAGTTATTAAATTAACTTTATTTACAAAGCAGCATTCAATTATTTTAAAATTGATATAAAAACACATAATTTAATTTATACAATAAAAAAATAAGTTAACATAACCGCTACATGTTTTAAAATAACAAAAGAAGTATAAAGTTCATCAATATGAGACAAAAATATATGAATCAAGTATAAAAGTACATCAATTACAAAAGTATATTTGTAGAGAGCGTTATTCTTTATAGTATGCAAAAATATTAAGCTCATTTTTATTTTGTGGAAAGTATTTAACTGGTCACTGTCTATTGGGTAAAATACCATCAATGATTTTTTTAACTTCAGGCCTTTGAAGTTGTTTGTTAACTTGATTTATCAAAGAACTGTTCATTAATTCTAAAATAGTTGGTTTAAAATTATCAAACATAGTTTTTCCTAAAGCAGGTATCAGTTTTTGCAATACTTCGGAAAATTTTCCACCACCTAAGAAATTTTCAAGAAACAGCCCGAGATTTTTCCACGTTAAATTTAACTCCAGTTTTGTCATCTGCAAAGTATCATTTATAAATTCCAGTTGGCCAAGTCCACCTATTTCTACATTAGTTATATTAATTTCAAAAGTACCATTTCCTCGTACGGGAAATATTCTCAGCAGTTTTCCATTCATGTTATATTTTCCATGTAAAGTTAAGCTAGGCATTGTAAAATTAAATTCCAAATAAAAGTTTTCCAGATCAGGATAAATATCTCGGAAGTTGAAACTAGATAATCCAAGAACTGTTATCTAAAAACAGAAAGTAGGCCAAATTTCAGTAATTACAGAAAAAAAGAGAAGAAAATAAGAATATACTTTGAATAAAAAATATGAATACAAAGTTGGTTTGTAAATTGTAATTACATAACAGAAAATATTTCAGTACATAGCAGAACAAATAAAGGAAAATAAGATTATAGTTCAAATAAAGGGGAAAAAGGATAAAAATTTGGTTTGCAAAATAGAAGTTGTACTGAAAACTCTAAGGACTTTCAAAATTGAAAACATTTATAATGTCAGTGGTTAGAGAATCGGACTCCGATCCGAAGAGCCCGGTGTTTGATTCTGGACTCCGATAAGACCCAACCAGTATAAGCAATATACGTGCTTGTAAAATCGGAGGAATAGTAAGTCCTGTGGTCGGTCACTGATCAGAACCATGGATATAGAGATCTGGAATAAATTTCCATCCCCTTCAGGTCTATGTCTAAATTGAGGAGGTGACCTCACAAATGAGATCCCGTCTGCAGAGGATCTTTTGGATTGTGATCTTTGAATCACCCTCAGGGATGTTTTTTTTTATCACTCTATACTACATATTTATTTAGTTTCAAATAAAATTAATCAGTTGCATAAAAATTACTATTTTCAGATGATTAGTATATTTTAAAATCAAATATGCTTATTTACAATTAATTTTTATTGACAATTTTGTAAACAATTAGTAAACAATTTTCCAATAATTATGTAAACCCGGAACCAAAAAAAAAATATTTTTTAACTTGCAAAATGTTTTGAACACAACTGTTTATTTGTAATAATAATAGCATTTGAGCAAATGGTAAGGATTTCATGCAATGTGTTCACAATATGAGAATGCTTATTGCACAAACATGCATATTTTTTTTGGTGATTGAGGATTGAGTATTGTAATTTTAGGATTGAGGCAATTCCAACATTAACGACATTTTTGCGTAAAATCTGGATTGAAATATTGAAAACTATTGTGAATAGTTATTACAGAATACCTGATTGAGTACACACTCTTGGAAATAAAATTCTCTCTTTTGCCTACTCAGCTATCTATGAGCTATATTTTGTTAATTTCGAGAAAAAATATCGCAAAATCACGTGATTTATAACAAAACGGAAATTCTCAAATCTGGGACTTAACTATTTCCTCAACTTGAAACTTCATCACATTGCATCGTGGGGGATTTTTTTAACTAAAATGAAGACTAGACGATCGAAAATAAAATGAAATAAGCCCGCCGGCGTGTATGGCGGCGTGTATGGCTTTGTCTTTCTTATGTTAAGGTGACATTGACTTAGATATATGGAGCCCTCAATAAAGTGATTATTAGAAAAGTTCAATAGATTCACTGAGAGTTCTTTTTTCTTCGGAAAAAATGATGAAATACTTTTATACTACTGACAAAATGCGTTTTCCTCGAAGAAGTAACGATATTTATTCCGTCAATTTGATGAAATGTTTGCTCGGAGAGCAGAGAAACGGTTTCGTCACAAATGGAGAGAGTTTCGTGACATTTGAGTATCCATTTTTTACAGCGCATGGATATTTTCCTACAGAAATATATAAAGAATGCAACATTAGAGAAATGCTCTTTTTTTTAAAATTTTCGTCATTTTTAGAAATGAAACTTATTTTTCTGTCGACGTTAAAAAAAAATCTAGTACCTTAAAAGGCGTGGCAAGGCTTTCGGGATTGGTTAGCATTATCAAATCCTAATATATACCTAGTTACGAATTTCACTTTTACGTATCATATGCCTGCCTTGTCGTCAACTGAAAAGTTGTTGTTAAATGGTAAAATCATTGCTAATTTGGCAATTGTGATAAAAGTAAAAAATAATCCAAAGTTATTTTAATTCCAAAAATTATAGGAACAAAATTTTAAAATGGATGTTTTGCACTAATGCTTATTGAAAAAATTTGTTTCAGAAACATATTTTTTTCAATGGAGGAGGCTGAGAATATTTTTTTAGACTATAAAAGAGGGATATAAGAGAATATAATTGCTTATGTAATGAAATGAGAGGAAGAAGCTGAAAATATTCCACGTATCAGGAATTTATTGAGGTGAATTTATATCTAGGAATTCAATCACTGGAATTAAGAATCAGCTATTGATAGCATTTTACATTCAAATACAGTGGCCAATTTTCGATGTTCTTTTTCTTTTCTTTATTTATTTTTGTAAATTTTGTTATGGTTTTATATTAATTCTAATATCTCATTTAAAATATCTTTAAGAAAATTTAAAATATGCGTTCTTTTGCTCAAAATTTTCAATAAAGAAAAAGTTAAAAAAAATCTAACTTTCATCTAATAGCTTTTTAAAATATTAAAGACGTCTACTCATGATTTATAAATGAGTTGTTGATTAAATACATCTTTTATACAAAAGTGATGAAAATTGATATTTTAAAAGCTTATTAAATATATTAAACATTTGAAAAAATGTTGTATCCATTTCGCATTTGACTTTTAAATTAAAAAAAACTTGAAGCGTATAAGAACAATCAGCCACAGACTTCATAATTATTTGTGAAGAGGCATAATTAGATGTGAGCTGTAGCATAATCATTCTTTTTTAGCACATTTCAATGTGGAGTTTTAGACTTTTTAAATAGTATGTTATAAAAAATTAGATCATGTAGAAATTCTATCATTTTAGCTTTCACTTTAATTTTGAAAATCACTGTTAGGAATTTTTTCTTCAAAAAATATTTTCAAGTAATTTTATAGTATTTAAATTATTCATATTTATTTTAGTTTAGCTACTTTTTATCATTTTTCTAAACAGTTTATAATACCTTTCAACGGAATTTCTATTACAAATATAGAACACATGAAATTATCTTTAAGTCTTTGTCTAAAAAAAACCCTAAGTAAATTGCGTTACTTGTAATTGCAATATCGAAAATTATGTTACTTGTAATTGTAATATTGACAACTGCTTTTACATCTTTGCAAAGTATTGTTTGATTTTTAAATGGTAATAAATGAATAACAAGACAGCAAAAACAATGTTTAAGGGGTCACAGTACCCAAAAAATGACCAAAATATAGAAAGAATTTTTTATTGCTTATAATTAAACTTCAAACTATTTCAAAAGCACTGAAAAAAAGTCATCTCTCTATCTACATTTTTAAATAAATATGAATGATTTTAGATTGCCCTAATACAAAAACATGCTCAACAGACAGACTTTAAAGTTCTTTTTCTCATAGATGATAATTTTGTGATAATATGATGATAGTTTTGTATAATATTATAATTTTTTCTATTTAAGATAAAGCTTTGAAGTAAACTTTTTTTATCTTAAATATAAAACACTTATTTAAATTGTGCGTGAAATAAAAGTTTTATGAGGTATTAAAACTTTTACAGCATGCTATATATACCTAACAGGAATTTTTAACCTTTTTATCAACTTTTTTACAAAATAATCGATAAAAAAATATTCTAATTGATACATCAACAAATGGATGTACAAAATTGTTAAGATGAATATTGTAAACACTAAGAAGAAAAAAAATTGAAAATATGTTAGCCTTTTGAATTTTTTCCATTTTTTTAAAAATTTTAATAAATTTAAACAGTTTAATTATTTTTCGAAGATAAATTATTGATTATAAGCTAAATGACCATGTAAAGCATTCGCAAAATGAATGATTATACCTTTATTTAAAAAATTTTTTGCGAGGATACTTTGATGACCCCTTAAGATGTAAAAATAGTTCTTAATGATTCTGTAAATTAAGAATTTCTTTAACGACTTTTTTAAGATAAAATTTACAAACCTTTCTAATTTTTAAATCTAAAGTTGCGAGGTTTTCAAGAACATTGATGTCAAGGTTTTTAAGTTCCAAAGGATCCAAAACTGGCATTTTAATAGCTTCTATTCCTACTTTCATTTGTTCTCTGAAGTTCTCAATAGCTTCTCTCAAATATTTTTCAAGATCTGGATCAGGTTCTACAAACTGAAGTTCAGGAACCTCGTCTATGGTAAAAATTAAAGCAATTAATTAAAAAAATAACAATTAAGAACCATAATAAAAAAAATAAATTTTAGATTTTATTCGATATTTGAAGAAGCTTTTTGTAAAGGAAAAATAAACTTGCCACAAATATTTCTGTTTTGCTTAAGATCGAAATATGAAGTATCAAAATAAACCCATTTTGAAATATTACTTAAAAGATGTTAGTAACACTTATAGGCTTCGGTGAAATTTTTTTAGTTTACTGTTTAAGTTATTTCAGAAATTTTTAATTATTTTGTTATGAACTTTTTAAGTTTTAAGTATTTTTTTATTCTTTTGTATGCACTATCATGTTCTTAGTAACCAGTTGAAAATACATACTATAAGAAAACAAAATGTAGCTGTCTCTCAATTTATTATTTTTTTAAAAAAAATAATGGAAAAAAAAGAAATAGGCTTAGTTCGGATTTTTTTTCTTAAAAAAAAATCGAAACTAAGCCCATTTCTTTTTTTTTAGTTTCATTGTTTAAGTTATTTTATAAATTTGTAATTATTTTGTTAAGAAATTTTCTAATTTTAAGTAATTTTTTATTCAGTTGCATCTTTTATGATGCTCTTAGTAACCAGTTGAAAATATATACTGTAAGAAAACCAAATGTAACCACAACTCAATCTTGACAACAAAAAAAAAAAAAAAAAAGGAAACAGGCTTTTCCTTGTTTTAATGAAAACTTTTTTGATACAACTTCCAAAACATCTTTAAAAAATGAGTTTGCTTGCCATTTTTTCTTTTTTTTTATTTGTTTAAAAAGATGAATACCAAATGGAACTTACCTAACGACTGGTCCGTGAGAACTGCAACAAACACTGCATTAAACAGAATAAAAAATAGTGCCGTAGTTTTCATCCTGAGTCCTTTATTTTAACAGCTGTAAATACAATTTTCAT
Source organism: Parasteatoda tepidariorum (assembly GCF_982258835.1). Lineage (NCBI taxonomy): Eukaryota > Metazoa > Arthropoda > Arachnida > Araneae > Theridiidae > Parasteatoda > Parasteatoda tepidariorum. The sequence continues at coordinate 21,736,576 of NC_141765.1, forward strand.
TTTAGTTACTTTTAAAATTTAAATATGCTATAAAATTTTTTATCATATATAATATAATACATAGAATTGTACTTTTTAGGGCATAGTTAAGAATAAATATTTGTGGAGTTACTCCGAACAAAATGTGAACAGATTCCTTGTCAAAATTTTACCTAAGTTCTTTTCATTCTATAAGTGTGGTGCAAGATCAATAAAAAAAATTTTTTAATGCATTGTAATTATTAACTATGCAAACCCATTAAAATTACTATTTTTTTACCAACAACGCAGTAGAGTTTTTAATTCAATCTCTATGTTGTTTATGTTTTTAATCAATGTAAACATTGCATTTAATTACAACTTTCCTTATCTTAATTTAAGTGTATTCTTGTATCTCTCAGATTTCACATTCTAGTTAATAGTAGAATTAAAAAATGCGAAGAAATTTTTTATTTTGGTTACTTTTAAAATTTGAAATATATGTAGTTTTTTAAAAAATTAAAAAATTGCTTTATTTCAAAGCTTATTAACAAAAACGTTTTATAATATTTTTTTCAGGAAAAAATATAATAGGAAAAATCGTATTTTGTATGTATTTTTCTTTAATTAAGAAAATTTTTTTAAGAGTTGCACCAGACAAAAATAAATTAATTAATTAATAAAATAAAATGAATAAATAAATTATATAAATAAATAAAAATTTGAAAAGCTTTTGACTAAACAATTTTTAGAAACTCTGCATTCCACATGGAAAGAAATTTCTGGCAGAATTACGTATTGAATTCTCATTAAAAAATCTATAATTAAAGTATAGGATAACGTTTTAATGAATAATAAAACTAATACCTGCTTTGTTGGACTATAAAATTTGGAACAGATTAAGCAAAAATTAGAATAAATAAATAAACCATAGACAAAATCAGCTAAAGGCTTATTCATTACTCAAACTAAGAGAATTTTTTAATATATGAGAAAATACATGGATTGTTTGTTTGTGAATTGTACACATTTAAAATTTTAAAACTAATTAATATAAAGAAATTATTATTTCTTTATGAATAATGAGATTTATAAATTTCTGGTAGAATTACGTATTGAATTCTCATTAAAAAAACCCTATAATTAAAGTATTGGATAAAGTTTTAATGAATGATAAAACTAATACCTGCTTTGTTGGGCTATAAAATTTGGAACAGATTAAGGAAAAATTAAAATAAATAAATAAACCATAGACAAAATCAGCAAATAGCTTATTCATTACTCAAGCTAAGAGAATTTTTTAATATGTAAGAAAATACATAGACTTTTTGTTTGTGAATTGTACTCATTTAAAATTTTATAACTAATTAATATGAAGAAATTATTATTTCTTTATGAATAATGACATTTAATAACACGCTGAAAAATTAATTTTTCTTACTCACATGTTTCAATTGTATCTCTTTAAAACTGCCAACTTGCAGCCACGAGTACTGATTATTTTTATGTTTATATCAGATATGGTTTCTGAAAGGCTTTATCATTTGTTATAAGCTTTCTTATCAGGTAAAACCACATGTTTTTATCACTACTGAAATTTACAACAAGAGAGGAAATATGTGCTAAAACTAAATTAAGCTTATGAACTAATCAATGATAAAGAAAAAAAATGTACCAACGAATTGTATAGTCAAACAAAGACAATGGCACAAATTGTAAACAATTTTGGTCTAATGATTTTGGATTAGTAAAAAGTTAAAACAAATATTAAATCATTTATGTTTTATTTTTCATATACCAATCAAATATACATTTCTAGTAACAACGAACTTCAATTTTATTGCTTATTTAAGGGACAATATGAAACCAGAACTGAAAAATCAAATTTTTATTTCCTCATAATTTGATAAAAAGATGCACGATTATTTGATAAAAAAATTAGGGAAATCATACTAAGGACAAAGATGATGCTCATGTTTATTTACAAATAAGTGTAAGCTTAGTATAAATCTTACCTAACTATAACAACATCTTACTCGTATCGACATCTTACTTGTTTTCTGTTATAGATAGCATTTTTTAAAAATTTTATTTCCTCTCTATTGTAGATTGCAACATTGTTAACAATATCTTACTTATTTTCTGATGGAGTAAAAATTTTTCAAAAATGTTATTTCCCCTCTATCTCAGATAGCAACATCGTTAACAACATCTTACTCGTTATCTGAGGGAGTAAACATTATTTTTGTTATTTCCCCTCTATTATAGAATGATTTAAAAGAGAGAGAAAAAAGTAAACAATTCGACACAAAATTAGCCAAGTATGATTTTTTTTCTCGTCAGTATTATATTTTATTATTTTGGTTGCCAAAAAAGTAAACAATTTTTCAAAATTAACAACCGATCTCCGAGAGAAAAAGTTTTTTAATAAATTTCCTCTGATTAACTGAACCAATATTTTTTATAATTAAAGAGATAGTTTTTTTAGTAATTATGTTTCTGAAATATACCAGATCTGGTTTTTAAAATAATTCTTGCCATAAAATAAATAGAATTTTTATTCTTACCACAAGTATATGTCTATTTAATTGGTCTGATTATAATTTTCATATTTGGGGTAATTTTGATATTAGAACTTATCCTTGTTTTCGAAGATCATGACTCAAGAAAAATTTTATTACATTAGGAGTTTTTAATATCTATTTCTATTACAACATGTATTATTCAGGAAAATTTTTACCTATTATAACGCATGAAGTGCAGACGTGGTTCTACTTTTAAATATTTAGAAAAAATTATTAAAAATTACTTTATATCTTAAACTGTTTTTAATAACAATCTCTTTTTCTAAAAACCCCTGTAATTTCTTCTGTTTCATCAATTGATTTAAGTTTACAAAATTTCTCGATAGATGGCAGCACTACCTCTAAAAAAAACAATTTTTTTAACACTAAAAGTATATAATGTTGAATTACAAAATATAAACCGGGATTAACTTTCCCTTCCATATTTTATGTATATTCTCTGGTACAGGAGAAGGTACTGAGAATAAAAAATACGTGAAAGGAAAAACACCGAAATCTCAAAGTATTTTTGATAGCAATACTTTTCTTGAGATAATTTGAATTAACGTAGGAAAAATGACATTATATTTACGATTTTGTTCGACCAGGTAAGTTAAAGTTGGGTTTTAACATACTTCCAAAAAATTACCTTACGAAATAAGAATATAGTCTTTTCTTTTGACACAGAATAATTTTTTAATTTTGAAGCTAAAAGACTGATTTCTCATTCAAGTAAAATTACAATCGATTTTAATCACGAAAGACTTTAAAAAAAAACAACCTTAGACTTTAAAAACGAACGCTAGACCTTAAAAAAGGAACCTTAAGGACTGGCTTGCTAATTTAAAATCCTCCGACCTTTAACAATAGTTGGTTCCAATTATAATACCAGCTTTTGAAATCTTTTCTCTTGAACTAAAAAAAGTCAAGAATTAAGTTTTCTTTTATTTTTTTTTGAAAAAAAAGTAGCCAAACAGGAGAGTGCTTCGTCTAAGGCCACTGGATTGGAAAATCACGACTAGGGTATGACCAACTATTCCTTTCTACACATATGGCGTGCTGAACTAGGACTCTACAACTTGTGTTCGTGTAGGATTATCTAACTTAATTGGAAAAATTGATAGAAAAATGAACGAAGAATAGAATAACATTTATTACAGGTGGTAACTATAACACTTGGGCAAAAAAATTACGGCCAAAACTTCAAGAACTTGGTAAAAGTTGCAGTGGGTTTAAGCTCTATGAGAACACCTAAAATACGGTAATTTTTAACTTCGCGCTTTAGCAAAGACTTTTGATAAAATTACAAACAAAGCATGATTTCATGCTGTTTCTAGTTTATTTGGTAAAATTATTATTCTAAAGGTAATTCTATCTAGAGAGTCGGTAATTTTAATAGTTTTTGTACAGTTTGAGATAACACAAGAATGTTCAATTTAATAACCACTATTTTATTTAGTAAACGCCTGTTAACTTTGTTCATGATTGATTACTTCTTTTCATTTCTATGTAAGCTATAAAATAGCATCTACCATCCTTTAAAAAAAATGCGCATTTGTAATTATACAAAAAGCAGTATTTTGAAATTAGCACACAAGCCTGCATATGTATATGCAATACAAAGGTCTGAACAAGGCTGAACTAGATCAGAAATTTAACTGTCACGTATCAGGCAATCCAAGCATCCCAAAACAAAAGCGTGGAGGTAGCGGCACTCTGGTAACTCTGGGTATATCCATTAATTTATGTTTATATTTATTTATTGTTACACATACACATGCAAATTTGCCTGCTCATTACGGCTTATAAGATCTTGTAAAGTTGAAGAACAAATAGAACATCCTGGATGAAAGTGGGATTCAAACCCTCTATCTGCAAGCTACAGCGGATGTATCTTAGTAAAATTCTTTTGTCAATCCTTCTCTTCTATTTGTTTTTAAACTTTACTAATGAAACGTATTTTGAGTGATGAAACGTATTTTGTAATTCGTAAACAAATATGCGTAGTGCATGAGTTACAATAAATAAATAAATTTATTTTACATGTTTACGCAGGCGCGCGTGGTCAATACAAAGAATAGATTATAAGCCCTTGTCAAATTGAACAGATGGCACAACTCTAAAAAACAATGCTCACTACTAAACTACTAATACTAATACTAAATTACAACTACTAATGCTCAACTCCGTAGGCTTGTAAGACAAGGGAACTCCTGGGTCAAGTATTGGGTGAAATTTGCCTTCGTGGAGGACTTTTTGAGAGAACTAACCCGCATTTGCTTTACATAAAGAAGAAAACCACGAAAACCTCTCACGGCTGGTCTGACGGCAAGGGGACTCTAATCTATGATCCATCAACCACTGAGGATATTTCATGTCATCACTGTGGTCGGCGCAAGCCGGATGCGGAATTCATATTGACTTGCCATCGCTGGGATTCGAACCCAGTTCACCTCATTGGAAGGCGAATGCTCTATCCCCTGAGCCTTCGCGGCTCTGTGGGCTATTAGTGACGGTCTGATAATCATCCCTGACGTGAACCAAAGACATGACATCACAAATTTGGTCCTTAGCAGAGTGAATGGCTCCTCCGCGTAGGTGATGGACTCCCGCCTGCTCGAGAGGTCGAGCATTTTACGGTAGAACAGTTTAACGAGAACTGATACCGTGCACTCTTGATAGTATCGCAAGCTGATCAAAGCGGTCACCCACCCGTTCTCTAACCGCAGCCAGTGATGCCTGACTTCAGTGATCCACTGGGGATCCGTGTCTTACGATCAGTCCACTATGGGGCTTAAGACACAAAAACAGCATATTTATATGAATACATAAATAAATCTTATTAATCATATAAAACAAGCATAAAACAGACACCATAGCTTAATCAATCCAAGTTCAGTACATTTAAAGCACTTCAATGATATACTTAAAAGGTCTGTGGTGAAACCAACGATGTACTAGGTCCGAGTAATGTAGATTCAGTAGTGAAAACAACCCACAATCTAGTTTCGAGTACCGAAAAACTGCTAGAGTCGAACCGGTAAACTTCAAAGCCGAACTCAAATTCTAACTTCAGTAGAACTGAATTTAACTCAATGAAATATGTATTTATATTGTTACAAAAGCTTTTTTAAAAAAAATCATTTTACTTCGTCCCGCAGTAGACTGATCGTTAAAAAACACCGAAAAAACCGTTAATAACATCGTCCCAGTAGAAGACCAAAGTCAAGCATCGCTAGATGCGGTCAGTAAACGGGTGGGTGACCACTTTGATCACCCTGCGTAGGGACCGAGGACGCACGGTATCGGTTCTCGTGAAACTTATCTACCGTAAAGTGCTTGACTTCGCTAGCAGGTCATCGGACTTCCAAAGCAGGGGAGCCATCCCCTATGCAGAGGATCAAAATTGCTGTAGCATGTCTTCAGATCATCCTCAGCGATGTTTCCCAGATCCTCGCCAATAGCCCATTGTGCAGCTCTAGTGTGACGTAATTAAAGTATCAACCTACCTTCATCTTTCTATATGTTTCTACCAGACATATTCCTATAGACGTCTAGGAAACTGTGCGATATTAATGTTACGACAGTGTTTTTTATTTTTTATTTTTTTAAATGTTTTTTATTTTATTTTTATCATTATTAAAGTTAAGTTTAAAATTTTGCATTTCTATTTTTATCTTTGACGATAGATACGTTTAAAAAATGCCGACATAAAACACGCAAACAACCTAAGGCTTGATGGTTTTTAGCAACTTCGCTGCATACGCATGAACCTGTGATTTTTACTGGTACACACCGGTACTTTCGTAACTGGTCCCGATAGGTAAGGGCTCCGTCGAAACCATCAAAATTTTCCAAGGTTATTGCGTGACAATACAATGCGTACTTAACTGTTTTTTTTTTTTTTTTTCATAAAAAAACATTTCTGAGTGTTTCACTATTCTAATAAGACTATAAATAAATTTACTAGATTAATTAATTTATTGATTAAACTATAAATTTGTAGCCTTTATTAAATAGTTTTTAAGTTTTAATATTAATTGTTCGATGCAATAAATAGTTTTTTTTTTTTAGTAAATATGGATAGAGCTCTGACCTATAAGCGGACACCCCGATGAATGCAAGTAATGCATGTAGACTTTACTGTTATGAAAGAATGTATGAATGAAGGGTAAAGTTTATAAGGGTTTTCTATTCATTTATGAAGGCTCTGACTTCAATTTCCCTATGTAAGAAGGAAAGCCAGTAAAATGGTTTATTCCTAGTTTGTGTTTGTATGTAAAGTTCTATAGATATTACTAATTTGAATGGTTTTATTGATTTTTTATATATATTTTAATTTTTATATGGTCTTAATTAATAATTTTTTTTTAACAGTTCAAATAATTTTTTAAACTGTTTAAACAAATAAACAAATTCTTCTTATTTTTATTTGTATTTTTATAAACTTCATTTCTTATTTGGGTTTTGTTTCTAACGTTTTTTCAAATTCTATTATTCCTATAATTTTTTTTCATAGCTGGCATCACTCTATTTTAAATTACTATATTTTTCACCAATTATATTATACGATGGCAGCTTAAAGTTCATTCTTTTCCAGTTTTTCTTAGTAATTTTGTTAACTGTTAGATTAGTCAAGCTATTTTTAACGCATTTTTTTCTATTTTTCTCCAATTTTAAACTTTTTTCAAAATTATAATTATTATTATTATTTTTTTAAGGCATTGATGCACTACGAAGGGTAATTTTTTATCCTAGGACAATAATTCGCTATTTTGAAATGTGCCTTTCATAAAGGGATGCATCCTAAAGAGAACCTTTAAGTTTATTCTATCAAGTTTTTATTATAGTATTCATAATTCTATTATGCTTCAAATTTTATATTTATATGATTACTTTTGATTTGAGTAATTTTTTTTAAACGTAAAATCCGTATTTAACAGTTTTTTGAAAATTATATATTTTATAATATTAGTAATATGTGGCATATGTATTATTATTATAGATCTCAAAATTTTAACATTTATTGACAAATTGCGTAACAATGCGTGAGCAATAATACAAATTAGTATGTAGAATTTGCGGCAGATGGCAGCATAAGTTATATTTCTCAAACTATTTTCAGTTACCGAAACAAGACATACTTTTTCTTTTCCTTTTCAAATAAAATATTATGCGTACTATGCAACGCAAATTTGAATTTTGAACACAAGGCAACGTAATTTTTTAATTACAAATAAACGAAAATTTAATTTTCTCAATTCTGATGAATAGTTAATATAATTTAAATAGAAGAAAGTGAAAATTTTATTGTAGTGCAAATTTTAGTCTATTTTTCAGAAATTTTACGCGTTAAGAGGGGAAAAAGGTGCTTTCTATGAATTTTAATTCTTTTCACATTGGTTTCACAGTTTTTATTAGTAAAAAAATGAAATTTACTTATTTGAAACTATATTCAACCTCTTCGGGGAGGGCTATTAATAATTGCATTCGTAAAAAATCAACATCATAATGGAAAAAAAAAAGCGGTAGCTTAAATTTGGGCATTGCCGTGGTGGCTAAGGTGATAGAGCGTTCGCTTTCCAATGAGGTGAACCGGGTTCGAATCCCAGCGATGGCTGGTCGATATGAATACGCATCCGACTTGCACAAACCACAGTGCTTACGTGAAATATCCTTAGAGGTAGACGGATCATGGTTTAGAGTTCCTTTGCCGTCAAGCTAACTGTGTGTGGTTTTCGTGGTCTTCCTCTCAATGTATCTCGAATGCGGGTTAGTTCCATCAAAAAAGTCCTCCACGAAGGCCATTTTCTCCCAATACTTGATCCAGGAGTTCCCTCATCTTCTGCATTGGGTTCAAATTTACAAGGCTACGGAGTTGAGCATTAGTAGTTGTAAACCCAAATTTTGGTCGACTGTTTTGACAGATTTGTTTTGCATTTGGCAGTTAAATGCTATTACTGATTGTACTGAATGTGTAGAATTCGAATGTAAAATAAAAGGTTTTCTTGAACTGAACTGGATTTGATGTGAACCAAGATTTATTTCTAGTTAATATTTGGCAAAAAAATGCAATAATTATGCTAAATAGTATGAAAACTTCATAAATTATAAAGTCGACATGTTTTAAGGGTTCAAAAATCGACGCATGATCTTAAGACTCATCCGACATGAATGAAGAAAACAAAATAAATTCAAAACAGAAAACGTAAATTTCCAACCGAAAAAACTGAAACTATATTTAAAAAGAAAAAACTAAAATAGAAAATACGTGGAAACCGGCAAATCAGGGCAGAATTCGATTTCTCACGCTATGGAGAAATGGTTAGCAAATTGTGTCTTATAGGAAATTGGTTTTTACATGAATGAAAAAAAGCTCCAAGCAATCAAGATGAGCTTTTTTCGTTGGAAATTTTGTTTTCAAACTTTTTTCGCTTTCCTCATTCCCGTTTGACGAATCAAGCAAGTGGGCACTTGTTTTTGAGAGCTCAAAACATGTGGACTTTTCACACTTTTATAACTTATGAAGTAAATGAAGTTTTTTTGTTATGAAGTACATTTTTTCCACCGCAGTTTTTTTTTAAATGATTCATTTAATACAAGGATTATTACTTTCCGGTTAAGCTGAATTTGTTCAAAAATATTTTCAAATATCCTTGTCTTAAAAAAAAGGTCCTAATTCAAATGTCTTAAAAAAAACCTTTAATTTTATATTTTCGTTTTCTAAACAATTTAAATGGTAAAAATTAAATAAAAAATGTAAGATAGAGAAAGAAAAAAGGACTTTTTCTATTAGAAGCTCTTAAAATATAAAACGCTGGAATAAAGGAAGGACCCGTTATCCTTCATCAAATTACCGAGAAAAAAAATTAACATTTAAAATAATAAAAAAAAAAAATATTCAGAAAAAATATTCCCATATTTTTTAAAGCAAATCGAAGCAGCCTCAAAACGGAGTTTACGAAATCACTTTACGCAAATATTTCTAGTTAAGTATGTAAACTCGATGGCAAATAATGAAGCATAAATAGAACTTTCTTCATGTTTCAAAGAGCGTCTTTACACTTCGTTATTATTCGGGGGAAGAGGGGGTAAAGGAATTTAGAAATCGTTGTATATCCCATAGAGGCCTTGAAAGAAACAGTTTTTGTATTTCACACTTTTGCCGAGGTAAACATTAATGCGAAAAATGTTTCTACCACGTCATTGAATAAAACTTGAAAGTGAAGTTTTCGCGTTGAGTTTTAAAGTAATCGCACCAGGCCAAATAGTGGGGGGAAAGGGTGTAAAAACCGCCAATCCTCCGGAGTAATCAATTTAATTTGAAATTATTTTCGCACTCCACTCGCAACCGTAACTTATAAATCAGTTAGTTTCTGTAATGAAATAGAGGTGCATAGGATTTTCAAATTGAACCAACCTTCCGACAACCAGGGAGGAAAAAGGAATAAAGTTTTCTAAAGGAGAAAAAAAAGAACGATAAAAAATTAAAAGACGCTCGAAGGCTGGTATGAGTGGAATTTTTTTAAAAAAAAAATTCTGAGAAAATAAAGCATGAGTGAGACAGTAGAGGGGGAGGTGTGGGCATTAAAGGAATGTAAAATTATCCACGAGAGAAAGATGGAATGAAGAAAGTGACGAAGAGGTTTTGTTGGCGGCAAATTTCCTTATGCGCGTATAAAATGTCGCTTATCTCATTACTTGAGTTGATGGTTTGGTCCTGAGGCTAATCCCCAAGGAAAAGACTTTACAAGCTCAACCCCGTAATGCAATAGAAGGCGAAACCGTAAATTCCTTGTTAATGGATTTTTTATTGTAGTCTCACACTGTTTTTCTTGAAAGTTACTATAATATATGTCCGACTAGCCAATTTAAGTTTTCCATTTCGTAATTATTTACGTTGCTCGTACTAATAAATCTATTATTACCTTCAGCTATGTTTATTTTTTTGTTCTTATTCTATTCTTTCGACGTGTAGAAATTTTTTTTTTTCGTTCAGTGTGTTTCGTCGCTTTCCCCTTGCTGGTAATTCGTTCATGCTTATTTGTTAAAAATGAAGATAATTTCTGTAAATGCTCCTGCTGATTTGGAATCCATTCAAGTCTTTTGTTTCTTTTGTGGAGAAAAAAACGAGGAAATTGTGGGATTTTTAAAACGAAATGCATTTTTCTTTTACCATGACCAGTTTCTTATTCTCAAAAGGGTTGATTTGTTTTAAAAGTAACGCAAAATACTGTTAAAAAATTAATAAATTTATTCAGCGGTGAAAGTTCTGAAACAAAAAACAAATTCAAAAAGAAATCGTTGTTAAGTTTTTCAGTTTATATAATGCATAATTATTAATATTTTTAGTTATTACGATTAATTCATATTTTTGGGTCTATTAGAAAAAAAGTTTAATAGCATAAAAATCTGATTCTTAATTAAGTTTTAATATCTTTTACTTTATTATTATTGTAGTAAAACGGCCATGGAAATAATGAAAAATAATTTTAGATCCAAACAAATCATGGCTTTTTCAGTACGCGTATTACTAGTTACATCTATATTTAAAAATAAAAATTATTTTAGGTTCATATCCTATTTTTAAGAAAAAAATAATTTCTTTTAAGATCCTTCCAAAACTTATATTCCTAACAGTTAATTCCACGTTGAATTTTTTTATTATGATTTCACACTATTTTTTTCTAGAAAGTTACTATAATGTATGTTCGACTAGTCAATTTACGTTTTCCAATTTGTAATTATTTATGTTGCACATACTAATAAATCTATTATTACCATCAGCTATGTTTATTTTTTTTTGTTCTTATTCCATTCTTTCATCGCATAGATTCTTTTTTTCGACCAGTGTGTTAAATCATTTTTCCCTTGCTAGTAATTTGTTTATGCTTATTTGCTAAAAATGAAGATAATTTCTATAAAAGGTCTTGCTGATTTGGAATCTATTCAAGTCTTTTGTTTCTTATGTAGACAAAAAAAACAGCAACAAGGAAATTGTGGGATTTTTTAAATAAAATACAACTTTTCCTTTGCCATGACCAGTTTCTTATCCTCAGAAAGATTGATTTGTTTTAAAAGTAAGCCGACCACATAAAAAAATTAGTAAATTTAATATGCGATTAAAGTTTAGAAATAATGTGAAAAAAATTCGAAAAGAAATCGTTGTTAAGTTTTCTGCTTTATATAATTCCTAATGATTTATGATTAATATGGCAATGGAAATTTTTTTTTAAAAATTATTATTTTAGGCCCAAATTTATCATAGTTTAATAATTCACGTAATACTATTTACTTTTCTTTTTAAGACTAAAAATAATTTCAGATACATATCCTATTTTTATTATAGGATCGATATCTTTTTAGAGCTAAATATCCTAAACTTAAATTCGAAAACTTTAATTCCTTGTTAAATGTTTTTTTTTTTAATCGTACTTTTACGCCATTTTTCTTGAGAATTTTTATATTATACGTACGACTAAGCAATTCAATTTTTTCATTTCGTGATTGTTTACGTCACTCGTACTAATAAATCTAGTATTACCTTCAGCTTTGCGTGTTTTTTTCCCCCTATTCCATTATTTCATAGGATGGATTTTTTTTCTTGAGTGTGCTTCTTCACTTTCCCTTGCTGGTAATTCGTTCATGCTTTTGCTTGAACGAATTACCAGATACTAAAATAGATACTATATGCTATTATTAAGATAATTTGAACACTTCAAAAATAGCAATATTCACTCAATCTATTACAATCTATGTTTAAATCAATGCAAACTTTCACACTATTTATACCGTTTTTTTATATAATCATAAGAAACATGAAATTTCTTAAAATATAATTTCAAACCCATAACTTTAAATTAACCAGTGAACACATACTGTAAACATGTAACACTGTAAATATGTAACTCTATAAACATGAAACACTATAAACATATAGTACTGTGAACATAGAATAAACCAAACCGAGCCATTAGCACGTAACTACAAGGGTTGGGCAAAATAACAGAAACACCAACTAACCCATTTTTTGATCTTTCTCAAAATATACTTAGTGAATCATTTTATAAATTTAGAAGAGTTTAGGTTGGGCAATTTCATATCATACATACATCAATGAAGTTAAAAGCTTTAAAAAAGGTTTGAGGCACCGATAATCAATTATAAACGGGAAAAAATAGTTTTTGAACACCCTATGTCAAAAAATGTAGCAATATAGGCGCGGGAAAAATTAAAAGAAAAATTGTTTCTTAATTTTGTAGTGATTCGTACTTGGAAACTGATATAAAAGTCCAATTTGAATATCCTAAAAATTTAATAAGTTCCAAGCAATTTTCTAAGTAGTTTTTGTACTTTTTAAAAGAAAGCTTAAAATGATTAAGGGTTTTCTGCATATTTTATTTTGTATTAAACAGGAATTATTAAGAGTGACACCCGCATTGTTGGTGTCATCCCCAATGAAAGTTTCTGTACTTTCGTCTGCTTTATTTCCTTATTAAATCGCATTTGAACGCTTATTGTAAGGTATTATCATTTGTCATTAAATTCTATTTCATGATACAAAAAATTATTTCCAGAAACCCATTATATCTAATTTTGAGTTTTTTTTAAAGAAAAAGTGCAAAAATTACTTAGAAAATTGCTTGAAACATTTTAAATTTTTGTGACACTAAAATAGGACTCTTTTTTTCATTAGTTGTGAAACCCGATTCACTGCAAAATTATGAAAAAAATATAAATTTTTCTACGCACATGCGCAGCTTAAAAAATCTTCTTTAAATGCTTGTATATTGCACAGTTTTAACATATTTTTTTTTCATATTTTAAAGAAAGAATTTTGTTATTAATATTTAATTGCTCTAAATATTTTCAAAGTTATAGCAAAAAAAAAAAAAAAAAAAACGTAAGACAAAAAAATTAGTTTTTTTTTATAAAAATGTCCATACCTCCAGAAATATTTAAGTTAAGCTTACGAAATTTTGTCCATTTATTGCATATAATAATCAAAATAATTGTCACAAGTTACAAATCTATGGCTGCATTTTTTTGGCATAGGGTGTTCATAAACATTATTTTCCATTTGCAATTTATTGTCGGTCCCTAAAACCTCTAAAAGCTTTAAACTTCATTGATATCTATAAGAAATCGTATGATCTAAACACTTCTAAAGTTATAAAAGGATTTTCTTAGTATTTCTTGTGAAATATGAAAACATGTATTAGTATAGAAATGCTTCCATTATTTTGTCAACCCCCTGTATCTTACAGCCATTAATATCTAATGAAAATATCTATGAATGTGAAGATTATTTACGAATGATTTATTGATCCCAACATTATATCTATATTTCTATTTATCAAATACATCTAAAAATATTTTGCAGACTTAGAGAAATAAATATTTACTATGGCTTTTTTGTGCGTCTAAAAACTATAATTTACAAATCATTTAAACCATAATTTAAAAATTATGTACATCACCTTTGAAGGGAATGCAAATTAAAAGTCTTTATAAAAGACTTTCAATGTATAATTTTTAATTTATGACTAATATTACAATAATTATTAAATTATTATAATATTATGATTTCAATTATGTAAGTATTTTAAGATTATGTAAACATAATTTGTAATTTATGACTTTGTTATTTTTAGTAATGGTGAGAAATTGAAAATAATAATCTAGAAAATATATATTTTTTACTTATGAAATATAAAATTTTTAAAGAGAATGAAATAAAACAATAAAATAGCAACTAAAAATTTTGATATTTTTCTTACCTGTTTTTTTTTTTCATCTCAAAAATAATTCCGGTTGCAAAAACATAAAATCCAACTGAACTGGTATTCTACATTGAATTGAGAGTGAGGTGAATAATATTGTACAAATTCACATTAACCCTAATATAACCCCCTAATATTAACCTCTGACCCCAAAAATATAGGGGGGGGGGGTAAAAAGAAGACGTTAATTTAAATTTCGAGTTCTCTACTCAACCAATTTCGTTCAAATTTTGTATTTTGCCATACTTTAAAATGATGTGAAAATTGTATACCTTTCAGTCCAAAAAGTTTTGACTATTATTAAATAAAATAATAAAAAATAATAAATATTAATTGAAGTTCGCTTTTTGCATGGAATTATCTTTGGATCAACAGATTTTATAATTGCGGGCAAATTTTTTTTAATTCGCTTAAGAATTTCTCGAGATAAGGAGAAATACGCTAAGGGTAGAATTAACATTAAAGGGTCAAAACTTTTGACCGTTCTTCTGACTAAACTATTAGGAGCATATTTCCCAGATTGCGGCTACCCCTTATATTTTGGTGGGCAGAAATCTAAATCCGTCAAAATAAAGGCATGCTTATCAAGAGAAAATGCCTTTTTTTGTCTTATTTCATAATTTAAAACATCATCACTAATTAATTAGCATATTTGCGGTTCCCTCATTGAACCATTAAAATGAAGTCCTAGAACTTGAAGATCCAAACATTAGAACAAAAGTTATTCAAGGTGGTTCGATTTTTTCCCTTTCTTTTGGCGCACTGTTCAATCACATCACCTCACTTCTTGAACTTGGGTATTCGATATTATGGTTGAAGATGAACAGAAGCACTGGATTGCTATGAAAATAAAGTTCTAGAAAAAATTGAAATGGAATTCATTAATTTTTTAAAAAATGGTATTGAAATAAAAGGTAATTCATATAAAAACGAAGAAAAAATTCCTCCTTAGCAAAATATTATTTTGTAAGCTTTCATTCCACGAAGAAAGTTCATGATTTCATGAAGATAGTTCCATATTGTCTGAGTCGAAGCTTACGTATACGATTATGAGGAAATAAGGAGTATTAGGGTTTTGTATATCTCTCCACATAGTTTATCCGCTATGTGTACAGACTTTTCACCTCTGGTGACGAAATAAAAGGCTGTAAAAGTTGATAAAAACATTTTACTTAATGAAAATCATAAATTAGAAGTAAAATGGTAAATGCTTGTGGAGGTTTTTTTTTCTCATTTATTGGGTAGTTAAAAAAGTTCCGCAACACTTGCAAATATTTCAACTTTCATGAATTTTCATTTTGTGCTGTTTTTTGGCGTTCTTAGTTTGAACTTTCATCAATATGCTCCGGATGACTTTGGATTAAACTGAATTTCGGATTTTGATTTATTATTGCTATAAACAAGATCTTTCAGCAAGGGATGCTTGAAAGGATTGTTATCTGAGTGAGTTTTGTGAAAATTAACAACGAACTAAAATTGTTGTCTAGACTACCATTTATATTTAATATAATTTTATCTTCATAAAAGGATTGTTATCTGAGTGAGTTTTGTGAAAATTAACAACAAACTAAAATTGTTGTCTAGACTACCATTTATATTTAATATAATTTTATCTTCATAAAAGGATTTTTATCTGAGTGAGTTTTATAAAAATGGAAAAACCGACTATAATTGTTGTCTTGACTACCATTTATATTTAATATAATTTTATAATCATATAGAGGTTGTTATATGAGTTAATATATGAGTGAGTTTTGTTAAAATTAGGCATAATTTTTTAATTTTGTCTTAATTACTATTTGTATCTAATATATTTTAATGTCATAAATAATTTAAACTAATAATATTATTTTATGTCTACATTTTTTGACATTTTAAAACATATCAAACCAAAATATAGTTTCAATTTGCTGCAACCTAAAAATGGTGCAAATGGTTAATTTAGGCAGAAACTTGGTTTAACTTAACTCATTTTTAGAGTAGGAGCAAGTCTATAAGGTATTAGTTTTTAACGTACTGATAATATGGAACTTCGAACAGATTTTTCGGAGGGTATATTGTATTTTTCCTTTTAATAAAACCGTAAATAACAAGCATATAAGTTCTCAATCGTCTATTATACTAAATTAATGTTTTTTTTTTCAGTTTTAATGAATTATTAGGAAAAAGCTTTTAAATTTTTTTAAATTTCTCATTGAACTCTGTATTTTTTCTCCCCAAAAACAAATTGCAAAGGCTGATTTTATTTCTTGATAAAATACAACCACAAACAACGAATTTATTGTTAGTTTTTTTTGAAAAAAAAATTATTGAATCCTGCATTTTCTTAGACAAAACTAGATCAGTCAAAATTATTCATTTTTTACAATTTTCTGTAAGAATTTAAAATTTACTCAAAACAATCATGCGTTTCGATTTTTTTCAAAATAAGTTTAATAAGTCAACCAAAATAAGTTTAATAAGTCAACCAAAACAAGTTAACCAAATTCAAATATCTTGGTGATTGATGATTTTATTTATTTATTTATTTGAACTTCTAATAAGTGTCTGAAAATTTTATTTAACTGCTTTTGAAACTTAAACAACCTTCAATTAATATCTATATAACAGGCATTATAACAAATAGGCTACAGAAATGACAGATGAAAGTATATGAATGAAATGAAATTTATTTGAAAAGTATCGTGGCTACGTTTGTTTCCTGAATTTTTTTATCTTAAGGGAAAGGAATTATGAATTAACGAAGACAGTATGCATTTTAGTTTTTTGAAATCTTTGAATAATTCAAGAGTAAATACACTGTACTGAATAAATACAACCCAACAACTACCGATTATTATTAAATGATTTAGCGGGAGTATTTATTTTATTTAGAATCTTTAATCAAGTTATTCATGGGTTTAAAACATTCTTACCTCCAAGATTACAAGTTTCATTTTTAAAATTTTAATTATCAGAACAAGTTATTAACAAGCCTTCATTAATTCAAAGGCAGTATTCTTAAATTAATAAAATTAATAAATAAAAAAACACATTTGGCATGCACTCAAAATCAAATTATTAATTAGATATTTATTTCTAAAAGGAAAAATAAGCCAAATATAAACTTTTCTCACAAACTTATTTGAAAAATTATGGCGATTAAGCGAGAAATAAGAGATTTGTTTTCTAGAAATCTAATTTCACACTACATAATAAGCTAAAAATTAACTTGTAATAATAGGAAAACAACGTCTGGAGTAAAATCTTTCAACAAAAGGCTGTTCATACTTTCCTCTTAAATAAATCACAAAAAACTACAACGTTATTGCCAGGGGCGTTTCAAAGGCGTACAGGAGTACAAAAGGAAAAGTGGCTGACTGTTAATTGCATTCGCGTGTTCACGTCTTCGGAGTAATATTTATCCTTTTTAATCATCGTATTTATTTTCGTTGTAATCCCTTTTTAGTTACTCAATGAACAAAAAGAAATAAATAACATTTCTGCTCATAAAAGGAGCTTTATTTTAAATTAAGTTAAAGTGATAGCGTAGCAGAAGCAAGCTATAATGGGTGCCGATAATGCTTCAGTTATGCGGATTTAATTTTGGCGAGGCAAATGTTACGGGGAAATTAATTTGTTTCAAAATTTAAAAAGGCCATTTAATTGCCTTGAAGACATTAAACTGCTGTGAGGTCGGAAAATTCAATTTAAAAACACATTGTCATTGTCACTCACAATAATAAGTTTATTTTTATACGCACTTTACCTTCACAAATGAACGACTCTTCGCTTTTAGTGAGGAAGTTTTTCTCATCTTTAGTTTTGCCAGCAGTTAATGAATTTAATGGGAAATCGTCTTTGTTGATTGTAGGGATACCGACATCTAGAAAGGCGGGGAAAAGTGTAGAAAAAAAAACTCCAATGGCATCACTTTAGAAAATAATTTTATTTGGATATTACATTTTTCGAAGCAAATTACGTTTATTTTCTGTTGAAATTAGTTCTCACTGAAGTAATGAAAAGAAGAGTGATTTAATTCGGAAGATGCTTCGGTGTCTGTCATAAACATTAATGTTGTTAAATGTATTATGAAACTTTTATTTTGTTGAGTCGCACTTAAATTTAAACAATCACCATATAAATTAAGTAATTGATAATTTTTTCTGACTTTATTTAAGTTTAAGAGATATTAAAATAAAAATAATGTTTAAAAATTTTAAATTTCGAACTATGTTTTTTTTTGTATATCCAAAACAAAACAATCATAAAATAAAAAACAACTGCAATTGCAAAATAAACGTATAATTGTTGTAAAAATTAATTTCAATTCCTTTTATGAAAATCTTGTTAAAAACTTTATTTAATTAATTAAAATTTAACCAGCTGTCGTATACAACAGCGTAAAATTTAACTTTGGCAGTCTGTATCACAATTAAAAAAAAGTATATTCTAATGCTCTTCAAAAGCTTAAAATCTTTAGTACCACTAATTTCTTATTGTTAGTTTGTCTGCAATAGATTTTAGATCTACCAGCGGATGCAAGGTATGGAAAAGTGGAGAAAAAATTACCTCCTACTGCATTACTTCTGAAAATAATTTTATTTGGATATTACATTTTCCGAAGCAAATTACGTTTATTTTTTGTTGAAATTAGTTCTCACTGAAGAAATGAAAAGAAGATTGATTTAATTCGAAAGAAGGTTTAGTGATTGTCATACACATTACTTCTGTTAAATGTGATTTTATTTTGTTAAGTAGTATATAAGTTTAAGCAGCCACCATATAAATTGTGCCAAAATTTAATTCAGTTAAATTTATTTGAGTTTAAGAGAGATAAAAATAAAGATATTAAAAATTTAAAATTTAGGAGTAGTTTTTTGCTTATCCAAAATGTATAATGCGTATTAAAAAAAAGCTACTCTTAAAAAATCATCGTATAAATGATGTAAACCTTACCTTATTGACCTTGATGACCTTATTGATGTAAACCTTACCATTACCTTAGATTCTCTTTATAAGAGTTAAAAATTTTAAAAATTAGATTAAAAAACTTTGTGATGTGAAAAACACAAATTAAACTGCCGTAAATAATGGTGCAAAAATAAACTTAGGTTAGAAAAAAAAATTGTAAAATTCTATTCGAAAGTTTAAAAATTTGATTTCTTATCTTTGGCTTAACGAAGTTTATGAATTTAATGAGAAATCATCTTTGTATATTTTAGAGCTAACAGTTCCTAGCAAGGTAAGGAAAAATCGAAAAAAAATTTACTTTCAATTACATCAATTTAGAAAACATTTTTATATGGATATTATATTTTTCGAAGCAAATAATTTTCATATTCTATTGCAAATGTTAAATGCTGCTTTTTTTGGTTAAGAAACATTTAAACTTTTACAAATCACTGAGCAAATTGTTGTTAGGAATTTGATTTCAATTGATTTTATTTGAGTTTGAGACATGAAATTTAAAATTTTATTACTATTTAATATCCATATAATATTATTAATATAATTATAATGTAATTTTTGATAACAGTATTTAATATCAATATATCAATTTTATTTAAATAATATTTAAATGTTTAAAACTTGAGCAAGTCAGACTGTTTCATCAAAAAAAAATCAGATAAATTACAATTAATGTTAAAAAATATCAAAGTGTAAATGATGAAAAATTTAATTTTGATTCTCAGTTCCGTTAAATGCTTTGAAGCGAAGAGGGAGCGAGATCGAATCTCGTTACAAATTTGGATGTGATTTCATGCGTTTTTTGTTTCAAACCTGTGCTCTCTGTTCCTAAGATTATCAAGGGTTTTTAAGCCATTCTTCGCATGGGGTGCACACACCAGTATATTTATGTGAATAAATAATTAAACCTTATTACCCACATAAAAAATGCAAATAGCTGATCCCATAATTTCATGTTTCCGTGTTCTTTAATGAGCTTGAAGTCTTGCAAGTTTCTCAATGACATCGAGGCATATGCATGAAGCTGCAAATTTTTCGACTAGCACTTTCTTAACTGGTCGCTAAAGGCAAGACTATGACCATACCATATAAATTGTTAACGAAAATATCAAAAAAAATTTTTTTTACAATTAATGTTAAAAACAGCAACGCTTAAAAGTTGTAAAATTAAATTTTGATTATTTTTATAAAGTTAAAATTGCAAATGTTAAAATAAAGTTAGAAAATTGAAAGATAAAGAAAATTTCAATGTTTGTTTAAAAGCTTGCATTTCGTTATATAAAATATAAGGCTAAGCAATTTGGGTGTAATTTAACACTTTGCTGACCAATCGAGGACGTCTCCCCATTTTATAAAATTAAAGCTGTTAAAAAATTAAAGCTGTTAAAAAGTTCACTGTGGCTACTTACGCATGAAGTTCGGTCAGCAAAGTGTTAATTTTTATTTCTTTTATTAGAGTTTAAAAATATGAATGTTCTAAACTATAACTAACGAGTAATACTTATGTACGAAATGGACCGTAATTAACCCCACTTAATATAAGTTTCTGAAATCCTTGACGAAAGATGAAATAAAAACTAGCTTAATTAAACTTTAAGAAATATTTTATAAACATATAAGCTACATTCGAAAGCTTAAATTTATTTAACTCTACAATAAATGTTAGAATAGTTTGCAAAAAGAAAAAGCTTCAGTTAGAAGAAAATTTAGTTTTTAGTAATTGAATGATGTATTTATAAATAAATATTTTATATATGTATTAAAAATGATTCAATTCCTCTCTTTCACGATTCATTCAGAAAAATGGATTAAATTAAAAATAACATACAAACCGAGCTATATTATTTATGATTAAGATTTTGAAACTGAGATTTTGAAGAGTGGATATATATTTTTGCTGCATAACTAAAATTTTGGATTTATTTAATGAATGATTTCTGATGCTCAGAAATCATTCATCTAGAATATTTCTAATGCTCTTGATCACAGTAATAATTTATCACTGTAATAATGATACTAACTAAACTAACTTTCCAACTAAAATAAACATTAACTGTTTCAGTTAGTTAAAAAAATTTAATTCTTTAGAATAAAAGTAAAATGCGCCGAAACATTTACTTAAACTCTTTGAAGCAGATGGGACACTGGTGTCCCTTTTATATATATTTTTTCTACATCTCTAATTGCAAGCAAAAATACATTTTGGTATATTTTTTTAATTATAAAAAACAGTCTAATAGTTGCTGAAAAATCTGTTTAATTATCGGAATTATATGTGTACTAAAACATAAAATTCATAAAAAGTGTTTTTAAATTTTTTTCACTCGTATTTAAAAATTTATCATTAATTGGTTTTGTAAATTAAAGAAATTTCAATGGTGAATAGCTGTTTCTCATAGATCTAAATCATTGTAAATAAGTACAAATTTGAAAATTTATTGTTTGGAAGCGAGCCATGTTTGGAAAATTCTACTGTTTTTCATAACTATAAAATATTAAAGAGCTAAATATAATATTTTTCACATATTTTGTCCTAAATTAATACAAAATAATGAAAAATATATTTAATAAAAATTCTGGGTCGAAATGTTAAAAGTCTAATTCTTTTCAGGAACTATGCCTTTCACAGTAGTATTTTGATATATTTTTTTTCATTTTGTAGTTTGTTTGAGATAGTATTGTAATACATTATACGTTTTTCCAGTTGGGGCATTTTCCGAGAGTTAATTCTTAGCATTGTTTCTAGGTAATTATTCTACCGGTCTCCTGAATGTTCTTCTTGATGACAGCGAAATACACCAAAACATCTTAATACCTACAAGGAAATAGTTCTGTTTTTGGCATAAATCCATTCTCCTGAACAATTTGAGTATTTGGCTCAGCATTATATAGTCCCTGAGATGGCATTATAGATATTACATATTTCCCAGCTTTTAAAATTTCCTTAATTTTATATACTTATTTCTTTAATTATTCTTAATCCTGTTATAACTAAACTATACCAACTATTTAATTTTGATCACATTTTATTAAAAACGAATATAATACTTTTATTCTTTTTTCAACAATCAATGTAACGACTAGCGTTTTAACTCAATACAAGTGCATTACTCTTAAATTCACTGTCACGACTAATACCAAATACCAAAATCTTCTTCTAACTCTATTTTTCTTTAAGCCACTTTATTTTTCTAACCACAAAATGTTTCCGTTACAGGGTTATATTAAATTCTAACGACCTTCTTGGTTATTAAGCTATAGCCAAATTATTTAAAATTTATTATTAAGGCTATTTTTCGAAGGATCCGTCGTAATATGAAATGATACTTTTTTTGCGAATGAGGTTTTATTTTTATAACTGCTGTGAGTTTGCAACTATTGCTCATGACTGTTGGTAAAGTTTAGCCTAGCTAAAGTCAGCGCTGTCTACGCTTATTTTGAAACTGGCGCAAAAAGTCAATATGGAGAAAAGCCACAGTTTTTTGAAAATGAAAAGTATTTGTGGTCTAATATTTTTTTATTTTAAAACTTGAGTCGTGATGGCTCAGGACATAGAGCTTTCGTCTTCTAATGAGGTGAACCGTGTTCGAATCCCAGCGATGGCTGGTCGATGCGAGTTCCGCATCCGGCTTGCACCTTCCACAGTGCTGACTTCAATATCTTCAGTGGTAGAGTCCCCTTGCCGTTAGGATAGCCGTGGGAGGTTCTCGTGGTCTTCCTCTCCATGCAACACAAATGTGGGTCAGTTCCATCAAAAAGTCCTCCACGAAGGAAAATTTCTCTCAATACTTACTCCAGGAATTCCCTTGTCTTCTGGATTGGGTTCAAAATTACAAGGCTACGGAGTTGATTAGTAGTCGTAAACCCGAAAATTTTGTCGACTGTTCAGCGACAGTTATAAAATATTTAAAAACTTACTCCAATGCTGCATTACCTGGGTTCATAGAGATTTCCAAAAACTGAGAATAAGGCAACTATTTCGATAATTTTCATCTAGGTAGAAAAATGCCGCCAAATTAACAATTTTATTTTCATTTTGTTAATTATAGTTATTTGTCTGCTCCAAAGTCCAGATAATTCTTCACGGCAAGATTATATATGTAATTTAATATCGTTCTTTCAAGTGTAAAGGTACTTAAACTATGTCTTTTCCTTGGTACCATAACTTCGAAAAACAGGGTTAATATTGCTGGGTTGTCTTTAGTTTTATCTATATTATCTGTCGATAATTCTTCAGATTTGAGTCTCTTCCAATGCTCCTATGTAACTGTTACGAAATATTCATTTACTGGACATTTTAACTTCTTACAATTAGGACAGGGGGTTGGATATCCATTGGTCCCTCAGTCTGACCGTTGAAAGTGACGCAAAATTTTTATATTAAAAAATGGATCTGTCTTCGTCTCGAAAAAGAAGTGGCTGATTATTGATTTAATTTATTTTCGAATATTTGAATATGGCCATGCTTGTTCTGTTAACTTTAAAATTGTTTTCCAATTAAAGGAAAATGATATCCTTTGTTTGATACAGTGTCTCTCCTTTAATCGAACGACAATATGCGAAAGAAATATTTCACTGTACCAAAATTCTTCCATCATAGTCCCAATCCTTTTATAGAAACATATTAAAAAATAATACCTTACTTTGAATAAAAAAAATAAATTAAATTGAAATGAAATTCATGTATCAGGAAATATTCATGAGGATTTGATTTACAAGGAAATGTGAGCAACTGAAACTATAAAAGTCATCCCTCCTCCGAGGCCATTTGATGTCGTACTGGGGAGCTTCTATTACGTGCCCTACTCTTTTCCAAAACTGTCCTTTCTCCAAGTCCTACCATTTGTAACAAACCTATCTTTGCAGGCATTTGATCCTCGGAAAACTGTCGTCGCCCTATCCCGTCAAATATATCTTTAGCCTTCTTTACTTTAAGATGAGTTTTCTTGGTGTCTATTGGCTTTTGTTCGTGCCTGATTCTATTTTATGTTGTTCTAAATTATGTTCCTTTACGAAATTTTGAATAATTATTCTTAGTGTCGATGTATGTTTAATTGTGATAAACATTCTGTCATTTGCTAGCAACTAATTTGTTGCTTAAAGTTCGTGATTACGAATTGGAGATTCTAAGAGGCAATGTAGAATTCTTTATCGAAATTAAAGACCGTTTATTCAAAAAGAGAAAGGGGCAAAACTTTTAAATATAAAGAGCTTAAACACTTTTTAACATATTAAAGCAATTTAATTATAAGCCACATTTTCTTATTATTCGAGGGAGTTTTTTTTATGAAAAACACTACGATTTCCATGTAATCAGTAAGATTTGTAGTGTGTTGAGATGTGTTCAGGTTCACTTTGCATAGATGGGACACCGGTTTTCCTCTTATATAATTTTTTTCTGACACTCTAATTACGAGCAAAAATGTATTTTGGCATTTTTTAATTATAAAAAGCAGTTTATTAGTTACTAAAAAAATCGGGTAGATTATCTGAATTATATTTGTATTTAAATATGGAATCCAAAAAAAGTAGTTTGAAGAAATTTTTTTTAAATTCATATTCAAAAATTTGTTAATTGACTTTGTAAATTGAAGAAATTTCAATGATGAATAACTGTTTCTTAGATTTAAATAATTACATATAAATGCAGATTTGAAAAATTATTGTTTAGAAAAACTAGGTCTTTAGAAGTTTTAAACTTTCGTGCAGAAAAAGACACCGGTGTTTCATGATGTATTTCGTAACCATAAATTATTAAAATGCTAAATATAATATTTTTTCCCGTTCAAGTTCGAAGAATTTAAATTTGGCATTTTCTGAGTTCAAGATATAATGGATTTATTTTAACCTCAGCTTGTCCTAGTTTGAGATTTAATAGGTCAGATAAAGGTTAAAATTTGCAAAGATACAAGGCCAAAGTTTGTAAAAAAGAAAGCTATATAAAATATATAATTGTGTTTACTTTTCTCTGAATTACAAGATTTAATATTCCTTTATTTTTGCACTCACTAATTTTCACGTTTTTTTTACACTCAGCACTTTTTATATTTCTGATTTCATTTTTTATCCTGTCAGATCAGAGAAAGGGACACTATTAAAGAAGTAAGAAATTACATAACAGCTTTATCATGTTCTCGATTCCATCTCATCTCTAATATTATGCTAATATCTATTAGAAAAAGTGAAAAAAAATTGTAAAATATTTATTTAGAAATAATGCTAAGAGGAAGTTTGATATAAAATTGTCTCATTTGTCACACATTGTGACATTTCACACAAGTAACAATAGTCTCCAATTTTATACTGGGAGACTAAAATATATATAATCAATATATTTTTGAATTTTTCCAGTATAAAAGGAATTTCTAAAATTATATGATAAATTTGTGAACATGTTTAATGCAAGAAGAAAATAATTATAAAATAAAGGAATGGAAGTAAAAACATAAGATTAAAGATTAATGAGAAAACTTTTAATGAGGAAAATTTTCAATGAGGTGAATTATTTTTTTAAAATACAGTTTAAAGAAATACTTTGTTTTTCGTCTCTTAAATTCTCTCTCAACTACAAACTCTTCGATAAAAAATATTCTTATCAACAAAATTGATAAACATTTGATTTCCATAGTAACCTTGTACTCATAATACTCTCTAATACTCTAAATTATAAGAATTCACTAGATCTTTTGATATTCTTTTTAATTTAATAGATAACCACGTTATGATTTTTTTAAACTCGTAACAACTTTTTTTAAAATTTTAATTAATGATAATGAAATGCTTTCCGAAGAAATATTATAAGCATGTTTATGCACTATATTAATACAACAATGCCCTGTGCATAAATCGCTATTCTTTTTTCAGAATTGTAATACATAGATTTAAAAAATGGTGCATTGCATGTCATTCCATTCTATGAATATCATTCTACAAATCCACGATGTTGTTTTAAAAATAAGAAACTCTTTTTTTAAAAATTCAATGTGGTTTCGCTTTTAATTGCGTAAAAAGCTTTGAGCGGATATTTAGTTCACAAGATTTTTTATAGAAAATGAAACAAAACAGCCTTTGATTATTTATGCTAATGCAATAATGAAAAAATTTATGGAATGTTATTATTAGTAGGAATTATACATAAATACAACATATGTATATAATCCGAGATGGAATCTTATAAAAAAATGCAAATTAATTATTATGCACCCTACATTGTGCATATTAACACAAGTCGAGAATGTAATTAATAAAACTGGATCAATCAGTACATACAAATATTGGGTTGTTGCTGTTTAGCGAATGAGATAATTTAAATTAAAATTAACAAATTATCTTACTTAGCTACATAAGTTTTATCTATTCACTTAAACACTCGTTTTAGTTTGAAATGGTTTCTGTTTATGAAAAGCAACGCTGTTTTCATGCTAGCCACCCTTTTCATTATAGGTTTCACACTTATTTGGCCTTTTATCAAACCATTGTCAATTGAAGGGGAAATAAAGACAGTTAGTAGATTAGACAAAATTGTCATTTGAGTTTGATTCAGAAGGTAAATCTTTTTATTTATTATTTTCACTGCTACTTGATACTTTATTTACTTATGAAAATAAAATAGGAAAGCGGTTTAAATAAAAAAATTATTTCTTTACTTGTGAAAAACAGAAATGTATTGAATAAATATAATTTTTTAAAAAAAGGATGAAACAGGAAAAAAAATTCTTCTTCAATAACTATTTAGGTGGCAAAAAGTATAATACCATAAATGTCAAAAATGTATGAATGAAATCGGCTAACAAACAGTTTAGCTAACATCAAATCAGCTGATTACTAGGAAAGAAGAAAGCATATTGAAACAGAAGACTTTTCCATCTTAACAGCAACGAAATAATAATGGTGACCCGATACACGCAAATATTGTTAAAAAAATAAATAAAATCGCTAAAACGTCAACCGCTGTAACGACTACTGTCGGAAATGCTTTTCTTCATAGGCTTCATTTTTATTGATATTAAACATAATTTGTAATGAAATTTATATTACGTATTTATATTACATAAAATTTAAAACTTGAGGCTAGTACGATAAGCGAGATTTCATTAAATGTTTTCAACATATACACGATTAACAGCATTACATTCCCATTAATTTTCTTTATTTCGGTTAAAGTTAAACAAAAAGAGCTTCTCGCAATGGTACCTTACAATATCTTTAGTATTTATATTTTATTTGGAGATTCAATTGTATTCTAAATTCCTGCATAAACAAACCTTTAGAAAAATGCAAGTTTTTGAAAGCAAAAAGAAATCTAAATTATTTATTATTATGCAAAAAAAAAAAAAAACTATTGGATTTGAGGTACTTGTACATTATTAAGCCTTTAATTTTGAATATTTAGTTTTAGTAATTGGTTCCACACAGAAGAGTAATTAGTACCAGGAATAAAATTAAGGAAAAAATAAATAAATTTAAAATATGTTCTTTCTGAAGTAAATATTTATCAATCTTAGTGGCACAATTCCTAATCAAATTACGGCATAAAGCTTTGGCTGTAGCATTGGGTGCATAATCCGTAAAATTCATTCTTACCATAAAATATTATACCATAATTTTTACAAAAAGATTCATTATTACTGTAAAAACTACGGTATGTAGATTTCTTGTTCCGTAACATTTTCCGGTAAAAATGCATTTTATGGTAAAAAGTACCGGCACCCTGAGTTCCGGTATTTTTTCCGTAAATTGATCCGGAATTTTTTGCATTGTTTTGTTGAGGAAAATACACGTAACAATCCCTTGAACGATTCACCTTTCGGGCGTCGTATGGTAGAAAGTATTTAATAAGTGCCTATTGTAACAAGATCCTTACTATCGCAGCGGCTAGATACTGTAAAACTGTTTTCCAGCAGTATCAAGTTCATTGCAGGAAATACACGTAGCAATCCTTTGAAAAATTATCCTTTCCCTCGTTGCGAGGTGGGAAGTATTTCTAAGACTGATCTCTTCGAGGGTCCCTTCAAAAACCACAACCCTCTTCTTTCTGAGCCTTTGAGTCCTTGTAATAGGATAGAAATTTGAACCAACTTCTCCATTCATGATTTCAAAACGAAGATTCTCTTTAATACAAAAGATTCTTTTTAAGACTCTCCTTAATCTTTTTGTGCCCAAGATTCTCTTTAATACAAAAGAATTGGCTCAAGGTTGAAACGTAATTTTGGTACCTTGAATTCTGACCTTGAAATTTGCTGCTAGCCTAATAAGTTTTAAATGGAATCCTGTTTCCGAGACAGTAGAACCAACTGTAAAACTTAATTTAGAAGGGATAGATTCACACGATAATATTGTTAAACTTTCCCCTAAGGTTTTAGTAATGAATTGCTCCGTTAAACGGGCTCACTTCAGAATTATTATAATTAATCCAACATAAAAATAATTAATTATGAATCCCTATATAAATTAGGAAGCTAATAGATATTTCTTCATATCAATTTAATATACAGGATGACAGAGTGATAAAGTTTTCAGTTTTAGTTATTCGCCCTACACAAAGAGGTAACCAGATTTTGAGCAAAAATCAGCGACATAAATTATGAAACTAACAGATATTTTTGGAAAATTAGTTTAATATACAGGGTGTAAAACACATTTAGGAACTCATACACTTTAATCGGAATTCTTTAGTGAAAAAAATATTTTGCTTAATTTAAGTTCTGAAGAAGACCGATCACTATTCTAGTGGTCACACAGGGTAACATAACAGGGTTTAACACAAGGTTTACGACACACATACATTTTAATTTTAATTCTTCAGCTGAAAAATTAGTTTGTCTTAATGATATAAAGAAACACTACAACCTATCTCTCGGATATTGTGGCAGTTGCAAGAGACTGGTTTCTTTTGATTATAATATTTATAAATGATTTCTTATGCATTCTTTAGTACAAGAAAGTTCTTCTCTGAAACTAACCTCTTTTCCATGTTTTGTGTTATTGAAACTAATAATTTTTTAATGTACATTGTTAATCCACGTTTCTGAATGTACTGTACTGAAATTAATTTACTTGATACATAACAAAACTCGTAAATTCATTTAATAAATCCGTTCTCTCTTGTTTCCCCGGGGAATTGAAAATTTTTAATTTTTTGTTCAAATGCGTTTCAAAAATAGGGAATTAAGATATTCTTTTATTGGTAAAAGTTCGATAAAATACCATTCAGTGTCTTTTGTTCACAAATTATTCACGTATCACATTTATTGGTATTATTTGATGCTTGAAGCAAGTTCTTCTTTAACGGAGAGATTATCAATTTAACATCTCAGAATTTATAACTTTCGTTACTATTTAAAACCATTTATGTTACCACAAAATCCATTTTATTGCTTTTTTTAAACATTCGAATGTTTAACGTCTTTTGTTAGTTCAATTTCTTGTGAACTTTCTCTTCAAAACAAATTTCATGATAAAGTTATGACTAAAGTTAAAAAAATTAATTCGAGAAAAACTTTACCTTTAGTTGGGTTAGTATTATTTAAATTTTTTCCCTTAATTTTGTTAGCAGATTTTCTAGAGAACGATTTCTGTGTTTTCTTATTATGAAAATATTCGACATTAAAACACCGTTATTCATAGCTTATAATGAACTAAAGTCGATCTTTTATTTACGATAACTAACTAGTCATGAACGATAGTCAGTTATAAATAAGATAAAAAAAAAGGTATAGAGATATAATACGTAGAGAAAGGTATAGAGATTTCTTTAAATACATCAAATCAGTAAATGTCCCAATGTCATTAGCATGGACTAATTCAAGAGATTTGAAAACATTTCCATAATTAAGGCGTTTAAAACAGTTTACGCAATGGTCAATAATTCATTCTAAATCAACATCCTTAATCTTGTAGCAGAAATTTAACGTCCCTAGAATCAATGATTTTCAATAGAAAAGAGCAAATGCCGGGGCGCAATTAGTGAAAGAGAATCAAGTGAAGCCAATAAGACGTGTTAAGGTGATGTCCCGTAGACGGATTAAGAAAGTGGATAAATATGTTGAAGGCAGGAGGGCAGATTAGAAGAGCAGGGCGATTATTGCTGAGGAACTAATTGTGTTTTGACCGAAGAGTCGGGTCAAACCGCTCGATGGGGCAGAAGAAGCCGCTGGGGTCTCGTGGTCAAAGTCTGATATCCGTGCGGAAAGGAACCCTTGGGAAGGCAGACAAATTTCCCTCCTGCAACCATTAGCCGCAACAGTGCTTTTATCTCTGGGCTTTACAGCCCACCTGGGAGAGCCTTGGACCGTTAGCCACGCTACCCATCTATCTTAGCTGGCAGGAAAAGGGGAGGACATCCCCCTATTCTTTCTCTGCATTCCTATCTCTTCGTAGAGCGTATTCTTTAGGCATAACAGAAAGCTACAGCCCCCAACGGGAAAACCCGATTTTTTAGAAGTAATCTTTAGCTGTCCTGCTGAATGCCACTTCTTAGACGACGATACATGGCCCCTTATCCTTCGGCGGTCCTCTTTTAATCCTACTGGGGATTACTGAAAACTGGATAAAGCATACGAAGGTAACGAAAAATGTTTTCTTCGCTCGCTTACTCGAGATCTTTAACCTTCTCTCCATTCCAAAAGGCGACCAACTGGTGGTGCTCTATAGCTGTTCCCTTCTCATTATTTTTAATTCATTTCTGACTAACGGTTCGGGCCATTATTTTAGTTGTTCTCTTTTTCTTCGCATTCCGAGGACTTTATGTGGAGGGAGAGGCATTTGGTAGGCGATTTATCTACGGCCCTATATGTGCACTTGTTGCTCGCCTACCTTGAAATATGGCATCCCGTTAAATTACCAGACTTCTAAGGAGATTAAAGCTGTATTAAATTAATATATTATTGCTCGAATGTGAACTTCAACGAGTTATGAGACTATAAAATGCTCTGCTTCCTTCTGTTTATTTGCAAGATCTTATTTTTTTTTAATTTCATAGAATGGTTATTTTTGAATGAAATAAGATACTTTCGCTGATAAGTTTACGTTGCACTTTAGTGATGCGAGCCATTAAATGAGAATTACCAGACATTATTACATTGTTTTGTATTCTTTGAAGAAATATTATATTGAATAACAAGGAAATAGGTAGTCAGCAAAATTCGGAATAAATATGTCATTAATGGAGTTTAGAGATAAAAGAATATATTTTTATTCCAAATTAGGGATAGTTCTCATACTATTTTAAAACATAATCAGTCGGTTTTATACCCTTGCCTATTTCTAAAATTTAAATTTTTATAAAGAGGAATATTGGAAAATACATACATGTACTTTTCAGGAATCAGCTTTAGAGAAATGCTTTTAAGTCGTAAGGATATTTCAATTCAATTATATTGTATTTTTCATATTTAACTTTTTTTTTAATGTCGTAATTAACAAAAGATTTATGAACATTACAATAAATAAACAGAATACCACTTGCTTTGTGGTACTTCATAGGTTACTTTGAAGACAATAAAAACATGCAATTTATGTACAAAATGAAATCTAAGAGTATAAGTTAAAGTGACAATTTTATTTTATAATCGGCTTTGATCAGACGAATTCTGAGTTCACGACTATCAATGTTTAACTCCACAGCAATTTTCAACTCAAAACAGAAGACAAGGGAACTCTTCATTCAATTTTGACTTCATGGAGGATTTTTTGATGGGGACTAACCCGCACTTGCGTTACAGTTAGATGAAAATCACGATAACCTCCCATGGTTAGACTGATGGCCAGGGGATTTTTATTTTACTTTATAACCGCAGTTGAATAGCCGACCCAATTTTCGGATTTGCGACTGTTAATGTTCAACTACGTAGCCTTGTAATTTTGAACCCAATCCAGAAGACAAGGGAACTCATGGATCAAGCAGTGAGAGAAATTTACCTTTGTGGAGGACTTTTTAATGGAACTAACCCGCATTTGCGTTACATGGAGAGGAAGACCACGAGAACCTCCCACGGTTAGCCTGACTGTAAAGGGACTCCAATCCATGATCCGTCAACCACTGAGGATATTTCACGTCAGCAATGTGGTCTGCGCAAGTCGGATGCGAATTCGTATTGACCAGTCATCGCAGGAATTCGAACCTGGTTCACCTCATTGGAAGTCGAACACTCTATCCCCTCAGCCATCGAGGCTCATGGCGAGGGAATTGTAACTCATGATCCGTGTACCACTGAGGATATTTTATGTTACTAGTGTGGTTGGTGTGAGTCGGGCGCAGAATTTGTATCAATAAGCCACTGCTGGGATTCGAACCTGGGTCACCTAAATGGGAAATGAACTCTCTATCTCTCGAGCTACGTGGCTCTTATGAGAGAGTTACAGAAAATGATTGAAAAGACAATATTAATGACTAAATACTTTTCTTTTAAAATGTGTTGTCCTTTTTTTTTTACCAATTGAGAATGAACTTTCACGATCACCCACTAATAAGTGCTTAGAAGTGGAAATAACATAAATTAATAACAAAAATTTTCTATGAAAAAGTAATAATCACTTAAACATAAGTCGTGGTGGATCGGGGGAAAGAGCACTCGCCTTCTAATGAGGTAACCCAGGTTCGAATCCCAGCAATGGCAGGTCAAAATTAATTTTACACCCGGCTCGCACAGACCACAGTACTGAAGTAAAATATCCTCAGTGGTAGACGAATTAGGAGTTAGAGTCCACTTGCCACCAGGGTAACCTTGGGAAGCTTCGTGGTTTCCTCTTTACTTAACGCAAATGCCTGTCAGTTCAATCGAAAAGTCCTCCACGAAAGCAAATTTCTCCCAATACTTGATCCTGGAGTTCCCTTGTCTTCTGGATTGGGCTAATTATGAGGCTATTTAATAGTATTGTTCAAGTAATTTTATTCAAATTACAGGGCTACGCTGCAGAATATTGGTAGTCATGAACTCAAAGTTGGGTCTGCTGGTCAACGACTGTTTTAAAATAAAATAACTTGATACTTGAACAAAAAATATGTGTGTAGAAAATTATTTAGAAATAATGAAGTAATTGACAAATTTATAGAAACTACATGCTTGAAAATTAAATAATTTATTAGGTCACTAATTAGGAGGAGGGATAATTGCATCTGCAATTAAGTGGTATATATGATTAATGAAAATTTGTTATATTTTATGATAAAAGTATATTTTTTATCAGAAAATATACAATACATGTGAAAATATGAATCAATGCTGAGGAAAATGTCCATAAATCTCTCATTTTCATAATTATAGGTAAACAGCTCTTAAAAAAATAATATATAAATCCCACTTTTACCTTACGGAACGAATGGCACAGCTTTTATTGTTCAACTTTTTTTTAGTTAAAAAAAGGAATGTATAAAAACAAAATTTCTTCTTCTTCAAAAAAAAAAAAAAAAAGGAAAGATATTTAAAAAGCCAGTATGACGTGAGGCTATGAAATACCGCATCTTATTGAGGCGATTCAAGTTAGAATCCTAGTAATAGTTGGTTGATTTGTATACTT
Organism: Parasteatoda tepidariorum; assembly: GCF_982258835.1. NCBI lineage: Eukaryota > Metazoa > Arthropoda > Arachnida > Araneae > Theridiidae > Parasteatoda > Parasteatoda tepidariorum. The sequence goes on from NC_141765.1 coordinate 21,770,348, forward strand.
TTATAGGCTAATACTGACCACAGTACTCCCCCATTAGGTACAATGAACCAAAAAACTTGAATGATTTTTGTTCTAATCATCGAATTCTCGCGTAATTGCACACAATTATAAAACTCTTTTATCCATGTAAAAATAGTTTTTAATATTAATTTATGATTTATTTTATTTTATTTAATATTTAAGCAAATAATTTTGAGTTGTAGACAAGTTATAATGTTATTTTTAACAATATAATTTAAATGACGAAAAATTCGATGAATTGTTCGAATAGAAAAATTAAACACGCGACTTTCTTTAACTTTATTACTCATAAAGGTTAGTTAAACGTCTGATTTTCATAAAGAAATTATTAGTTAGAACTCATTAATTAGCACACTAGAATTCAACCATTAGAACCAACCATTAAAATTGACTTTTATAAAGCGAAAATCTGATAATTTGAATATAATTTCTTTAGGGTGATATTTTTTGCTCACAGTATAGTCAACGATTGACATTTTGCGAGGCAAAAAATTCAAATCAAAAAATATAGTCAAGAAAAGGCAATAAAATTGTGATCATCGAATGTATTTCTACAATGAAGTGATTCGCTCTATGCTTATATTTTACAAAATAAAAAGTGGTTCATTAAGAACCATGTGAAGAGATAAAAACTAATAAAATTTTAGTGGTTTATATTATTGACTAAAATAAGTGGGGCGGTTCTTAGCTCGACTCCTCTGAAAGGGTGAAGAGACAATTTTAAACAATATATTTAATGAAATTCGAAAGTACTGACAGCAGTTGCTTATGCGTTTATTTCATTGTCATACTGTTATCACAATGTCATGTTCGTAAAAAAAAAATATTAACTGCTATTTGGACCAGTTCAGTTGCACACGCAGGGCTTGATCTTATCCTCCGCTTAAAAAACAATGTTTACTCAGTGTTTTTTTAAGCTCATTAACCCCTTAACGATCGGTTAATTTTCAAGAAAACGGTCATAAAAGTGCCTATTTTTTTAACATTTATTTAAAAAAAAAGCTACATTTACCTTAAAAATATCCTTGTACTGCCATCTGGTGTGTAAAATGAGAAATAAAATGTTTTACGGGCAAAAGAAATGAATTAGTTTCATTTTTATTTGCCCGTTTCTACTGAAACCGGAAATTTCACTGGAGCAAGAAATAGAGGGCGAAACCACACCCCGTCATTTTCACGATAGAGAGAAGGAATGGGTTAAGGATGTGGAACTACTACACCGGAAGTCACTTGAAACCAGGTCTGAAATAGGGATGGTGTTTTCTATATAAATGTAAACAGCAACATTCTCGAGCTCTTGACCTGCTCTACTTCCGTTTAGAAAGTATACAGCTGCTTACTACAGCTTGTTCTGAAAGGCGATATTTTCAAATAGATAATTTTGCTTTTAATAAAAGAAATAAATTTGTTGTAATTTCTGTACTCAAATTTGCTGTATTTCATAAGATATTAATGATGTTAAGTAATTCTGGTGAGTTTGTAGTGAAAATTTGTTTTAGTTATTTATAGATGTATTGTTATAAAAGGTGACATGGTTGTTAGATTTAGAAAGAACTCGCTTTTTTAGCAGTCGCGATTTGACCTCTTCTTGCTTGTTTATTACTGTTTGTTCTTGTTGCAATAAGCCGTGCACCATCATACGTTATTGTTAGCATATTGTTCGAGCAGCGAAATTAAGTTCATTTTGAAAATTATTACTTAGGCCTAAATTTTGAAGTTAGAGCATTGTTGACTAGGTAAGAAGTGTTTCATAAAAAATTTTGCTTTCAAATGATGATTCCTAAAATGATTCTTTTTTTAAACACAAACAATTAATCCAGTAACAAATACACATATTCAAGGGAGTCTCAAAACAAAATAATCACGTTGTGATCCAAATAGCTTCAAAATACACCGAAAGCAGTAATCCGGAAGTATAACAGTAAAGAGCTTGCAATGCACCCTAGTGTAGAAAACATCATCCATAAAGTAGGTAGCTCAGGACGTTCTAGTTAAGTATCTGTAGAAGTTTTTGATTGCTTTGGCTAGATGCATTCTTGCATTAGCGTTCATCTGAAAGACTCCCCGAGAAAGATTATCGAGACATTCAGTTTCATTGTCTTCAAAAGCTATTTTTAATGTGTCCAAAAGCCACTGATCACTAACCATAATTCCAAGAAATCTACAAGGAGCTGTCGCTACATTTGAAAAAATGCTCATGTATCAAAGCATCGAAAATGGGAGAAACTACTTTACACTAAAGTAGTGTTTCACTAAGTGTTCTCCTACACCAAAACCAAGGATAGTTCCTAGTGTAGTGAAACACTTAGATTATCCTTTTACACTGCTTGGTGTAAAGCAGCCGCCACCTTGTTTGTTATTTAGTTACGCTAAAATTTATAATTACAATTAGTAACGATGCACATAAGAATCAGTAAAGTTACTTTAATGATGCAATCTGAAAATTCATAAATTTAGGATGCATATACGCAATATTTCTGAAAATAAAATTAGTTTTTTAATCAAACATACACACAGCACAGGCATAATATGAATATGAATTCAAACAAAACCGAAGTTGAATATTATAAAATTATTTTGTACAATTGACAGATAGAGGTAAATCTTATGAGAACATAAATATTATACAACTAAAAACATGCATTCATATTATAGCAGCTCATATGAGTAATTTGTCAAATCAATCCGACAAGAAGATTGAATCTACTTAGCAAACAATCGACCACAATCAATATTTTTGTCAATCAATATAGATGATTGATACTTACTCGGCTAGGAATATTTTGTCAATTAAACCCAACATGCAGCACTCATATTTCATCAATACACTTCATGTAAAGAAACCGCCATCTTGGCCACCATAATGACAGTAAGTTGAAATTTAATAATTATTTTAATGTCTACTAAGGGCCCCAAGAGCATTTGTTATTCGTTTAAAACATGCCAATCCATTATTCCACATAAAAATTTAGTTAAATATTTTAAATATATACTAATTATTCGCCAAATTTATGGAGCTCCGAACACACCCTTCATTCTTCTGTATTAAGATTTAATTTCACCCTTTAAAGAGTGTAAGAATGCTCAATTTGGTATTAACTTGAAATAAAGTAATCACTACCACAAAATATTATTGAGTTTTTCATCTCCAAATTTGGATAGGTATTACACTACAGTTTTTACAGTGTACTCTGTTTGATCGGTCTTTCTATAATTCTTTATTTTCATATACGGAATGAATGGGTTGAGTTATCATTCTTTTATCATTGCTTACAGGGCAAATATTACCGACAAAAGGACGAAGTGCGCAGGAACCCTTTTCATCACACCAGCAACTACATTTCAGGTAAACCATCACTTTTCTAAATAACCCAATTCTGATTTTGTACTACTGTGTTCTTCATTGACTGAACCAAATTAAAATATCTCTAGTTATAGACGAATCATGAATTACCATGGGAGAGTTTTCTTGATTTTCTTCACCATGTAATATGAATCTCGATTAGTTATATTAAAAATTTCGTCCCTGATAGAAGAGTTTATCTCAATTCTTGATTACGAAGTTGCATTGCTTTCTAGGTTGGATTCAATATTACAAGCCTATAGTTTGATTGCTTTCTGATAATAAAAATAATATAATATAATGATAAAATAATAACAATAATAACATAATATAATAATAATAATAATATTAATATAATACAATATAACAATAATTATATAATATAATAATACTAATAACATAATACAATAACAATAATAACATTATATAATAATAATATAATACAATAACAATAATAACATAACGTAATAATAATGTAATACAATTACAATAAATGATGATAATAAGAAGAATTGCATTCTGTCTTTCTGACGGAATTGTTGTGTTTATCTTTTATTAAATATGAATTTTATCGAAAAATATATTTTAATTCAATTACTTCGGTTTAATTCGGACACAAATTAATGCAACAGATCAATAATGCACAGATCAATGCTTAGATTAATGTATTCATTTATGTAACAGATTAATGTAATTGAATTGATGTACGGAAAAGAATGTCGTATAAAAATGTAAAGAATTACATCGAAATGTATCAATTTAATTACAATTACTAATTGCTAATTTTTTTTGTTTCTCTAGAAGCAATTAATTTAAAATTGAAAAAGGTCAATTAACATACAATTTTTTTTATCCACCTATATATTAAAATTAGATTCAGCAGAAATTTCTTCCCTTGAGCAAATTTTAAAGTAACTTTTTTCGAAACTTAAATGCCATTCCTCTCAATTGACTTTGACGTTTACTCTTTAAATAATTTTTAAAGCCTACAACAATACTCATTAGAGGTTTTTAAAAATTATCCCTTATTCCAGTCAGGAAATGAGATTACATAAGGAAACTTAAGAAAAGGTCAGTGTTAATTACTGGTAACGTAAAGATCGACTTTCAAGCCATAATCATGCTCGTTTAACAGAAAGAAATAGGAAATGCAAGACTAGATGCATTCTAGAATGAATGAACAATTCCACTGGGAGTCCAGCAGCAAATATTTCTGGCGGCCCGAAGCGCAATTAATACACTACTGAATAAACGCCAAAGAATAAATTCCTTTCTAGTAATCCCGGGTTTGTTTTAAAACGATCCAAGTTACAAGAGTAACGTTTATATTGTTCTTTCTATCAGCCTAAAGGCATGCCACACACACTGAATATAATTAAGAGTATTGCCTTTCAAATCAAAGCAACGACTTCTATCTATCGGTAAACTTTAACTTCCGAATAGATTCGAAGCATTGTATGTTTGATGCGCCAGTCTTATTTTAATACCAGAATACTTAGCATCAACTATCGCGATAATTTAATAAGCTTATAACTTAGAAATCCGCTACAAGCGAGCTTATTGTTTGGGGTAACGGACGACTCGTGATATCGAGAGTTACTTCGGCCTAATTGACGATATATTTATTTCCCTTTGTGTCTTTTAAGCGCGAACGAATCTTTGTCCGGATTTTCAACGTTCTAGAAGCGAACATCAAAAGAATATTTGAGTTGCTTTAACGTCTAAATGCGTTAAAGGAATCTGATGACTTTCGAAAATTCTGATAAATATCAGGCGAGAAAAGATGATTATATATTCGCAACGTTTTTCAATTTGTTTTAACGGACTGAGAAATATTTTGCTTGAACAGATTAGGTTATTTTTCTAATAATACTTTTTAGATACTTTTGTTCATGTTTTTTTAAGTGAAAAACGTATTGAAAGTGGGCTATGAACTATTGATGTTTGAATAAAAAAAACTGTAACATTTATTTAAAAATATCATCTTAAAATTCTGCTGTATTTAAAAACAATTGCAAAATGATGTAAAAGATCTGAATTTACGACAAAATTAAAGTGTTGAAACATTTTTGGCAATATCATATAAAATTCCTTTTATCTTCCGTGTTATTACATTTAAAGGGTATAAATGCAATGGTATTTTTATTCTATCACAAAATATAAAAAGTTTTCGGCTTCAAAAAATATATAAAGTAGACCAAAAATGTGTGTAAATTTTCTAGAATTAAAAATAAAGCTGAACTTAAATTGGGAATAATATTTATTTGTAATGCAAAAATTGCATTATATTCTCATATAATAATATCAGAGAAACGTTGCGTTTCTAAGTAAGCACTTATCACAGCGCTTATCAAAAAATCTTCCCCTGACAGCTCATTGTATATCAGGGGGTCATGCTGGTTAAAAGGGAGCTATATTGTAGCAGAAACTTTTCATGATAAATTTTCTTCTACCAACATAAATAACTTCAAATTTAAATTATAAAAAAAGGGAATTCAAACAAAATTAGAGCAAACCATGAAGCTTTAAATGCTGAAATTGTTTTTTCATGATATCAAAATAGTTAAATATTATCAGACAGTGGAAAAATAATTCTTCAATAATTTATTTGCAATTGGATAGTTTGAAAGCCTTTTTTCAGTATTTGCAACTTCAAATATTAACATCTTTCACTTTATCGGTGACACAGATACAGATAACCATGACGCAGGATGAAGAAACTTGCTATTTTTACTGATTATCACCCTCTATGTATAGATATGTAAGTTTTTATTTAAAATTTAATACACCTCGTAATTGCTGGTTATACTAACTCCAAATTGTTTAATATTTTCACATTACCATATATTTATTTGAATTTTTCTTCGTTTTGTTTTTTATCTCCTCTTGTTTCATTGATTTTTTTTTAATTTCAAATTTTCTAATTTCAATAAAATAAAGTTCAGTGAGGAAATATTTGAGGCATAAGCACGGGTTTAATGTTTAAAAATTGTTGACCAGTAGCTTGTTATCCTAAACATGCTGAGTTTAGTAATTAGTGGTACGAGTCGATATTATTACCAGAAGAAGATAGAAATTAAATGTATTTCTTTATGGTAGTAACGGAGCCATAACATCCTGATTACCACACTCAGGAGTGACGAAGTACATAGTCCTTTATTTTCAGTCATAGTTCACGAAGTACATAGTCCTTTATTGGGGCTCTATCCTTCTTCAGCCATAGTTGACGAAGTACATAGTCCTTTATTGGGGCTCTATCCTTCTTCAGCCATAGTTGACGAAGTACATAGTCCCTTGTACGGTCTCTATCCTTGCTTGACTATAGTAAAAATAGTAACTAATTTTAACATTGTTCCAGCAGCATATACACTGTGCCAAAAAATGGACCACCTAGAATAACTATTGATTTAAGGATTGGATCTTCTCATTCTAAACTTAATGGCTCAAAGGGATGACCTCAAATATGCAAATTAATCAGTGCAGACGATATTTTAAGTTACGAAATCAGACCCAAAAGTTTCTCTGAATAAACAGGCCTTTTTTTCAACGGATTTGGATTTCGGACCCCCAACCTATAGGAAGTAACCGCTATCTGGGAAATATGGTCCCCATAGTTTGGTCAGGGGAGCGATTCGAAGTTTGTTCCCCATAATGTTAATTTTATGTTAATTTATTTTTGAAATGTTAAGTTATGTTACGCTAATTTTTAAAAAAAATTTGCGCACAATTATAAAATTTGTTTAACTAACAAAAATTTCATGCAAAAATAATTTTTAGCAAATATTTATTATTTTTATTGCTTTATTTAATAATAGTCAAAAAAATTTTGAATTGTACGATATGCAATTCTTACATCATTTTAAAGTATGTAATTTTACATGGTAAAATACAAAATTTGGATATGCGAATTTTGTAAAAGTTTTAAATTCGCTTAAAAAGTTCTTGAGATATAGTGAAATCCGCAAAAAGGTAAAATTATCATTAAGGGGTCCAAACTTCGGAGCGCTCTCCTGACCAAACTATTGGGACCTTATTTCGGAGATCGCGGTTAACCCCTTTTACTTTGGGGGTCAAATATACGAATCCGTCAGATAAAAGGCATGTTTATTCAGAGAAAGTACACTTCTGTGTCTGGTTTCTTAACTTAAAACATCGTTTTTCGTAACTTTAAAATATAGTTTATGCATTTTAGAATCCATTTCAAAATGAGTGAATCCGAAACTGAAATTAAACATTAATCTAAACAAAATATATTATTATTTCCAATGAACTGCTATCTGAAATATGAGTTTGGTTAAATTCATACGATTACTATTTTATGCTATTGTTGTCCCAAATACCAAACGTTCTAATTTTTGGCACCATCCTGGGCACTAGTGTGTTGGACAAAAATCTTCTTATATAACTTATGTATACTCAAATACTCTCCCCGTAGTCTGATTGAGTTGTTGGTTTCACAAAATCAGAAAGTGATGGTCAAAGAAAGCTCACAGGTAGAAAGTAATACCCTTAACGGGATTCGAACCTTGCACTTAATGGTATAGTAGTGTAGTGTATGAAATATTAGAAAAACTAGTCTTTTTTTCTGCGAATAATAACTACAATAGTTTGTAATTATTATTGTGTTTAAATGGATTTTTTTTATTTATACTACCCTATCAAAGAATTTTGATAGAAGACTGCATACAGTTTATGAGTTGTTGTAGTTCATTTACGTCACACTAGAGCTGCACAATGGGCTATTGGCGACGGTCTGGGAAACATCCTTGGGGATGGTCCGGAGACATGCCATTACAATTTTGATCCACTGCAGAGGGGATGGCACCCCCGCTTCAGTAGCCCGACGACCTGCACGCGAAGTCGAGCACTTTACAGTAGAAGGACTAATACCGCACACCTTGGGTCCCTACGCAGACTATTCCAAGTGGCCATCCACTCGCACACTAACCGTAGTCAGTGATACTTGATTTCGGTGATCTGCTGGGAACCGAGTCTCAATGACCAGTCCACTGCGAGACTTCAGTTTGTCAGAATAAGTACTACATTACTCATACATTTAGTGAAATAACCACCAGCCATAATATAGCAACTATTAAAGACACACTTGTTCTGAAGCGAGTAAGATTAAAACATTTGAAAGAAATAATAGAACTTGTGTTAAGAGTGCGATTAATTTATGAAAACCTTGAAAAAAAAAGTCAACTGGAAATGCGATGGAGTCAAACATAACAACCTCAATTTTTAACTTAGTTCATTGAAGTTAGCTTCTAATTCACAATATAAACGTATTTAAATTAAAAGAAATCTAACTCATAAATTCAGTAAAATAATCACATGCCAATAACAGTGTATGGCAACTATAAAAACCAAATCCGTCCCGAAGTAAGATTTGAGAGAGTCAAAAGAATTGACACTAAAAGTGAGATAAAAAGGTGAAGTCAGTGAAAAAAAAAAGTTGAAAAAAAATAATTGAAAGCGGGATAGCGTTAAAAATGGGCGTCTCGGTTTAAGATTGTGAATTATCTTCTATTTTACAATAGCAACGAATTTAAATGAAAAGATATCTAAGTCATAAATTCAGTGAAGTGATCACAACTATATGCATTATGCCAATTATAAAAACCAAATTCATTACGAAGAAAAACTGAAGGACATGATAGAGTCAACAGAATTTGCACTAAAAATGAGATAAAAAGGCGAAGTCAGTGAAAAAAAAGTCGTAGAAAAATAAGAGAAAGCGAGATAGCGACAAAAAAGGACGTCTTAATTAAATATTGGTTTAAATTATGTAACCGCAAAATATCATTGTTTCCTTATGGGATATCCCGACCAAATAAATATCTTGCTTTGAAGCACACTTAAAGCTTTAGCTTTCTCAATGACCTGTGACATCTCACTTTGGCAAAAGGATGTCAAAGGATGTCTTCATAAAAGTCAAAAGGAAGCGGGACGGAGTCAAACATTGAGTCGATTTAAATAATTTTCTAATTTACAATAGCAACGATAAAATTGAGTCGATTTAAATAATTTTCTAATTTACAATAGCAACGTATTTAAATGAAGAGAAATGTGAATGAATTCAGTAAAATTATCACATGCCAATAACAGCGCTATAAAAACCAAATCCGTTACGAAGTAAGATTTGATAGAGTCAAAAGAATTTGCACTAAAAGTGAGATAAAAAGGTGAAGTCCGTGAAAAAAAAGTCGAAAGGAAATAATTGAAAGCGAGATAGCGTCAAAAATGGACGTCTCGATTTAAGATTGGGTTGAATTGGAGAGCCGCAAATATCACTGTTTCCCTATCGGATACTTTTAACACGAATGATTGTTATCCCGACCAAAGACATCTCTTGCTTTGAAGAACACTTAAAGCTTTAGCTTTCTCAATGACCTGTGACATCTTACTTTCGCAAAAGGCTCTCGGGAGGTTTTTATAAGATTTTGTTTTCTTGCTTACTAGAGGTACATCGTGGGTCCCCCCGGGAACAACTACAGCCGAGAGAGTCGCTTAAGTTCGGAGTGTACTTTGTGATCCCATGGTAGCGCTTCCTACACATTTCGACAGGTAAATCCCGCTTTACGATGTCCCTGTGGATCTTTCGGCCAACTTAGCGGCTTGCTCTCTTACAACCCAAAACAGCTCAAGAGATGGCCAGACTTCCATCTATTTTCTTAGGTCACAACACTTCGAAATCGAAGTGTAGAAAGAAAAAGAGAAATTCCTCTTTAACCAATAGTTAACAGAACGAATTTTCTTGATTCGTTCTGTTAGCTTCATCCCCAATGAACGAAGAGGGGAATTAAAGAGGCAAGAGAAAACGACGATACTAAAAAGTAATCAACTACCGTGAGTTTCTTTCTTTGTTTTTGAAGAATTAGTCTCGTCTTTAAGTTACTCGAATCTCTGTCGTCCTATAAAGGGTTAGAGAGAAGATAGCTTTCTTCTTTTTCACGCAGATTTTGTTTTTGGAATTAGAGCTAACCCATGATTAAATGTTACCAGTTGATTACTTAGCTTCAAGTTCATTTAGATCTGGATAGAATTAAATTTAATAGATTGGTTGGTTATCTTAAATCTGGAAATAATAAATATGCTTGATAATATACATACTGATAGTATAAATCGAAAGTTATAATAAATTGATAGTTATAATAAACATAAAAATTAAATAAAAGTTAAACAACATTTATGGAATTATTGTATAATGCATAAATGTAGTTTATCTTTACTTTTTTTAATTTTTATATTTTACCTCTTTCAGAATTTTAGGGATGTTTATTCAAAATTAATAAATTCACATATTTCGGCCATTCTACTTATTAATACACACTAATTATCCGAGAAGTTCCCGCGCTTCGATGAGTTTTAATTAATTATACTTTTGATTGATAATATTTTTGGTTTATTTAGTTATTTTTTATTGTTAAACCAGATGTCCATTAAAAAAGTTATTAAATTGATTTTGAAGTTAAGGCACCATTTGCCTTAATTATTTAGCAAACGTTATGCTCGTAAGATTTAAAGTTAGTACAAAAAAATTCAATCATTAGCTCAAAGGTTATCCAGGTGCCCCATGTTTTTATTTTGCAAACTGTACATTAATGATACCATCGTTATGTAGATATAACTCACAAACTGCTGCTTTCAACAAGAAACAAACTGAAAATTGTGTAACAAATATAGCTTATAGTTTAATTGCTTTTAATTGAAATGGTACTCGATATTATTAGTTCAAAAAAAGGAAGGAAAGCACGTTTTTTTTAAATTTGTATTTACGAACGAGTAAATTCCTCAACATATTTGCAGTTCGACTATGTCATTATCCAATCTGTTTGCTATCCAAAATTCTTTTCCCCTGAAGTTTCAGTGATTAATTGAAGTTGTTTTTCAGCTAATCTAGTATATCGTATCTGCAATTGCATACATACTAGTTACATTACTACATTACTTAGAATTATTGGTTACTCGTCATATTACATGAATATTATATGGTCACTTCCGTAATTATTCTTATTAGTAAATATTTGTAAAGACACTTATTGAACTTCATTTTACATTCTTATTTACATGAGTCCCTTAGCCAAACACCTCATGTTTATTTTAAAAAAATATGCGAAATACCAATGTTGAAATTTTTGTTACTATACATATGCATTTTTTATTAATAGAAGAATAATGTATTACAATGTAATTTTTTTAAAAAATAATTTAAGATGGAGCAAATTTTTCATAAATAGTAGTTTATTAAGTACAGGCAAAAATTACATTATGGAACGTTTTCTATTGCTCCAAATGCAGACGTAATCATCACATTTAATCTGAGAACACTTCTCACATAACAGACATTGAATTTATTTTTCTCCTCTAATGTTCACTAAAATGTTTCCCTTAAATAATTAAAAAACTATTCTATACTTTTCACACTGGTCATATTCCTTACTAAAATTTTTAGCGTGGATTAGATTTCGATTGTAGTGGCTAAAAAAAGGAAATTGTTCGTTTTATTTATATTGCATATTTTAACAATGATAAACCCATCAACTCCATTATTTTACTCATAAAACGTATTGATGTCTTTTCTTGGTTATATGTTGGTTATTACGCATATTCATTCATTCGCTACTTTAGGCTGTTCAGCAGCTTTCTTGATTTTGTTTATTAAGTACAGTCAATACATAACGAAACAGAGACCATTAAACCGAAGCCATACTAATCAGAATAATTAAAATTAAGTTGCTGGTGTAGCAAAAGAATTCACGTGCTTTTCACTCGCTATGTGGCAGAACTTGTCATACAGACAATGATAAAGGGATGAAAAATGTTAGTCCATTCATTCCATTTTTGAAAACAGTGCGCAATAGAGTGACTTATCCCATAGGGTCTGTTTTGGTTGCTTTCCTAAACTAATGGTGCTAGATTCAATGATCAGCGGTATCTGAGAAAATAAGCAAAGCTTAAAAAATATATAAACTTTCCGGCTTGTTTTTTTCTTTCGCGGAGTCATGCATGGGCACAACAGTGATAGACCATACGCAAGGCAACTTCTGCAGAAATTCCCGAGCCATCCACTCTAGAGTGCAGATCTGTCTCCAGGAGTAGCTTTCATTAGGGGGACCGGAAAGTAATGTCGTTTCGATGCAATAAATATTCGTTAGTCTTAAAAACCAATTCATTTTTTTTTCGTTCCATTTCGATTCCTTTTCAATCCGACATTGAAAGGTTGTTTCTAACAAGGGTGAATACATTATTGATTGAAAATAAAATCTTCATAACAAATATCAAATGCACCGAAACGTCATTACTTTCCGATCCCCCGCATTCTCGACAGGGTGAAAAAAGCGCTGTGTGATCATTGGTTTCAAATAGATGAGAGAATCATGGTGTTTTCTCAAAACTGGTGCAAACAGCAGCCAATGGGTTTTAAGGAGCATGATGTTATTTGACTAGTGCTACTAGTGCCATAATAGTGTTGAGAGACTAGTGCGACTAGTGTAACAGTGGGGTACATTCTCAAGCAAAATTTAAGACAATACCTTACAGATTCATAAAATGAACTCTATGCAATTCATTCTGACTCGTTACTTATTGACTGATCCTCTTAATAACAAATCAGTAATTGAATTAAAAGGCTTGGGGTGAGTTCTAAATCATGTGTCAGATGACGTTATTGCTGTAACAGTTGGAGTTGGGTTATTCCATTGACTCAATCTCTAATTTAAACAAAACAAGAACTATGACCAATTTAGAAAAAAAAAAAAAAAACTTACGGAGTAAATCAGTAATTTTTAAAGCCTTTTTTGCGCGAAGTTCTTTAATATAAAAACTTCCTTAAAATAATCTTTTACACTTCATTGAAAGAACAAATTGTTCGAAAAATTTACAAAATGCTTTTTGTGCAAAAAAGGAAAAAAGAAATGATTGATGCATAATAAAACGAACTTTAACTCATTTAATATTTTCTGTCTACTTATCTATTTAACGATCCTTCTTTCAATTTTGATTCAACTACCTTTAAAAGTCCTTTGAACAGATATAATACAATTCATGTGAAAAGTTTTCTTTTAAAATAGATTTGAGTATAGAACAATTATTTCTTGTCTCTCCCTTCAACTATAAAAGCTTTCTTCTTGTTGATCCGACAAAACACAAAGACATAGCTTGGCTGAGTTGATGCGAGAGATAATTTATTGCCCATCTCCACTCTTCTTTTAAAGAAAATTATATACCCTTTCCCAATCGACGGACAAACACCTAGCAATGTTAAAGGATAACGAGTGCACATACACACCTTCTATACCCCGCCCCTTGAAGAAGAGGGGTATTTTTTTATTTCATCCCCAAAAGAGATTCTTTCCCCCGGAAGAAGTTAGCCCCAGCGTTGAATCATGTCCATTACAGGAAGGTCGAAGCCAAAGTTCATCCTATTGATATGCATTAAAGCCCCCTCCATGAAAGTCTTCTGGGAATTTGCTACAGATTAAAACTTAATGGCTGGAACGAGGACTGAGAAAATCAATCTCAGATGAAGAATAAAAGCATTGGCGAAACTTTTGACGCAAGGGAGCTCTCGGTAAAGGCGGAGAATGAAGTGTTGGGCCCACTGTGGCCACCTAAGTAAACCTGATTGAAAACTGAACGTGAGTCTAAAGAAAACAGAGTCCAAATTACTTTCTTTTTGCATCTTATTTTTTCCCTACACTTTCATTCATTCTTTTTTATCTTCATTTGCTTCGACGCATTTTTTTCTTCTCTCCGTCTCCTATTTTATTTTTTACACATTTTTTTGTAGCATTTTTTTTATTTCCTCAATTCCCAGTTCTCTAGCTGTCTTACTTTCTATTTACTCTGAGGTGACAAATGACACATTATTTGAGCGCTGAGCCCAAAGTCTAGCGGGAACCACTAGGGCTCGCCTCTAAACATTTAAATTAAACACTGCTACATGTTCTTCTCTTAAGCCTTTTAAATCAATAGTACACTGACTAAATTTTTAAACTCAGCAAAAACAAAGCAAATAATTTAAAAAGAGAAATTCTTTTTTAATTCGCATTTGCGTAGAAGCTCTTTAAGATTTGAGATGAATTTTTAAACATTAGAAATGCTCCAAGCACTTTTTTTTAAACGCGCTACGGGAGATACTATTTTTTATCAACTGAGATTATTTTAATGGAGCAAAGATATTTGAGTAATTAGATTTTTTAAATGTTTTTTTTCACTATTTCTTGTCATAAAAAATATAAATAAATAAAAGAATCTTTCATAATGGTATTAAATTTAATAAAATTAATGAGCGAATATATCAATCATTTATCAAGTGTTTATTTGGTGAGCAGGTGTTGTATTTATTTAATCAAAATAAGAATAATTCAATAGAATAAGAAGAATGTTTTTTATGGTATGCAAATGATAAATAAGTTTTTTGGAATGTTTTCTACAGTGAGGAAAATAAAACAAAAAAGATTTTGTTCCCTAGCTGCAGTGCTATCTAAAAAAAAAACTTTTAGTAAATGAAAAATTGAAATAAATTAAATTGCACAAAATGCTTATTCAACACATTTCATTACATATTAAATTTTTTTTTGTTTTCAATTTTTAATGCAGTTTATAACACGCATAAATTAAATTTAAACGCGACAGGTAAAAATTGAAGTCATTAAACAGCATAGTGATAAGCAACACTTCAAAAATATAAAATCGAGAATCTCAAAAGTCAAAAGAGGGCATCCTATTTGTACTTAATATTGCTTCCAAGTAGATACTTGAGTTTTCGAAAATTCGACTAAATAAAATCAATACAAAAGAACATATTATTGTCTAAACGGAAAACGGTGAATTTTTAACCAAAAACACTCTCGTGAGCATTTTGAAAATGTGTCTCGTCCTCATATTTTTAGAAGCTCTCAAATTAAAAATAATTCACAATAATAGTATGATTAAACTAACTGGAGCAAATAATATCATTAAAAAACACTAGAACAAGCCTACATTTTATTTTTCGAAACTATCATATTATTTAGTCACAATCAACTACTTAATGAAAATGGAAATAAAACAGCTGCATTGTGGTAGTTTTAAAATTCAAAAAATATGTATGCAGAGTTTGGAATTTTTTTTATGCTGTTACATCTTTTAAAAATTTATAAAAATATTTGCAAATGTTCCAGGAGACAGTTACAAAAATAAATAAAAACTTAAAGTTAATATTTTTAACTTTTGGAATGAATGAAAATTTAGTATTTAAAATCGGTGTATGGCAAAAATCTCAGTTGTAGTTGACGTATGAGAAAATTGTGCCACTGTACAATCACGATGATTTTTATTTATGCACACTTTCTAACATGTACAAGCACCTGTATTCGTATTTATCATGAGTACACTTTTATCCAAAGTATGCTGTTGAAGTAAATTCAGGATTTAAAAAACAGAAAGTAGTATTTCCTAAATTTATCTCGATTTCTGGTAGACTTTCCATGGGCTATAAAACACTTAAAAAAGAAATGCTGGAAACGATATAAGAATTAGTGAACATTCTGTTCTTAAAAACAGTAAGCTAAGATCGAAAACGGAGAAAATTTCGCTATCACTTTTTCATATTTTTTTACCTTATATTTATAAATTTTTGATGCAGTTCTTCGCTTTGTAAATTTGAAACCAACATTTATGATTTATTACGTTTTTAAAAATGTGGTATTTTTTTAAGAAACCATTATACCCTAAAATGGGTAGGTTGTTCAATGCTGAAATGAAATAAAAATAAAACACTGATTACGAATATCAACTAAACTACGAAAAAACAAAAATAGGAAAAAACATAGTTTGGCATTTCATCATCTTACTCTAGAAATTATTTATTTACAGAAATTCAATGTTATTCGAATGTGACACTTTCAGCAAAACATCGAGAGCCTAAAATTTGTCGGCTGTTTAATGCTAAAATAAAATAAAAATGAAACACCAAGAAAAAATATCAACAAAGCTAGGAAATTCAAAAATAGAAACAAACACGTTTTGGCATTTCATCATCTTACTCTAGAAAGTATTTATTTACGGAAATTCAATGTAATTCGAATGTGACACTTTGAACAAAACATCGAGAGCCTAAAATGGGTCGGCTGTTCAACGTTAAAATAAAATGAAAACAAAACACTGAGGGCAATATCAACAAAACTAAATAGGAAAAAAATATGTTTCAGCATATCATCATCTCATTCTAGAAAGTATTCATTTACAAAAATTCAATGTGATTCAAATGTGACACTTCAGTTTCCTTCCTTTCTATAAACAAAGTATGCAAATTGAATGAAGATATTTACTAGTTGAAATTGACCTATGATAAAATACCGATTTGTTTTAAAATAAATTATGCGTATCCGATAAAAAAAAAATCTCTAGATATTTTTCTAAGTTAGTATTCTATCTTGAATAATTTAGTGAAAATATGTTAAATGGCATTTCATTTGATTTGAGAAAGTCATCCGTGAAAGGCATAGACACATCAAGGTGTTTCATGCAAAATATGGTTTTCATTTTTCAAACCATATTATTTAGAGTCCACTTATAACCTATATTTTCTTAAACCCGAAAAAATTAGTGCTTTGCAATAATACTTACCAGGTTTTTCCGTTAAGCTTTTCATTTGTTCCATACGAAATTGAGTGTGTTAAATGTAACAATTAAGTAATTGTTACTAGTATACGAGGTAGGAAATATTTCCTCTTTTATTCTAAAAGCTACTAAAAAAATTTATAATACTTAAAAAAATCAGTGTATTTAAAGGCTCTTCGGACGGTCTTCAGTTAAATTCTTCATTATGTCTACACAAAGTTGACTGTGATAAAAGTGAGAATTAAGAAATTGTTAGTGTACGAGAAAGAACAAATTTCATCTTTCATTCTAAAAACTACTTATAACCTACTAAAACATTTTCTTAAACTTGGAGAAAATCAGTGTTTGCAAATGACTCTTAACAAGTTCTTAATTTAGGCTCTTCATCAAATGTAAAAATTAAATAATTGTTGTCCGTATATGAGAAGGACATAATTAATTTCTTCTATTATTTAAAAGCTACTTGTAACCTACCAAAATATTTTCCTAAACTTGGAAAATATCAGTGTTTTCAAATGATTCTTAATGAACTTTTCTTCATTAAATCTACACGAAACTTATCGTTTCAAATGTAAGAATTAATTCATTGTTGTTAGTATACGAGAAACGATATATTTTTTCTATAATTTAAAAGCTACTTATAACCTACCAAAACATTTTCTTAAACTTGGAAAAAATCGGTGATTTCAAATAATTCTTAACATGTTCTTCCACTATGTTCTTCATTAAATCCACATGAAGTTGACTGCGTCAAATATAAGAACGAAGTAATTGTTAGCATACGAGATAGGACTTATTTCTTCTATCATTCAAAACCTACTAAACCTACCAAACCTACCAAAGAATATTTTTAATCCTGAAAGGAAAAGTATTCTCAAGTGGCGCTTAACGTACTCTTCCACTAAGCTCTTCCTTTGTTCCATCGTTAAATTGAATGAGTCGAATAGGAATTAAATCAATGTTGTTAGTACACAAGAAATATCATATTTCTTCAATTTTAAAACAATCAATTTAAATTAAATGATTTAAATAAGTGAAGAGTTTTCTTAAAAATTTATCAGTTTTAAAAGAAAGTAAACAGATCGTATCGTATACAGGCATAAGCTGCAAAATGAATTACGTTATATTATGGAAAATTTCTGGCTGCAGAGTTGCCAGAGATTAACTGTATACTACGGAAAAAAACACGTCGATGGATATTTCTTGTAACAGAACACTACGGAAAATATCTGTAAGCACCATATATTTTCCGTGGGTCAGGATACGGCCGAGAAATTGGGCACAAAAGCAGCTGTGTACCCTCCGGTTCGCACAATGAACCAAATTTTTAAAATTTTGATTAGTTTTCTGATTATTCCATTTTTTGTGTAATATTTCGCGATTTTTAAAATATCAAAAACCATCAAATTTGAAAAAATAGTCATGGAACTATTATTTTTATTTTCATCGTTGAATTCAGACGTTAAGTTCAGATCTGGGATTTGAGCCCGGAACTTTCCTGGTATGAGGTCAACTCTTTAACCACCATAATGCCCGATCGACATTTGTTTCAATGTATCAAATTATTTGTTGCGGTTTGATACCAAAGTTTTTTTATATTCGATGAGGAAAAATCTGTACCCAACAGATGCGATCCGTATCAATCATTACAGAATTTATTCGCTAACAAAAATTGTCTTGGTTGACAGATTATGATGCAGTTTAACAGTAAATTTAGAGACCAGAAATTTTCCGTTGGAAAGTTACAGAATTATTATGTTTTTAACATAAATCTTTCACAGTGTAGACTACTAACAAAAGGATTTTAAGAATTAATTTATCCTATAAAAAAGCAGAGAGGTGAGCTAGACTATTATTAAAAAGACATTCAAAAATCAATTTCTCAGAAACCAAAGCATGTTCGAAAATTGATTTGTCTGCTAATATAGTATAGAAATATAAGCAAAAGAGGTATTGGATTTGGGTTAGTTAACAACCTAAAACAATTTGTAAAATTTAAACGAACTTTTTCTTTATTACGTCTGCAATAAAATACGAAAGCAAACAGCAAAAATAAAACAAGCATACTTCTTTTGATGAAAAAAGAATGAGTGTGAATTTTATTGTTTTTAATTGTTTATTGATTTTTATTTATTTGTATTCGTAGCATGTTTTCAACGTTTTCAATTTTTATTTTACTTCACCAACATTTATACTAGAAATTAATTATAGAAAAAAATAATTATATATTTTCTGTAACCAATGATTTAAATTACATCTACAAGATTACGTAAAATCTATAAAACTATTTCAATGTGGTTTATTTTTTCTAGAAATATTGGAAAAGAAATTATTAAATTTTTTTTCCATTTAAAAATATTAGTTTTTTAGACTGATATATAAAGAAAAATAAAGCAAATAAATAAATAAATAAAATACAATTTCCTTTGCAAAAACACTCAACTATATGTTTGATTATTATGATCCATCTCCACACATTAATTTTTTATAATATTAATCCAATTTTTGTGAAAAACCTCTAATTATTTTTAATTCCTCAAAATAAATTAGTTATTAAGAATTAACAAAGATAAATGTAATTATATTAACTTCAGTTTCATATTTTACATATTTTATTAAGTGAAGGGAAATATATGGGTAAGGAGCAATTGAATCTAATTATTAATTTGGGACTATTCTTCGCTTATTTGCAAAAAATAATAATTCCACATGAAATAAATAAATAATAAAATATCATTCTTAGTTCATTTAATTTAATTTATCGCAGCGTTTTTTTTTTTTTTTTTTTTTTTTTTTTTTTTTTTTTTTTTTTTTTAATATTTTAGTTCAGACCACATGACATAAAGATTTTTTTGATATTAAATCGAGATTTTTTTTTACCTTCATGTTTCTTACGTCCTGACTAATTAAGAATGTGGAAAAAAGAATCCTTCTTGGATTAAACCTTGAATTATTGATAAATTAAAAAGGAAGAGGTAAGCTAGTCACTGATTTAATATCTTGGTGTCACGCATTTTCTTTTAATAAAACCGTTGCTTAAGTAAAGAAATTAATTAAAACCTACATTCATAAATAATGGATAAACTTCGATGCAGAACACTAAATACTTTAATGAGATTAAATGCATCTACAATATAATAAGGTTTTCAATATTTTTATAAGTTTCAGAAGTAAATAAAAATTTTGAACCCTGTTGATCCATAAAATCGTCCAAATTCTCAGAATTTTAAGAAAGGTAATCCATATTATCTTGCAATTGTACCCTCTTACGATTGATTGCATGCTAATGTGATTCAATTTGAATGGAAGTAATGCTGTGATTTGATTTGATGTTAATAGTGATTGAAATTTATTAGTAATTTGGCGTAAATAGCCATGCTAGTATTATTCGATTTGAAGTAAGTAGAAATTTTATAACATGTTTATCCGTAATATCGTACAAATTTGCTGAACCTTATAAAGTTGATCAATATTATCTCGCAATTTAACCCTCGTAAATTTGGTTGTATGCTAATAGGATTCAAATTGAAGGTAAACACAATTCAATTTTACACCATATTAAGGTCGCAGAAAATTTGTATGGTTTATATGGTTTACGATAACCAATTAACCATTTAAAAAATTTTCTGAGAGTGTTTAAATACGTTAAAAAAATATTTTTAACATAATACAAACATGTTTACAAATTATTGCGACAAAAGTTTAAGATTATATTAAAGACTATATTGCAAATGAATTAAGAAAAACATTAACTATTCATAAAAAGGTACACATGTTTACAAAAGTGTACTCAGTTGCAATCGTAATAGAATATGCAGTATAATCATCCTAATTATTTCTGACGTCTGATAATTTCTACTTTTTGGAGAAAACATTTTCCTTCATGGAAGATTCTTTCTAACAGCTTAGCTTTAGAAAAATTTCGATTGGAAAGATTAGATAGAAGAAGATTCGATTAGAAAAATTTCGAAAATTTCTCCAATCGAAACTCCTGCCTTACAAATCCTACATTGCCTGTCTATAGCAATTTCATTTAGATATATTTTCTCTTTTTATAAAAAAACGAGCATTTTGAATAGTAGCATTATCTTGCTGTATAATCCTAAAACATATAAAGGATTTTTTTTTAAAAAATTATAAAAGACTGAACATATAAAGGCCTGAACATGACATTAAATATTATTCTTTTATCAGTTGATAGAAAGATGCGTTTTACAGCATAGATTACGTCATTTGTGATTCATTACGACGATTTCGTCTTAATTTTACAGTTTTTTTTTTTTTTTTTTTTTTGAAGAAAAAAGTACAGAAGTCTATTCTGTAGAATGTGTAGCCAATAAAAGCTCTTTTTTATAATTCAAGGTAAAATTTTCGTTTTTCCGCATCATTTCACAATTTCTTTTCTGCAAGTCTTCTGCGTATGGTATATTTTAGAGAGGGTTTTCGGGAGCTAGGTTTTTAATGATTGGTTAAACATTTAAAATTTTACTTCCTCTGCTAAACGTACTTCTTGGAAAACTTTCTGATGGCTGAAAATTCAAACTTATTTACAGCTCTTTATTTTTTTTTGAACATTTTTTATTTGAAGATTTTAAAATAACTAATCTAGTCATCCAATTGGTTTTGACAATAATATATTAAGTGCTTCTGTTTCATTTCATATTTACACTTTAAAATAATGTGCAGGTTTGCCGATACTGAAAAACAAGAAATAATATATTTTAGTAAATTTTATTCAAAATATCCTATGTTATTTAAATTTTTCTCTGTTTCTGAGACAATCTTTTAGTAGTTACTCTTGAAATTTATTTTTTGCTGGTATATATATATATATATATATATATATATATATATATATATATATATATATATATATATATATATATATATATATATATATATATATATATATATATATATATATATATATATATATATTGATGTGAGTAGAAAACCGAAACTTTAAGCACATTTTAAAAACAAACTTATATTTCTCTCCTTTTATTTTGTTTGTTTATTTCTATTATTTCAGTCTTTATTTCTTCTTTTTATTTTTGCACAGCACTTAATTTATAACAACGTTTAGTTTTGTTACCTAGCGTACTTAATTTTGTTTTAAATTGACCTGAACGTATGTAGAGTTTAATTATGAGTGGTTAACAGTAGATACACTTAGGAGCTCTGTTCCACTCCTCCTTTGATTTTATATATATTTTTAAATATATTTTTGCCAGACTTAGTTTGCAATTTCGTTTGATTTCGTTATATTGAGTACGTAGTTCTATGTTTTGGCATTGGTTTAGTCGATTGGTACACTCTTGCGTCATTACATTCTACATTCAACAAAGCAGCTACATCTGTAACTTTTCCGCTCGAATATTGCACTAGGATATTAAAAGACGCACCTGCCACTTTATTCTTAGATATAAGCAACAGAAATATTGAGAAAATATTGCATTTATTTTCTGAATATTCGAAATGATTGACTATTTAAATTCACAATTAAAACTCTCAATTTGCATTTCTAAAAAGAGTTTTTTAAAATGGTGGGAAAATAACACTTAATATACCAATAAGACGTTGCAGAAACTTTTTATACGCTTATTACGTAAACTTTAGTGGCGTCCTCTGTTAACATATATGAAGGAATTTTAATTTATTACGTCACACTGTTCATTATACTTAACTTTCTTTTCTCAAACTCCTCGCATATTTGTCCATTACAACGAAATTAATTGCGCTCGTGATTTCTATATGCCTTGGAATTCATGGTACGACACTCAGGTGCACTCTATTATCAAGTTCCGTAAATTATTTCAGTGCTGATAATTTCAGTCATTTATTTATACACAGATGCTTTTTTTTCTCCTGACGTTCTTCTTTCCAATTTAATAATTTGCAACAAGCTACATTCTTAATTTTATAATACATAAAATAGTATCCTTTTCTGAAAAAGAAACAGTTTTTTTAAAATTGAAAATAAAGCGTAAATATACGCAAAATCCATTTTGGACAGTTTCCATTTTATCGTAACTTATTATTTCTCTGCAATTGAAAACCATGCTATCTATGTATGTTGAAAAATTGTAAGCCCAAACAATCAGGTCATTTCATAGATCCCATATCATACTATCGCTTCCAAAACCATAATTTATATAGTTACGCTTATTATAAATAAAGTGAAACTTATTAATCTCATATTATGAGAAGAAATAACCCATTTCTTCTTATCTGGCCAAAATAAAAAGTTTAATTTAAAAAGCGTAAGATAAATTTTAAGCTCTTGTTGCAATTAGTTGCAAGGCGAAAATATGCGAAAAATCCATTTTTGCCTTGTACCCATTTTATCGCTACTTATTATTTCTCTGCAGTTGAAGACCATGCTATCTATCTATGTATGTTGAAAAATTATAAGCCCAAATAATAAATCAGGTCATTTCATAGATCCCATATCATACTATCGCTTCCTAAACCATAATTTATATAGTTACGCTTATTACAAATAAAGTGAAACATATTAATCTCATATTATGAGAAGAAAACCGATTTCTTCCTATCTGGCCAAAATAAAAAGTTTAATTTAAAAAGCGTAAGACAAATTTAAAACTCTTGTTGCATTAAGTCTTGAATCCTTTTGAGCTGTTGAAAAGTCAGGTGAAGAGAAAGCCAGTATTCCAACCAGAGTTTGCTAACTTGCCTTTAGGGACTGTAGCAAATTGGGCTTAACTAATGATGGTAGTGAAGGCATAAGCCCACTCTCCGTAAGCGGTTAATGTTTAACGCTTCGTTAGCAGCCATATCAGGCTGAAGTTAACGGCCTAAAGCCTGTGTCTTTTGAGATATTTTGGCTGATGATAAACTCGCTGTTCTAAATTTGTTCCACTAGAAAAATGTGTTTGTGTAAAAGTGTTAGACTTGTCATCCATAACGCTTAAGTCTTTCCGCTATTGCGGTTTTAGAAACCCGAAAAGAGATAGGAGTTGAAGAAATGTTCGACCGATTATAAAAATTATATTAAAATGTCCAAAAATTGTCGAAGTGATTTGAATCAACAATTGTTTACACAATAGCAAAAGTATGACGAATTTTTTTGTTATGGTTATAAATTTCAAATGAAATTTGAAAATGTTTTTATTAAATTTTAATTTTTGTTAAGGGTTATGCAAACATTTTAGTAAATTTTAATTAATTATAAATTTTGATTGACGATGAACTCGCTGTTCTAAATTTGTTCCACTAGAAAAATGTGTTTGCGTAGAAGTGTTAGACTTGTCATCCATACTTACTTACTTACTTATCTTCTACGTGCCTTGGGCACTTAAGGCCTCTAGCATATCCCTTCAACGCCTTCTGTCTTTAGCAATAGATCTTGCTTCCTCCCAGTCAGATATTCTACATTCTTTTAGTTCGCCCCAAAACATTCGCCGGGTGGTAAGTCTGGGTCTTCCTCTTGTTCTTTTACCATCAGGGGCCCATGTAAGCGCAACGGATGAAATTTTTTCTTTGGGCATTCCAAGGATATGTCCGAGCCAGCTCCATCTTCGTTTTTTAATTTCATCTTCGATTGTTTTTATTTTAGCTTTCTTTAATAGATTTTGATTTGATACTTTGTAAGGCCAGAAAATTTTAAAAATGAATCTTAAACATTTGTTTTGAAAGGTTTCTAATTTTTGTATTTCGATCTTAGTCTGTTTCCAGGTTTCTGCGCCATATAATAGTACTGCTCTAACAATAGCTTTGTAAACAACTATTTTTGTCTTTATTTCAATATTTGACTCTCTCCAAAATTTATGTAATCCCTTAAAACATGTTCTTACTTTGATTATTCTCTGTCTATTATCTTCACTACTTCCACCTTTTTTATCCACAATAGAATATAAATAGCTAAATGACTCTATGTCATCTATTTCGTGATTTTCGATTTTAATTTTGTCATTTTTCTTTTGATTTATTCTCATTACTTTAGTTTTCTTCTTGTCCATGAATAAACCTACACTATTTGAATATTTGTTGAATTTGTCTGTTTTAAACTGAAAGTCTGTACATTTGGATGAAATAAGTACGATGTCATCAGCAAAATCAAGGTCTTCTAAAGTAGTTGTGAAATTCCACCTTATTCCTCTTTTTTCATCTTTCAAGCTGTTTCGCACAATCCAGTCTATCACCAGTATAAATAAAAATCCCGATAAGACACATCCCTGTCTCACGCCAGTTTTTACTAAAAAGAATTCAGTTAATTCTCCATTTACTTCTATACATGCTTTGCTGTTATCATGCATATCTTTGATTATGTTAATATATTTCTCTGGTATATTATAAAGTGAAAGGTAAGCTTGTCATCCATAACGCTTAAGTATTTCCATTATTGCTGTTTTAGATACCCGAAAAGAGATAGGAGCTGAAGAAATGTTCGGCCGATTATAAAAATTTTAATAAAATGTCCGAAAAATGTCAAAGCGACTTGAATATACAACTTTATACACGATAGTGAAATAAAAGTAAAAATTTTTGTTAATGCTTATAAATTTTTATTAAAATTTAATAATGTTAATGCTAAATTTTTATTTTTGTTAATGCTTATAAATTTTGGTAATAAATTTTGGTTGATGATAAACTCGCTGTTCTAAATTAGTTCCTCCAGAAAAATGTGTTTGTGTAAAAGCTTTAGATTCGTCATCCATAATATTTCAGTATTTCCGCTATTGTGGTTTTTGGAAATTCGAAACGATGAAGGAGCTGAAGAAATGCTTCACCGATTATAAAAGTTGAAATAAAATGTCCGAGAAATGTCAAGGCGATAGACAACTTTATACACAATAGAGAAAAAGAAGTAAAAGTTTCGTTAATGTTTATAAATTTTAATTAAACTTTAATGACAGATTAGACAACGACTAGGGATTTTGGTGGATTTCCGATACTCACGGTATACTTGTGAAATGGTTGTACGTGAAAATCCAAATTTCATTGCTATCTCGGGGAATACAAGTGAACTCCCGGGAAAAGTATTCACCCTCCTGAAGGCCTTTTTAACTAACCCGCATTTGCGTTACATGGAGAGGAAAACCCTGAAATCTTCCAATGGTGAACCCGTCGGCAAGGGGACTCTAACCCATGATCCGTCTACCACTGATGATATTTCACATCAGCACTGCGGTCGGTGCAAGCTGGATGTGGAATTCGCATCGATAAGCCATCGCTGGGATTCGAACCCGGATCACCTCATTGGAAGGCGAATGCGCTATTCCCTGAACCATTCTGTCATTCAATTGCAAAAGAGCTCTAGTTTAATATTCTCGAATGTAAAACTAATAAGACACATTCTTAATTTTTAAGTTGGAAAAAATAGTGCATTAGCATTCATAACGTAATAAAATACCCTTACTACTAAGGCAAGTAGATTTCAAAATTCGCAAGCACAGGGCTGGGTGTTGGTGTTATTATTATTATTACTCAGTCAGAAAGGAGTTAAGATATAATAATTAGTGTTTTAGTTTCCCGTTGATAAACCAGATAAAATATTTTTAACTGAACGTTTTTTATCTCTCAAAAACTAAAATAATAGCCTTCATGTGGCTTCTAAAATAATAGCCTTCTTGAAAACTTAAATAATTGGCTATCGTGATTGACTGATTTTTAAGGGGGTGATTCTTCAAAATTAAACTAATCTAGGTTTTCAAAACTAATTTCGTTTAAACTATTGCTTATGTTACTCAAATTTAAAATAGTACATTAAATTAATTAGGAAAATTTCCATCTTTTATGTATTTTATACTATTTACATAACTTTTTAAATAAAATAAAATAACTCACTCACACTTTCCAGCAACCTGAAGAAATAAAGGACTGGAAGACAAATTTTATTTCCTTTTTGTTTCACAAACTCATCTGTTGGATTTTATTAATCAACAAGAAACTGACAGTCAGAATTATTTTTCTGAATCGAGGCCAATAAAATGGAGAAAAAAAATTTTAATACTGGGAAAAGGAATGAATCACAAGATAATGGTTTAATCGACACTTCTGTAAATATTGATGTTTGATAGATGATCAAAATTGAGGATATTTCAACGTGAGAATAAGTGTTGATTTCACCTAAGAGTTCAAATTTCACTTTTGGAAGTTGAAAAAAACTATATCTAGCCTGGAAATAATATTTTACGAATACGATCAGCATACTAAGCGTTTTAATTAAACAAAGCAGCCCAGTTTTATTGAGTCATGAATTTTCCAAATTCACCATGATTAAAAAAGAAACAGTTTTTAATATTTAAATAAGTCTGTGTTTATCATTATTGTAATTAATTACGTGAGTTTATTACAAATATTATTACGCATTTTAAAGAAGTTTATTTCGGAAAATATTTTTATAATTATCAAGGAAAATTCCACTTTTGCAAGCTATAGAGTAATTTTGTGTGTTCTGACAGTATTGAGATGAAAAAAATATGTAAGAAGTTGAGAATGGTTCTTTCTAAGGCGGCAACACACACACATATATATATACATATATATATATATATATATATATATATATATATATATATATATATATATATATATATATATATATATATATATATATATATGTATATATATATATATATATATATATATATATATATATATATATATATATATATATATATATATATATATATATATATATATATATATATATATATATATATATATATATATATATATATATATATATGGGTGATTCTCACGAAACATGACAATTCGGACCAAAAAATTTCTTCGAATTTGAAGTCTTCAAAATAATCTAAAATTTTTTTTGTATACTTCTTCAGCTACACTTATTAATATCTTATAGACAGCAGTGTAGTTTATTGACATTTGCTCGAAAAATAAAATAAAATGGAAATTCACCAAATCTCGAATGCCAGGAAAATGACATATATATATTATGTGACATATATATATATATATTATAAATGACATATTACCTTAGAAGTTTAAGAAACAGTCATTTTAAGTTAATAGTAAGTAACTCAACTTAAGCCTTCATGTTAGATGGACCGTAAATTGCTTAAATTAATTCTGTTAATCCACTGTAGAAAGAAACAAAAAAATTTTTGTTGCTGATATGTACAGAATAAAATTGTGTATAATATTCAATCATTAAATAAATAAATAACTTTGATTACATCCAAGCATATTACAATCATACATAAACTTGGTATTAGGTTAATATTTGCTTTCCCTCTCTACAGTATTAGCAAATAAAAAGAATTTCTGGTAACACTTCAATGTCCTGGCACTCATAAGCCAGGATAATGACAAATTCGCTATTTCATAGTGTATAACTTTACTTTAATTTAATATTTTGGCCGAAGACGTTCATATTCTTCAGAAAGCAACAGTATTTCTTAAAATAACTCAGATAAATCTATGTAGTTTTCGTAATTAATGATTTCAAGAAGCCAGGAAAATGACAGCATAAAATCCTACTCTCCTTGAAAAATTTTTTGAAATAGATTTTGAGCCAGAAAATCGGTTCTTTATTCATGCAACAAGACATGTTCAGATAGGAGGGTATCTAATCAATCTATTAACATAAGATATTGATTCCTGGTGCTATCTATTTTGGTTATAAATCACTAAATAAAAGTAGCCAGGAAAATGACAGATTTTCATAGGGCAAACAAATTATTGACAGAAAAAATTATTTTAAACGAAATTTTAGTAAACAATACCCTCTGCGTATATTCCAGAAATGCTTACATAGGATAAGATAAAAAAAATTAGATTTTGAAAAATGTATGGGAAGCTTTGAAGCTAGTTATTATTGGAAATATTGTTTGGGACATGCCAGGAAAATGACATTTTGATATTCAATAAAATTTTTTAAGTATACAAAACAGTTAATGCTAGTGCAAAGTCAATTTAAAATACTAACAGCAATGCTATTTATAAATTTTTTTTAAAAAAAAGTTATTTTAGTATTATAGTATTAGATTTTGGAGCAAGGGACAATGAATTTCATGTTTCGTGAGAATCACCCATATATATATATATATATATATATATATATATATATATATATATATATATATATATATATGTTACGCTTTGAAAGCCCTCGCACTATTGTATTAATATATTTTGCTTTGGCTATATCGATACAATATCAGAAAGCACTCTTTTTCGCGGATATAATCGTCTGGGCTGATGAAAAGATTATATCTTTTATTTTCCGGTTTTTTTAAAAAAAATTTAATCCTTTTTTTTTTAATCAGTTTCTTGTTACTTTTTTTTTCATTATTATTCCCCCCCCCCTTTTCTCTTTCTTCATATGTCTATAATTTTCCTTTTTTTTATCTTCATTTTGAACTTATCTAAAGAGTTCTGTTTACTTGCAGCTTTTGCCCAATAAATGAAACTTATTGTTTTTCTTAACTTTCTTCGTGTTTTCTTGTATGTATATACATATATATATAATTTTTTTTCCTCAGAGAATTTAACTCTTAATAATTTAGATTTTTGAAACACATGTTAATTATAAATAAAACAGTAGCTTAATTCTTATTTAATTGAAAATGGGATCTCAGTAGCAGTTTCGAACCAGTTATGAAAAATTGTACTTATTCCTCACAAAATTAGATAAAAATTCTTGAAGTTAGATATTATTTTAATGCTTTCATTTTTTTTACAAATATTCTAATGACTTTATAAATTTTATCATAAACACAAAATCTTGTATGGTTGTTTCTGGAATTTTGTGAAGTGTTACGTCTTTAAATACAATAACATAACACAATTTATGGTATTTAAAAAAATGAAGTTCACCTGTCTTCAGTTCAATAAATGTAATCTTCACTAAGATTCATTTAAAGAAACAAAATAACTTCGTCAGAACTAGAACTATCGGTGTATTCATTGGATTGTGACAAACATTAATGGAACCATTGGAATTGGTACAATTAACAGTTTTTAATTTTGATACTTCATAACAGTTTCACTGATAAGTTTTTGCTACATATTACAATACATCATCAAGCAGCTTATGAAGTTCAGGTATGGTCATAATTTCACGTTTAATAATAGTTTTTTTCCCTCTTTTTTTAATTAGAGACGCTTAGCATCAAAAGAACAGATCCCAGAAGACTTCAAATTTTGAGAGAAAATTGGATAATTCTGCGTGAGAAAGATAATGAGAAAGATAATCAGAAATTATAATGTTACATACACAGTTTTCTGCATTTCTTAATATTATAAAAATTATTTTGATGTATTTGCATGCATTTGGTATTAAGGTATTTCAGGCATAGACGCATGTTTAAAATTTTTTATAAATATATATATATATATATATATATTTATATATATATATATTGATAATTTTAAAAATTTATAACAGGAAAACAAATATCGTGAAAAGTCTGTAGCGATTTTAATTTTTATTATTTTTATTTACTGGTTTATTACTTGTACCGCCATCTGTTGAATTCTTTAAAAATTATACCAGGTACTCTGGAGGAGAGTTTTAGCTCTGTCACGTAAATTTACTTCAATTTTTTATAACCTTAACTATATTCTCCTGATAAATTCTTGAAAACCGTTTGTCTAATTGTGGATACCATGTATTATGCTTCTTATGCTGGCATATTAAATAAATTAGGGTATGACAAACTTTTTATATTCTCCTTTCATGATTTGTCCGAAGAGATATTTTATTTAGTCTTCTTAAAGATTTGTATCCTTTGACGCGTACCCTACATTAAGCGGAAAGGGATCGGGGAATCTCATGCTTTATTTTTAGTCTTTTGTCACGCATTATCTAAGCATTTGTCGTAAGTTGGGATCTGTTATTTTTTTCCTAAACACTTTAAACATAGATGATAACAGTTTTGAACTATATTAAATGATATTATACTATGGTAATAATCATGCTTAATATTAAATTAATATTAAAAAAACATATAGTTAAAATTTTAAAGTTTTAGAGGGGAAAGCTGAACGTGAAAGTAGTTAGAAAGTATGGTTATTTTCATGTAAAACCGTAATCTACACTCATGGTTCCAATAAATCTCGGCTAAGAAATATTAGAATTCTATTTATAGTTATTACTTTAGGTTTTTGTTTTGTGACTGTAGAAAAACTTTGAAGAGCCCTCTGCAAACATCTCCTAGAAGAGAAGAAGGCCTCCGCACGGATCACTTTAGTAATCCAATGTAATAGGAATAAGAAGGAAGGAGATAAGAATAGATGTAGAATAGATAATAGATAGGAATAATAAGAAAGATGTCACAACGTTAGGACTACTAAAGTATTAAATTTCTTGGTTATGGTTACCCTTTCGAAAGCTTTCTCTCTTCTAGGAGATGTTGCCTCTACCTAGCCATGAAACTAGCCTATCTCTCCATGGTTTAGTGTCGCCTACATCAAACTTTCCCGGATTCGCATATCCTATTTGTGTAGTTTAGATATATCAATATTTTCGATGTTTATAAATTGAATTGAAAGATTGTTAGTTTTATATGATAATTATAAATTATTATTTTTCATATTTAAGCAGTATAAAAATCTAAAACATTTTAATAGTTTTTTCGATTAGTTTCTATAATTAATTTCCTTTTTAGGCCCTCATACTCGTACTTACTATAATTTCGCATATATACCTCATATTCTTTTAAAATATTTCACACGTTATTCTTTCTACAAATTATTATTTTTTAAAGAAAAAAATAAAGAAGAATCATAAGATGTATTGTATTTAGAAGTTTTAAAATGATTTCAAATAATTTATTTCATTTACTTTGATTTTCCGACGTGATTAAAAGACATAATTGTAATATTTAGTTCCTGTATCCAATTAATAGAAATTAAATTGAACTTTTTTAATAAAAGTAATTCATTCTTAGTATTTGAATGAATTACTAGAGATAATGTTTAGCTTTTTAATATAAATTTCTTGATAATTATATTTTCCTTAATATATGAATAATAATAAACAAAATTCATGATGCATTTTTTATTTTCAAATATAGCATAATTTAAGTAGTCCTAATGTTTCAATATATTTTATAAGATTATGGCTTTCTGTAGAAAAGTTCAACAAAATATTATACTTTTCCTATATAAAGCCTCATAGTTTCTATATTATCAGTTCTCGCAAAATATTTTGACTAATTTAATTCAGTGTAAGAAACTATATTAGAAACAATATCCCACTTGCCTAGATAGCAATGTCAGACGTATAAATATGAATAGTCCAAATTTCTGCTCTTGTTATAAAAAGCCTTAATAATTTCTGAGCTATTAGTCAGACTGCATTGAGTTTGGTTCATTCGTTTCAGATCAAAAATGCATTGAAAACAATACCTCACTTGTCTAGAACGTACTGTATAAGTTTCTTACCTATTTAACCCATTTTTTAAACTTAATACTATATATAGAATAGAAAATTATTAATTTATTTTCTTCAGTTTTAAATGCAATATTATTTCTTTTTCAGAGCTAAAACAACCGTTTCTTGTGATTAATTAATATTGCGTAACGACAGTGATGTAACTTAAACCCTCTTTAATTAATTCTAATGCTGTTGAAATATCATGATTATAAAATATTAGTTGATTTAACAATCAATTTTCATAATACATTTCAAAAAAGTATAGTTTTCTAAGAATTTTAGAAAAAATCTAGTCTTTGAAAAACATATGCAATATTAACCATTGTTTATTTTTTCATTATTAGACATAGGTTATAAATTCAAAATCTGAAAAAGGCTTTAGTGATATGCAAAAAGTTTAAATGAAGTATCGTCTAAAAATCGAAACCAAAATATATTTTACTGATTCAGTAAATCTGAACTAGATGGCGTTCCTCACCTGTTTCCAGTACTCCCTTTCTATTTAATGTTTTCGATAATTTTCTGTTATTGGCAGTTTTTCTAAGTATTTTTGAATTACTTGAATAGTAAACATGATATCTTCCATGTCTTTTACTACTGAATCTCTCAAACACGGCTCACTTCCAAACTATAATTAATTAGATCTCAGAGAAATACTTATTCATCATTAAAATGTCTTTAATTTACAAAATGAGTTATTGATAAATGTTTGACTATGAATGAAAAGAAAATTTCAAAAAACCTTTTTTTTTTGGATTTTATATTTTAGTACAGATATAATTTCAATAATGTAACAGATATTTTTAGTAACTATTAGACTGTTTTTTAAAAATTAGAAAAATACCAAAATTTATTTTTGCTTGTAATTAGAGTGTCAGAAGAAAAAAAAAATATATATAAGGGACACCGTTTCCCACATGCGTTAAAGGGTTCATTTCTCTGTGAATAAGGTGAAATTTAGAAAATGAAGTAATTAACATAAAAGCAATAAAGACAAATATAACGGTAATATACTTGTTATATATTGAAATACTGATGTTATAGAGATCTAGATATTTTCTAAATTTTTAATGTAGAATTTTTTCAAAGATGTGTCTTTTAATCTTCAATTTAGCGTGTATTGGATAAATTTATCTTTTATAAATGTTTCTTTGATAAACTTATCGTTGATGCATTTGAAGCAATAAATAATTCT
Source organism: Parasteatoda tepidariorum (assembly GCF_982258835.1). Classification (NCBI taxonomy): domain Eukaryota; kingdom Metazoa; phylum Arthropoda; class Arachnida; order Araneae; family Theridiidae; genus Parasteatoda; species Parasteatoda tepidariorum. Next base: position 21,803,888 of record NC_141765.1, read on the forward strand.
ATGCGTTTAGTGTCTAAGATACTATTAGTTACGCATATACCAAAGTACCATTTAAAAATAGTGTTCTTTTTATTTTGACCACTACTTTTTACCCATAACAGCAAAACAAGCGATATATGAAGGTCTTGGTGCAATGCAGAAATAAGCCATACTCTTTTCATATGACGTTTTTTCATCACGTTTTTTCCCTTATGTATATATATATATATATATATATATATATATATATATATATATATATATATATATATATATATATATATATATATATATATATATATATATATATATATATATATATATATATATATATATATATATATATATATATATATATATATATATATATATATATATATATATATATATATATATATATATATATATATGGGAGGTTTGAGCAAATTCAAATTATATTAATTTCGTACCCTCCTCCATTCATTGGAATATGACTCACGCAATTTTGAAATATTATGATATTGGTTATCTTTTATTTTCTTGGTTCTAAGAGAAAATATATTATTATGTTAAGATGTTATTATTGTTATTAGGCTTATTATCAGCAAAACTTATAATAGTTCTGTTAGTTTCAAGTCAATTATGGTGTTTACAAAATGAAGGTTTTCTTTATTTAAAATTAATCCAGTAAAATTAGATTTTTTCATTGGAAAATTCAATGCTCAGATTTTTTATTTATTTTTATTTATTTATGTATTTATTTTTTTATAGAAAACATTGATAAGTTATTATTAATGATAGCTGGAAACAGTCCTAATCATCCCTGTACGCTTCTATCCCTATTGAATATTCTCAATACAAGCAACCGATCTTTTTTAACGCTGAATAGGATAAATAGTTGAGAAGTTATAAGGACTTTATGTACGAAAAGTACTATGTTTGTTTCTTAGTTTTACTAAATAGGATCAGCAAAATATTGATTTCTGACTAATTTTACACTCAATAAAATGTTACATGACGAAACAAAACTGGAAAAATGACACTGCTGTGTGATGATATTTCTTGCAAAATAAACTCATAATTCTGGTTAGTAAAACCAAAATATGAGGTATTTAAACCATTTATTTGATAATTTTTCCATTATGGTTATGGCTTACCGGAAATTCTTATTTTCAAAATTGCAGTTAAAATTACAACACATTCAGTAAAAAATAAAAAAGCTAAGAGTAAATTTAACCAAATAACTATTTTTATACCATGCTCTAAGGTATCAGGATAAAAATACCAACTTTTTCCAAATCTACCAAATTTTACCATACATTATAAAACAGTATTTTATTGCTTATTTTCTTAAAATCACAACCAAAGCGCTTCAGTAACAATTACCGAGCTTTTGGGTGTTCTCATAGAGCCAAGAACATGGTAAACGTTACAATGTTCTGGTAGCTTTGACCATGCTTTTTTTTTCTCAGTGTACCATGCATGAGTCAATATGATAAATAGTTACAAAGATTTTTATGTATATGAGGCCTTATTTTCGACTTGTGCTTCTTTACACCTTTGACATATTTATCTCGTTAATATCTATCTAGACAAGTAAGATATTCCTTTCCGTGCAGTTTTTATGAGCACGAGACAAGCGAGCTGTAAGATAAGAAACTATAATGGTTGATTTTATGCATAAAAATTACAATTTTGTGCTTGTACCTATTTGTGCATCGGACATTACTATTTAGACAAATAAAGTATTGTTTCCAAACCAATTTTTATGCTTGACTTAATGAAATATAACATGAGTTAATATCATTAATAATTCGGAAGTTTAACGCGTTTTTTTTTCAAGTACTTTTTCGATTCGTACTTTGTCTGAATAAAGTACTTATAACTATTAAAATTACTTATCTTGTGGAATCGAGTCTTATCTCACTCAATGGGTGAGATTTTATGCATCATTTATAATGTCATAAAAAGGCAATATAATGTCATAACAATTAGTTTTACAAAGAAACACTTTTTTGGTCCAATTACTAAATTAAATTACTAATGAATTTTTGAAAACAAATTAACCGTGACCGTTACATCAACAGTAAAAAAAAATCATTTTGAATGCTGATTCCCTTGTTAACGGTAGAATTCACCACCTCTCCATAGCACGTGGAAATGTATTTTCCCTGGTTTACCTCTCTCGGCAAAGGAGGCTTTTCTTGTTTTCTTGTTATTCACCTTTATTTTTTTATTTTTCGAAGCTAATTTTACCTTTTTTTATTTTAAATCACTTTTGTTTCTTCTCATTCACGTTTGACAAGTCTTGAAAATGAGCACCTGTAACATGCCTACTGTTTTTCAGATTTTTATATTTTTAAAGCGAATGAAGTTTTTAATAAAATAAAATCAAACTTTATTTCTTACATACCTAATTTTCAAACATATTCAGAGGAATAACACTTGTAAAAAATAATAGTTTAAAAAAATTGCATTAAGGAATCAGCTTATTTAAAAAAGAAGCTGGTCCTAAAATCATTTCTTCGGTCAAAATAATAATATATATTGAATACACTGATAGAAATTTTTGAAGTCGTTGCTCCATAATATTGTTCAAATTTTCTTAACCTTGATAAGGTGCCTAGTTGAACCATATCATCATGAAAATATTTCTTTTTGAAAGTGAATGAGTGATACTATAGTTCAACTTGAACAGAAATATGGTTCAAAATTTTATAACTTATGATGTTAGCTTGAAATTGTGGTTGATTGTTGTGCCAGTTTTTCTGAGCATGCGCTTATGCTATTTTTTTCCGCTTATGTTTGCTATATTGTTGTTTTGTTCAGATAGTAATAAAAATGAACAAATTATATTACTTCATTTTTATTTGATTCAAGAAATATTTGGATTCTAATGTCATGGTAAATTTACTAGCATATTAGTCTTTAAATGTCTGAGATCAAATTAGTTATACTTTGAATTATAAACGATGTTTAGTTTCCTACTCAATTCTTTTAATAAAAGCTTGCTAATTAGTACTTTCAGTTTGCTGTAAAAGTATTTTTTATTTATACTTGAACTTTTCATTGGTTACTTTTCTAAAACTGAAGTTTGTAATAATAATTTGTTAATTGAAAGTACTTATACATTGATTTTTGACTTTTTGAAAGAAACTTTTACTTTCCACGAATGTTTGGGAAACGAAGAAAATATGTTTAATTGAAATTGCTTTGGTGTGATTTTTTAAAATATAATTTCTCATTAATATATTGGCTTTTAAGTTCAATCTCTAGTTTTTAGGATTTCCATTAAAACTGCCAAACTTTTAAAAATTCAATCATCTTGATTTTTGGAGTAATCAAACATCGAGTGGACTGTAAAAATAAAAAATTAAAATTTTCCTCACTACGCACCTGGTGAAAATCGCTCCTGGGATTGTTGCGTGCTTTCCTGTAACAAACCTGATATCGTTGGAAAACAGTTTTACAGAATTACTCTCTTCTTTCAAAAGGGGAATTTTTTTATTTATTTATTTATTTCTCTTTATTTATTTTTGTTTATTTATTTATTTTTGTTTATTTATTTATTTTTGTTTATTTATTTATTTTCGTTCATTTATTGATTTATTAATTTATTTTTATTAATTTATTTATTTACTTTCGTTACAAGTTTATTTTTATTTATTCATGTTACTAGCTTTTTTTTTTTTTACTAGTTACTACTTTTGGGACTAGTTTTAGTTTTCAGAGCTTTGCTGTTTACCTAGAAAGACTGAATGGGTTAGTTTGGTACTTCCCAGATTATTTGTGTGCCGATCAATTAGACATTAAAGATCTAAAAGTTATGATAATAATCAGAAATAATCATAATTAATTTAATAAAACATATTATAGACTTGATCATCGAAATTCTGTGGTATTTAATTCTATTTGGTTAGCGAAAATATTTGATTAAACGGAACGCTGACTTTGGAATTAGACGTATATATTAGTTTTTTTTAATCGATAATATTGAGTTTCCTTTTCTCTATAAATAATAATTTTATTTATGCTGTAATATTCCTGTTTTTTTAATGAAACTGGGGTAACCTATATATATCAAAGAGTACCTTATAACCAAAACTACCTGGGATTAAGACATGAGCAAAATACCTACGGGATCACTTTTGCACCTTCTGTCATTCTAAGGTTCGATACATACGTTTCTATACGTTAATATATGAATGATTAAAAAAGCACTTAAATTGGGACAAACTATGAAAAGTAAAAAAATACTCAACTCCTCCAATAGGTTGTTTTCGAATTACAGATAAGTAAAAACAAGACGGGGCAAATCAGACCCATCTGTTACTCTAGTGTTATAAAAAATGCATTATTTTTTCACAGTAAAATATTTTATGCGTAAAATAAAGGATTTGTGTAGTTTTCATCTCACTATTTACTACACACGCAGAAAACAATATTGTCAAAAATACAAAAAAATTGTAAAATTTACCGTGTTTCTGGATCTATAGGAACATCAGAAATTTAGGTTATTTTTAACGAAGCACTTTGGTAATAATTTTACTAAAATTAACAATAAAATATGGTTTTATTAAATGTGATAAAATTTGTTAGTTTTATCATAATATCTGGCATGAAAACCATTTATTCAGTTAAGTTTACTTTTTAGTTTCCAACTCGGTGTGTAGTAATAAGAACTATAATTTTGAAAATTTTAATTTACTGTAAACCGTTACCATATGAACAGAAAAATTACCAAATGATTGATTTAAATACCGTCTATTTTGGTTTCATTTACTATAATCATGTTTTTTATACCATAAATGTCATTACCATACATTACAGTAATTTTGCCAGAATTGTTTTCTCTGGATATACAACAGATGACTTATGTCATATTTGTGCATATTTCTTACGCAAATTGAAGTGGTTATATTACCCACAATAAAAAATCAAATAAAGAATGTAGACCTACTTGATTCTTGAAACAAGCCCTCCAATTATTTTAGTTTTTAAATCCAAACTTACAAAAAAAAACATTTAAGAAAATTATTCTATACCCAAGTTTTATAAACCCAGTATTCTGAAGAAATAAATAGATATCCACCTTTAACACATCTATTTCCCAATTTTATTTTCTATTTTATCGAAAGAATCGGAAACAAGGGAGAGGGGGAGAGAACATCAAAATTCTTCCAACTTGATGCGTAGTAAGCGAGTAGTCCTTTTTATATATACCATACGTAAGTGCAAAAGTTTTTCAGCTCTCCATTCAAATCCCTTACGGAAATCTGGAATAATAGAGATACTCGAAAAGTGTAATAATAATGAAAGAGCGAAGAATCGCATGGAAAGAACATCAGAAAAGTAAACAAAATCGCGACTTTAGACAAAATGTTCTGTAAGGGGGTGGGGCATTATCATCTTCAGAGTCTACCCTAAACGTTTTCTTCACTTTAGTGCAAGCTGGATTCTCGATCAAGAGACTTGTTTCTAAAGCTAGGTAGGAGAAGAGATAAAAAAAAAGTAGGAGAGAGAGAGAGAGAAAAAAAAAGAGCATCGAACTGTCCATTAGGGGTGAAGAGTGTTCCACCCTCATTGCAGACCTTCCCTCTCCACCCACGCATCTTGGGCAAAGAGGCAAAAGGAAGAAGTACAGTATGAGTATAAAGCTTCCCCGATAGCAGTTCAAATGAAGATTGATGAAGTAAGCTTCTAGTGTGTTCAAAACAAGCGATCGCTGACTTGAGTCGAGGTAAAAAAACTAAAAGAAAGCTCTGTTGAAATGGTTCAACACCCTCTAAAGCTCACCATGCAGGTAGATGTTGCGCATTAAATGGATATCTTTCCCTTTATGCATGCCAAGGTACATTAGCGACCCATCCTCTCATTTCAAAGATTTTCAAAAGCGCGGTAAGAGAACCTCATTTGTTGTGGGAAATGCGACTCACTCCAACAAGTTTAAATGTCGACTACGTTTGGTCGTAATCCTTCAAATTTATTTCTAAATGCAATATAGAAATATTAATTAAAATTTATTGGAATCACAGAAAGGCGTTCACGCTCTGTTACAGTTAAAATTATGAACTTCTTAACTCTTGAAGAAATAAAATTTGTATTACTTTTCTAATTAGATAACGGAGCAGTTTTTTATTACATATTTTATATTATTTTGAGAGCTGGAAGTGCGAAATTATTGATTCTTTTTCGTTCCTTTTCACACCTTTAAACTTTTTAATTCAAAGAGAAAACTTTAAATAATATTCTTGAAATGCATGGAATTAATTGATTATTTATTTCAAGATCCACTAGCTCAATATTTTTCATCTATTTTTTGAAAATTTTTTTTTTAAAAAGGTTAACTGTGAATTAATATATGTTATGAGTGCTAGCAAAATCAAGCAGTATAATTGAATTCATCTTTTTTTGAAGATTTGAATCTTAAAAAAAAGTGTAACTTTGCTATTTTATTCAGATAATAACTTATAACTTTATTCCGTATAATAACTTCGCTGTAATACTGAAGCTACAGCAGCAGTAGAAACCATTTATAATATGACGATAAAACTTTTTATTTTGATTTGAAAAGAATAAGAAACGTGTAAAATGTTTCTAGTCACGAAAGCTATAGGCGTATAAGTAATGTAAATTAAATACCTGAAAACAAAATTATGGTGATAAATTTTGTTCTAAGTCTAATTTGCGACCCATCCTCTCATTTGAAATATTTTCGAAAGCACGGTAAGAGAACCTCATTTGTTGTCGGAAATGCTGCTCACTCCAATAAGTTTAAATGTCGCCTTTGTTTGATCGTAATTTATTTTTAACAAATTTATTTCTAAATGCAATATAGAAATATTAATTTAAATTTATTGTAATTATGAAAAGTCGCTTACGCTCTGTTGCAGTTAAAATTATTGACTTCCGAATTCCCGAAGAAATTAAATTTCTATTACTTTTCCAATTGGATAACGGTGCAAATTTTTATTACATATTTTACTTTATTTTTAACTCTGGAAGTGTAAAATTATTGATTATATTTTCTTTGATTTTTACAAAACTTTTCAAATCATTATTGTCTTTTTCAAAGAAAGAGGTTTAGATAATATTCTTGGAGAGTATAGGAATAATTGATTATTCATTTCAAAATTCACTAGCTCAATGTTTTTATCTTTTATTTTTAATTTATTTACTCATTTTTGAAAATTGCAAGGTGCAAATTAATTTATGTTCTAAGTATTGGAAAAATTTATGCAATATATTAAATTCTCCTTTCTTATAAAAATTTGAATCTTAACAAAAGTGTATTTTTGTTATTCTATTTGTATGAAAACGACTGTAACAGCAGGAACCATTTATAATATAACTATAAATTTTATGTTTCGAATTGAACAGAAAGCGAAACATGTTAAACGCTTCACACCATGAAAGCTATAATAGGACACATAGGGATAAGAGAAAATTTTTTTTTGTAATAAATATTGTTTTGAGGGGAAAATTTGTGACGCATCATCTCATTTAAAAGAATTTTAAAAAGGGGTAATAGAACCTCATTTGTAGGGGAAAATGCGACTCACTCCAGCAAGTTTAAATATGGACTTCGTTCTTTCAATTTTTTTCTAAATGCAATATAAAATTATTAATTAAAATTTATTGGCATTACGAAAAGTTGTTTACTCTCTGTTGGGTTAAAATTATAAACTTCATATCTCATGAAAAAATAACATTTTTATTACTTTTCTAATTAAATAACGGAACAGTTTTTATTATATATTTCACATTACTTTTGGCGCTGGAAGTGCGATATTATTGATTAATTTTTTTGTGTTTATACAAACTTTTGAATCAATATTTTTTCAAAGAAGGAAGTTTATATAATATTCTTGAAGCGTATAGAATCGAATGAGATCTCAAAACTTTTATTTATTTATTTGAATATTATAAGTTGTAAAATTAATTTATGTTATGGGTATCATGGAAATTAAGCAATGTAATTAAATTCCTCTTTATACAAAGGTTTGAATCTTAAAAAAAGTGTAATTTTACTTTTAAACTTATACAAAAATTACAAGAACACAAGCAACTATTTATAGTATAAAGATAAATATTATTTTTTTAATTGAACCGAATGAGGAACATGTAAACAAAATCATTGCAATCAATATTGATTTAAAAAAACTTAGCTATCCATCCTCTCACTTAAAAGATTTTTAAAAGCCCGGTGAGAGAACCTCATTTGTTGTAAGAAATGCAACTCACGTTTAAATGTCAACTTCGTTTGGTCGCAATCCTTCAGATTTATTTCTAAATGCAATATAGAAATATTAATTAAAATTTATTGGAATCACGGAAAGCCGTTTATGCTCTGTTGCGTTAAAAATTATGAACTTTTTAACTTTTGAAGAAAGGAAATGTGTATTACTTTTCTAATTCGATAACAAAACAGATTTTTATCACATTTTTGATTTTACAAAAGCTGAAAGCATGAAATAATTATTCCTTTTTTCCCCTCAAAACTTGTTAAATCATTATTTTCTTTTTCAAAAAAGAAATCTTAAGGAATATTCTGGAAGTGAATGTGGTTAAGAGATAATTTTTCAATATTTATTAGCTGATTGGTTTTTAAAAATTGTTAGCTGTAAATTAATTTGAATTATACGAGCATTATCCAAATTATGCAATAAAATATTTTTAATGAAGATTTAAATCCTAGTAAGATATGTGCAATTTTGCTTTTACATTTAACAATCCCTATTACAATAACAAGTAATTTCTAACGAAAAATAAGCATCATTTTGTGACACGAAATAAGAAATCAATGTAAAACATTCAACACCGGGAAAGCTATAAAATGTATAAGCAATATAAGTTTAACATTGGAGAACAAAATTGTTGTAATTATCATGGTACAAAGATATTGTACCAAGCTAGATAAGAGACCAATCCTCTAATTTTAAAGATTTTCAAAAGCACAGGGGATAAGAAAATCTACCTCTGAGTTTAAATATCGACTTCATTTCATGGAAATTCATCAAATTTATTTTAAAATACACTCTAAAATAATTAATTATAATTTATTGGAATCGCGGACATTCTCTGATTTTGCTTTGTTGTGGTAAGAGTTATGAGCTTCATATTCTTTGAAAAAAAGGGGAATGTATTATATTGATTTTATTGTTAGATAACATTTCATATTTTTAGTTTTTACCATACCTTATCATGTGTTTCCCATTATTTTATTATCTCTATGTGATAGATCATTGATTTTTATTTTTGCAAAAGAGGACAATATTTTAAACAAATTAAACTAATTATTGGACGAAGCTTGTTGTTACTCGTAAAATGCTTACAAATTAAAAAAAAAAAGCTCTGAAATTTTGAAGGAATGCTAAAGTACTTCACCCAGGTTGTATAAATGATGAGTATATTATACTGCTTGTTTTTTTTCAGCTTTAAGGTTTTTTTTAACCAAGAAGTCTTGTCTCACTCAAAGTAATCACGAGATCTTGTTCTTTTATATTTTCCATATTGTTAAGGAGGTTTTGAATGTTTTACTCAATATTAATTATTATTTTTCATTTTTCCTATTTTTTATGATTTAACGACATGCATGATTCAACTTATAACTATTTATATTATGATTTATAAAAATGTTTCAATTATTTAAATACTTAAAACTCGGTCAAACATCCCTTAATTCAGAAAGGTTTAACTCAAAATAAAAAATGTATGATTCACTAACTAAAAATAAAATTATAAATTGTCCAAAAATTTAATTATGAAGAATTAAGTAGATGTACGGGATAAATATTAATCCCCACTTTTTACAATATTCGAGGGTTTTTTAAGTAAGAGCCGTTTGAAAATAAAAACCAAACGAAACAAAATTGTCAAGAAGCAAGTTTATTTTCAGCTTCTACATACGTTTTTCTTTTTTTCAGCACAGTTGCTAAGTTTGTTTAAACACTTATCAAACCTTACAACTAGATTTAAAATACCCTCTTCATACAAACTTGCCGTCTGCTCCGTTAACCAAGAGCTCACGGCCGTTTTCATGTATTCGTCATCGTTGTAATGATTGTCGACAAAATGATGTTTGAAAGATAGTAAAGATAAAAATCACTCAGCGAAAGGTCTGGGCAATAGAGAGGGGTGGTCCAAAACTTCAAAATCGAAAGAGTCCATTAAAGCCGAGATCTGAGCTGCAGGGAGAGACATTTTCATAGAGTAGCAAAATCCCCTGTCAGGCTGGGAATTTTGCTGCTTTACAAATCTGCAAGTGAATGGCAGACAGGTTTTTTAACAGCTAAAAACGCGTTACTGACCGTATCTTGTGAGTGGTGTTTGATTTATTAAATCTGAACATTTTAAAGACACAGAACTGACAGTACAGTTTACCTACTCAGCTGAAATTAAGCTCAGTTGTTCCCAAGGAATACGAGAACACGACGCACGCACTCATTGCGGTGCACGCGTCACCTCTTAGTGTACACAACAAAATGGTACTTACTTAAAAAGCAACCCTCGTAAATCAACGCCAAAAACAAAGCATTTATACTAATTGTTTCAACATAAATGAACACCAAAAACAAAGCATTTATACTAAAAATTACAATATATACAATTGTAACAATATAATTTTACTATTTATATAACTATACGTATAACTCTTTACACTGATACTATTTATACTACCTGTTACACCAGAAAAAAAAAACGTTTATGTTCATTGAATTTTCTAATCAAGAAAGAAAAAGCCATTAAATCATATATAAGGAAATTGACAAAATTTTTCTTTTCTAAAAAAAGTCAGTTTAAAAAAAAAAGGTAGATTAAACGACTAGGGTTACCAACCACGTCCTATAAAGATTTCCTATCCTTCTATTAATACACTTTTCAAAACATGACACCTACTCTGGTGTCATCCAAAGCAATATAATTTAAACATTGTTGAGCAGTTGGCTTTGCCTCTAATGATACACCTAACAACAAATTAAAAAATAATGATTAAAAGAAGATATAACTTCCTTACTAACATTTCATTGTTATCAGTTATATGGAAGCTATAAGAAAATTATCGCCAGTAAAAGTAAAAATCTATGATTAGTGTGAGGCTAGAGAAAGGCCCACCCGGCCATTTGGTAAATCAAGGCCCACACCCAACCTTATTCATTATTTTGGAGTCGGTGCAGACTGAATAGTCACGGTGCATATGCGTGGTTGAAAACTATGCAGCGTTATACAATTCTCATTATGTTAATACTCTAGGGGATTGCCCATTTCAGGTGGCTCATTTAAAACACTTTGCGGAAAACTCACGGTCCTAGTCAGAAATGTAGGTTTAGCACGCGATGTTCTGTGTGATACAGCGGCATATCGGGAAGTTAACAGAAGTCAAATGAAAGTACGAAGTCATCAGCTAAATCGATAATTGAAATGAGCTAAAATGACAATAAGCTATTAGAATATGAGAGAATCCAAATGATGCATTTAAATAACATATTATGGATATAGGTCTAAATAAGATTTAAAAAACATATAGAGAAATGGGTAATGTCTTTTTTCGAAAAAGTGGGAGGGATAGTTAGAAATTGTATCGTTTGGTGGACTCTATTCGGTTGTAAGCTTTCAACTGCTTAAATAATTTTAATAATCAATAGTTGTTTCAGTCTTTTTGTGGAGTTTCATTTTGATCTTGGGTTATTTGAATTCATTAATAAGCACAGTAGAATTTATTTAAATAAATCTTATATGGTTTGTATAACGTAGGTTATTTTTAGAAGAATTAACATATTGTTGTCGAGTTAACATGTTGTTCCTTTCTTTATTTGGCGCACTGTTCATTATTTTAACCAATCGATTACTCCAAGGGAATTATTATTTTTTTTTTTCGTTTTTTGTTGACTGAGATTTTTTAACAGATCCTAGAGATAATTTCACGTCACTGATTGCAAATTTGCTATCGATTTCTTTCTCCAAGCACCAGTTTTTTTAACTGAAATTTTTAATCCATTTTTTGTCAACAAAGCACAAGCTTAAGAGCGTTATATATAACAGGGTTGTGCAAAAATGCTGCGATAAACTTCTTTAGGTCATATTATCAGGATTAGAATCGCATAGGAACCCTTGGCCGGAAATGTTATCGTACGCCACTAGGGGTGCTTCCCTTACTATGAGCTGCTTCTTCTTGTACTTTAGAACAGGTCACAATAGGGAAGCACCCCAAGCCGCATACGACGATATTTCCAGGAATGGGTTTCTGTGCAGTTTTAATCCTGATGATATTCCATAACTGGTCTTTTGTCGAAACAGTTACGCGATCTCCTGTTTTATATAACATTTTTAAAAATGCACATCTCGAGGGAAAAAAAGAAAAGAAGGTAGTTTAAAAAAAAATGTAGCTTTAGGAGTGTAACCAATTTTGGATTTGAGATCCTCGCACCCGAATTAGGCAAGATCAAGTATTTGCATAAATGCAGCAAAAATTTATTCCCAAGTGTTATTTATGTCATGTTTTATCTCTGAATTAAATTATTTTTAATCAAAATTTCTTTTCAGAAGTCACATTTTTGGATTTACTCTTCAGGGAAGTGGAAAAAAATATTTGTTTCTCAGCTTTTTTCATATTATAATTTCATTTGAGTTCCATAAAACAATGCCTGAAGCTCTGTTTTCTTTTTATGTTTCTTCTATCAATATGTCTATCGATATGCATCTGTACGATTACAAAGCTATCAAATCAAGAAAGAAATCTATCGCTTTTATATCCATTCCATTCGATTTTTCTGCGCTTTTCCTTCTTCTCTTTTCTATTTTTTCTTTTATCATTTCATTCGTATCCTTTAGCGAAAGACTGTTTTATAAAAGAAAATTCGTCGAAAAAGAAACAACCCTGTACGCATTGTTTCAGACGAGAGATACAACAAAAGTTTTTTTATTTATTTTTTATTTTACATTGTTTCTTACCGATTTTGTTTAGGAAAAGGAAAATACAATTTTCAAAAAGCAGAAAAAGCGTAGCAACAAATTGTCGATATAAATTTCATTTTGATTAAAATATTGTGGTGCAAATTTTTTATCGTATATTTTTTACGCCATATTTCATAAAGAACGATAATTCCAATAAAACAATGCATTTATAGAAAACAATCATACTATTTATAAAAGCATGTTTTTTATTGCACACTTTTTTTAAGTTAAATATATAAGAAAATACTTTTTCAAAGTGTTTTGAAATTTTAAAAGAATTACTTTCAAAAGAAAAATTTGAATGGATTTTTGTTGAATGAGTGTTTTCTTTTATTGTTGAATGTTTTGTGATATTTTAAGTAGAATAAAAAATGCTGGTAGAGCTATTAACATTTTATATTTTGAGAGACCGGGAGATTATGTGTTCAACATCTATATATTTTGATTTCTGCGATGATGTTTTTTTTTTAGTTTTTTTTTAATTCTTTGTATATTGTTTTCATATTGTTCTTCTTTTATTGTTTTTCTAAAATGTTCCGAAAAGATAATGTAAAAAGTATGATCATTATATAACTCAGTAATTTTATATAGTAAAAATTCAATTCGAATGCGTTAAAGGCTTTGTACGTTTTTAATTTGGGAGAAAAATTAACAAAAAAAAGTTTGAAATAAGAGAATGTTTTTTTCAAATAGAATTTGGAATTACCTATGGAGGTAATAAAGACAAGAATTTAAAATTAGGTCTATCAAAGGAAAAAAAAAATAGTGAATGATGACTCATTGGAGCTTGAAGCCTATTTTAGAAATCCATCCAGTCTAGTTTAGATTTATAAGTCCATCATATACTCATACGATTTATTTTTTGACATCAGTCTGTGTCAAATAAAAGTGGTGTAATTTTTTGATATTAAAACTCGAATAAGGCTTTATTATTATTATTATTATTATTAAATTTTCTAAGTGGAGGTACGTATCAAATAAACTGTTGACCATTTAGCTAATTTTTAATCCGATTGAATTGAAATCTTAAATGCACTTTATATATATACCGGGTATTCAGCTAGCTAGTATTTATATATACTAGCTGAATATTCGGTCTCTGCACAGGGTGAAAAAAATAATCAATAAATCAGCATTGAACAGTACTACGAAGTCATGCACAAAACAGTAAGAATAAAGGTAAAATAATTCCAATGTGTTTTTTTTAGATTTGTTATTATTTGTTGCCTTCTCATTGACCTTACGTTATTAGATTAAGCAAAATACGTACTTGGCCATTCATCCAATCAAAATATAGATTATCTGTATTCAGTATCATCTAGCATAATGCTGTTGCTCTAGGCAACACATGATAATTACCTCAATCAAATTTAAATTAAAATTCAATCAATTAAAATTTACCTCAATCAAGCTACTTTCTCCTGAATCTTCGAGGGGTCTCAGAAAAGTATTTCCTTAGTATCTATCATAAAAATTACAGTATTAAAGCAGCTGTAATAGGCACCAAAGTTACTCATAAAATACTTTGTACCTATGGAAGAGAATATATGGTATATATTAGAACTGCATTAATTTCCTTAATGCCAATAGTGCCTATTACCAAAATTAAGCATCATTAAAGTCAATAATAGTATGGCGACTTTTTACGGTTCTACATAACAAATAAATAGATTTTCTACAGTAATTTTGCTTCTTAGATCACAGCTTTTTTTAAAATTTCAATTAGTTCCTATTGCCGAAATTAACTAAGCATTATTGATATAAAAAAAAGATTGTCAATTTTTCGCAATTATCCTCAACGATATAGTTTCTTATCTCTATTAATTTTTATTTCCAGTACGAAACTTATCTATTCATTTCAATTCCCCCTTGATTTTAAATTATATAGTTTTATCGAAACACGTCCTAAAAGCATAACTATGTGCAAAATATAGGTAATATAGCTTTCAGGCAACCGCAGGAATACTGATATGGCCACGTAGTCCGCTTATGCTACAACGATCACGCTGATCATTCAGATCATCTGGCATAACGAATAAAAAATAATTAAGTAATACATAACGAGCAATAAACTAATTCCTTAGATTTGAGCTATAAATTAACAAACATCATTGATGCTATCTTCAAAATATTTGACTAAGTTGAATCTTTTACAGATCACTTTAAAGCAATAGCTTTCACTATATCAATGAGAAAATTCCATTTTGATTGTATCCGAATTGAAAAAAATATGGTTATAAATATATATATATATATATATATATATATATATATATATATATATATATATATATATATATATATATATATATATATATATAACTCAAATTCAACATAATATATATAACTCAATATATATATTATGCAACTCAATATCAATATATATATATTATTATGTATACAACTTCATATATATAACTCAATATTCAACTGATTTGGATTTCTAACCCTCAAAACAGGGCGTTGCCCCGATCTGGAAAATATGGTCTCAATTGTTTTGTCAGGTGAGCTGTCCAAAGTTTAGACACTTAAAAGTTAATTTTTACCTCTTGCGTGTTTTTCCTTATCTGGAGAACTTTTAAAGCGATTTCAAACTTTTTCACACGCAATTATATAATTCATTTATCATTTTTAATAATTATATATTATATTTTATTATTTTACTTTAAATTATTTAATAAATTTTAAATTAAGTAAACAAATTTTATATCATTTCAAAGAAAGTGATTTTAGATCGCAGGAAAATTTTGAACGAAATTAGTCGACTGGATCCAGAGAAATCGAATTTTAAAGAAATTGTCTGATTGAAATTTGATTTCTCAGGAACTAATCGATCGTTTTCGTTCAAATTTTGTATTTTGCATTATAAAATGACTTTCTTTAAAATGATGCAAAAATTTGTACATCTGAAACTGAGGCAAGACCAGCTAAGATTCAGTTGAGGAAGCTAAGATTCGAAAGTCTGTTGGAGCAAAACTGACTAACCGAGAATCTACCAGATTTAATTAAGATATTCATTGCTTAATACATTTTGTATAAAATATGTAGCTTCATAAAAGTCATAGATGTAACCATTTATTGTGATTTTTTTTTTCTTGAAAGGACAAGTCACCCGGTATTGCACCATGAATAGTGTTAGACCAGGTGCGCATGCTTATTTTGCGACAAATTTCGAAACACAACAGTAACATTAATACACCTATGATGTCCCCAAAGGCGTACTGAAAGAGGGAAGAAAGAGAAAATATGGTTCCGGGGCTGCCCGAAAATTGTCCCAATCAAAATTTCTTACGTAATTATAGTGTTCATTAATTAGTTTTTTTAAAAATTACTATTGCAGAGAATTTCTTTTCATCTTTATAAAAACTACAATTATATATCTTTTAGTGTTTTGAGGCAGGGCTTAGCACTAAATTTTATAATCGGGCAGTAGCCTAGGGCAAAACCTTTGTTCAACCTTGGTTGTACAAAGGTTCGTAGTTATGTTCTTCCTCAGCTGCATTGCAGCTTTCGTGGGTCCAGCACAGACTCACATCTTGGTGGTGTTGGCAGGACTGGTCTACCCCGAGAGCAGAAGTTATCGAAACGAAACAGAACAGTGCTACTATGGATGGAGTTTTCAGTAGAACTGCAAACAATAGCAATTTTGAGCTGTATGCTTGCTCTAGTTCCGGTTAGAAAGTTTGCAGCTGCTTACTACATGTTATTCTGCGAGGTGATATTTTCAAACGGATAATTTTGTTTTCAATAAAAGGGATAATTTCTGAGCTCAAATCTGCCGTATTTCGTAAGATATTAATGTTATTATGTAATTCTGGTGAGTTTGAAGTGAAATTGTTTTTAGTTATTTTGAGATATATTGTAAAAAAAGGTGACATGGTTGCTAGATTTTGAATAACTCGCTTTTTTGGCAGTCTTGATTTGGCCTCTTTCCATAAGTTTATTACTGTTTGTTCTTGTTGCAAGCTGTGCACCATCTTACGTTAGTGTTAACACTTTTAGCATTGTAAATACGAGTATTGTTAGACACAAGTAACACAACTACACAAGTAAGAACACAAGTAAGAAGTAATCAAATACATTGTTTGCAAGAATCTCAAAACACAATGATGCCAAATGGCTTTAAAATACAACGGAAACCGTAAACCTGAAATTTAGGCGGTACCGAGCTTGCAGCGTATGGATAGTGTGTAGAAAACACCATCCATAGGACTAAATCAGTATTGTTTTTCCAAGATATGAATCTTTAGCAAACGTTTAATAAGCTGGACTAAAATAATTTTTATAGCTTTAATGACCATTAAATAAGACTTTCTTAAAAACAAGAGAACATTAGAGAGCTGACTAGTGAAACAAACTTGTCTACACAGACGCCGTGCATTAATCAACAACAATATGCTAATAAATAATTTTCAAAAATTATTTTTTACTTGGAATTATCTTGAAATAAATAAATTTTATAATTGTGTGAAAAATCTTTTTGATTCGTTTAAAATAATACGAATAGCGAAATAACACAATATAGCGAAATACGCAAGAAGTAAAATGGGCATTAAAGGACAGCTCTCGTGATCCATCTATTGGAACCATATTTCCCAGATGGGGGCTACCTCTCCCTATTTTGAGGGTCAGAAATCTTAATCTATCGAAAAAATGGTATGTCTATTCAGAGAAAGTACGTTTCTGTCTTATTTTATAACTTAAAATATCGTATTAACTAATTAATAAGCATATTTAAGATCAATATCTCGATACAGTAAGATTGAGCCGCAATACGTGAAAATCCAATCAGTAAGTCAAGTTATTCAGGGTGATTCATTTTTCCACAAATGAGGATTGCAAAAAATATTTACTTTCCATTAGAAAACGATAAAAAATAGTATGATTTTTTATCGTTTTCTGAATGCATTTTTCCCCAACAGAAATTTCCTCCGCACTACACTATAAAAATGTATTTTTAATTTGTTATTAGTCGTTTTTAGGTTTGATGCATATGAAGATTCTAAAGTATATTGAATTTGCATTAGAAAGAGATAAAAAAATAGTGTGCCTTTTTTCTCGCTTCCTAAAATTAATTTTCTCTGATAGAAATTTTTTCCACGGAGCATAATAAAAAGGTATATTCTTATTGGTTATTAGTCGCTTTCAGGTAAGGCTCTAAAATATATTTAATTTGCAAAAGAAATATCAAACATTATGAGCTTATACTATAAATAATCGAACATTATTATGATTTTCCAAAAGCTTAGGGAATACTATTCTTTAATCGAAATTTAGAAAGTTACTATAGAAAAGTGGTCTTTATTTTTGCATTATTAATTAAGTTTTCTTTAGCTAACTCCTTACTGTTAAAATTTCTCGAAAAAAATGGTTAAATAATTTGTTTAATTGTTATTTTATTTTATATATTGTTATTTCTATTTAATCAAAACAGTCTATAACCATAAATAAGATGGTATTCAAACTGTTTTAACTGTAAGAAAAACCATTTATTAACATAAGTCATGCAAAAATAATATAACTTTTTTCATCGCTTCCAGAAATTATATTTTGCTATAAGAAATTTTTTCTCATTTCATGCAATAAAACTTTTTTTAAATCGGTCATCTGCGTTTTTAGATGCATTGTAAACATTGCATTGTAAAACTTCTATTAAAAGTGATTAAAATATAAAATATTTCAGCGACTTAAAAATGCGCTTACTAGAATTTTTGCAATTAACTTCTTGTAGAAAGTTATTTTTAGTACATTTCTATTATTTTCTAAAATGCTGTAAATTTGAAAACAAATAAGTAAATTTTTAATTTTTCTATTACCAAACTTATTATAGAGCTCTAAGATTACTAAACAAAGTTTTATTCCGCCTTTAGGGATTTGATTTCATTTTGTATAGAATCAATAACGGAAAAAATTGGAAGAGATAATTGAAACTTTTTTAACACCGATTCCTCAAAATTAGCATTATTGATACCTAAACACTCAAATGGGAAAAAAATTGCATCACTACAGTAACTTTTGCATCCAAAAAGTTGTAAGTCGTCATAAACTCTAAGGGGACTTGTTTTCAGCATTTTGACAAGATACTTTCTGAAAAATAATTAAAAACATCAACATGCTAAAATATTTATCAAGCAATGAAAGTAATTATAAATAGAGAATTTTTGCTCCGATGACAGGTATTTCTGAAGTGAAACAACACAAAAAATCCATTTTCCTATTTTTTAAGTCGTAAAAAATCTTTCTTATTTCCACAACGCTTTCGCTTTAACGAGATTTTCTTTATACAGAAAACAAAGGATACGAATTTGAATAAATGATGCTATGACATTATTCCCAATTATGCACATGTGACACCTTAATATCGATAATACCCTTAATTAGTCGCTACAATTCCCATAGAAATTTTGGCGGAGAAAAGAGAAAAAATTACCCGCAAAAACATGTCAAAATGATGTTTTTAGCTACAAGGATGTGATCGTTGCCGTTGATTGTTTTAATTAATGAATGTGTGTTATTTATGGAGTTGATTGTCTTGACTAAAGAAGCGATGATAACTGATAAGTCGGGGAAATCCGGAAAAGGCGATATGGGAATTTGTTCGTGTAAATCATGCCCTCTAGCCTATAGTTCTTTTCGAGAGTTTTTAGACCAACTTTTTTTTCACAACTCTCTTGACGGAAAAAGAGGAGCTAATGAAAAAAAGCTAATAACGAGCTTTGTTATGGTTTTTAAATTAATAAGTTTAAAACTTAAGAACTAGAACTTAATTGAAAATTATTCTGTATTATTATGCTGTTTTTTAGAAAGGTGCTATTGTGCACGAAATAATATGTATTATGTAACGAGCAGAAATATCTCACTGTTTTGTATTCTACACGTTGAAATCGTGTTAGAAAGCATTTAAAACGCATAATTAAGAATCAAATAATTATATGTAAAGTAAGTTTGTATAGAACACGTTACGGGATTTTTTTTAAATCCTGCCATCCAGATTAGAACTTTTTAGACAATTTTTTTGAAAATCTCTTGGCTGAAAAAAGGGAAGCTAAAGAAGCTAATAACAAGATGCGTTATGATTTTTAAATTAATAAGTTTAAAACTTATTAACTAGAGCTCAACTGATAACTGTACTATTTAGTATTGTTTTAAAATTTAATGAAAGAGAGTTTTATTGCATATGCAATGAACAATGTAATGAATAAAACTATTTTAATTCTTTAACACTCCATGAGTTGAAATATTTTTAGAATGGAAACTACGAAGTAATGCACTTAAAACATGCAACTAAGCAGTAAATAATTTTACTTAAAATATGTGCCGGGATAGCCTGGTTTGCAAGGCATTGGGTCTATGTTTAAAAGATCCTTAGCTCGATCTCCGCTGGCAAATGTTGACTGGTGCACATAGAATCTATCTGGGTCACAAAGTTCTCCAAATTCCAATAACAAATTAATACCTCTGAGGAGACTGAATCCGATACCGTAAACCGGGGCGAGTCTACCCATCCAGGGGCGAGTCTACCCATTTTAGTTTTATTTAATTTTCACTATTTTAAATTGCAAATAAAAAAAATTTTACCGACGGAGGACTTAGTTCAGACTCTAAGGAAGATGGCGCTGTAGTAGTTTGATCCGTTTTTATTTATTTAGTGTCTTTTTAACCGACCTGTTCAAACGTCTTTTGAGAGATTTGTATTGAAAATCAGCAAACTTTTAGTTGGTGCTCCATAAGTATATTATTATTATTACTATTTTTACTTTGGTTAAGTGATAAACTTATCTAAGACTAAGATTACATTAATTTTATATGAAAAGAAACAAAAAGAATGTAAGTTTTGCTGTTGTAAACAAAAAGCCAGAATTCGCGGGGCGAGTCTACCCATTCATATTTAGTTTTAATAAAGCATAATAATATAATTTAGAACTTTGTTTATATTAAAATTAAGTCATTTTAAATGAATTTGAGTATATTATTTTAATTCTGCATTGATAAATTTATCATTAATAAGAAAATTTATAGGTTAAATATAAATGTAAATATGAAATATGTTTATTTTACCTATTTTTTCAATTTTTATATTACGAAATTAACTTTTTTTATTTAATGCAAGTTAAATAAATTATTATTTATAAATTATTATTACCTCCCAAAAGAATGGGAAAAGGATTTTTCATGATTCCCAATGTTTGAATTTCGATTTTGTTAATAATCTTTAATTATTATTATTTATTAATTATTTAATTGTAAATTTATATTAATTTTAATTATTTTTATCAACAATAATCAGAAAAAAATGTTATTTTATAATGTTAATGATTATAAAAACAAAACTGTGATCAAAATGTGATAATCGATCAAATACTCAATTTGTGTTATTTTATGAATAAAAAAAATGGAATATATAATAAAGTTATGAATTTTACTTCATAAATATCCTATATAGTAACTAAAATAACAGTTTAATAGTAAAATTTGGTTATTTACAGTGTTAACATTCATTTTAGTAGAATGGGTAGACTCGCCCCATACGAGAGATTTGTCAGCAGTTCTATAAAAATATACAGTAACAGCGTAACTATTAATATTTTCTAAAATCGATTTCACAGCTTTAAAGAGGGATAAATAGCGATTCCGAAACACCTATTAAAAGCCTTTTTTCTTTAGTATTTACAAAAGTTTGACCACTTGAAAGTTGACAAACTGAAAAAATGGGTAGACTCGCCCCGGTTTACGGTAGTGATCATGATCTAATTCAGGTCATTATTACGATCTGCAGATGGATGGTGTGTGAATGTATCCTGCCTATAAGACGGGCTGTGATGTATATGTGTATCAGAAGTCAAATTCTTGGCCATAGATGGCGCCACTGGAAAGCAAGAAGAAGCTCTCCCTATGCCATGAAGAAGGGCATGGAAATTCAAAAGTCTATTACTGAAAAAAATTTAAAATAAATTAATATGACAGTTCAACGAATACAAAATTTGTAATAAAGAATTATATTGATATTTTTTAGGTTTATGAGACTATAATGAATAAAACTACGGAGATAATTGTAGAAAAATGCTATATATTTGTATTATTCGCATATTAAAATTACTTTCAGAAAATTAGTAAGTGCACCAATGTTTATTTTTTTATGTACTTGTAAATTTCCCTACAATTGTCCAGATCAAAATTTCTTACAAGAAACATAGCGTTTCTCAATTAGTTTTTTTAAAAGAAAATGGCAGATAATTTCTTTATACGAAAACGATATAAGCTTTTGAATGAAAGGTCTTCAAAAATTATACAAAATATGAAAATGAGTCTACGTTCTTCGGGGCAGGGGTCCACAATAAATTTTATACTGGGTCCTGTAAAACTTTTGACAGTCTTGTATGTTCTGCAGCTTTCGTGGGACAAGCACAGACGCACATCAAGGGGGAGTGGCAAGACTCGATAGTACCAGGCTAAACCCGAGAGTAGTGGTTATCGATACGAAACAGATGCTACTACTGGATTAAATCCTTATTGTTTGTTTGAGTATGAATTTTTAGTAAACATACTTATTGTACATTTCTGGACTAAAATAATTTTATAACTGTAATGACAATAAATAAGGACAGCTTTGAGACAAGAGAGCATTAGAGAGCTGTCATAGTAAAAAAAATTATCTGCACGGATCCAGTGTATTAATCGACGACAATATACCTAAATGGTAGGTCCTTCTTCTTGACTAGCAAATTGTAATTCAGAGTTTGTTCACTTGAAAATCCGTCAAAATTTTAGGATCCGATACATCTCTATTTTTCACTTTCAGTAATATATATATATTAAGAGATATTTAAATAACTTTTAAACATACTTTGTAAGAAGTTGAGTTTATTAGAAGAGTTTGCATTTGAAATATATTTTGCTGTAAGTAAGAATAAAATTTTTTTGACATCTACAAAATCTTTAATTCGAATAATAGTCTGATAGAGTCTCAACACACGCTGATTTGTTTTTCTTTAAAAAAAAAATTGTATTATGTAACAGTAATGATGCTAATATTTTTTTCTGAAAATGAAAAAGAAAAATTAAGTGTTTGGCCACTATAGCACTTTAAGATAACATTGCATCGAAAATAATATGAAAACTATTCATTTTAAGAAGATTCTTAAACGGAATTAAATGGTAATAAGGTTATGCTGATAATATTTTCTTTTTCTGAACTTGATTTTCATATATATTTAACACTGGCTGCGGTCAGTGTGCGGGTGGGTGACCCACTTGGATCAGTCTGCGTAGGGACCGAGGGTGTGCGGTATGGGTCCTCGTTAAACTGTGCTACCGTAAAGTGCTCGACTTCGCGCGCAGGTCGTCGGGCTACCGAAGCGGGGGTGCTATCCCCTCCGCAGAGGATCAAAATTGTGATGGCATGTCTTCGGATCATCATCCGGGATGTTTCCCAGACCGTCGCCAATAGCCCATTGTGCAGCTCTAGTGCGACGTAAATTAACAACAACAACATATATATTTAACAATATTATAAAAAGAAAATCTTAGTCAAACATTGTTTCTTAGCTGTGTACATAAAAATATTAAATAAAAATATTAAATAAAAAGTGACAAAAATTTGGGAATAGCAAATCGAAAGTTTTACTACAAAAAGATGACAGCTTCGATTTGTAAATTTTTTTTTGTTTACTTGTGGTCTTTTGCATTTACTATCTCACTCGTCACCTCAAAAAATAGCTGCAATGAAAACATAAACTTAATTCTGGTGCTTAACAATTGTAAATTGTCAGAGAATATTTAAATAGTAAAAGACAAAAATAAAATTTTGTCTTTTCTTGTATTTAATCTTTCTATTTTTTTAATTTAAGACATCCGTTTAAGCTATTATGTTTACAAAATGGCAAATTTAATGTGTATAGCATCCACCATCATATCCGCAATCCTTCATAAACGTATATACAGTCAGGTGCATATTAAATCTGTCGTGGCTGAAAGTTTTCTTATTGGTTGTGGTGACGAAGTTTGGAAAGAGGTTTACCCTTCATTACACTGATCTGGTGCTTGAAAACCAGCGTTGATATCACAATATTTCAGTATCCGGAACTCTTCAATTGGTTACCCTGGAATATTGGAGTACGACAGCACCCCAGAGCTGTGTTACACAAAAAAACATTCCCATTTGAAATGATCGATGAAACCCATAGATAAATTAAAGTCATGTTCTTTGGTTCACTTGACAAAACACAGCTCAAACAAACTTAAAAAAAGCTCCAATGTCTCGTTACATTTTATTGATTTCGAAACCATGCTAGTTGTAAATGTTTACATAATCTGCTGCAAATGCTATAGTTTTCTAGCTTAGATAAGCAAGTTTACAAATTGACGTTGTATTATGCAGATTTTAGTCATCTGAACATCAATTGGTAAGTCATCTTACTTCATTTGTCATTTTTCACTCAACATGTCATTTTTTCCTTGTTAACGGGAGCCCTAGTGTCGCTTTCAAAAAATGAAAAAGTTTAAATTTGGCATTCTGTGTCATGCACTATACCTTATAGCCCAGATAAGTGTCCTATTTACCACCAATTTATGAGTATTTAATTACTATTTAAAAAATAAACACATATTCAATCTTAGTACTGCCAAATCACAACAGCCTTTGTTGAATTTTTTGATTCTAAATCAAAGCTGCTATTTATTTATTGTAAATAATAATAATAATGGTATAAATGTTTTGCAATTAATATGAAATGTGTATTCATGTAGTTAAAGCATTTTTTGATGATTATTTAAAAAAAAAATTGATTATGACCTTTTGAAAATTCGAATTAAAAAAATTATTTTTGCATCGTAATCATTTACTTTATTGAAAGCTTTATGCTATGGAAATTACTGCTAATACGCCGAATTAAAGAAGTTGAGGAAATTGTATTTTAAATTTTGAAAAATTCATAAGTTTGAAACATATTTTTATAAATATTTTTCCCTTTTCACGAGGAATGGAAACTTACTGGTGATAATTACTTATTTGAAATGTACCAAAAGAAATACATGACTTCAATGTAATCTCTGGTATTGCTTAAAATACATTGCAAGTGAAGGTTTTCACTCCAACAGTACCTCTTTTGTTGATAGTATGAATTAAGCTATCAGAATTTGTGCTATAAACAGATTGGTGAAATTTGTGAAATAGTTTTGAAGTGAATGCTGAGAAGTGGTTTTCGGCCTAAGGAATCAAGTTAACAATCCGTTTTTTTTTTCATTACAAACACTAAGACGACCTAACTGACGCATGTCTGCCAGAGTTCTGTCAAATTTCTTAATTTTCTAGCAAATTACTCATTTCGTTGTACCTGTTTCGAAACCATGAAGAAAAACACGAGACTACTAGCCTCTGATTGATTCAAAATATTTAAATGGTTTTGTTCTAGTTAGTTAATAGTTTTGAAGTAAGCTAATAGTTTAGGGAATCAATCACTTCAGGTTTTCTCGCTGTGACCATTTTGATATGACTTGTCATTATATGGAAAACGTGTGGCGCCGCCACTGAACAAAAGATTGAACTATTTCAGCAGTAGAGTCGCTTATTGTTAAGGATAAGGAAATTTGAGTGCAAAAAAATTAGTGGCTGAAATATTTTCTTAAATTAAGCTTTTCCGTTAAATTATTGATTCCACCACATTGTTTATCGCTTTTATTTTAATCTACCACATGAACTAAATTTATGAGTAGAATGCTGCATTTTTGAAGAGGATAGTGAATTCAAAATACATCTCAAAAAATTAAAATTGTAAATAGCATCTACTTATATACTCTTCAGAAAACTTGGAAATGAAAAATGTGAAAAAAAAACTTTTGGGAAAGCTTCCATGACTTTGTTGAACTCTTCAATTCATGGAAAATAGAAGATACGGAGTCTTGAGCATTCACAAAGCGTATCATCACGCAGATCCCTATGCGGGGTGCAAAAAAAAAATTAGTAAACTAAAATTAAAAGGAAAAGAATGTTTAAACGAGAGAAAAAAATCTTTAACATAACACAGAGTAAATACATTTAACTTGCAACTAAAACTGTTGCAAAGTGCAGTTTGGATTAAAGAACGGAAGCCTTATTTCATAATGTTTTTTCCCCTTTTCCAAACCATCCTTTTTTCTTTTCACGCCAGCGAGGAAAAAAATTAATAACACGTATTTTTTTCCCAGACTTTTTTTTGAAAAAAAAAATTTAAATAAAAAAAAAGGAAAGGTAAATCTTGAAAAATCCAAAGTCATTCATCAAGTGTGAAGAAGAGCAGAGAGGGGTGGTAAAGGCGTGTCTTAAGAAGAAAAATGAGGCAGTTAAACCAATTAAATGCCGGATCCTTTGTGACATTCCCAACAGACCTTATCTAACGTCCGATGTAAATTTTCTCTTGATACCGCTGCCAGTGAAGCGGTATATGTTGTGCTGTTTATCACTAAGAACTGGTGAATAATTAAAGGACCCCTGAAAACGAACTTGGTCGTTTATCGGGGTCTTCCTTGTTCGTCGCCTGGGATCTAACCTAGGTTGATGAGACTAACTTCCGCGCCAGTTATTTGTTGTGTGGAAGATTTTAATTAATCTCGCTTGTCTTCAAACCTTCCTCCAGGGTTAGCTTTAAATGACAAATAAAGATTCGGCACTTTTCTTACGTTGGCCACATTTCCATTTCAGTCTCGATTCTTGGATATTTAATGATTTGCAATTACAACTGCGACTGCCTTATCTCTGTACCCACAAAGGGCCTCCATTTAACACCTGAGACAATTGTCTTACCACTCGCATCTAAATATTTAATACATGATTATTTTTAGTCTCTTTCCATATGCATGACGCTTCCTTCAAACTTTTAACGAATAATGAAAAGCTTTTAACATCTTCAAAAGCGCTTTCTTTGTTTGTCTTTCTTCTTCTAAGTCTGCAATTCAAAATACCCTCATCGCAAAGAGATATTATATTTATGGCGCCGATCAAAGGCACTCATACCTTTTGGATGAGTAACATTTTAGAATACTTAATATTAATTATAATCGCTTGTCTTAAGAATACCTCTCTTAAAGAATAGAGAAAAATAATTCGCGCTTCCATTATCTTAGGGCTTTGTCTAAAAGCAATCGGTCTGACAGTTGCAAGATAGCTGTTTATGGAAATATAGTAAGGGAATAAAAAATATGTCTTCATAAATTTAGAGGCGACATATTTTGCGTAATCATTTTAGCAGAATATGACGCCAAACTTAAGAAACGGTTTTATAATGGTATTCCAAACAGTGATATTCATGAACGCCGACTCTCAGTTCTTTATTTTAAAAACAAGTAAGATGTCACGGTAATTTTGCATTTAATAATATTCCAGACAAATAATATTTTAGACTGTTGAAAAATACTTTGCAGTTGCGCTACATTTATAGTCTAATGTCTTTAAGCAAAATCATATTGAATATGCACAATGTTTCGTTTAGACTGCTCTTAATGTATGTTTTTAGAATTCTTGTCAAAAATGAAGTAAAGTAACCGCATTTGTGGGCTAAAATTGATATTTAAGATGGAAAAAAAACCCTCTTATATTTTGAAAGGATGAGTGAGATTATAAAATACTTAATATTTATTAATATTGTATGTTTAAAGAATGCCAGTGTTAAAGAATTAAAAAAATCATTTCTATTATGTTCCATTATGTTTAAGCCTAAAAGCAATCAATTTGATGGCTGTTAACCTGCTATAATTCCTGCTCTTCATGCAATTGTTGTAAAGAAATGAAAAAGAAATCTATCATATAACTTTTATCCCTTTTAGAATAACCTTTCGTTTTTACTTATTATTAAATGTAACTTTTAAGCAAATTCTGTATTTTGTGCCATTAAATTTTTAAGTTTAATATAATTCACTTCAGAACCTTTATGAAAAAATATTTAAAAACTCAATAATTTCTACGTAGACTACACGAAGTTGCTGAATAGTGCGCTGTCTTCAAGTGGAAATTTCAGAAACGTATGAAGTTTCTATATGGAAACAATATCAAGGAACAGTTTGATGTAAAAATGCATCTTCTGGGGAAATACACCCGATTATTTCATATGCCCTTTAATTCTAATATATTAGATTAAAAACTTTCTTTATAAACTAGTTTATTGATTTGATACAATTAGGCAAGAAACAGGATAAGCATGAAGTTATTAAAAAGAGGCAAAATGTTTTAAACTCTCAACCAAATCTACGCTAAACTACACGCCTGGAAATAATATCAAGGAAGAGTTTGTTACAAAAAATATAAATTTTGAAAGAGGGTGCTGATTATTTCCCCTCCCCCCTAGGTCTGCATAAGATAATTTAAATGTTTTTATCTTGCTATATAGCTTCAAGTAAAACAATTAAACAGTAGATAATGACTAAATAAATTTCAGAATAAATGCATGTTGTAAGTTTTTAAGGGATAAGTAAGTAGTATTTGCGTCAAATCTCTCATTCAGCGTTAAAGGAAAATAAAATTTGTTTGGGTATTAGTCTTGAAGATATATAACGATACCAAAAAAAAGTTTGCTATCAAAATATCAATTTGGAAAATGTGTAGCTTATTGCACTATTACCCCTAAATCTATATAAGATAATTTAAATATTTTCTTCAAGCAGTATAGTTTCAAGTAAAACAATTAAACTGCAGATAACGATTTAAAAAATTTCCGAATAAATTCACGCTGTAAGTTTTTGAAGGAAAAGCAAATACTCTTTACGTCAAATCTTTCCTTCAAAGTTAAAGGAAAATATTATTTATTTGGGCATTTTTCTTGAAGATAGGCGTCTCATCTTTGGTTGTGAAAATGTTCATTTTTTCTCCTTCCTTTATGTATCACTTGCCAAGGCACGTATGGCCTCTAATTTTGCCCAAGACACTGTTTGCTCATTACTATAGGGAGTAGAGTTTTCTGGACTATTTACCTAGGAAGTTCTTTGGTCACGAAGATGCTGTAATAAGATCACTTTTTCTCTCATGTGCGATAAGTTATTAGGGGTACTTAACACCCGTCTACTAGAGCACAACTAATTTCACCTCTGGCAGATAAAATATTTGATTTCAATTTAGCAGTTTCCATGCAATAAAATATATTGAAAAGATAGGCATTGCGCTTAAATTTGTTTTTCAAAAAAATATGTGGTGCTTCTTTTTTTTTTCATTTGAAAATCATCAGAACTCCTTTTAGTATTTTCAATACTTATTTACTCAAATTATGAGACTATTGGTGCAAAAATTTCTTTTCTATATTAACAATTTTAAGAAAAATTAAAAATTTCAAAGAACTTGGATCAGAAAAATCATAATTTTTTGATTTGCATTTTTCTTTATTTAATTGGTTTTGTTGGAACCATATTTGTTAAAAATATTAGTTAAAATTTTTTCGGTTTCTGTACTCTATACGTGAAGCACATAAACTTTAAAAGTTTTGGTGTAATATATTTCCGCATATGAGGTTGAACAGCTCAAAAAATTAAGTGAAAGCGATCTTATTCCAGGTTAACACCAAATCGAGCATTTATATATGATTTAAAGCAATTTAAATCTAAACATGTTATATAGTATTATTTCATATTTCATGAAACCGTCGTTAGACAGCCGACCCGATTTTATTTTACGACTACTAATGTTCAACTCCGTAGCCTTGTAATTTTGAACCCAATCAAGAAGACAGAGGAACTTCTGGATCAAGTATTAAGAGAAATTATGCCTTCGTCGAGAACTTTTTGGTGGAACAAACCCGCATTTGCGTTACAGGGAGAGGAAAACCACGAAAACCTCCCATGGTTACCTGCTGTTAAGGAGACTCTAACCCATGATCCGTCCACACTGAGGATATTTTATATCATCACTGTGGTCGGTGGGAGCCGGGTGTTGAATTCGCATCGACCATGGGATTCAAACACGGTTCACTCCTTGAAAGATGAACGCTTTATCCCCTGAGCCACCACGGCTCTATATTGAATTATTTTTGACAGGGGAACTCTTGGATCAAGTATTGGGAGAAATTTGACTGCGTGGTGGATTTTCTGATGGAACTCACCTGTATTTGCGTTACATGGAGATAAAAACCACGAAAACCTCCTATGGTTACCTGTTGTCAAGGGGACTCTAACCCATGATCCGTCTACCACTGAGGATATTTACGTCAGGACTGTGGTCGGTTCAATCCAGATGCGGAATTCGTATCGACCAGCCATCGGTGGGATTCGAACCCGGTTCACCTCATTGGCGAGCGCTCTATCCTCTGAGATGTCGCAGCTTATATTGAATTATTGCGTTATTAAATAAGCTTACAACAAAACTCTCGCGCTTTCACACTATACATGAATTATTTTCACTCCCGAAAACACCATTCTCGGCGTGCTCTTAATTTTGCTAGTAGTTTGTTTGCAATCCGAAATGAACTGGTGAGAGTTTGTTGTTATCTATGCTGATATTCATCAGCCGAAACGAAAATTTGTCCTTAAAGTATGCATATATGTCTTTAGTTGAGTGATAAAGATAACTATCCTATAATTTTTAAATATATGAGAATTTTATTTAAGGCAGGAAGAATTTAACCTTACTGTAATATTGGGTCTGAATATTTCCTTCATTATCACGAAAAGAGATTTGTGGTAAAAACCTCTTTCCAATAAAATAAAAGCTCTGAAATTTCAAACCCTTTACCGTGAAAGGTTAAGCAAATGATTTTTAAAGCTTTTTTTTTTTTTCATTATTGTTACCTAGATTAAAAAATAAGCAAATGGTAAACTTTTTTTTTATTTTTGTTTTTTGTTAGTTGACATGAAAAGGTATACAAAAATACACAGACAAAACCTTCTCCAGGGAAAAGAAAAGAGTGAACTACCAAAATTTTTTCTCAAATGTGTTAGTAAATAATAATCTGAAAAACAAAATTCGAAGGTAAGAAAATAAACAAACGAAAAACCTTGTTTTTGGATTGTTCTACAAGTTCCAGCAAAAAGTACTACGCAGAAATCTTTTTTTAGGGTTTTCACGGAGTTTTCTCAAAATAATGTTTCAAAAAATACAATCTGTATTTGTAGGCAATTGAGACACGTGATGTTATAGTTCAATAACAAAAATCAATCATATCTTTATAATGTATGATTTCCGAGGTGCCTCAAGGTATAGAGCGATCGCTTTCCAATGAGGTGACAGGGCTCGAATTCCAGTGACGGCTGGTCAATTCCGACCCAGGCACGCTCTCCAAAAACAGTGCTGATGTTAATTATCCTTAGTGGTAGACGACTCATGGGTTTAAGCATCCTTGCCTTCATGTATACCGTGGTAAGTTTTCTTGGTTTTTCTCTCCATGTAGCGTGAATATCGGTTAGTTCCCTCAATGAGTCCTCCACGAAAGCAAATTTCTCCTGCTACTTGATCCAGGAGTTCCCTTGTCTTTGGGCTTGGGTTCAAAGTAACAAGGTTACGGTGTTGAACATCGGTAGTCGTAAACAAAAAATTTTATCAGTTGTACAACGACTGTTATAAAATACAATACCATTATAAATCGGAACTACATACAAAAAGTATTGTTTCAAAATATGTTAAACTACATTATTTACGAAAAATTACATTCCAAAGCGTTCTAATGTCATAAATGAAAATGATTATATTTTGAAAAATGATTAAACATAGTAAGCCACAATTAATAAAATAAATCAAGGCAAATTAATAACTTTTTGATTTTTATTACAAAAGCTAGAAACCATATGAATTTTTAATGGTATCTGGCATCACATGCTACCAACAAGTTTTTTAATAATTATTCAAAACATGAAAATCAAACTTTTCCTCTAACTTACAAATATATTCAAAACAACTCTTACCCTTTTACTTAAACTATCTACTCGACAATGCATTAAGAATATTTTTGAAGAGGAAAATCTTTGAATAAAAATTTTTCTTTTTCGAAAAATCTGATTAAAATTTGTCTTTATTCAACACTGAAAGTATGTTTTACAAAATATAACTTTCAGTCGAAGATAAGTACAAAATCACTCCACTTTTTATGTACAAACAAAACTTGCGGGTTCGAAATGTTTTCAGCTACTAGGAAAAGAAAAAGAAATTTATCAATAAAAAACAATTTCACTGAAACGCTTGCTCTTTTATAAGCATGAAAAACTTTAAAGATTTCTAAATCTAAATTTACATTGTAAAATCTAAAAAGCATACTATAAATTCCATATTAAATAGTCACTTTCTTAGACTTTGCAAGAAAGACTGCGTTTTTTAAAATTTATTGAGATGCTTGATAGGATCTAAATTACAATTAATTTACTAGGTCTAAATTTTTAAATTATTTTTTCTAATGGCAGGCACTAAACTATACCGGAAGTGTTACTCATTTAACGTTACCCAGTGGGCACCTACAAACATAAGTCACAGAGGCTAGCAACATTACCCACGCCACACTGCCACAGATGCCCGTTTATAGGGTGGGTCACATTCCCACATTACGCAATAGAGAACAACACACAGAGAGAAACATCCATGCCCTGAGCGGGATTCGAACCCGCAGCCATTGGCTTCGCAGTCAGGCACGCTACCTACTCGACCATCTGGCCGGCCTTAATTTTGAAATAAATCTTGTGAATAACTGATTATAAGAACTAAAATAAAGCATCTATTTTCTTGACAAAAAGTCACAAAAACAACCTCGAAAATGTCATTTTTAACAACAAAGCTTTTAACAAATTTATAAATGTGTTGACCGGAGATCGCTCAAACGGTGTGCAAAATAAAAAAAGAGCAAAATTTTTATAAATGATTAGATTTCCACTTATTGAGATGCTATCTTAATGGTTCCAGGTATTAATCTTTATCACGCTATTTAATTTGAACATACACTATTTAAATTTACGAAATTTTACAGCGTTCTGAAAAAATTTAAACAAGAAAAACGGTGATAAGCTTAGACCTCTTTATGCTTGTTACACTTTTGGCACATATGCCATATCTCTGGAATTAAGAAAAAAGTAAATCAAAACAGCGTTACGCTCTATTGTAAAATTTGTTAATTCTAAAGACAGATTTCTTCTAGCGATAATTTCTTTCAATTATTTATTACTCTTCATTACTTTATTTAATAAAAGTTAAAAAAAAAAAAAGTTTGGAACTAACACATTTTTGCATTATTTTTTGACCGTGCAATTTTAAGTGGCAATGTACAAAATTAAAGTGAGATCGGTTAAAGATTTTCTGAGTAAGGAAATTTTTAAAAAAAATTGCATTTTATATTGCATATATATATATAAATCAAGCTTAAATCTTTAAGTAAAATAAGAATTTTTTTTTGAGCAGATATCGCAAAAACATCATTAGAAGCGGAATGAGTATTTAATAGTAAAATATAAACTGCTGTGAAATAATGAACTCTTTAGCTGATTCATAACAGTCAGTTTTTAATGTGTTGGATTCAGCCTGCTAGTTAAAAAATATAATTAGTCAATGACCAATGGGCATGGATAGCCTGGTTAGTAGGGCGCTGAACTCACGTTTGTGAGAACGGAGTTCGAATCCAGCAGGCTGAAGACTCCCCGTGTAGTAAATGATGACTGGTACACGTTAAATCTATCGTGTCACAAAGTCCTCCATGTTCCCATAACAAATTACAACTCTAGGGGTACTGAATTGAAGATTGATCGTTCTCCGGTTCAGGTCAAAATTACGATCTGTGGATGAATGAATGAATGAATGAATGTACGCTTGATGCTTGATATGAGTGGTAGCTCGGTATTTGGCGCGAAGCGCCCCCAACCGATTCATCGATACTGGTTTGTCATAAGAAGGAATTCCCCATCGTCAGATACATATAAAAGCAAGAACAGGAGAAGGAAAAAAGAATTATCTAATGGATATAATAACATAAGTTGAAGGTACAAAATTAAAATAAGATATGTACATAATATTTACGAAGTTATTTACATGATTAAAGTTGGTGTAAGGCTCTGCTACAACAGTGACCCGGTCGTCCTGGTATTCAACCACTCGTACCGGGTTGCTCACTGTACTAAACTTAGTGAAAGCTATGATTTGCCCGGATCGGACCTTTTTCAGGGTTACTTCCTCATCTGTGTGTGTTTGTGTTTTATTTCTTATATAATTTTGAAATTATTGAATAAATGTATGAATTTGTCCACCCTATAAACGGGTGTGGTGGAAGTTGAATTCTTGGTCATAGATGGCGCTACTGGAAAGCAAGCACAATTACACCCCCTCTGCCTTAATGGCCGAAGACAACATTAACAACAATCGATGTCCAGTCTTCAAGTTTAATGCTTATAAGCAAGACTTGCTCCACCCGTTTAATAAGTGGAATTTATTAAGGCTACATAAAATGTAGACGGCATTTTTTTGTGTCTAAATAACCATTTGCAACTTCTGTTATGTGGATTTTAATAATTTTATTTAATGCAAAGAGTGTGTCATTTTATATTAGAATCTGTTGTTAGGAAACATAAGGTGAAGGTAGATTTGTAATCAAGACATACCAGCATAAGTTAGAGGTACCAACTAAAGCCACGTAAAATGCTTTATAAATTTAAATTCCGGCTTCATGGAATAATAATTCCTAATGAAGCGAAACTATTCCTTATTCCTTACAAAATGATAAAATTTTAGGTAGCCTCTCGTGTACTTCAACTGGTAAAATAAAATTCTCATGTATGGATATTTTCATTATAAGCTCAATTTTTAAATACTCTATATTATCTCCTATGAGTTCCAGTGTTTTCATTAAAGTTAGAAAACAATAACTTAAATAACAAAAGTAAACATTTTATGATTTCCATAAACATCATTTCATACACTTGGTGAACGTTTGAAATATCCTTGGATAACTTAAATTTTTTATTTTATTTTATGACTAGCATTGAACAGCCTAGCCAATTCTGATTTTTCGACTATCAATATTCAACTTGTAAATTTGATCCTTGTAAATTTGAAGCCATACAGAAGACAAGGGAACTACTTGATTAAGCATTGGAAGAAATTAGCCTTCATAGAGGACCTTTTGGGGGAACTAAACCACATTTGCGCTACATTGAGAAGAAAACCACGAATATCACGGTTAGCTCGATAGAAAGGGAATTCTAACATATGATCCGATGAGAATATTTTATGTCAGCACTCTGGTCGTATTGAGTAGGAAGCATAATTCGTATTACTCAATCTCCACTGGGATTCGAACCTAGGTCAACTGATTGAGAGGCAAACGTTCGATCTTCTCTAGATATCATAGTTATATCTAATGAACTCAGTTGCCAATAAAAAATTTAAAATTCTTTTCAGAAATTGTCACTTAGAGGTTGTTTTTATTTCATTTTTTTTTTAAATTTTTTAATTTTGAGACTTTGTACGAAATTAAGAACCGAGAGATACATCTATGTATCGTATAATCTATCGTTATACCTATGTATCATTTTTTTTCAAGCATCAGTATCTTTATCATAGGAAATACAATGTCTTTTGCTTAATTAAGAAAATTACCGATAGCGATAAACGCCGAATTTTATAATGTAGTATTATTATCCACAAATATAAAAATCAAATATGAGTGTATTATGATTATTATCCATACGATAAATATATCTCAAATGTTATTTATAACCATAACTATCAATTGTTACTTTATCACAGGTCAAGATAAATTTGGTTTCAGTAACGAAAACCTGGATCAAAGAAAAAATATTTTTAATCAGATGAATTAGAAAAGGATCAAGATATAATGTGAAATATTAATATTAACCAATCATGTTATTCAAAAACCGACATCCCCCAGCCTAATGCAAGTGAAAAATTAAAATTATTTTTTCTTAGTTATGAAAACCAAATAAGTCTAAGTTTGAATGCTGTTCTTTAGGAAGAATTTAATGGAACGGAATGAAAAACAAGCTAAATAACGAAATGAAAACAGAAAAATTAACAATAATAATAATTTCCAACTCACTTTTCCAATTAACTTTTCCAATTAAAATTAAATCAGTTTCTATAGGAAAAATGAAATAACTCAATCAAAACAGAACAAATAAAAATAATACTAATTTCTTTCCAATTTTTTCAATTAGGATTGAACCCGTTTCTTGAGGAAAAATGGAATGAGATAAGAAAAAATGAAATGGCCAACAGAGCAAAAAAATAAAGAATAACAATATTTTTTCTCAAAAGCTTCTAATTAACCCAATTAAGATCAAATTAATTTCTCTAGGAAAAATTGAAGAAAAAACAAAATCATCTAAAATAGCTACCAAATCACATTTTGCAGATTCAAAATATTTGTATCAATCCAATTCGTCAAACATTTCCAAAAGTGCCTTTACAAAATCTTGCTATTTTGCATTAGATTACCTACTCAACAATGCATTAGGAATCTGTCTTATACTTGAATATAAAGTTCTCTTTTTCTGAAAAATCTGATTGAAATTTGCCTTTATTCGATATTTCCTTTAATAAAAAGTTTCTATCTATTCCAATTGAGATTAAATCAGTTTCTTTAGGAAAAATTAAACGGAATGAAAAAAAATGAAAAGATCCAATCAGAACAGAAAAAAAAAATAAAAATAATAATTTCCCAACCGAAAATTTCTAATTTTTTCAATTAAGATTGAACGCGTTTCTTGAGGAAAAATGGAATGAAATAAAAAAACAATGAAATAGCCAAATTAAACAGAAAAATAAAGAATAATTTTAATTTTTTTTCAAAAGTGTCTAATTAAACCAATTAATATTGAATTCATTTCATTAGAAAAAAGTTGAAGAAAGAAAAGCAATTAAACGGACCAATAAAATAGAAAAATTCCATTTTAGGAGTAATTCAAGAAAGAAAGGGTTAAAATAAACCTCACAAAATCGCAGAAGTTTCATTATTTTAAAATTCCCCTTAAAAAAAGTCGCCTCTCTTTTTTATATCTAAAATACCGCAAAATCATATTTTGTAGATTTAAAATATTAGTATCAATCCAATTCGTCAAACATTTCCAAACAGTGCCTTTACAAAATCTCGCTGTTTTGCATTAAATTACCTACTCAACAATGCATTAAGAATCTATCCTATCTTTGAATATAAAGTTCTCTCTTTCAGAAAAATCTGATTAAAATTTGCCTTTATTCGATATTGGAAGTTCACTTCATAGATGCTCTTTACAAAATATATGTCTCTTTCAAAGATATGTAGTGAATCACTCTACTTTCTGCTGAGTGCAAGAAATAAAATATGACGGGGCCAACGTAACTTCAAAAAAAAGGAGAAAAGGAAGAAAAAAAAAGAAGAAACCACCTCTCTGAAACATTAGTTCTTGTAAGAGTGAGGAAAAGTTTGGAGAAAAACAGATGCGGAAAGGAGGGGAAAGCACCCCCAATGTTCATGCGTCTTGAATAATTGAAACAGAATCCCTGGATTGGCAGAGTCACTGCACGTCCATGGCGTGCTTCATACTGGAAAATAGGGAGATAAGTAAATCCAGTTTGCCCATGCTCCAGTTTGCTAGAAAGGACGGGTTCGGAATGCGATAGTATTCCTTCATCTTATCCCTTTTTTTCTATAGCTTTCTTTTCTTAGCCAATCTCTTCTGAAGACCTGGTCAATTCTAGGTTATTGACAGACGCTATCATACGCGAAAGAGAATGTGTTTTGGCTGTTGAAGAGACTTTCCTTTGCGGCCTATTCCTACTGCCCAGATTTCCTCATCATTCGCTTCCAGGAGATAACTCCTGCCCATTACTGACGAAACGCTTTTCCCAGATTGTTTCCTTATTCCCATTCAAGTTTCCTTGAAGGAAAAAAAATATTGGAAATCTTTTTACATAAATGCATTTTTTTTTGGAGAAATCAAACTTACCAATACATTTTTAGTATTTGATTTTTTTTTACTTAAATGTATAATTTAGCTGATTAAAATGAGGCTCTGAGTTAACCTTTTGATCCAGATGAGACATCGGTGTCCCTTTTGCATATCTCTTTCGGAAGCTTTAATTACAAGCAAAAACGTGTTTTGGTATTTTAAACCATAAAGAACAGTCTAATAGTTACTAATAAAAATCTCTTAGGTTATCGGAATTATATTTGTACTACAAATAAAATAAAAAAAATTGTATTTTGATGCTGTTTTTTTTTCATTCTTATTCAAAAATTTATCAATAATTGATTTGTAAATTAGATAAATTTCAATAAGGATTAAATATTTCTCTTAGATCTAATAACTGCAAAAAAGTGCGAATTTAAAAAATTATTGTTTGAAAGTGAGCCGTGTTTCAAAAATTTGCCTTTAACGCAAAAAAAGGAACTGGTTTTCCATGTTGTATTTTATAACCATAAATTTTTAAAGTGCTAAATACAATATTTTTCGTTTATCTTGACTTACATTAATGCAAAATAATATAAACGAATGAAAAATATGTTTAGTAAAAATTCTGCGTCAAAGAGTCCAATTTAGTAAAAAGTTTTTTTTTTTATAATTTCTCCTTAATAATTGAAATTAGAATAGTGATTCATATAGCGAAATTTGTACTTAATCTATTACCTTATTCCACCCACCATAGAACAATATACAACCTTTTATACAGAACTTGAAATACGCAAACACAAAATCACTAAAACTTATAAAAAATGCATAAAAATTACATAGTTGAAACCCAAAAATAAAACCGAAAATTGACATAATATCTAGAGGAGAAAGAAACGGTGTGTTTAAGACATGAGATAACTGGCTATCTATTACAATTGGCAAATATTAGGTGGACCAGAAAGTAATGTCGTTTCGGTGCATTTGATATTTGTTATCAAGATTTTATTTTCTATCAATAATGTATTCACTCTCGTTAAACAACTTTTAAATGACGAATCCAAAATAAATTGAAATGGATCGAGATAATGAAATTTTTTTAAGACTAACGAATATTTAATGCGCCAAAATGACATTACTTTCCGGTCCCCCTTATTGTCAACCATGCTGTAAATTAGGGTCAAGGTTCAGTTACACGCGTAAGTGCTCCTCATTCATGACACTTGTATTATAATTAGGACATAGAATATTAATTAATATATACCTATTCTGTTGAGTTGTTAGGCTAAGCAGTCGTGTCGTCATACACTCGGTCTGAAGTTTGACCCACACTCTTTACCTGAAAGCCCACACATTTAAATGCTAAAGATTGCTAAAACAGGTCAAATTAGCAAAGAAATTTCAAATATGTTTCGTACGTATTTAATTAAATCATTATGCACTTGTGGTAAGTTTTGAGCTGACTTAGCTATACGAAATAATGAGTTTTGTGACAATCAACTCACGTGACAACTCCCTCACCTTTGCCCTATACAAAAACTTACACAATAAGTAATAAACACAATAAGCATTATAAACACAATGTACACAAAAACACATAATAAACGCAATAAGTAAGAACACAATAAGTAATAGAAG
This sequence comes from Parasteatoda tepidariorum, assembly GCF_982258835.1. NCBI lineage: Eukaryota > Metazoa > Arthropoda > Arachnida > Araneae > Theridiidae > Parasteatoda > Parasteatoda tepidariorum. Next base: position 21,843,242 of record NC_141765.1, read on the forward strand.
CAGAAATGACAAAATTAAACTAAAGAAGCTCTAAAGTGCTTTTTATATCCTAGATATTTCATCGAAGAAATATTTAATAGAAAGATAAAATCAAAACCTAAGAAATGTTTAAAACAAGTTAGTGGAAATAAGTTACCAGCATTATTAATCTTTTTTACCAATTAAAACAATATTAAATTTACTTATCAGCCAGTATTTAAACATATCAGCAATCCCAATTAGATATCCACAACTATTCCATATTCCGAAAAGTATACAGAATTCTTATTCTATGAAAGTAAAATTTTTTAATATATTTAAGCGATCTCCAAAACCGAACTGTTTAATACATTCTGGTATTTACTTGTCTATAATGTTGCGTAATGATTACGCTTAATATATATTTTTGGATTCATTGTAAAAATTATATGTATGCAAATTTTTAGGTGCAAATTACTATTTAAGCCAGAAAAAATATTATTGAATCATTACTGAGGAAGGTGGGGCTGAAAAATATCGAAACAATATTTGATTATCAAAGAAAACAGAGAATATGCTTTCCACCCTAATGATAGATTTATCTACCCTTTTTATCCCTTTTTCACTTGAATAGTAATTTGCAACCTGCAGCATGCATACTATTTGACAAGAATTCAAAAATTCTACATTAAGAGCAAAAATTACGGAACACACTAATCTCAACAGTACTCACTAATCTTCAAAGTTAATAAATGCGTAATACTTCATGAAAGAGAAAAATTAATATAAAAATTAGTTTATATTAATTTTATATCAACTATTATTAACGATAATACTAATCAATATTTACCGCCTTGCCTAAAACACATGACCGAAATACCTGGGAATACTTGTAATCGTCATCATTTACTAATTAATAAGCTAGACGGCTTTGTAAAATTGCGTCTGATACCCAATTTAATTTATTTTAAAAGCAGTGAGAAACTGTTTCGTTTCTGGCTAATAGAACAACCAGATGGTAACATGAGGTGGAAATTGAGAGCAGATTCTGATAATCAGTGGTCATCATATTAGCCAGAGAGTCACCATTGAGTCATCCCTAACAGGGTTAGAGTCTCCACACCTGCTCCTCCAGTCATAAGCCCTGAGGCCCATTTACTCTCTGTGTTCCGTGTTATTCCTCTGCACGCTTCTCAAAATAGCTTTAACGCAGTAACATCGAAATTCCATGGACTACAAGAATTGAAAGAGACACAAATGAATGATATAATTATAAGTCTGAATGCCGCAATAGAATAAAGCATTTTATTCTCGCTAAATGGTTTCAACTGAAATAGGAATTAAAGATTCGATGAAATATGAATTAAACTGAATGCTGTATTACAGAATCTGGCATCTCATTTAATATTCGGTGGTAAAGCGTTGCGTTTATATTCTTTTGTGAAATGTAGTTTTACAACAACAAATGACTATTTAAAGCATTAATAGAGCTTTGGTTAGTCCATAGATTAATGTACTGACATTTATATCGCAATGTATTTATTGATCTCACTATCTGTATATATATATATATATATATATATATATATATATATATATATATATATATATATATATATATATATATATATATATATATATATATATATATATATATATATATATATATCTGTAGCTGTAACAGAAATGCATTTAATGTATTTATATATTTTAGTGTTTTCTTTAGGTCAGGAGCAGAGCAATATATCACGGAAAATCGGTATTTTTTAAGTTACGCTATAACGGTGTTTAATTATGTATTAACACATTATGTTGTGAATAACATCTCCTTCAATAAATATCGAGTATAAAATAATTATCAGCAACGATACAATCTCGAATCAACAATTCCATTTTTTATCATATAATAATATTTTGTTTTATAACCAGTGATGAGCAGCATTTTGAGTTCAAAACTATTAATTTTTAACTTCAGTTATGTAATTTTGAACCCAGCAAAGTAGACAAGGAATCTCCTGGATCGAGTATTAGGTTAACCTAGCCTATGTGGAAGACTTTTTGATGGAACTAACTCGCATTCGCATTAAATGGAGAGGAAAACCTTGAAAATATCTCCTGGCTTGCCCAGTGGTAAGAGGATTCTAATCCATGATCTCTGATTCTGAGGATATTTTACGTCAGCACTGTTATCGGTGCAAGTTGGGAGAATAATTTGTATCTACCAGTCACGACTAAGATTTCAACTTGGGTCACCTAATTAGGAGGAAAACGCTCTATCCCCTGCGCCACTATAGTTCGAAACGACTATCTTATTTTTTCAACCGGAGCCAACCCAATTTTGAGTTTCTGACAATTTCGTATCCTTGTAATTTTGAACCCAATCTAGCAGACATGCTAGCTCCTGGATCAAGTATTGAGAGAAATTTGCCTTCGTGGAGAACTTTTGAATAAAACTAACTTGCCTTTGCGTTACAAAGAGGGGAAAACAGTGAAAACCTCCCCTGGTTAACTTGACAGCAAGGGGACTCTAACCCATGATTCGTCTACCACTGGAGATATTTTACGTCAGCACTGTGGTCACTACGTGCCAGGTGCAGAATTCATATCTACCATCCATCACTGGGATTCGAACCTGGGTCTCCTCATTTGGAAGCTAGGGCTCTACCCCAAATGCATAATCATAATAGTTCAATCCGGAGATCTGCCAAAAGTTTGAGCCTATTGTTGTCAATTTTACTTAATTGCTATTTTCTCCTTCTTTTAAGTATTATTTCTTTTAAGAAGTATAACGTGGTAATAAGTGCCTCCTTTTAAGTAGTATAGCGAATCAAAAACTTTTTGCATGCAAATATTAAGCTCCTTTTTTAAGAAACAAATTCCATGCTAAAAGTAATTTTCGAGGATATTCATGATTACGCTTTTTAAATTTAATAATGATAGAAAAAGTTCGGTTTGCAATGCATGCATAATTAATTAAACTATTGTAACAATATTTTTCAGATTGCAGGGAGCCTTCCAATATAACTTAAGGAGAAAAATCTGAATGCTGCCAATAAAATAATTTTCAAAACTTTCATTTTATCGGAATCACTTTTTCTTATCGTTTCTGAATACAAATTAAAAATAAATCACCTAAGTTAATTGCTTCAAGACTTTTAAATCTTAATTAATTACGCCTAATTTGCATTTCTAAAGTTATTTATTGCTATCAAATACTTAATCAAAAGCATTTATTTATCTGAAAAACGTTTATTTTGTTCTTATCAAGTTTCTTGGCGATAGATTTTTCTAAATTTTCTAGTCATTCGCTAGTAATTTATTTACTCTAAAAACTTACTCTATTTATTAGAATTTTAAAGAAAATAAACTTTTGTATTTTATTTTGATGAATAAAAATCCGTGTTTGTTTAGTTGTAGAATTTGATTTGTGAACCTATTATTTGAGTAACTGAAAACGTGAAACTGTACGAGTTTCCTAGAATTGCCTTTTTCTCTGGACCAGTTTGGTAAATAAATAAATTCAATTCAACATCTCACGTTAGGTACTTTTATTTATCTAACCTATTTTTTTTTCTTTCAACAATAGTTGAAAAAAGGTACTTTCCATGGAACTTTAGAATGAAATAGATTTGTAGACAAAGCTATCAATCTTTATTTTTGGCATTTTATAAGCTTTATTTTTATAACTTGGTATGTATTACTTAAAGAAAGAATTTTGATAAAATTACCGCTCTTACATGGTAATGACATTTCTGATAAAAAAGAATAATAAAACCTTAATTCAGGTAATGAAACCAAAATATACGTTAATTAAACTTTTATTGGGTAATTTTTCCATTTGTATGGTACTGGTTTACCGTAAATTTCGGTTTTCAAAATTATAGTTCTTATAACCACACATTTAGTAAAAATACAAAACTGAAAAATAAATTTGACTGAATAAATTTGTTTTTATGCCATGCGCTAAGGAAACATGATAAAATTACCAAATTTTATCATATTTACTACACTGTAAAAAATTCTGGATCAACTTACTGTAAAAAGTACCGACACTCACGGTACTAGTACTTTTTCACTTTAAATCACTTTACACTTTAAATCACTTAAATCACTTTAAATAAATATTACTGTAAAAATTACGATATAATATTTCGCGTTAAAAATGGACTTCACTGTAAAATGGATTTTATGGATGATGCACCCAAAGTGCTGATACTTTATGCAGTGATATGGTCCGGAGTTTTTTGCAGAGTGCCAAACAGCATGATAATAAATACAAATTTTATTGTTAATTTTACCAATTATTGCTAATTTAATTTATAATAAATTATTGCTAAGTTTACTAATTACAATTTTACCAATGATTTTTTGATGTAACTAACCCGCATTTGCGTTACAAGGAGAGGAAAATCATGAAAACCTCCCACTGTTTTTTCGTCAGCACTGTGGTCGGTTCAAGCCGGATGAGGAATTTGCATCGACCAGCCGTAGCTGGGATTCGAACCCGACTCACATTATTGGAAGGCGAACGCTCTATACCCTGAGTATCACGGCCCTGTTCCAAAGATAGAAATTAATTTAAAATCTTTAAATATCGCTCTTTATTTCTTTTTTTTGTTTCATTTGCAACATTTTTCTTTATTTTTAGCTAAATAATGACTTTTTATTTTAAAATCGTCTTATATCTTCACTAACCAAAGTCCATTAACGTAAATAGACATTAAATAAGAGATTATTTGCGAGTTACGAGGGTTGTAAATTAAATAGTGGCAACTTAACCTTTAAACTCACAGAAGGACGGGCATGCGCAAATTAGATATGGGAGCTGTGAGGTGGGGCTGTTGTCGATGTGTAGACTGCAAAAAAAAGTCGATTAGCTTAGAAGGGTAGTTGTTGTGTGGCGTTAAAGTGAGGAGTTTCGTTTCCATCGCTATAAAGCATGTTTTCAAGAGGTGATCAGCGGTCGTGGCTTACAATCGAGGTTGCCCGTGGCAAAAATGCAACAGAATGCTATCGAGGATTAGTGGAAGCCTTTGGAGCAAATGCTTTACCATATAGGACAGTAGCACGATGGATTCAAGCATCTCGTCTTTTTTCGTCATGCTTTAGAGCTATGGAAACGAAACTCCTCACTTTAACGCCACGCAACAACTACCCTTCTAAGCAAATCGACTGTTTTTTGCACTCTACACATCGACAACAGCGCTACCTCACCGCACCCATACCCTATTTACGCATGCACGCCCTTTTGTGAGTTTCAAGGTTAAGTTGCCACAATTTAATTTACAACCCTTGTATATTCATCTAATTGGGCTGTGAAATACTCTAAAACCTTTTTGTTTATTATTTATTTTTAAATTTGCTGTAGAAACAATAAGGATTAATAATGATTCCTACTTAGAATATTTAAAATAAGGAACAAATTATTTTGAAAGAAAATGCCTGTTTTGTAAAAATATCTTCCTTTGAATGAGTAACGAAAAACCAGCATAAAAAAAGTTCTTGCTCTTATTGTTAAACTTTCTACAATACTTTCCGTTTATTCATTTCAATTAGTATCAATAAGGAACTTAAAATATGTTAAGTATGAATATGAAATAAAAAAAACTCTGAACATAAAGAAAAATTGCATCATTTTTGAACTCTTATTAACATTTATAATATTTATCTTCTTTGATGATTGTAAGCATTTCAATACAACAGTTATTGTTTGTTAATTTCACTTTGCGTTATTTAGAAAGAAAAAACATTGAATAATCAGAGAATGTTTTATTAGTATCCCTATTATTTCCATTTGAAAGATCTCTTAAAAAATTATTTTGCAAAGTTATTTTAACAATTCTCAATTTTTTTAAAATTGTTTTCTTCATTTCTTTTTACAATTGCATGCGACAATAATTATGAGAAAGAAAAATAATTGAAAGATTTCTTAATGGAAAAATGTTTAAATGCATTCATATTTAATTTTGTCTAACGTTTTCTTAAAAAGATGTCATAGGAGCTACGGCAGAATTTTCAGACTAAAAATTACATCTTATTACTTTTTAGTATTTAATTAATTATTAATACATTATACTTTTTTTTCTGGAAATTGTCGGCAAAAAATTCGAAATATTTTAGATAATTTAAACTATTGTGTCTTATGCTTCAAACTTTTACTTTTTTTTAACTTTCTTTTATGAAACCATTTTCTTTTACAGTGCAAAACGAGTACTTTAAAGAGAAATGGATAAAAAAAATCAGCCTATTGAATATATTTTCGTTATTTTATTGAGAATAAATTAATTAGTTATTAATAAATGCTACTAGTAACTAATAAATGAGAGCTTACACAAGATTTTATTGTCCCAGTTGTTCTCGTTGGTGAATGTTTTTGATACAATTTAAAGAAAAACAAATATTAAAGCATTCATTACTTTTATTGTTTAATATAATCTAATTAGTTATTTATAAAATTCAAATAACGATTAATGAACAGAAGTCACGCAAATGTTTGGTTGTTTCAGATGATCTCTTTGATCAATTTTTTGTTACAGTAATTGTCAGGAGCTAAAATGATTTTTTAAATGTTTTTCCAATCACATATGGGTTGAAGCTTAATTAGCACATAAGTTCTGTCCTTCGCAATAATGATCCATTAGATCCCGATAGCTTAAATGTGTTTTCTAATTTAAATATTAGTACGAATCTCTAGCCATAACTTTTTTTTTATTTTTCGCAAAGGTTTCCGCAAATATATATTAAGGGCAGTCGATATGGAACCTTGCACATATATAATTAAAGCACTAAACTCTAAACCATATAGTTTAAAAAATGGGAAAATTCATCAGTTATTATTTTTTATATTAATTATTTATATAGATGTAAAATATATTAAGAAAACATTTTCGACCTAGCCGCCTTAAAATCTAAAAGTGTCGATCAGATCTAAGAAATATTAAAGAACTGCTTGGTCTTGCCGTGTCAGCTATTTTACCAAGATTTGATCGCATAATTAAAAATAGGTTCACCCTTCCCATTGCTACTTAGCAGTAAATAATATGCTTGAAGCAGTAAATAATATGCTTGTATGCATATGTTGATAATATGCTTGTAAATAATATGAACGTGATCCATATAATTCAAATTACTTTTATAATTGAATTTTTAAATTTGATTTAAATTAACAGTATACAGCGAGATCTCAGGCGCGGAAGTGACAGCATCATAGAGCGTTCAAGTTCGCTTATTTCTGCCCGTCTCACTTATAGATTATTATTATGTTTGAGGATGGTAGCGCTGATTAATTTAGTATTAGTTTTTGGTGGTGGCAACACTTCTTAACATTAAACTTTCTTGTTTACGGTGGCAACACTTATTAATTTCGTTATTCTTGTGAAAATTTGTGATGCCATCTGTTTTCAATGAAGATGACTATTACGTAATTAATTCATTGCGTGATTAATTAATCCGTGATTTACTTAATGCAATACGTAATTTTTTACGTAATTAATTATATCATTATTCTATTACGCAATTGCACAAAAGAGAAATGATTATAATTCAATGAATCGTTGTTAGTTGTGAAACTGGCAGACATAGTCTAATGCATATTAATACATATATTTTAGTAACGTGAATTTATTTTTATGATAAAAGGTTATTTTCGAATTTTTAAAAAAAGAATAAATAATAATATATCCGCATTATTTATTTAATCAGAATTTTATTAAAATAAATATGTTAATAAATTTATTCGCTCTTTAAACTTACAGTTTCATAAACTATATTAAATTTATTACTATAATATTTTTTTTTTCGAATGGCAGGCACTGGACTTTATTCGTTTTGCCTTAGAAGATGCCAGAGGTGTTACTCATTTCGCGTTACCCAGTGGGCACCTGTGAACCAAAGTCACGGAGGAGAGTAACATTGCCCACGCCGCGCTGCCACAACCCTGTTCATAGGGTAGGCCACATTCATTCATCACACACAACAGAGGACAACATCCATGCCTAGAGCGGGATTCGAACCCGCGGGCCATTGGCTTCGCAGTCCACTAACCACTCGGCCACCCGGCCGCCGTATAATAAAATATAAGTGTACTTACTTTTTTGATCTTATGCAAAAAAAAATTGTAAATTAATTTTATTTTCTATTAGAAAATTAATATCTACATATTTACATTAAGAGTTATCAATTATATATTATTTTTTTTAAATTACAAAATGAATTATTTTAAATCGAAAAAACATATAATGGGAATTTTTGCAGCTATAAATAATTATTTGATATTATGATAATGATAAAAACTTACTTTAATTTCAAATTAGGAGTTAAATTCAAACGTATCTGTAGACTTTGATGGATACTGATTATTAAACGTGTGAGAGTCATATCTATTTCTCATAAAATTTTACTTAGTTGGTTTCAGTTTGGGACGTTTGAAGTTTATCTACATTTTATCAATTAGTCAGAATTCAAAGTATAATATAACGCTTAATACTGATTGCAGAGAGTGAGATTATAGCTGTTTCCCACAAAATTCAAAAAAATAGTTCTCTGTGTCGTTTGAGTTTCATCTACAATTTTATTAGTTAGTCAGATTAAGTACTATAAAATTAGAGCTTATCTATAGCATTCGTGCTGATGCAACCGTGTTGATATCAACCGAATATATATAGAGCTGCTTATTTCTACAGAAATCAATCATAATTTTATTAAAATAAATATTTTGATAAACTTATTCCCCCTTTAAAACTTATAACATTATCAACTATAATAAATTAATTATTATATTAAAATATAAATGTACTTACTTTTTAATCTTATGAAATGAAAAATATTTGAATTAATTTTTTTTCTGTTAGAAAATAAATAAATACATATTAACATTATGTTATCAATTATATATTAATTCTTTTTAAAAAAAAAATTACAAATTAATTATTTTAAATCAAAGAGGCATATTATGGGAATTTTTCCCCCTGCAAATGCTACATTTTATTATTTGATATTATAAAATTGTTAACAACTTACTTTATTTTCAAATTAGGAGTTGAATTCAAAAATGTCTATAAACTTTTATGGATACTGATTGCAAAGCGTGGGACGGCTAGGATCAAGCTCGGACAATATTTACCTTGTTCGGTGAAGTATGTGTATTAAATTCCGTTCTCTTAACAGAAGTTTTTGAAGTCAAGCATACCAAGCATATTTTCTGATTCGTTGAGGTATTTTCTGAAGAGTATTCATATAAAACCTTGCTATTTTTGGCAGCGATAGGATGGCGTAGAGTTGATTTATCATTCCTTCATTCATATCTCACTTCCCAAACTCTTTATTTTGTAAGTAATAAACTTTTGTTCCATATGGAACTTACATTGTTTTCAGAATCATATACAATACATTGTTTTCAGAATCATGCCTAAAGATCTAAGTTCATTGACATGCTATTTTTACGTAGGAGATATTATTTGCATAAGACTACTGAAATATATCTTTCAGATTCCAGCTGCCATTTCTTAAGTAATGTAATATATTTACTTGATTTTTTAATACATTTTTACTATCACTTCTTGTCAAATTCGTCGATAAACAAAGTTATGCCGTACATAATAGCAGAGTTAAGAATGAAATTGTAAGTTCTAAAAGGGAATTAGTTATAATACGGTTGTAAAATATAAATTCAAATAAAATTGAAGTAAAGGTTTAATATTTTGTGCTGATTCTTTGAAAAAGAGTACAAATTAGATGTGTGCACTTTTTCACATTAAAAGTGTACACATATGTGAAATGATAATAAAGCTATTAGATTATTAAAAGATTATTATACGAAATGATAATTTTCGCAGAGGATATCCCCTTTCGTAAATGACTGTAGGCTTTGATATCAAATCAGTGTTTTTGCTTGGTGTTTATTCTTCATCGCAACTTAGTTTTCGCATCTAGCTTTAACGTTATCTGGACTGGAATTTAATAAAACATTTCTGCCTACTATGTTCTATTTTAAAGAAATTAGTGTATATTTCATTAAATTAATTCATTTGTTAGATTACAGTTTCAAAGGAATTAATTTTTAGTCTTAAGCTCTCAAAATCTATCTAATGTCTTAAGCTCACAGAAGAATCTATTGTCAAGAAAAGTTGTTTTGTGAATCCTTTAATTATTTTATAAAAATTATCATAAAAAATGTTTCAAAGAGATGACAAAAAAGTTTTATTTTTTAATGAATTAAAAAAAAAAATTTTGGAAAAATAGATATAAAATTTCTTTAAATTTTAAATAAAAAGTAAATAAGTTTTTAATAAAAATTATTTATCTAATATGAAAAAAATAATTTTCCTGTTCTGAATTTCAAAAAAATAATTCTTTGTATGCTTAAAAAAAATTTTTTAGTTTAAGAAAAAGTGTTGTTCTAGAAATGCATGCTTTAAATTGAAGTTTTCGAATATGAATACTCGAAAACTAAAATTATTTATCTAAAAAATTAAAATATAATTATTTATTTTTTTCTAAATTTAAAAATTATTACTCTAGATTTTAAAGCTTGCATTTCTAGAGCAACACTTTTTCTTATATGTCTAATATAATAATTAATTTATTATAGGTGATAACATTACAAATTTTAAAGGGTTACAAGTTTAAGGGGTTATTTTTATAAAAGTATGGTTGAATTCTGTAGAAATAAGCAGCCCTATATATTTTCAGTTGATATCAACACGATCGCTCATATATATAGATAAGCTCTAATTTTAGACTTAAAAATCCGACTAGCTAATAAAAATACAGATAAAACTCAAATGATACAGAGAACTATCTTTTTGAATTTTGTGAGAAACAGTTATAATCTCACGCTCCATAATCAGTATTAAGCACTATATCATACTTTAAATTCCGACTAATTGATAAAATGTCGATAAAATTCAAACGTCCCGCACTGAAATCAACTAAGTAAAATTTTATGAGAAATAAATATCATGACTCTCACACGTTTTGTAATCAGTATCCATTAAAGTTTACAGATACTTTTGAATTTAACTCCTAATTTGAAATTCAAGAATTCGATTTAAACTAATTCATTATGTAATTTTAAAAAAATAATATATAATTGATAACTTAACGAAAATATGTAGTTATTCATTTTCTAATAGAAAATAAAATTAATTTAAATATTTTTTTCATTTGATTAAAAAACTAAGTACATTTAAATTTTAATATAATAAATAATTTAATATAGTTAATTAAACAATAAGTTTGAAGAGGGAATAAATTTATTAATATATTTATTTTAATAAAATTCTGATTAAATAAATAATGTAGATATATTATTATTGATTTATTTTTTAATTAGAAAAAAAAACTTTTCCCATAAAAATAAATTCATATTGCTTAAATAACTATACTAATACTCATTATATCTCTTGCATTGCAGCGAAACTAAAGATGTCTACCAATTTCACAACTAACAACTATTCAATGCTAAATTATATCATTTCCCCTTCGTGTAATTGCGTAATAGATTAATGAAATCATTAATTAATTAATTACGTAAAAAATTACGTATTACATTAAGTAAATCATATATTAATTAATCACGTAATAAATTAATTACGTAATAGTTTTCTTCATTGAAAACAGATTACATTACAAATTTTTGCAAGAATAAAAAAATTAATAAGTGTTGCCCCCGTAAACAGGAAAACTAAATATTAAAAAATTTTGCCACTACCAAAAACTAATATTAAATCAATTAGCGTTGCCATCCTCAAAACATAATAATAAACTAAAACGCAGACGGGCAGAAATAAGTTGACTTCCAGTTTACGACATATTTTCGTCTTCATTCCAGGCCGAAATAAGCAACCCTTGACTTTCTATGATGATGTCACTTCAGTCCCTTAGATCTCGCTGCATACTACTTAAATTTTGCTATTTAAATTTTTAATTTTTTAAAAATTTGTTACTAATTTAGAATTTTCATATTATTCAATGTCTTGAAATTAAAGTTAATAATCTGAAACTGCCATTATATTTCACTTCAAGTGAAGTAACTGACAGTTCCATTAACGTGAACGTCGGATTTGCGCGTCGCTCATGGGGTCCAAACATTTTCTAAAATATTATGGGTTCTCCTCACAAAAAGTTTAAGCGAACTTAATGATAAAAGGATGAGCAAAAATCATCGTTACGCAGTTAAAAAAGTATACCATGCTTTACAAAGACAAATAATTCTGATCTGCGAACTTCTAAATAGCTTTTAATCAGGTTAGTTTAAGACTCTGAAACTACTATAACATTATGTTCATAATTATGGAAAAATATCAAAATATTTTGTTAAAAATTGATATATTTATATTTTTGTTAAATTTCCTATATATATATATATATATATATATATATATATATATATATAATGTTATCCGCACTATAAGGATTGAAGGTCGTGAATTAATATTTAAACGTGAGAAAAACAAAATAGCTATCAAAATCACACAAATCACCATAAAGAAGTTGAGAGAATTGTTGTTGTTGTTAATTTCCGTTGCACTAGAGCTGCACAATTGGCTATTGGCGACGGTCTGGGAAACATCCCGGAGGATGATCCGAAGACATGCCATCACAATTTTGATCCTCTGTGGAGGGGACCCCCGCTTCGGTAGCCCGACGACCTGCGCGTGAAGTCGAGCACTTTACAGTAGCACCTTTTAACGAGGACCAATACCGCACACCCTCGGTCCCTACGCAGACTGATCCAAGTGGTCACCCACCCGCATACTGACCATAGCCAGTGATGCTTGGCTTCGGTGATCTGCTAGGAACCGTGCCTTAACGATCAGTCTACTGCGGGACGAAGGTGAGAGAAAAAACATTTAGTTTAAGTAATTTTGATGTAAAGAACACTATTGACACTCATGCGCAAATAATTTAACTTTATCTTTGACCAGTATTCTAAATGCATACTCTAAGAGCTGTGATTACAGAGCACGCTGTATATTTTAATTGAATTGTAACACTTGTAATTCACAGGTTTAAATAGTTTTATTCGAAAGATGCTTTTTACTCCAAACTTATTCTAAATGAATTTTTAAATAATATCATCAAGGTAACCTTGCTATGTATTAAGTAGTTAAATTGGTGTTCGCTTATAGTTTAATTTTTTTTTCAGAAACCCCATTTCAATTAAAAATTATTATTTTAAATTAAACATCTTCTATATTTACTATTTTAATTATCGGTTAAAATATTTGTGAGTTAAAATTATTAATATGTCTTATAATAATTCGTTTGTTATTTGAATTCTACTCCCTAAATTCTATAAATTTGTTGAATCTTACTCTCTAACAATTGTTTGAAACGGATCTAGATCAAAAGGAAGAAAGGAAAGAAATTAAAAGAAAGAAAGCGAGAATAAAAATGTTTCATAATCTCGTTTTATTTCAATTCTAAGTAAAAAGTTGAAATAACCCTAAGAGGCTTCTTTGTGTGTCGTTAACAGCTACAAAGTGAGCGATAAATCACCAAAGGTGGGGGTGTAGCCCCTCTTCTTCCCTCAAAAGAAATGCAAAGCAAGAAAGAAACGAAAAAAGGGGTAAGAAAAAAATAAGACTCTACGTTCGTTCAATTATAATGATGATGATGATGATGATGATGTGGCGTGTGCCCGTTGGTTAATGGGATTGGAAATGAAATTTCTTGCCGAGTCCTGTAATTACTTGTGCGCGCACTAGCAGCTCAGAGGGGCAATTACACAACGACAACTCCAAACAAGGGGGGGATCGCCAAAATATCCTCAAATAAAATGAGTAGATGAAGTTGGAAAAAAGAAAACCCCCGTCGACTTAAGGGACTTCTGCAACGCAAATGCGCTTTCTGACTTTAGACTCTAACAAAACTGTTTTCTTAGTTAGTTGGCTTTGTGGTCCTTTTTCTTTGCCCCTTCTATGCTTTTTGCTCTTTGCTTGATTGGTCTTCCAGGAATTTCATTTTCTCCTTTAATGTAAATTTTATGCTTTTCCATGCGAGAAAGAAAGTTTTTTACTCAATTCTTTCTCCTTGCTTTTGCTTTTTATTTTTGCTATACGCTGTTTTAAACTAAGGCGCGTAAAGCGGATGTAATCTTTTAATGATGAATTCTTACGCTTTTCTCTCCGACTTTTCATTATTTTCTAAAAAAAAAATTTTTTTCTTCAAAAATCTTAAAACTTAATCAAATATTATACTCAAAGAGACTCAGAGGTCAATAAGTCACAATTTTATTTCTAGCACGAGGTTTCGGCGACGCTTCGCAAAATGACTCATTTTCTTTGTAAGCACATTTACTGCCTTAAGAAATACAAGTCGTTGACTAAAACAATTCTAGGGTCCGTCAGGGACTCTTTTGAGAGTCGAAAAAGCAAATTAAGGACCGTACAAGAAAGCGGAACAAAATCACAGTCTTAGAAATCACTTGTTAGATTTAATGTTCGACCCTTGTGTATTTCAATCGTAAAATACTGATTAATGCCTCAAATGAAATACGTAGTGTTTCCTAGCATGCTAAATATGGAGGTGATAATTCTTTTTTGACGTGTGAATTTAAACATTATTGCGTTATTACTCATTTTGTTTTTAAAAGAATTTTATTTCGTTTTTGAAACTATTAGCTGTGAGAAAAAATGACGACTGTCATTTAAAATAATGAGTTAAGTTACATAGACAAATAACACACCCAAATTATATGTTTACCATTTATAAACTAGTATAGTTCCGTTAAATCTCCCAATTGATATCATAAAGTTTAACTTCATTAAATTTTAATTATGCTTTTAAGTTCAGCTGATGCAAATATTAACGCGGTGTTTCCATAGTGTTCATTAGTGTTTTTTTTACTGTATGCTAAGAAGCTATAAAATATACATTGATGGTAAAATACTTTGGAAATATAAGGAGAAATTCTACGCAGAATACGTTTTTTTTTTTAATTAAGTGTTGTTTTTTTGAGGAGCCAGTTTCTGTAAGAGTCAGGCAGGGCAGGGCTGGATGCTTGACAATATTGACTTTCTTCAATTTTTCAGGATATGTTTCTTATGTGAAACTACTCCACACATTCTTTTTTATTATTATTGCAAAAAAAATATTTTTTCTGGAAGTTTTGACGGGTCAAGACTAATCCTATGTAATCTTGAGAAACACACATGAATTTACAAGTGGCAATACTTTTTGTGAAATGAATGAATCACTAAACTGACCCTTATTTTATGTTCTATTACGTTCAAAATAACAATTAAATCATAAATACTTTCAGAGGACCTTTGTTTCGAAGGTCAAAAATTATTATCTATGCCAAAGAATGTCGAAGACTATATTCGTAAACTTCAAAATCTCTACTAGTCATATCTAAATAAAACTGTCAAAACCTACTAGTAGCAACAACGTACCACGAAGGTACATGTGTCTGTGAATACCTTTCAATCAATACATAAAGAAATAAACATATGTGAGGTGTATATATAGCGTCGCCTTAAAGTAGCAAGAAATCGAAATTTTCCACAACTTTCAAGGCCATTCACCTCCTTCGCCATAACTAGACAAGTATGATATTTACTTCAAACGAAAAATTACGAAATTTACGAAATTACAAAAATTGCGAAATTTTAAAATAGCGACAACCACTTTTTTATGTTCCTTGCAGTTTAATTTTAAAACGGAGTTGCAGCAATATTATGCTAGATGGAGTAATACTATGTAACAGGAAAAGTACTGACCGAAAGTAAAGAGAAGATTTTTGAGTTTCACAGATTTTCTATTTATCCGCATTAGTTCTAGTCCAGTATACGTGCTTTCTAAATCAAGAGCAGACCTGACGTAAAACTTATTCTTAGCTTACATCATTGTGCCGGACTCGCTGGAAAAGGTACTGTGTTTCCTGGCTATGTAAAATTTGATTGTTGCCTCTTAGCTCTCTTGTAAATTAACTTGACTAACATGTCTCATAGAGTAAAACAACGAGGTGAAATTGAAAAACTTTATTACCTGAATGAGCAAAATGCAACAGAGGCATTGCGTATTTATCTCAGAAACAACCAACCTCGACGCGGCCCATGTTCTACACAAGGAGCGTAGAATTTAATGCGAAAATTTGAAGAAGCTCTTTGCATATGTGATCGATCACGTCCTGTATGACCTTCTGTTCCTGTTGAGGTTGCAGCGGAGATGCACCAAGCAAAAAGCGTAAACCATATTTCAAGCGCACGCGGAGTTTCACACACGCTGTCTGCACCGATCTTCTCAGTTCTGTGTTTTGTTCTTCATATATTTTCTTACCGATTTCAACGGGTTCAGGCTTTGCAAACAGATGACCACTAATTACTCTTGAATTTTGCTAATGAATTTCTCATTCTGTATTTTATTTTAGTTTATCTTATAACCATTTTTATTTTACTTTATTTTACTTATTGTTGAACAGCCGATCCAACTTTAGGTTTGCGACCATTAATGTTCAACGCCATAGCCTTGTAATTTTGAACCCGATCCAGAAGGCAAGGGAACTCCTGAATTAAATATTGAGAGAAATTTGCCTCCGTGGAGGACTTTTTTAATGGAACTAATCTGCATTTGCTTTACATGGAGAGGAAAACCGCGAAAATCTCCCGCGGTAAGCTTGACGACAAGGGGACTTTAACCCATGATTCTTCTACCACTAAGAATATTTTACGTCAGCCCCATGAGCTGGGTTTGGAATTCGTATTGATCTGGCATCGCTGGGATTCGAACCAGGTTCACCTCATTGGAAGGCGAACTCTCTATCCCCTGAACCACCACGGCTAACAACAACTTGCCTTTATACTGTCTTTGTACAGACGAACACACATTTCTCACTAACTGACAACGTTAATTCGAAGAACTGCGCGCATTGAGAAGAACCATATCCCCATGATGAGGTCACACTTCCGTTAAACGTAGCTAAAGTGACGCATGGTGCTGAATAACAAGCCCTATCATCTTCAGTCCAGACTTCTTGATGAGAACACTGCCCAGGGTCTACGGACATGTACTGTAAGGAGTGAACCAGTGTTGATGAACTACGTTATTCCAGATCTGTAACAGCAAAATGTTCTCTTTGACGCAAATGCGGATGCAGAATTTCGGTGCCCAAATGTAGGGTCTTCTGTCAAACGTTTTCTAATAAGGAGTTATCTCCCTTTATGTCCCGTTTTCGTGGTCATTAAGGTGTCCAAACCTCTCACCAATGGATTTCGGACTATGCTACTTCAGTGCTTTTGACGAGTATACTACAGTATACTCGTCAAAACCAACAACTTTGTTACACATCAAAACAACATGTGATTAAAAAAGAAACTATTAAATATCTTTTTCCGTAAATTTTTTCCCCTAAAATTATTTATCGTATACATTTTTATTTAGAAAATTAATAATAAGTACAGAGTAGAAAGAAATACGTTGGACAGATGTACGTTACAATTTTAATGCTTATTAAAATAACCTAACTAAGACTTTAAATAAAGACGGAAACATTACTATTTGTAGCATATTTACACAAACGTTCAAAGTACATCTTTAACCTAAGCATGCAGATGTCAACATGTCCACAGCTGTCTAAATTTTCTGCTGCGGACCCTTATTCACCTACTGGATATTTTGTCCTATTCTTTGCTCAATGATTATTAAGCAATCTCAAAGTCTTAGGAAGTTAACTTGATAAATTCGTATAAATTATTTACCTTAAACGGCTTATTAGATTATTATTAATAATCTTCGATCAGTGTAGAATATTCAAGTAGGTTTGATTAAGGGAAAATATCAATGCCGGAGTGTATACTTTCCAATGTCATTAATGTGCAATTTTTTTAACATTTCCCAAAGAGACGTTCAATTTTAATAATTATTAGTTATTTTTAATAAGAAGTGGATTAATCAAGAGAATAACTTGATATTGATGGCCATTTGCATTGATGTTTTTGTCCGATTAAGGATCATTTTCAGTATAAATTGTCAAGTTTTCCCTACTCTGATGTTTTCCTTATTTTTATATATAAATGCTATTGCCAGGTATTCTCCACATTGATATCTCTTTAAGTTCAAAGACCACTTACCTGTATATACTTGCTCGATGCTTCTTGCACTAGTCTAATCGAATATTATTAACAGTAACGGACGGGTATGATATGATTTTTTTTGAAAGTTAAAGGGCATTGACCGGTATTTTATGCAGTGATGCATTTCCAAATCTTTGGATATATTTAATGGTTGTTGGTGATTATCAGTAATAACTAAATAAACTGGTTAAATAGAATGATTTATGAGAAATTAACACATTAACCGGTCATTATAATAATAACCAAAATTCATATAAGTTATTAATAATTTTTGGTTGATAGGACAACTTCTTATAAAGTATTACTTGAAATGGTCATTTATTTTAATAAACCGATTTATTATTTTCATCGTAACTTATACATTGATTTTATTTCATGTAAGAAATTTTCCTTTTTTTAAAGTTGAAATAAAATATTATTTTTTTCACTTTCAGATTTTTACAAAGTAAATAAATCAATAAGCAAATAAAATAAAAATTTGAAATTTGATTTACTATCAGCCATGACTTAAAATAAAAATTTATCCGGAAGATAATTCCAGAATTTGTTTTTCTTTCAATATTTTTCCATTGTATACAATACCGACTAGGATATTTCCTAAAGAAAATACAATTCCATGACAGAGATAAGCATCAGGAAAAAAGCTCGTAATAAAATCTACCGTAGATTTTAGAAAACTTGTTTTTAGAGCCAAAATTGCCTTATTCTTCTAGAGTTTCATCTTTTCTTCTTGCGTTCTATGCAAACATATCTTTTTAACTTCAAACGCTAAGAAATTGTCTTAAATTGAGAAAATGCATTTCAAAAAGTTGAGTGTTTTTTTTTCTTTGCTTAAAAATGGCAGAAAATTTTGAAAGTTTTGTTTTATATGGAATATTTTAATTCTAATAGTATATTTCCCATAAAATGTTTTTTTTATTTCCTAAGTAAGCTTATAATTCTACCCACTACAATTTTAAGACACGGAAAAAAATCCTAAATAATAAAAAATAAATGCTTATAAATTAATCTTCTTTAAAAACGTTTGGTTTCATTAGTTTATATTACTAACTTAATTCCATTGTATCTTTCAATAGCAAATATGAATATGCATCAAAAGACATATTAATTAAACTTGAAGTTTATATCTTAAATAATTTTATATTGAAAATAGCAATACGTGCAGTACCAAAAGAACCCGGACCAACCTGAGTAACTTTTGATCTAATTATCCGATCTTCACGTTCTAGGACTCTATCTTAATGGTTCGAGGGGGTGACCTCAAATATACTAATTAATAAGTGTAGATGATATTTCAATTTCCGAAATGAGACTCAAAAATATACTTTCTCTGAGTAAACATACCTTAATTTCGATGGATTCGGTGGATTTCTAACCCTTGAAGCATAAGGGACAGCCGCACTCTGGAAAATATGGTCCCCATAGTTTGGTCAGGAGACCAGTCCAAAGTTCGGATCCCTTAATGTTGATTTTACTATTTACTATTTAGAGAACTTAAGAGAACTGAAAAAACTTTGCTCATAATTTCATGCAAAATATAGCTTGTAGTAAGCATTTATTATTTTTTATTACTTTATTTAAAAACAGTCGAAAAAATTTCGAATTGTGAAGTATAAAAGATTTTACATCATTTTAAAGAATGCAATTTTATTTGGCAAAATTCAAAATTGTAGCAAAATTGGTCGAAAAATCACTGAGAAATCAGATTTTCAAAATACACCTTTTTTAAAATACGACTTTTTCAATTAATTATTTTTCACTATGGAAAGTATGAAAAAGGGTTGCCAGTTCGTGTCCCGAGGCCACTAAATTACTCCTGCTCTTGCAAGCAAATACCATACTCGCTCTTTGCTACGAAATTTAACTCTAAAATGAAGAGGCAATTGGAGTCTAAACATTAAATTTAGAAGTGGTTGTAATTCTTAATGCAAGAGTCGTTGCAATCCGACAGGAAAGATTTCAATTCGTAATATTGTGAAATATACGTAATTGATGAACAAAGTGACCTAAAGTACTGAAAAATGTCAGAATATGCTGCTGGTTCAGGCCTCAAAATGACTTTTAGCAATTTACAAGCGAATAACATAAAAGCAATGAATTATAGAATTCGAAGTGGAGAATGAAGAGTCATTCGAGCTTTCAGACTCATATATCTGTTTTATAAAAAAAAGAAAAACTACTAGTTCATATTCTGAATTCTCACAAGAAAATTGTATATACAAGTGCTCACTAGAATTCTTTACGTATTTACTAGTATATACATATACAGACTTGTATGCTCGAGTACAAATCGCAGCTTGTTACACTTTGCCAAATCGAAAACAGATAGCATAAATTGGAGAAGAAGAAGTTCTTTATTTACGTAGCACTAGAGCTGCACAATGAACTATTGCCGACTGTCTGGGAAACATCCATACCATCACAATTTTGATCTTCTGCAGTGGGGATGACTCCCTTGCTTTGGTAACCCGATGACCTATGCGCGAAGTGAAGCACTTTACAGTGAAACAGTTTAACGAAGACCAATACCGCGAATATCAATCCTTATTCTGGCTGATCGAAATGGTCACCCACCAGCTCACTGACCGCAGTCAGTAATGCTCGACTTCGGTATTCCACTCGGAACCATCTCTTTACGATCTGTCCACTTCGGGACACATGAAAAGGAAAACGACAACACAGAGATGCAGTTAGGACTACGGCGGGATTCGAACCCGTTACCTATACGTTTCAGTGTGTTTGATGGAAGAACAAAAGAGTGAAAGATAAAACCAGGATATCTGTGGGAGCAGTTCGTATTATAACTTCGTACTTCAAAGCGTTATGCGATAACATACCTGGGATACAGGACACTGAATTTAGAATTCTTAAAAAAAAATAATAATAATAATACCTATTGATATCAAGAAAAATTACAAAAATAGATGGCTGTTTGTCCTATATCAAAAGATGCATTTCGTAACATGAAACAACAAGAACTTGCTAAATTATATAAACTATACTGTTTGACAAAAGCAATCAAATATAATATTATAATAAGATAATAAGTTATAACAATAACGGTTTCTTGTTGGTAGTTCGAGTGGTAGAAGTTGATGTGCTTCACTTTATTGTATTCAGTTTGAACGTATTGCAGGTTTGTTTAGTCCCGCAGTGGACTGATCGTTAAGACATGGTTCCCAGCAGATCACCGAAGTCAAGCATCACTGGCTGCAGTCAGTGTGCGGGTGGGTGACCACTTGGATCAGTCTGCGTAGGGACCGAGGGTGTGCGGTATTGGCTCTCGTTAAACTGTTCTACCGTAAAGTGCTCGACTTCGCGTGCAGGTCGTCGAGCTACTGAATCGGGGCTGCCATCCCCTCCGCAGAGGATCAAAATTGTGATGGCGTGTCTTCGGATCATCCTCAGGGATGTTTCCCAGACCGTCGCCAATAGCCCATTGTGCAGCTGTAGTGTGACGTAAATGAACTACAACTACAACAACAGCGACTGAAATGGTGCTGTCTTTATATTTTTAATACTGAGAATAAATACTGGCATGGCCCTTTTTTTCACCAATTAGCAATCAATCTTGCAATTTAAAGTTTAATCATCTAGAAGTTAGTGTAAATTTAATCAGCTAAAATAATCTTATTATGGTTCTATTGTTGTTAAACTAAACTTATACAGAACTCCAAATAGGAATATTGTCACCTCTATAAATAGCGTTTTTAATGCAAATTGTCCCTGAAAAAAATTATAAATTTCAGTAACGTGTATTTCAACTTTTGCTGGAATATAATTAACGATAAGGACAATCCAAGCACTGACTTGTTTCTTAGTTCTTTGACTGTTTTACAAACATGCACGCTAAAAGAACCACTAAATGTGTATTAGTTCAACATTAATTTTAGATGAATGTATTAAAGCCTATAACTTAAATTTTAAGTGAGAGTTCAAGCTACCTGAAATTGATATAAAAAAATAAAATAATGATTTACAAATGTTTGAGATGGTTAAATATTGTGTTTAAATTTTGCTAATTTGACAGCGTTAGGTCTGATTGAGTACGTTTATAAATTCTTGATAAATAAAATCTATATTTTCTTAAATACTTAAAGGAATATAAGGAATAAAGAAATGAAATTTAATTGAGAGTTGTGTCATTTGCAGTTTTTTTAAATGTTACATGCCTCTACAAATGCTCCTTAAGCTCACGCAATAAATAATTCTACTTTCATTGTAACCTTGTTACCAGAGATGGCCAGGTCTACGAATCTCGATGGTCCGGTCACCGCAGCCCCAAATATTTCAGTAAAATTTTACAAAAGATCGAAAATCATACACTATTTTTTTTCCCATAACATGATGACTTCTAAAAATGGTTTCTTGCTCTTAGAGATCTCGCATTTTTATAGACTTGTGGGGGTGACTACCTCCCATTTTTTATATTTTATTGTAAGTGGGAGTATTACCGAAAAAAAAAATACAGGTCTGTACTTAAGTAATAACTCAACACAATTATCTTTATGTTATGATATTTAAAATGTAAATAATTTATATTCGTTTTACGTGTAACACAAGTTTCACAAGATCAAAAAGAGCATTCAATTTTAACTATTGGTAGGCTATAGGTTTAATTGAATGTATTTATAAATTAATGATAAATAAAAACACTACTTTCTTCAATGCACAAAAAAAGAAAAGAAATACAATTGTGAATATCGTCATTGTCAAGTTTTAATACCTCATTTCCCTACAAGCAATTTTTAAATTTAAAGAAATATTTCTTATTCCTTTGGAACCTTGTTAAAGGTGGTGATAATGCAAATACTGCCTCCTAGCTCCCATATTTCGTTACAAATGTAAGCAATATCAAAGAAAAATTTAAAAATCAACATCTTTAATGATGTAATAGTTTCCTTATGTTAGTGTATTAAAGATATTCATTTTTTAAGTGAGATTTTATACTTGAAGCCATTTTTAGAGTTCATAAAGTAAAATTTTATTATTTTTTGTAAATGACAGCAATGATTTTGATAAGCGTATATTTATAAATTCCTCATAAGTAAAAACTATATTTTCTTCAATACTCCAAGGAAATACAATTGCGAATAGTGTCATTGGCAATTTTTTAATACCTTATATCTTTACGAGTATTTCTAAAATGTAAAGTTTCCGCAGTGGACTAATCGTAAAGACACGGTTCCAAGTAGAATCCAGAAGACAAGCATCACTGACTGCGGTCAGTAAGCGGGTGGATGACCTTTTTGATCAGCCTGCGTAGGGAACGAGAGTGCACGATATCGGTCCTCGTTAAACTGCTCGATCGTAAAGTGCTCGACTTCTCTCACAGGTAGTCGGGCTACCAAGGCAGGGGAGCCATCCCCTCTGCAGAGGATCAAAATTGCGATGGCATGTCTTCTAGTCATTCTCAGGGGTGTTTCCCAGACCGTCGCCAATAGCCCATTGTGCAGCTCCAGTGTGACGTAAATAAAGTACCTTCCTACCTAAAATTTAAAAAACAAATATTTCTTATTTCTTTTTTAATCTTGTTACAGGAAACGACAATAAATACTCTTCCTCGCTCTTATATTTTGTTATAAATGTGTTGTTGAAGAAAAATTTGAAAAACTTTAGCGATTAACTGTATGTTTCCTTAAGTTAATCTATTAAAGGTATAAGTTCATATTTTAAGTGGATTTTCAAATTTGATGGATTCATTTAAAAAAAAAACACTTTTTAGAGGTTCAAAAAAAATTTCATTTTACTGATTTGACAGATAAGAATATATTTATAAATTTCTCATAAGTAAAAATTATATTTTCTTCAAAACTCAAAAGGAGCAAAGAAAACACCAAGGAATTTGAATACAACAAGACCGTGAAAAAAAAATCGGAATATATAAAAGAGTGGAGAATAAAAAAAAAAAAATAAATTGAGAGAAAACGGCGTCTCAAAATACCCCAGAGTTAGTATCCCCTGAGTGTTGTAACACTGTAATTGTGTAGTGGAGTTTTCTTGTTACTCTTTTGGGCCAACTTGCGAAAACAGTGGTTTCAAGCTCCCCTCTTACATTCCTTTATTGCTGGTGGGAGTTCAAACTTACCTTCACCATGAAGGTTTAACAATCAACAGTAGACCAAACTTTACTGAACGATCGCTCCTTGAACCTGTTGGGCTTTAGAAGCACTTTATATTGTTTTATATCTAAAAGCGTAAACTTCTGCCATTGCAACTTTTCGATTTAGAAATTTTATTTTTTTCGATTTTTCTTTTCTCATATTTTCTGCTTTGTGAAGTTAAGCGTACTGCATCGAAGAACGATTTGGGAATACTTGGACATATTCTTTTTGCCTTTTCTTTGGCAAAACCTTTGATAAACTATAAATAATGCTTCTTTTTTTTATGAAAACATGTACAGAAAACTGAAATGTTTTTAAAAGAAAATAACGTAATTCATAACAAAAAATTTCTTTGAATTAGGAAAAAAACACTAAAGAACAAAGAAAAGCTTTTTAAAAACTTCATATTTCATACTTTAGTTTTTGGAAAATGTCACTAGTTTAAAAAAAATGTCAGTTGTGGTTAAGAATATAATGCGCGAACAAAAAAATAAACTGGCTTATTTGAAGCTATTAGTTTGAACTAAAATTTTAGACATGCATTACAGCATGTAGCAAAAGGAAACAACAAGAACAGTATATAAAATTCTTTTCACAATGTGCGGAAATTAATAGTTGTAAAGACGTTAATTCGAAAATGCTTATCAATATGTGACTAAAAGAGTTTGTTTAAAAACTTAAATTTAAATTTATCTGCTTTCTTTTAGTATTGTTAATGTTTTTCTCTATTATAACTAAAATATTAAAAAAAGTTTTATAACGAATTAGATTAAAAAACTAGAACTAGATTAAAAAAAGTTTTATAACGAAAGTTGCGAGTTACGAACATTTTGAAAGCTAATTTTAACGTATTTCTAATCGAAAAAAACTGAAGAAAAAACATTTTTAAAATTTAAGCAACATTTTATAACCAACACCCTTCTTTCCTTGCTTGCTCGAAGAAATGTTAGATATATTAGGAGGAATATTATGAGTTAAATATAACTTATAAGTTTAAAATTATTTTTAAAGAAAGACAAAAGTTGTTTCAAGTGTAACTACCTAGACTCAAAATATATTCATGTTTCAAAATTCAGCTAGATTGAAACTTCAATTGAACTTACAAGTGAAACTTCATAAGATTGTATAAATAATAAGATAGTAAAGTAATGCAGTATATATTTATTTTATTTTAAATATTTATACAAAAAAAGAAAATAATTTAAATTTTATTTAAAAATTTATTTGAAAAAGAGTACTTGTTTCAGTGTGACGTGTTTTAAAATCTCAAAAATTATGTTTGTAAAATGTACAGTTTCCTGCAACTGGTAATTACTGATAATAATTTAGAAGATTTGTAAGTAATGAGCATTAATTAAAATACTCGGTATTTTAAAGTTGAAAATGAAAACTAACAATAGGTTAAGCCTCAAAATATATACATGTCATTGATCCATTTAGTCGTTGATCTAAGTAATTCGAGATATCAAGAATGATTAGCACATTTTTCACCATAAAATCATGCAAAGTTGCAGCAACCTTAATCAGCTGTTAAATTGAAGCGTGGTTCAGTTCAGGTCAAACAATATGGTGCAATCGATTTCAAAAATGCAGATCATGTACTTCGATTTAACACCGTAAGTTACAGCGAATTTGAACGATATTAAAAATTAAATCTTTTATCAGTTTATGAACAAAAATTTCAAAATATGTGTCGAACATAAAGAATTCCAAGCACTTTCACTATTTTTCGAACTCTTTAACTAAAATATTTTAATTTGATATTTTCTGTAATTGTAAGAAAACATTTAAGTACATCAGTTTGTTTAAATTTTAAAGCAACATTATAGCTTAACAAATTTCTTAAAGCAGCTTTTTTATCCACTTCACTATCAAAATTGGTTCTAAAATTTCAACTCAAATCTTAAATTCAATTCTTTAAAGAGCATCGGGAAATGGAAAATTGTATCAAACAAAATAAAGTGAGTGTGTTACAAAAAAGAGAGAGTTAACTAAGAAATCGTAGGGAAGTGGAATATTAAGAGTTCATTTGATTGCAGGTATATTCTTAATGTAAATTCAGTCGATGTACTTTCCTAAGTAAAACCAGGAGAGTGGATTAATCCCATTAGTTTATAACGACGAGTTGGCAGCAGATGTTTTCCTAGTTTGAAAACGACTCTTTTCCTTTTTAACCATCACCATTTCGTAGAAGACTTCTTATTATTCATAGCGTTTGAGCATTTTACGATACAGGGGTGCTTTTTTCCTATTTCCCCCCTCTGACATAGAACGTAATTTACTTACAACACCCCCGCGATGAAACGGTGGACTGCAACTGCCTATGGGGACAAATATATAGAGTCTATTGGCTCTGAAAGGAAAGTGTTTACCTGGGGGCTATTCCAGTATTATGCCACTTGGTGAAATGGAATTTGATCTTACAAAAGGTGGGGATTTCAACCATTTACCAATGAGAATCCATGCTGAAAATGGTTCTATGTGATACATAGAATTTGTTGACTTAATGAAATGCTCTATAAAAATGTATATTATGAATATTTAGAATCGATTTGATCAAAAAGTGAGGATTTTAGAAGTTTTCCATGTGTTCATATGGTGAAAATTGATCCCGAAGATACACGGAATTCGTTGACTTAAGGAAATGCCCTATAAAAATGCATATTATGAATATTTAGAATCGATTTAGATCAAAAAGTGAAGATTTTAGAAGTTTTCCAATGTGGTGAAATGGTGAAAATTGTTCCCTAAGATATATAGATTTTGTTCTATATGAAACTTTAAGAATGAAGTTTTTTATTCGATTTAGAATCGATTTTCATTAAAAGAGAAGGATTTTAACTATTTATCGATGAAAATATGATGTAGTTTGTAACTAAAGACCCTGAATCAACATTAACTGATTGTTGCCTCAGTATATGGTTCATCAGCATTAACTGGCTGTTTCATTTTGGGGTTGAGCTGATAGATAAAAAATATGAAAATATATTTTTATTTTTAGTTTAAATTAATTCCTCACACTCAGAAAAATAAGTTCAGATTGAACAATAACATTTTTACCTTGCAAATAAGTAGCAACTATAATAAAGTATCGATTTGTACCATGATTCCGTTAAAGATGAACAAAAGTATAGCTAATCAAATTTAAGACTATTTAGTTTGCTCGAATGGTTCAGTGTGCTCCAAATTATCTACCAGAGCACTATAATGCCAGCTTCCATTTCACAAAAAGATTAATACGAAAATAGTTAGAGGGAACCTGGAAATTGTTTTAAAAGATTTGATTTGGACCCGTTATGGATTTCTGAAATTTTCCTTTTCCCCAAAATTAGCAGCAGGACATCTTGAATTTAGGGGGAAAGCTGAAACTGACATCTTGATTTTGAGAGGGGGTCAAAAGGGTGAAAAAAACTTAAATTTTACTGTTTATCTAAGTAAGGTGTATTATGTATTTTTTCATTCTCACTGAAGCAAATGATATCAGGTCGATAGAACTAATACATACTTCAGAAGTCATAAGGGATTAAGTTTGAGTTATGAAAAAAGTATAATTTTTAATTGTACCTATTTTTGAGTCCAAAATTTGTATCTAGACTAATAAATATTATTTTTCTTACACTAAATCCTATTAAATTAAAAGAAATTTGATGGGACTATTGTTTCAAATATTATTAAAGTCTTTATGCAAAAATCAGTACAGTGTTGGGCTTATACCTATCTACACTTTGATATTGTCATATTAACAAGTGAAATATTAGATAGCATGGTGAAAGAGATCGAAACCAAATCGATAGCCAAGATAATTGAAACCAAGGAAAAGTTATAAGAATTATGAATGTTTCATACGAAGTACAATATTTGTACTCGTGCCTATTTATACTGCCACCTTCCTATCTAGACAAGTAAGGCATTGTTGTATTTCTTTACGTTAAATTCAATAAAATAAAAGAGTCAATAGAACGAAAAGTTTCGAAGTCATAAAAATAAACGAAGTTATAAGTACAAAAATTAAATTCTCACAACTTCAAAATTATTAGTCTTATCGATTGGATTTGGATCTTAGTCGATAAAGTGTAAAAAACTGTATCGAATCTAACAGTTTACTGGCTTTACTAACACTTTACTTCGTTATAACAGTATCGAAAGATGTAGATAGGTATAAGTACAAAACTGTACTTTGCATATTTAAGAACTTTAATATTTTTTCAATTATTGAAATTATAATTTTGACTCGATTCAGTGTAAAAATCTACATAAAAAATACCCCTTTTATAAGAAAAATGCTTCAAACAGAAAATTAGGTACGATAAAAAGTTGTACTTTTTATACTTGATACTTACTAAATCCCTTATAACTTCCAGACCATCGGTCCTTTCAACTTGAGTTTGGTATTTTTTGGTTCTGTATCAAAAATACAGAGAAGTCCTTAATTGCCCAGGAAGCAATGTTAAATTCCTCTTTAAACCCTTTTCATTTTTTGACACAAGAAAAGGTAACCTATTTATACAATCAGGATTATTAATTATTATATATTATTATTTTAGTTTTGAATTTTTGCATTATGATAAGAGACCTCTTTAATGCTAAAGGACCTCTTTCCAAAATGTCCTGTTCTCCTTTGTATATACATTCCAGTAAATTTTATTACCGTAGACGAAGAGCCGACCCAATTCTAAGTTTATGATTATCAATGTTCAACTCCGTAGTTTTGTAATTTTGAACCCAACTCAGAAGACAAAATAACTTCGGGATCAAGCATAGAGACAAATGGTGGAGGAATTTTTAATGAAACTTTCGTGGAGAACTTTTTGATGGAACTCACCGAGACTTTCATTATTTGGAGAGGAAAACCACGAAAATTTCCCACGGTTAGCCAATGGAAAGTGGATTCCAACCCATGATTCGTCTACCACTGAGAATATTTTACGTCAGCACTGTGGTTGGTACGAGCAGGGAGTATAATTCGTATCAACTAGCCACTGCAGGGATTCGAACCTTTGTCACCTCATTGGAAACCGAACGTTTTATCCCCTGAGTGACCTCGACTTCACATCTTTATATATGTTATTTTGTAATTGTCGTTAAACAGCAGACCCAAGTTTTGAGTTTACGACTACTAATGTTCAACTCCGTTGCCTTGTAATTTTGAACTTAATCCAGAAGACAAGAGAACTGCTTAAGTTTTCCCTCACTTCAACCCTTTTACCCCTCAGTAAATTCAAGATCTCCGTTCATCTCCGGGTAAGAGGCAAATCTTCATTTATCCATATTGGGAACATAACAAAACCTTTAAAAAAATCTTATTCACATCAGATTATTTTCGTATTTAACTACTTAAAAAATGGCCAAAATATTAGAATTGTTTAAAATACGAAATACTTTATATAATAGCTTTTCCCCCAAATTTAGCACTTAAATTTTTGCATCAATTTTACTTTGAACTATACGTTAAAACATCAGAATATTTCTTACTTTTTTAAGAAGTTTGACATTTTTATCAATAAAAATCATTTATGAATTTATGTATGACCGACCATTTTAAATAAGGTAACTTTTGGGGTATAAAAGAAAAACCTTTTTAACTGAGCCACAAACCAAATGAATTAAAGATAAGAAATAAAAAAAAAGATTTTTTTTCCACTCCAAAAACCTATGTTCTGTGTCCCATAACAATCCTATCTCTTAAAAATCCTGGATTGGGTATGCAAATAAATAATTTGTTTCTAGATATCCGTATCTAGCTCTGTCATATAAAGTCCAACTAAATTCGCGAAAAATTTCACACGAGAAGCAAAGCATTTAAGAAAATTCTATTTTCCTTTAATTCCTTTACTTCCAAGAATTGAATTTGTCACCGAACTTATTTTAAATTCTAAACGCAGTACTACTCTTTCTACTACTTATCTCTACAACCAATTTTGCTTAAATTCCGCACTTAAGCTATGACTTTCAATATCTCGTTCGGAAACGAGAAAAGGGAATTAGAAAAGTTTCAAAAAACATCGAAAGAGATTCAACTCCATTAAGTTCAAAATGGGGGGAAAAAATGTAGCGCGAGACGAAATTACGAACGCAGATCTATTTTAATCTAATACCGAAGCATTTTGTAATTGCTTTTAGAGGTGAAATGATTTTGAAACACTTAACCTACAAAAACCAATATTCCTAAACTTTCATTCTTATATATTTGCTTTACGGAACCAGCAATCAAAACGTGTACCGAATAATCCGAATTTTTATTTGTTTTATTTTCAAGACTTTCGGCAACAAATAATGTATTTGAGAGAGTGCTCGAGTAAATGATTTTTTTTTTATTTCCGATTTGAAAGTTTTAGATGACGTTCTGTGCTAAGAAAATTGTTTTATTCTATACTTTTTCTACATTTGAAGGCACTAAGAAAGATTTATGCTCTAAAAGAGATCGAAATAAGAAAAGATTTAATCGAAAAAATAAGTGCGAGAGGATAAAAAAAATAATAATTTTAAGTACCATTAGATTGAAAAAATTCACACTATGGTCTCATTGTTTTTTTAATCCCAAATTTGTCTGCATTTAACCCGATAAGAACTGTTCAATGTGCAGTAATTAATAAATTCTTATTACAATAAAGTAAATGAAATTTATTTATTGATTGTCCCAAATTCTTGTTATACTGAGATGTTTTAACTAATAATAAACATACTGCTGAAAACATTCCTTTAAAATGGTGTAAGGAAGGATGAGAAATAAATAAAACAGATTAATACAACTTCTTGGAAATTTCATAAATATTGTTAAGAACTTTAAAAAATATATTAGAAATCACGTCTAACTTGTATAATGGGAAAAAATTATGTAACTGAATTCACAAAATTATTTTAAAATCATGTTCTTATTTCTATGAACATTAACAGAAAATTTAACCAGGATAATATATCCACGTAGGAAAGTAACCTTTAAAAAAAATTATATCGTACAAAGTACATTACATAAGTCTTTTTTGTGAAGTGGAATAATTTGAGACCAATTTGATCATTTTGAGATACAGAGCCTGAAACCTTTGACGCAGAATTTTAATAAACATTTTTCATACTTTTTATTATTTGTTTTAATTTAGGTCGAAATAAGACGAAAATATTGTATATAGCATTACAATAATTTATTGTTATGAAATACAACATGATTCGCCAGTGTCTTTTTCTGTGTTAAAGGTTTCAAACCATAATTTTTCAAATTATTTGCAGTAGTTTAGATTTAAGAGAAGCAGTTATTCATCATTGAAATTCCCTTGTTTTACAAAATCAATTATTGATACTGTTTTGAATATGAATGAAAAAAATTCCTAGTTCAAATATAATTCCGATAATCAAAAAGATTTTTTTAGTAACTGTCAGACTGCTTTTTATAATTACAAAATACCAACAAATATTTTTATTTCTAATTAGAGCTTCAAATAAATATCTGTTAACAGAAATAAGTTGACTGGAAACTAGCATTAATGTCTATGATCATGGTGGGGAGTGTTTAGTGAAATTGAGTTGTACAACAATCAAATAAGGCCTTCACATAGAATAAAAACTATTCTATGGGCATTAGCTAGCTTTCTTATATTATGGTATGAAGCACAAACTATTCTCAACTTTTTTCTAATAGCTTACTTTCCTTTTAGTTATAGTCACTAATGTTGTTGTTGTTTCTAAGGACACATGGAAGAGCCAAACTCGCCAGCCATTGACATTTTGCGAAGTCAGGTAGGTGCCCCTTTCGTTTGACAAGAGAGCACCGCAAGGGGGAAAGTACGTCTTGTGTTAGCTCAGAATCCCTCGGATAGGTGGCAATACCACTTATTTATGAGGCCATTTTCTCAATTCAGACATCGATCTGAAGGGGAAAGAAGTTTTCACCAGATACCGTACTCTTCAGCGACCTACCAGACTTTCGATTCCACAGATTGTACACAGATTGTCGATACACGTACATGTAACATGTGCACGGTGGGTCGTAGCGGAGTCGAGGATCGAACCCCGGCTCCACCGGACCGGATTCTGATGCTCGAACCACTAGGCTATCGAGGCCCAAAGTCACTAATAGTAATTTCATACTTCAGATTTAACAGAATAAAGTAAAGTAGAAAATGTTTTCAATGGCTGCTCATTTTTTAAATATTAACTCCTATATCCTTGTAGCTTTAGGTTCGTCATTTTTTTTTCGGTTTACAACAGGGTACCGATTAGGAGTTCAGTATTTTTACTGAAGTGTTTAGTTCTTGATGCTATAGCAATGCAATTAATTTATTCAATAACTTTCAAATAAATTCATTCACATTTTAACTCATTAAATATATTTAATATCTCTTTTATTTAACCTTAGTCATAAGGAAAATGTACCCTAAAAATTAAAAAATTTCTTACAAATTTTTGGTTTTAATGATAAATTGTTAAAATTAGCATGCAATACTTTAAGATTAGTAATTTTCAAAGATTTTATTTTCTGCTTACGACTCAGTAAAAAATGAACTTTCATTATTTTTACTAAGTAGTTGCATTTTGGGTACCATGATAATGCAATTAAATCATTATTCATAAAAGGATAATTTACAAATTTGAGGCATTTTTTGAACTTAAATCTTTTAAAAAATGAAATTAAAATTGATCATTGGTGCTTAACACTGATTCTTACGTATGTCTCGTCCATATTTTAACTGTCAGCAAAGTTATTGAATTAAAATTCAGAACTATTAGGATCTTATAAGTCATCATTAAACTTAAAAATACATTTACAGTTAACGTACCGGACAATTTTACATAATTGAATTTTTTTTTTTACTGCCACGTAAAGTTTTTAAAACTTAGGACATCATGACTCAAATATGGTTCATATACTTACATTGTATAAGACAAGTAGTTGATAAAAGATTCAATAATTAACTTTAAAAAGTTGGTTACAGACCAGAAACTATAAAAAAAAATACTCACCTTTTGAAAATAGCGAAAATCATCAGAAATAGTCCTTAATCTTAAGATTGATTTTTTAAATTATTATTCCAACATACTTATTTCAGAAAGCAATATTAAAACGTGATAGTATCATCTATTGAGTAATTTTCAAACTGATTTTCTTTGGTAACAGACCTAACAATAACATACTGGGCATTTCTAATGGACAACGCAAGACAATTAACATGAACCAGGAAATTTTAAAAAAAAAAACAAAATTATCTTCCAGACTTATTCTAAAAAGCTTTTTTTTAAAAAAATAAATAGGTGCCTTAAAGTTTTTTTACATTTCGAATATTAGTAAAATGTAAAAAAAAAAAACTTTATAGTGACTTTGTAGTTTTAATAAAAAATCTATGACAAACTGTTAAAAATCAATAGAAAATATGTTTGGCAAATTCTTATAATATCATTCTCAATAACTCTTAATCGTATGAACTTTTGTAAATCCCAAGCACCTGAACCAACAGGCTTATTTGCTTTCTATAATGAAAGCTAACATCATCAAAATATCATAATCGTCTGACATCAAAAATTCCTCAAATTTGAAAACTACTTATGAATAAATTTACTTTTGAAAATATTTATAAAATATATCTTCATAAATGTTTTATATCTAACTTATGAATAAAATATACCGTAATTGTTGTAGAACTGTTTTTTTATAAATGAAATACGAACTGTATACTTCGAGATAATCCGTTCTATTTTATTGTTAAGAACATTTTTTAATTTTAATTATATTTATTCAATCTATTGAATAAAAAGCTAGCACGCCTAAAAAATTGATCTAAAAGATTGATTCCAGGGTTGAGCTCCCAATTTCCCTCTGATAACATTGGAAACAAAGTTTTTTACTTTTATCCTGACGTGTTGTCGGAGTTTCCTCATTGTTTTGGCCCTCCTATTGACCACATGGCGCCTTTTTCACGCCTGGCCGAATTCCAACAACTCAAAGGAATCGAAGGTGGGCGTGAGGGTGCTCGTCGAGGGGTAGACGGTATCACTCACTGTAATGTCCGTGCTCGCTCTCTCGTATCTTTGCCTTTTTCCGAAAATGAGAGGGAAAAGTTTGCACTTTGTGAGGGATTATTTTGATGTCATTCATTTTTTAAAAAAAAAACCTTTTTAGAAGCAAGTTTTTTTCTGAAAATCATTATCTAGTTGAAAGGGGCCCAATCGGTGATAGTTCCTTAGTATGCGACACCCAAATTGTAGCCAATGGAGATGGACTCAACCAAAAACAATCTAAATCACATTGTGTAAAAACGACGGGGTAAAAACAAAAGCCATCTATTGACTGTAGTGCTTGGATGATATTTTTAAAAAAAAATTGTCGAGTTTTAAAATTAGTCATTAACGAATTTTAATCTGATGCGGTTGGAATTAATTACTTAAACACAATTTATAAAGTATTTTTTCGAATTCTACGCATCTCCGAAGAATGTCGATTTAATAATATAATATAATATCGGTATGATTCTTTGCTGTGGTGGCTGAGAGCAGACATATGACCGAAAAAATTCGTTGAGTTTTTAAATTAGTCATTGAAGAATTTTAATCTGATACGAATAAACACTACATTTTTATACATATTTCTTTATTCATAAAATTGTATATTAATACTTTGCTGTCGTATTAAGTTTATACATGGGTGCCATGCTGGTCAGAATTAATTTACTTAAACACAATTTATAAAATATTATTTCGAATTCTACTAATCTCATATGCTTGTCGACTTAATATAATTGAGATAAGTATGGTTCTTTGCTGTGGTGGCTGAGAGCAGACATAAGACTGGAACGGTAAAAAAAAGCGTTGGTGGCTGAGAGTAGACATGCGACCGAAAAGGGTTAATAACTGTGATCCAAGATTATAACAATTAGAGCTTACGTACCGTGCTGGTTGACTTTTTTTTATGTTTCGATATTTATTAAAAACAGTCAGAGAGTGGAGCTCAAATGATATCACCTGACTTTCTTGCCCTTATTTTCCATCGGAGAAAAAATTATATTACAATGCTTTATGACACTGTCGCGTATATCTCAAATTTCTGATTCCGTATTTCGCCCTTCGAGATTCATAATCGTAATAGCCTCGTTTTATTAATATCGTAATGGTTAAAATTATTTAGAAATATAATACGATGTATAATACGAAAATAAATCCCCTGTGTAATAATAACTGATTATACGTATCGGTATTTCATAAGACAATGTAGAAATTTGTAACTGTAATTGCTGAAAATTTACATGGAGTTATGATGCAATCGGTGCAGAATTGAACTCATCAAAAGAAAGAAGATTACTTAAATACTTGGTTCAAAATTTCTATAGCTTATTAATTTCGTATTCAAAAAATTGGTAAAACGAGTTTGATTCAATCTTATTTTATAAAAATAATAAGAAAAAACATTTGCTTATATCCACTGTAATCGCGTAATTTTTAGACAAGGCTTGTTATTTTGGAATTTTTCTTCGAAATTCTGCGAACTTAGAAGTAGTATTCTAATTTATTAATTGCGTAAGAAAAACCCTTTATATTGCACCTTATGACATTTAATAGTAAATTCTCATTTATTATTCATATTTAATTGTACAAATATAATACTTTGAAATTACACATAGGGCTCTATAATTTTGACATTTCTTTAAAAAAGTTATTATGTTGTAATAAATAATAGTAAGTTCAAAATGTAAGTATTTGATATTTTTGAATGGGTGTATTCAACAAAATTTCAAATTTGGAAAAAAAAAACTAGAATTAAAGTGAGTTGATAATATTTTTACTGGCTACGAGAAATGTTTGACTGCCAAAGTTTTTCGAAATCTTAGAAACTTGCTCATAGGCATCATAATAATTATGTTTTAATCTTAATTTTAAAAATGATTTATTTTCAGGAACTTTTCCTCCATTTGTTGGGGCTTTTTTCCATGATTGAAATTTAATTGGCTACTCTAAACTGTGAAATAGAATGTAAGGTAGATTATTTCTAAAAAACTTAAACATTTTATTTAGTTTCTTAAAAATCTTTGATAAAAAAAATTATCTATAACATAATATTGAATATGACATGCGGAAAAGGAGGGACAAAATATAAAGGAGGGATTAACTTTCAGATAGCTTTAATCATTAGAGATAAGTAGAAATTTTTCCTGATTCATTTTAGTTCATTTAACACAACGAGGTGCTATAAACTCGAAAAAATTGTCGATGCATTGATCGAAAAGACATTAAGTTTTTTGTGAAGATGGTGATAAATCCCTTAAAAATTTTACGACTACAGGATTATGACGCACAGAAAAGGGTTTTTTATGGAGTATGGTTGAAGGAATATTTTAATGACACAGAAAAGTAAAGAACCAAACAATAAGACACTCGAAATTCGTTTTTAAACTTTACGCGTTCTGTACTGAGCCCTTAACTTAACAGTTTTTGAGAAATTAACATCTCTTTTTACCTGGAGTATAATATTCATCAGATTCTTCCGTGAGAATTTTTTCGCGTCTTTTCCATGGTTTCACTCCTACTAAGAGAGCGGAAGTAATTTTGACCATTTAGTCCACCTTTTAAATGCTCATGTTTTCCGATAATAAACATGCATCAATGCTCAAAGAATTTGAGAAATTCGCCCTGGTCAATATGCAATCCACACTTTTGTTTAAAAAAAAGCAATCTAAAAAATAACAAATAAAAAATTCACAATTTATTCTACGCTCAAATTTCCAGACCGGGTTAGACTGAAATGGTTATTCAACAAATCAAATTAATTTATTTAAGGGTACTTTTCCTTCATTAGTGTTCTTAAGCTTTTATAATTTCATTATATCAAACTAATTAGGAAAACAAAAAAAGTTCTAAGCAAAATGAAATGATTTCAAGAAATACTTATTATGGAAATAAAAACACATCTTTATCGACGTAAAAAGGTCCTCACTTTATTAGGACAATTGTGATACAAAACTAGTAACAAAATTCACTCTATATAATTTGGACTTGAATTTAAGAACAGAGCAGAATATTTTGAACTTTTAGTTTGGTTAAATTTAGCCAAATTATAATTTTAGCGAACAAAATTTATTACGCTACTGGTTTAGAATAATGTTACTTCCACCCCTTCTAAAAAAACTGCTTCATTACAATAATTTAGGAGTAATGCACCACTGCTTAGAACGGATATATTGAAAAAGAATTGTTGCTTTCCCTTTCTTAAACTTTTCTCGGTCTCTTTCAACAAAATTATTTTCTTAATCCTTGAATTACTCTTTTGTTGCAGAATTCTGCAACAAAATTTAGGAGTAATGCACCACTACTTAGAACGGATATATTGAAAACAAAATTGTTTCTTTCCCTTTCTTAAACTTTTCTCCGTCTCTTTCAACAAAATTATTTTCTTAATCTTTGAATTACTTTTTTGTTGCAGAATTCTGCAACTCAATCATTTTAAAAGTAGGCAGTTTATAATTTCTGCTTTCATCAAGGTTTCTCAAACATATATCTAAACAAAATGTATGTATTTTCATCATATGTCTGCCATTCTACTCCGTTAAAATTTTTAAATGCATTGAAAGAAAATATTTTTTCTATTTTCCTGTTAATTATTAGGATACAAGGAAACCTTTAAAGTTCTTTTGAATTCTCGAACATGCAGCATCGCACATATATGACTAAAATTAAGTATTTAAATGATTCAGTTCGCGATTTTATTTATGTTGCGGCAAATTTGTGAGGTTTTATTGTTCAAATTTCCAAGATCAAACTGAATTCTATGATAGTGTACTGTTGTTATCTTTTTAAGTTTCGTGCGTAAGTTTGTGTTTTTTATTACTGAATATTATTTAATTAATAAGTATATTTTTCGTTATTTATCAATATAATGAAAATCATTTCGATAGAAGCTTAAATTTATACGCATTTGTCATTTTTATATTTTATTTCATTCTTATTTTATTTATTTACTTTTTATTTTTGCTTATTACTTATTTTGATTTAATTAATTTATTTTATTTTATTTATTTTTTTTGCAATTTTTTCACTTTATATTTTTTTCTTTCTTTTTTTTTCTTCTTTTTTTTTCTTCCTTTTTTTCCTTACTATCTATCTAATCTCTCACTTGGATTCTCCAATAATGTCGAAAGCAAATTGATTTGCTTGTTATTTTTCAAAACAGCAGTGTTTGGGATTAAATTATTTATTCAATCAATTATAAAGCACTAATAGTTTTCTACCTTATTTTCTAATAAAACTTTGTTACTTTGCCTTTACATTTTTCTATAGGTGTACTTAAGCAACTTACTCTTGCACTTTTTCGTGCTACTTTTCAAAACATAAAAATTTTGATAAGAGATCGCTGATAGTAAGAATTGGGAGATGAAAAAAAATAGTGTTTT
This sequence comes from Parasteatoda tepidariorum, assembly GCF_982258835.1. NCBI lineage: Eukaryota > Metazoa > Arthropoda > Arachnida > Araneae > Theridiidae > Parasteatoda > Parasteatoda tepidariorum. The sequence continues at coordinate 21,881,747 of NC_141765.1, forward strand.
GTTGTAACTGATATGATTTCATTTTCCAATACAATTATTTTACAACAAAATTTCTGCTCCATTATTTAATTTTCTTTTCTGTAGAGTTTTCAATAAAATGTTTAAAAAATGAAACAAGTTAATCTAACACTTATTGGATAGTTAAAAACAGAATAATTTTTCACATTAAAACACGGCAGGGGGGAAATCTCTCAAGGGATTGTTGTGTGTTTTTCCCGTATGAAACATGTTTTTGCTGGAAAGCAGTTTTACAGAACTCTTGTAAGAGGTCTTATGCTAAAAAGATTAAGTACCTGCATCATATTTTTAAAGTTTTGGAAAATTTGCACGATATTTGATGACAAGGTCAGTACCTGATACCTAGTGAGTTGGTATTTCGAAGGTATCCTCAATTTTGATTTAAGGTATCTGCCACATTTTAATTAAAATTAAGGCTGATTTTTTTTGTGGATAATGCAGGAAAAAATTTTGTGGGCATTACCTCAGCACAAACCGGCTTCATACTTTTTATAATTATATATTATAAAGATAGAGCGAGGTAGATATGTAAAGATAGTACTCAATGTAGCACAAAAATTACTGTAGTTCGATTTTTATACTATTTTAATCAGGTTTCCATGGACGTACTTAAAATATTACTTATACATTTTTGTTTGACACTTTTCAAAAATTTAACAATTTGAGCAAACTCGGTCGAATAGTTCCTGAGAAATCGAATTTTAAAAATCTAACTTTTTTTAAATTCAATTTCTGAGGAACCATTCTACCGATTTTTCTCGAATTTCGTATTTCGCCATGCAAAATTATATTCTTTAAAATGATGCAAAAAATGGTATATCTTGCAATTCAAAATTTTCTTGACCCATATAAAATTAAATAATAAATAATAAATATTTACTAAAAGTTATTTTTTCCATGGAATTATCTTTGGATTAACGAATTTTATGACTGTGTAAAAAAAAATTTTTTTCACTTCGATTAAAAAGTTCTCGAGACATAGCGAAATACGCAAAAAGTAAAATCAACATTAAGGGTTCCAAACTTCAGAGATATTTTTTTTCTTCTAATTTTTGGTTATATTCATCTATTTTTTGTTTTGTTATAATTCAGTCATAGCATCGTGTATTCAAGATTTTTGATGACATGGTTCAAATTAACAAGATGGAGAGCATTTGATCGATATTGCGGCTCAAAATGTTTCAACATACATACTGATACAACACAGTAATAGAGCTGTCAACTTATTTGTTCGTTTGAAAGCCTTTTACGATCACATAGTCCCTTTGGCGAAGGTCCGAAACATATGTTATATCCGATTTGATATTAATTTATTCGTTGGTATTATTATATTTTTTCGGCATTTTTATATCTGGAGAGGATAGATTAGGAGAAACATCAGTGTTCGGAGTACCGGTTAAATGCATACTGAACAGTGGCACTTAACCTTTACAAAAAACACTGATGTAGGGCATACCGGGCAAATGTATACCTGGAAGTGGCATTTAACCAGACCTACTATAGACTTCGGTCAATTACCAAAGCGTCTATATGATTGTCAACATTCACCGGTGGAAGTTAACAGCCACCAATTTCGGTCATTCACAGTAACTGTGTTTAAATAAGAGATTTGACCTGGTATGTAAAACGGTCTAAGATTTCACTTTTAAAGTGAAGAATTTTACGTCAAACCATAAATCTTTTTACTAGTAAGAAAATATTTTCTCAAAAATCGTTTAAATTTGCACCTACTCTATTTTAGGACTAGACTACTTTTCATCAGAACAAACTACTTTTTCCCATGATATTTTATAACCTGACTGCAAAAGCAAGAAAAATTAGTTACGATTAGTTCATGAATTGAATTGCTTACAATTTATCTTTCTATGTCTTATCTATGTCCGGAAGGGCTAGTTTACTCTCAATATTAAGAAAAATGTAAATATGTGATAATGAAAAAAAATATCAGTACCACTGTAAAAGTAGGATTATTTTTAAAATTTTAAGTTTTCAGTACAGTGTGAATAGAAAATGGAGCTCTCGAGTTACTTCAGTTCAGGTTTTCACAATCAATATAAAATTTTTTTTTGGTTAAAGAATTGTGGCAAAACACTCCTTCCTCAAGGAAAAAAAATTGTCGAGTGATTTTGCTCTTAAGTTACAAATCAATCTCAAAAACACACATTTTTTTCATGTGTTACGTGTTTTTAAGAGTGTTTTCGTAACTTAAACTATCGTTTGAGCAAGCTAATTATCATATTTAAAATTTTCTCCTCAAACCATTACGATTTAAATTAAGTGCATGAAAAGTCAATAATTAAATTAAAAGTTGCATAGCTGTTCCGTTTTCTTTTTTCCTTTTTTTCCTTTTGATCACTGTATAATTCAAATTACCAAATTACAAAGTATATATATTTCTAAAAAATTTAGTGACAAAAAGGATTTTAAAAAAATGAGAAGTATAAATCTTATCTTTTGCCAATAATATCTAAATATCACTTACTTGTTTTAAAATAATCAGTATTTACTACGAAATTAATTAGTTATGCAATTTATAAAGACCTAGCTTTCATATCAAAAGTATTTATATCTTTCTTATAGCTAAATTAACTTTGAATTTAATTTTTTATAATGATCTAAGTTCATGCAACATTATTTATAGCGTAAGAAGTATTAAATTCTTTTTTAAATATGCAATTTATCTTACTCCAAAATGGGATAAAAAAAACTATGTTAGCATGTTGCTTTTGAATCAGCTATCAAAAGCTATATAATGCCACTTGACATTACATTAACTCTCAAAAAGCTTTATGATAAAGACCGTAATAACACGCTTGATTGTATACTAAATTTCAATATTTCATTTCAACTATAAGTGGTTCAGGCATTATAGTATCGATATAAACATGGTTATTGATCAAAATATCCAACATTTTGAAGCCTTAATGATAATAGTGAGCCATAAATATTTTCCTGGAAACGACGGTAATTTATTAAACCTTAATATGTCTCACTAAACCTGTCTTTTAGAAAGCAAATTCCTCCGTTTAATTCAATAGCTATCTGAACTTTAGTAGGGAGCCACACTTCAGTCCATAACATCATGCCTCGATTATTAGATACAAATAGTAGTACTATGCTCAAATTAATTATGGGATATCATGATTTTGAATATAAACTGCGTATGAGGATGTATTTTGGTCAATGCTATGCAATGTCTGTATTGTAAAATATGAGGAAAGGATATGAAGCAATTGATAAGTAAAAATTGGGCTTTGTCTGACATTTATTGACAATAGATATGCCAGACCGATTACGAGTCTTCTGAAGAATATCACCTGCGTGCTTGTGGAGTTCTCCATAGAGATACTAAAGCATAGAGATGTTGGGAAATAAGAGGACTCGAGGGGTGAGGACTCGAGGCGTTATCTCATGAACTTTTCGACGCAATTAATGCTCTTTCTTGGCTTAAATGTTTATTTTTAATGTGTTTGCTCATGGTCTCAGTCTTTTGAAATTCGAAAATAAAAAAACACATTTGTCTAAAAGCAGAAAATGCACAATTCATGAATATTATGCAAACAAACATAAAATGCGATTTCTCAAATAAAATTGAGTTTGAATAAGGAGTTTGATTTTCCCTGATAGAAAACAATGTCACACAATTACGAGGTTACATAAAAAATCAGTGAGATTATCAGACAATTACTCTCTCCCACTCTTTCATAAGAGAGCACTTAAGTTGCTGAATTGCTTTCGGGAGTGATTAATGACTAGAAACTTTTCTCTCTAGAATGTCCCAAACTTTTCTTATTGGATTCATATTCGGGGAATATGCTGGCCGTTTCAGATAAGTTACGCTTACTGAGAAACCGTATTCACTGTCACAAAACATTCAATGCGCATCAATTGCGTTTAATTGACTCCAACAGAATGAGTTTTTACTGCTAGTCTAAAACGTGAGCTTTCTGCGTTTCAGACTGAAATTGAGGATTCCCAACTTTTAAACCGTCCTAGCTTTCCTTTTTAACCTTTATTTTCGCTCTTTACAGAAACGAAAATTGTAATTACATGTCTAATTTATACTAAACTCACAATAATGAATCCTGAATCACAAAATCTCCTGATTTATTTAAGCAGTGAATTAAATAAATGTGCATTCAATTGATTTCAGATTTTTGTTAAATAAATTAATAAAAGTAAAAAGCTTAAGTAAAAAATTTAAAAATTAAAAGAAAAAGTAACGGAAATCTATGTCATGTAATAGTAAAGATTTTAGGCAATAAGTTCCTCTTATATTCTTTTTTTTTTAAAAAAAAAACCTATAACAATAATATATAGATAAATAAAATTGTTAGGGATCTACGCTGAGAAAAAAAAGTATGGACAAAGATACTAGAATATGGTAAAATTGACCATGTGGCTGACTCTATGAGAACACCAAAACACGAAAAAGCTCGGTATTTTTACCGGAGCGCTTTGGTAATGATTTGGAAAAAATTAGCAAAGAACAAATATGGTTTTATAATAAGCGATAAAATTCGCGTCAAGTTTTTTTATTTTTATGATGATATATTAGAGCAGTGCATAAAAACTAGCTATTCGGTTAAATTTATTTTTCAATTTATTATTTTTTACTAAATGTGTGGTAATGAGAGCTAAAATTTTAAAAGCCAGAATTTCTGGCAAACCGTTACCGTGTGAAAGGAAAAATAATCAAATTAATGATTTAAATACCGTATATTTTGGTTTCTTTAACGAAAATTATGGTTCTTTTTGTATCAGAAATGTTATTACCATACACAGTACATTAATATTACCAGACTTTTTTTCTCCCTATGTTTACAAAATAAAATTGTTCTCAGCTAGTTTTAAACCAATTTTAACACCCCTGCATTACTTAACAAAGTAAAATCCCGGTTAATTAATAAATCAGGGCTTTGACACCTCTCTAAGTCTCTTTTTCGTCTCAATCAGAATGGAATGTAGATGGCAGGGGGGCTCCTTTATTACTTTTGAATCCAAAATTGGTAGGAAAAGATGGCAGGAAAATGAAGTTCATGAAGCTCATGGAGCAATCACAGAACGGAAGTAGGCTGTCCCCCTAACGGGGTTGGCTTTATTCTAACAAGGTGGTAAACTGTGTCCAAACAAACAGAAAAATTACCAAATGAATGATGTAAACACCATACATTTTGATTTTATTTACCATCATTGTTATTTTTTTTTTTTTACCAGAAATGCAATTACCATACATAGCAATTTTACCAGAATGTTTTTATGTTTTTCTCTTGGTATATTTAGTTTCCTATCTGCATTGCTCAACCTATTTTTTTTTAAATGTTTCTTTCAATTTGTAATGATCTTTCTTCTTTAATTTCAAATTCATTTTCCGGTCAGACTTAGTTTATTATGTCCCTTGATTTAGCTGAATTGTGTTTGGTGCAAAATAACTATTTTCAACTAATATTGTAACTAACAGTCCAATATTATTCGATAGTAGTTGTCCAAGTTTATATTTCTGATTATTTGTAGTACTATTACAGCGGCTTAATAGTATTACTTTTTATCAGGCTTTACCTTTTATTCGCAATGCTTTCTTGTTTTGCAAAGTCTTAAGACATTCAACTGTAATTAAGTTGGTACTCTGACTAAAACCAACCATTTGAAATATTTTTAATGTTTAATTTATTACATTTATAATAAGACTCAATTTTAACGAACATCGTGATTTTTATAACTTATTACAAAATATCTTTAGTCTCCCTTTAAAATGCAATGCAAATGAATATAAATAATAAAAGAAATATTTCATTCACACCACTTTTTTTGAAATTTCTCAACACAAAACGTGATCTCTTTCAATTTATACACGTCTATGTTTTTGAAAACTTTGTTGTCCGAAATCTCGAGGATAGAAAGGGTCTCAAATCTATTTGTAAACACTTGGTATATTTCTTTTCAGTGAAATTTGATTCAATACTCTATTCAGAACAAACATTGACTCGCTTTTTTCCTCTTCTCAAAGTTCGTATTTAGAGCTTTTTCCTTTCAATCCAAAAACATCACTTCGTTTTTCAGATGGGAGTAAAACTTTTGCATCTACGAAATGTGAAAAAGTTTAGGGGTAGGACGAGGCTGATTTTTTTTTCTCTCGAAATATTTCGGTCATGTGTATTGCCCGTCGATTACGTGATATTTCCATTTCGTTGGAATGAAATAAAAAGAGTAGAAAATGGATAGCAAGGCCTTAGCACTGTATCTTCTCTTTTCATACCAGGCACTCACCCCTCTTTATGTACCTAGGGACTAGGCTTGTGCTTTCGAATATTACGTGTTAGGTTTCACAGGGTTTTCGCCACGCTAGCTTTACGTCCAGAATTTTTCATTTCTATATCTTCTTTGCCTATGAAGAGGAGGCCCTGCTTTCATTTTCCCCCGAAAAAATAAAAGGTGCCAACCCCCAAAATGTAACCGAACTCTTCCTTCTATTCCAGAAAACATGAAGCATCTTTGAACATTTTGAAAGTTACTTTTTGTAGCATATTTGCAACATGCGTTTGGATATCTTGGAGGCATGAAATGGCTTGAAAAAGTATATCTACTCGTAGGCTTGCCTCTGAACATTTCGACTATTTCAAAGAAGATGATAGGTCATGGAATTCAATGGTTTCTTTCTTCAGTTTATAAATAGGACTTATGATTTTCGTACTTTTAGAGATGATATATTCTACCTAAAAGTAAAATAATGCCTGATTTAAATTTGTCTTCAAGAGCATCAATTTCTAATGTGTCGTCAATGAACAATTTAATTTGGACGTAACTAACAACCACGCGTTTAGTAGTTATGATAGAAATGCGTTTTACTGAAACTGGAAGCAGTACAAAATGCGCATCTCTTACAAATTTTTAACACCACCGCTACTAATGAAAGATGAGTGGACTAAATCAATATTAATATTCACTTAATTTCTTAAACTCAACTCCAAATCAATATTTACAATTGAAATTTTTAGAAAATAATAGTCATATTAGTAGTTTAAAAAAGGGAATCGAGTGCTATATCCATTTCCTGAAACACTCACTTTGAGCTTTGTCTATCAAAAGAAGCTCACTAACTAAATGCTAAAGTTTTAAAGATTTTATTACGTTTTAATCAAATAGTTTGCTTGCTGCTAGTTTTTATAACTTGTAAAGTTTCATTTCAATCCAACTTACGAAGCTACCTGTTTTTGAACTTGCATTAGAAAACATGGTCAAACTCTCATGAACTAAATAATAACTCTTAGACCAAAAAATATAAACAAATTTTTGAAAATTCTTTGAGTTGAAATCTGTGATATGTTGTTCCTTAATCACTGCCTTTAATCTATATTTTTAAAACCTTATAAAAATGAAATAAAAAAGTACTCCCGTTAGGAATCGCAAATTAACATTTAAATGAGGAAGAAAAAAAAACACTGTCGAAATCTATGCGATCACTGGCGAGAGAGTTTGGATGAAAACACCAAAACCAGTTTGATTTCCTGGTGAAATTAGAGGTCCTTATCACCATTGCTTTTCAAATCCCTTTTATTTTGTATCTAGAGAACAAATTTTTTTATGTTTTCAGCATCACCATCCTCAATAGTGATTCATTGGACTTTGATAGGATTTCAGTTCTTCATTGACAGGATAAACAGTTTTTTAATCGATTGAATATTAAAAACATTCAGGTGTTTTTTTTTCATTTAAGTTTTTCTCTTGAATAATCCCATTGCACTATATTTTTAGACTTCCATCGAAAAAAATAGTTAAATAATGAAAGATATGTTACAAAATCATGATAAAATAATGAATGCTTAAATTTATACTTCGGTTACAAAAAAAAACAAGGTACTTTAACGTAGATTGGCATCATTCTGAATAAAACCTTTTTTCTTTATACTTCACGCTATACCACGCATAACAGTGTTCAAAAATAATGAATTAAAAAGCGTCTCATGTATGTTTCAGGTGAGGGGTAAGATTCTCCCTTCAGCAACTGTTTCAGGGAATGAAGGGGTTAAATTTTTTTTTCTACAGGTGCACTTTTCTAAAAGTGAAGTTTTAGTAGTCAACATGTTCATTTGAATGAAAGAAAAGGGGAAGACGGGTATATTTGAAGAGAGCTAATCAATATTATAGGGAGACTATTCCGATTTGATCATTTTCTATGTGTTGGATAGGGTATACGATGACATCAGGCTACGTTTTTGAATGTTGCTCGCCTGGGCGGTCGCCCCCTTTTCCTCTGGGACTCTAGTGGGAGATGTAGGGAAGAGTTCTCATCCCTAGCTATGAGATAACGCAAAAGATGCTTTTCCCCTATCTAGATCCCCTCGGTTTTTCCTACCCCGCAACAACCCCCAGTGAAAGGGGGGAACAGGATTGCATCAAGAAAAATGAATTGTTGTAAGTGTGAATGTATACTTCAGGCTATATAGAGAATGAGACTAAGTCATTTTCGTATCAAAGATTTGACAAGTAGATTATTCACACGGTGGGAAAAATTTCAAGTGGTGAATTACTTTTGTATAAAAATGTAAACGTGATTTATAAAAATTATCCGATAAATATATGATGTTGCGATACATTGTAATAATGGATACTCAAAATTCACAAAATTTCCATTGTTTTTGACGAAGCTGTTTCTGGGGAAATTGCTCAGCATTGCATTTTGTCAAATTGAAGAAGTTACTATCTTCGCATGTTTGATGCCTAAATGCGACAATGTTCAGTTGCTTCCAACCATAATTCATGATTCATCAGTAAATGCGATAGAATGAAAATTTTGTTTCTCCGGAGAATATCCCGATTCATTTCCACACATTTAAAACCTTTTTAACGGGCAATTTCCCGTTTCAATTTCATCCTTTATTGCAGTTATAAATTGGATAGTTTAAAAATCAGTCAGAATTTTTAAATGACATTAAATTTTAATTTGCAATAATATGACAATAAATTGTTTTTAGCAACAAAAAAAAAAACAACTGAAACTCATAGTATTATCCAGCACAGAGTTTCGACCAAAATCGTTGAGTTCTAGCTAATTTCAGAATTGTCACAGTCTTAGTTTGACGATAAATTTCTATTTACGATAAAATCGAGATAAATACTGCGTGTAGAATTCAAAAAAAAAAAAAAGAAAAAGAAATAAAAACAGAAGAAAAAAAAACAAAAAAAGGGGAAAATTTGTATTGTCATCCAGAATAGAGCTCTTGAAGTTGTATTTTAGGTACTCTAGTTAGACTTAAAATGTTTGGAATTTTGATTGACGATTAACTCAACATTTCGTTAAAATGACGATAAATTTAATCTTTAGAAAATGATCAGAAAATAATTGAAGCTTGTAACGTTATCCAACATAAAGATGCACAAAAACTATAGAGTTCTTGCTAATTTCAAAGTGCTCATAGTTTTTAATGGCGATAAATTCCTTTTGACGATAATATCGCGATAAATTCTTTAAGTAGCAATGAAAAAATGACAGGAACTTGCATAGTCATCCAAATCAGAGCCCTAGTAGAATTTTAAATACTCTAGCTAAATTTAAAATTGATTAAAATAGTCTTCGCGATAAAATGGCGTAAATGCTGCTTTCCTTCATCAGAAAACGATTTAAACTTTTTATTGTCTCCAGACTTGAAGCATTCTAGCTAGTCGGAAAGAAGAGTAAGATATATATAAAATTGATAGTAAGATATCCATTGTTGCAGACACCAAAGTAAGGAAATAAAAACGCTGTAAAAATGCCCTGTCGTATTAAGGGACATTGAGTGTCGTGTTTAAGGACTGGTTACCTTAAATGCGTCAAAAATGCCTCAAATGAAACAGGAAAACAGCATCTTTGTATAATTTGCAGTTAATAATTCAATTTCAGCAAGAAAAATTTGTACAGAACTGAAGTCTTAATACGTCAGCCACCTTCGGTGATAAAATCTAATATAAGGTCAAGTTTGTCTTAAATGCGACAACCTTATGCGAAATCGTGTCACACTTAAGCACACTGACCTTCGAGAAATACAGCATAAAAGAACGAGTGAGTGAGATCACGGTCATACCCAGATTCAAACTCTATATATCTGCTTGCCAAATGAGCGCACTAAGTTCTGTACCCTCCCGTCATACGTTTCAATTTGTATTAAAATTAGTGGGGTTGCGATTCACTGTAATGTGTGGAAACTCAAAATTCATGTAACTATCACTCTTTTTGACGAAACTGCTTCTGGAGAAATTACTCTGAGTTAACATTTCGTCAGCGTGAAGAAGTTACTTCCTTTACATATTTAAAGATGCAATATTTATCCAAAGAGTTAGACTTGGGGCTATATATGTCAGTTAGCACAATTTTTTTAGAAATTATTGTAATTGTTAAGGGAGGGAAATCATAACCCTTACTCAGGTTCAAACTCAAGATACCTGCTTAATAAGAGGAGAGCACTAGCATGTGTACCATCCCATCACACATTTCAAATTGTTTGAAAATAATTTGAAAAACACTAAAGAACTCTCAGATTGCACTGTATGAGTAAGCAATTTCTTCCAATATTTGAGATTTTGCGCTTCGTCAAATATCGAAATATCAAATATCGTCAAATATCGAAGAAACTGTCAAAAATTCAAAAATAACGAAATATTATAGCACAAGGATAGCTACAAGATTAAAAAAGTAATATTTTTGAAAGCATAACAGTTTTATGAAAGTAAACGAAAATTAATATATGGTAAAAAAAAACGTTTAGTTTTGTAAAGAAAAAAAATTCTTAGGCAATAATATCAAATATGGCTATTTGCATAGATAATTACGTCCGTTATACAATGATCTACCACTTTATCGTGACCACTCTCTAAATATCTTTAAATATGCGAGGCAATTCGAGCATATTTTACCTTACGTTTCGTCACACAGAAGCATATAATCTCTAAATAATCCTACTTTTACTGTATAGTCGTTATCTAAAAAAAATTGTGCTCAATAGTTTAGACAGCAGTTAAAAGTTAGGTCACCTAAATTTTTATTTCATTTCTATGTAGTTTTGCCTTATCACAGGAACTAACGAAGCTAATTAAAAAAATTTGCATACAATTATAAAACTTGTTTATCGTAAGTAAAAAATATTTTCTATAGTTATATGAGCAATTCTACAAATAAACACCAATTAGGCGACCAAAAAAATTTAAACATTTTTTTGGAGGGCACACTGTTTCTACATGAATTTTCTTCTTTTTTACACCCTAAAAAGGCAAGAAAAAATCGTGAACATTAAATTTTTTCTTTGTAGCATACTTTGAATGTGACATACTCTTTCTGACATACTCAGATAAATCTGAGCCATTTATTCAGATAAAACGATTTTTACATAAATATAATATTATTATACTCTCTAAAATGTATTTATAGAGATTTCATACTATAAGATTATATTTTAGTATAAAAATCAAAAATAAAAAAAATTAATCAAAGTTCCTAAATTGAAAAAATCGGGAAAAATTTTAAATTGGTATTTTGTCATTTAAAGTATGTCACAAGGAAAAAATTTCATGTTTAATATTTTTCTTGCTTTTTTAGGGTGCAAAAAAGAAGAAAATTCATGTAGAAATAGCGTACCCCCCCCCCCCCCAAAAAAAAAAAAAATTTTTTTTTTCATTTTTGTTTGGTCGCCTAATTTGCGGTTATTTGTAGAATTGCTCATATCGTCGCTTTGAAACTAAACCGTAGTAACTCAAAAAAATCGAAAAATGAGATATTTGGGTCATTTTGTGTAAAAAAAAATCACCCTTTTAGAGAAACAAAGTGTTATTTTCATAATTCCATAAAATTAATTTAGAGAGCAGATAAATCGTCATCGCATTGGCGCGATTAGCATTAGCGCGGAAAGTTAGAAATTGCTCTCCTGAAAAACTTGCTGTTTTAAGTTACCACAGTTTAGTTTCAAAGCGACGATATGAGCAATTCTACAAATAAACGCCAATTTTTATGTAAAAATCGTTTTATCTGAATAAATGGCTCAGATTTATCTGAGTATGTCAGAAAGAGAATGTCACATTTAAAGTATGTCACAAAGAAAAAATTTCATGTTCACGATTTTTTCTTGCCTTTTTAGGGTGTAAAAAAGAAGAAAATTCATGTAGAAATAATGTGCCCCCCCCCCCCCAAAAAAAAAATTTTTTTTTTCATTTTTTTTGACCTTCTAATTGGCGTTTACTTGTAGAATTGCTCATATACTATTTTTTTGTCATTTAATTTACTAAAGTTTGAGAACAAATCGGAAGGAGCGCAAGTTTTAATGTATATAATTTTAAATGACAAAATCCCAAACTTGAAGGAAATTGGTCGAATATTTTTTGGGAAATAAAAATTAAAAATATACGACTCCTAAGAGATGGCTCAAAGCGCAGAAAAAGAAATTAACATTAAAGGATCTAAACTTTCGATCACTCACCCACTATAACTATTGAGACCATATTTTCTAGATTGCAGCAGCCCTTCCCTCTCATTTTGAGAGTCAAAAATAAAAATGCGTTGAAAAACTGCCATGTTTATTCAAGAAAAGTAAGCTTTTGTGTCAGATTTCGTATTTTAAAATATCATCTACATTAATTAGTTCATTTACAGTTAGCTCCTAGAACCATCAAGATTGAATCATTGTATAGTGAGCAAAATCAAAAGCGGGACACCGTGTATAACTTACGGCATAAGGATCAGATTTTTTCGTACTAGAATCAAAGTTTAATGGTTCAAACGGGTGACCTCAAGTATGCTAATTGATGAGTCAGACAATAGTTAAGTTACGAAATCTGGGCATAAAAGCACACTGTCGCCGAATAAACATACCGTTTTTTTCTGGATGGATTTGGATTAAAAAATCGAGGTGAATTACGAAGAAAGTAAATCACAAACATACATAGCATCACAAAATTACTAATTAGACGCCTTGTAAACATTAAGGTTGAGAAAACAATGTTTTAAATACGAATTTGTTTGTTTGGGATTTCTTATGCGTGACTTGATGAAATGATTTTTAAAAAAATAAATAAATAAATAAATAAAAAATTAGACCCCTTATTCTTATAAAATTTGCCAATCCTATTTTAATTGAAAGCGAATTAGCTTAACATAAAATATCTTTTTTTTCGACACAAGAAGTTAGATTAAGCATTTAAAATAAGTGTTTTGTGATAACTAGTGGATTCCCTTTCTTTCTTAGCTCATATAGTCATATCACAGTTCAGAAAATTACCAAAAACGCGTTTTAACGCTAAACAATTGATAATCGGTCAAATTGCCGATTATTATATGTTGTATTGTATTGTAAAATGCTGTAGTGTTAATTGTTCTTTCCTAATTCTTAATGTCCACTAGTTTAGTTGTCCACTAGTTTAGTTTACCATCTACTATTTCTATTATCACTAGGTGTTTATTTAAAGTGTCTATCAGGGATAATGTTCTATATGTTTAATTCTTTTTCTCTATTAGCTCATTCCCTTTGTTAGAAACGCTAGTTTCTTATCATTCAGTGTTGTAAGCAGTCTCATCTAGTAATCACTTTACAACAATAAGAAACCACTTCTATCTTTACCACTATATATATATATATATATACATATATATATATATATATAGTTCAAAATGTAGAATAAGACAAAGAAAATTATAGACATAACAAACAACAGATTTTGAAAATAATCGTGTGGGCTGATGAAAAGAATATATCTTTTTTTCCAGTTTTTTAAATAATTTCATCCTTTTTTTTTCAAAAACTGTTGTTTGTTATTTTTTTACTTATTATTTCCCACACCCCTTTTTTTTCATATGTCTATAATTTTTCTTTGTTTTATTCTACATTTTGAACTTATCTAATGAATTTTGTTTACTTACAGCTTAAGCGCAATAAATGAAACTTATTGTTTTTCTTAACTTTCTCCGCGTTTTCTTGTATTTATTTATTTATTATATATATATATATATATATATATATATATATATATATATATATATATATATATATATATATATATATATATATATATATATATATATATATATATATATATATATATATATATACAGTTGAAAAATTAAGAGCGTAGACAAAAACATTAGAGGACTTTTATTGTCTGACGTTGTGTAAATTTGATTTTTTATTTTTTCAATAATACAAAATTTTTGTTATTCAAAGTTATATTTCATATTTTAGTGATTAACTTCTTTTTAAAGTACTCTGATGACAGAAAACTCAAATATCGTTTTCTGTGAATTTAAAAAAATTCTTTAGAAAATTACAAACATTAAAATAACATAATTTTTCGTCCAACGAAACTGACAAAAAAAATCTATAAGAGGAAAAGAAAATGAAACACTTTAAAAATTTAAAAAATATTTTCAAAAAATCAATTTCAATTTCTTTATAGCTTATAATAGAAATCAGTCTTTCTTTAATGTTTAGCTTATTGTTATTTTCTTTTCATTCTCGTTTTTTTCATTTTTAGACTTCAATTTTCAGTGTCTTTATCTTTCTCTTTATTTCATTTTATTTTCTTCTCTCTTAAGTTTTTGTCTAACTTTTTATGAATTCTGTTGATATTTTTTTTATTTCATTTCCTCTTTTTCTTTAATTTTTAATTTTTTTATCTCATTTTCAATCGTTATATTTCAATGTATTTTTCTTAACTTTCCTTTTCTTTTTTTAACCTCCTTTTTCTTTTCTTTTTTGCCTTTCTTCACTTTTTCTTCTTTTTCATCTTCTTTTCCTTTCTTTTTTTCAGTTCTTTTTCCTTTTCCTTTTTACCTTTTCTTTAATTTTTGCTATGTTATGCGTGTCTTTAAACTTAGAATTTTCCTTATTTTCCCCCTTCTCTTTTCCTTTTTTTTCCCTTCTTTTTTCTTTTCTTTTTACCTTTTTTTCAATTTTTGCTATGTTATACGCTCTTTTAAAATTATAATTTAAAATAAACTCAAATATTAAACTGCACTACTTGTTGCTCATACGGTTTATTCAATATTTTCACCACAAAAGTGAAATACTTTATTGTATCAGTATTCAGTTTAAGTATCCTTCTGCAAATGAGGAAGCTAACTTCTGTGATCATAAAAGCTATCAAAGAGCTTTATTCACTGCACTTAAATGTCATAGCATCATTTTGAAATGCCAAAATATTTATCAACAAAATAAGAAAGAAAATTTTTTACATTATCTGATTTGATTGACTAAAGCTTTAAACAGGTATGTTCTCATGTAATAGATCTGCCATTCAAAAACAAAGTAGCTTTAAATTGCTTTGTGGTCGTTAACAGAAGAAAAAAACTCTCAGTACAGCGTACATAGTAGTTTTTTCATTCCAAACGAGCGGACAAACTCTTTATGGCCAGAGAACATAAAATCTTCTTTATGTCATTTTTCCGATTTAAACTGAGCCTAGATGAACTCTTGAGTTACAGGGGAAAATTTTATGACTTATCCAATTATACGGCCATATGATTTTTACCCTTCTCTACTGCTTAAGATAATACAGTAAAAATTGAGTCCCAGATTAAAATCGTAGCACAATTATTTCATTTGCACCAATTTACAAAAAGGAGAATTTGAAGTTTCAAACTTAACTACGCAACAAAAAAAGCCAGATAGTTTTTCTAAAAATTTAAAAAAAAGGTTTTACATATATATATATATATATATATATATATATATATATATATATATATATATATGGTATAACAAAAGTGAAAACGCTAAACAAGGCGGTGATTATAAGAGCCAATAATTGATATTTCATAACTGGGCGTTGATTTTAAGAATCTTTAATTGATTTTTTATGAATTTTCAACCAATTAGCATATTGGAGGTCCCCCCCTTTAACTATTAAGATTGAGTCCTGGATTGTGAAAAAACTGATCATAAGATCAAAAGTTGTTCAGGATGCTCCATTTTTTAAATTATTTTTTTAAAGTTTTAATTGCGTACAGTGAGCGAAATAAAAAACTCACTGTACAGGAAAATGGAATTTTAAAAATACCCTTTTCATATCATATTTTGAAATTGAATTTTGAAAATATGATTTTTTTTAAAAATTGAATTTCTCGGGAGCCATTTGACCAATTTCTTTTAGATTTTATATTTTGCTATGTAAAATTGCTTTCTTTAAAATGATGAATAAAATTGTATACCTTACAATTAGAATTTTTTTTACTATTATTAAATATAATAATGAAAAATAATAAAAGTTCATTAAAAATTGTATTTTGCAAGGAATTATCTTTGAATAAATGAATTTAATAACTGTGAGCAAAAAATTTATAAATCAATTAAGAAGTTCTCAAGATATGGAGAAAAATGCAAAAAAGTAAAATTAACATTAAAGGGGTCAAACTCTGGACCGCTCTTTTTACCAAACTATGGGGTTCATATTTCCCAGATTGCAGTTATTTGTTGTCAAAAATCCGAATTTGTCAAAAAAAAAAGGTATGTTTGCACAGAGAAAGTATGTTTTGCGTCTGATTTCGTAACTTAAAATATCGTCTGCGCTAATCAATTAGCATATTTGAGGTTCTCCTCTCAATCTATTAAGATTGAGTCCTAGAACGTAAAGATCCGATTATTTGATCAAAAGTTATTTAGAATGGCTTGTTTATTTTTTTGCGCACTGTAAGTTAAGTAAAAATTATATTTTCATAACAGTAATATACTTTAAGAATATTTAGCCTTAACGGTTAGAACCATTTTCTTGCAACCTACCATATTTTTGTAATATTTTGAAAAGTAAATGACTCAATTGAAAATTGTTTAAGTTTATTTTTAAAAAAATACTTGAAATTCTATTTAAAAAATTTTTAAATTTTTATTTAATTTTTTAAAAATGTATTATTAAAAAAATTTATTATTTTTGATAATTTTTCGAAAATTTTTATTCCGAAATTTTTCAATTATATTTCTTTTCAACTATATTTTTCACTATTTAAGTTTTGTGAATATTAATTAATTCGAGCAAGTAAATTTTATCAAAGTAAAGCGCGTCCGAACACGAAGAAAACTTTAAATTGAAAAAGAAATTAATAATATTTCAAAACATTTGTTGAAGTCATAATTTTTTAAAATCATTTATTATACAACAACTTGTCTGTTAAATGCCTTCCTCAGCTTTTGGCACATATGTGCTTTTTTGATGAAGTTTCAAGTCCAGTTTGGCATAATTGTACATGGTAGTCGGTTAAACATAGTCTAATATACTTCAAGGATTGGCTGACCAGCATCTGGATGGTCAGTGCTTGTATCCCAAACTGGTGATAACACTTCCACAGAAATGAAGAACCGATTTTTAAAGTGCACTATAACACATGTCACGTCAACACATATACCAGATGTAAAGGATGAGTACTTCCAAACTTAATTTGGAACCTGTCTACTTTATGATTAAATACAAATTTCGTTCATAAATAAAAAGAATTCAAAATTTTCTGTCTAATTAACACATTTGTTCTTAAAAGATGCAGATTTCATATTACATCTCTTCCAACATACTACTGAGATAAGAAAATATCCAAAAAGCTTTTTTTTTTAATTCTTCTATTATAAATATCATCTACAATCTCTTATCAAACATCTTTACAACTTCAGGAATTCAGGAAGGTATTTAATTTTATGGTATGAAAGTAAATAAGTTTTGAACGAAAAATTTTTTTCATTCCTTGCAATATTCAAAATAGTGAACGTCATTTAGCAAAGTACATGAAATTTCTGCTACGAAAGTATTTGGAATATTGCTAAAAGATTTTTGAGATTAATGTTTATCAGAAAATTTTATTCCAGTATTCCAGCGTACTTCCAGTATTTGGTTTGTGTAAAAAGTTCAAAGATGGTTGAGAATTCTTTAAATTTGATCAGTGATCTGGTAATCCCTCTATTTCAATTAATGACCAACATGGCGATTAAATCAGGGAATTAATGCTCTGTGATAGTCGTTTGACAATAATAAACATTACTGAACAAATTTCTACATCATTATGTTCTTTCAAATAATATCAAACGAGCATTTAAGGTTGTGACGCATCACATCATGCGTTCTTCCATGAACTTTGAACTTGTTCCAAAAACAACGTGTTAGTATGACGATTAAATCCGTTTTAAGGTTGTGACGCATCACATCTTGAGTTCTTCCATGAATTATGAATTTGTTCCAAAAACAACTTGTTACCATGACGATTAAATCAGAGAGTTGATGTTCTATGATAGTAGTTTGTCAATAAGAAACATTATTGAACCAGTTTCTGCATCATTATGTTCTGTCAAACAATTTCAATTGAACATTTAAGGTTGTGACGCTTCACATCTTGAGTTCTTCCATGAACTTTGAATTTGTTCCAAAACAACGTGTTCGAGTGACCCGAGAGCTGCTTTCTCGTTTCAGTTTTCTTTTAAAACGTTTTATTGTAATAATAAAACGCTAATAACAATAAAACACAGTGCTAAAACTTGAATTTATGCTTTTTACACGGACACAGCTCAACAGTTAAGTAAGAAAATACCGAAAAAACCATGTCAGAGTAGCTGAAAAATCGTGATTATGCTTATTATTTTCTTTGACTTTCACTGTCTTGTGCATTATGAACACTTACCAGCTAATTAAACAGTCAGTAAAAAATATTATTTGAGTGTTTTGCGTCGTTTGCATGAAGAAATTTGTCTAAAATTATTTGAAATGTATTGAGAAAACGCATGGATTGTTGAAACATTTTAAAGCGTCTTCTCATACTACAGATATTATTCGTCAATTTTTAGCAAAACATTCATCAAATTAAGTCCTACAATCACCATATTTTTCTGAAACTTCACACTGTGAAGCTTTTTCTTATTCCCACGTTTAAAAATACCTCTTCATGACAATTGATTTGAGTCCATTAATTCGGTAAAAAAAAATAATTGCCATGGACTCTGAATTGCATTCCCAAAAGCAATTTTAATGCATGTTGCTTAAAATTAGGTGAAATGCATTGAAGACAGTTAAAAGTATTTTGAGGGTGATAAAATAAATTTTGTCTAACAATTAATACCTTTTTTATGCACCAGTTTTGAGTGCTTTTTGATCGCATTAGTATTAGGATGTAGTCATTTAGTTTCAGAACTAATTTAATTACTTATTCAATGGAATTATATATCATTTGCCATTGGATACGAAATTAAAAAACCCTTAAACTCTAAGACTTTCCTGGCCAGCAACGGGCTGTTGCGGGAATGCTTTACTTGATACAGAATTATTTTCGTGTATTATTGAGAGTTTACTATGAGTCCATTAATTTTTATTTAAGCACTTATAATTAGGTATTTGCTAGCTAAAATATGCTTTGAATAGGTATCATTCTCTAAATTTGATCTTTGTGTTTTCTTTATTGCGAACTATCATCGAAATTAGACCAAGCAATCCTTTCTTTTACTGACACATAGTCATTTGAAAATTTTTATCCAGTATTATAAAAGAAAATAAATGAAATATTATAAAATTTCTATAATAAAATTTCTTTTACTAGTGTTAAAATATTTTTTTTAATTGAATAAGACTGTTACCTTTTTATCAGCGTAAAAAGTAAATAACTAGTATCAATATTTCTAAATAACAATTATTTAAATAGAAATAGTAATTTATAAAGTTTGTGAATATTTCACTCAAATCACTGTAAGGATTAGAAATTTTGATCATGAAGATTTTTAAAAAAAATTAAATTAAAAATCAGTCAGACAATCCTATCTTCTTCGGCATATACTAATATTGGTATTTATGTAAAACAATATTTAAATAAAAAGAATTCAATAAACTGAAAAATTAAATTCAACGCAAGTGTAAAAGATTTTTTTCTCGGGGATTTAAAAATTAAATTTAAAAAGCTAAGTAGCCAAATACGGTAACCCTCCTTTTACCCTTTAATAAGGTAGGGTATGAAAGCCCTATTAGACACTTTTTCCATCAAATACGCTGAGTGAAGTTTAGCTTATTAATCATTTTGTGTGTGAGTCAAATGGATACATTTCGGAAGGGATTTTCCAATGTCAAGTACAGGGAGTTTTAATCTTTATACAGTGTAGAGTAAAAATTTTGAAGTGGGGGTGAATGAAGGATTGAGGGGTTGTACTGATAAGTATATTAGATGAAGATTAATGAAGCGGAAAATTGTTAGACGATGAAAAGAAGCCTTCTTTTTATCAATGATTTTTATGGATAAATTCAATTTGACGCTTGTTGTAAAAGATTTTGCAACAGCAATTGTAAGACTCGCTTAAAAAAACTGCAGCTCTTTTATTTGTTTTTTTAATCCCTGTTGTTTTTAAAAAGTTGATGCAAAGTTTTTAAATGTTGCTAAGATGATATTTTTCAATATCGTGTAATAAGCATCTAGTTTTTATTAAATAAAAATGCCAGCAATTTTTAATTTTTAAAAAAAAATATTGATTGGATTTAAATTTAAATATAATGCGCATAACTACGTTGTTTGATTTTTCACTTGATTAACCTTTACTTGATTGATTTTTTACTTGAATTGACTTTTGTCAGTGATAAGTTTTTGATAGATTTTCTTTGCGTAGTTATTATTAAGGTTATATATTTTAATATGATAAAAATTAATAACTGATAGTAATTAGAATTTCTCAATCTTCTGTTGTTAAAACTAAAACTAAATACATAATAGTTAATTTAAATATCAAAGTATAAATGTAAATTTTAATTTTAAGAGGCCTTTGCCCTCGTCATCTTGGGTTCTAGATTAAACGTTTAATTTGTGTTTTCTCGATGTTTTTTTTTTTTTTCTTTTCTTTTTGAACATATCAAACTTTTGTTTATATAGTACTAATAAACAGCTCAATACCTTTAAAAAAAAAGTAGAAAATAAAAGGGTCGCTTTTATAGATTCTAAGAAAGAGCGCTTGATAATTTTTAGAACTTCTATGAATTTCTAATTAAAAACTTAAAAGCAATAAAATGATGCGGCTTATATTTTTGAGTAAATAGTTTAAAACTACACGTTTCTCAGTTTTCATAGTTTTAAAAATCTAATCTTATTGCAGTTTAAATTGATGAAAAGTGATTTGGAGGAATCTAAAAACTAATAGCAGTTTAGTATTTCAATATTTTCCAAAAATTAAAAATTTCAGATCTGTATTGGCACAATTTTGTGAGGAAAAATTAATTGAGAATCTAAACTAGCGCAAGCTATATACGTCATATTCTGATGGGGTGAAAGCCTTGTATTTTACATGTATCAAAAGAAAATGCCAAATAGAGAAAATATCATCAATTTATTTGTGAAAATTAAAAGGATTTAAGGGGACACTTCACGATGAAAAACCCAAAAATTGACCAAATTATACTTTTTTCAATTTTTGTTTCAAAAAATAATAGTTATATCTAGCTACAATTTAAAAGAAAATTTTTTCAATTTCAGTCATTTTTTGCAAAGTTATAAGCATTTCAAGATTTGTAAACAAGGTTATGTAAACTGTCTGTTTTTATAGTTAAACTGTGTTTTCTTAATGTTGTTTTTTACGATAATATTCAAACTTCGAAAAGTTCCTTGCGCATGAGTTTTGAATAAATCTTTATTTTTTTCTCATATATATGATTGGTCTAATGTTCCGTAACCAATTTGATATAAATAAAAGCTGAATACTCACTGAATATTTTTTAAATTACTTTAAATTGTTATTTAAATTTCAATTTTTAAAAATTATATAAAGACTATGATATTTTGATTTTTTATTTGTTTAAAATTAAGTGCTAAGTTGTTCAAACATATCCAATTTTATTTATACTTATTCAAACTGTAATATAAATGAGTTTCATACAGTTACGATTAAAACTCATGCGCAGGAAACATTTTGAAATACTGGAACATTTAATAATTTAACTTGTGGATAAATTATTAAAAATATTGTAACTTTTCAACAAATTAATATTTTTGCTTCAAATTTTGGGAATATCCTTCTAAATGCTTTATTCACAATCTATGAAATTTTCATTAAAATTGGTTAATATTTAAAAAAAATCATTTTGAACGGGAAGTGTCCCCTTAAACAATATTTAGAATTTTCCTTTCCCGCCTTTTCCCGTACGATAGTTGAGTTCTATCAGGAGAGGAAGGGCCTCTTAAGTCAGAACGTTTTTTTATTAGAATTTATAATTTGCGGAGATCAGCGTGTATTAAATTTCGTTGTATGTTATATTAATTATCAAAATTGTACTAATTTTCTCGAACACTAATATTATTTGTATAGCTACTCAACAAACTGTAACAAAGTAAATCTCAGAGCCACAGTTCATACAACTTTAAATTTTTTTGTTTTTTCCCCATCAAAATGCGTTAGCAGGTGTTTTTCTAATAAATTAAAAGGCAATCTGTATGTTATATCTCTGCATGTTATATGAATTATCAAAATGGTACCAATTTTCTCGAACACTAATATTATTTGTATAGCTACTAATAATCAAAGTAAATCTCAAGGCCTCAGTCCAAACAACTTTGAAATGTTTAGTTTCTTTCGAATCAAAACATGTTAACATCCGATTTTCTAAATAATTAAAAAAGCACTCTACTTCTAATATTAATTTCGGAAGTACTTAAGTACTTTCGAATCTAATGTTTGAAATAGATTGCCCTTTATTCCTCGCAGAAAGATTAAAACAAACTAATTGGAAAATATTTATATGTGTTTCAAAAAAAAAGAAGGAAAAAATAGGACAAATGGGAAAAAAGAAAAAAATTCTTATACTACTTTGAACAAGCATAAAAAGTATTATTTTCATTTTTGTACCCTTTATGTGAAAATTAATAACCATTTTATTGAATTATTACAGAATTTTTTGCATTGTTTAATGTAATATTTATTTTAATTGCAGTTCATTGTTAATTTCATGTTCAATTTATTTATTGATTAGCAATTTAGTTCTTTATTTTTAATGAAAAGAGTTTCAGCTTGAACTGTACTAGATTCGAGATTCAAAAACTACGGAGAACAAAAATGTAACCTATAATTCGGTTAATTACACTTAAGATTATTAATTCTGACATAATTTTGATGATGATTGACTTACTTAATTGACTTACATAATTTTGAATTTTGCAATAGTATTATTGATTTGTCGAATGAAAACTTCAAAATTATCATTCTCTTTTCAAAGATTAGTCCTCGAACATGCAAAATGGGATTAAAAAATTTCGACCTTATCAAAATAAAGGATAAAATAAACATATTTTCTTTTTCCTTTCTATCTTATCAGCTTTTAATAGTGGATTCAAATACCATTCACAACTCATAAATATTATTATTTATTGTAAATATAAATAATTTCTTTGTACGAGATTTAGTATGCTGTTAAAGATTGAATTGAGTTAAAGTATAATATGGTTAATATTATCAGCAATATAAACAGAGGTTCCAAGTTAACCCTATAATCACGTTGCATTGTTTTTCTTCAATTTCATAACACGATATCGTGGTTTAAATTGAATAGAACAATGGCCATTTCATCACAGTGTAAAGTTGTAGGTAACTTGGAAAATGCTATGGTTTAAAGTTAAACAGGCTATTTATAAAGTTTATTTCTTAAGAACTAATGTTCTTGGCATCTCCAGATATTTAATAGTCATAATGTATTTAAATATCTCTCCGAAACGTAACAAAATTATTTTATTTTAGATAGCTGATTTTATTTTTTGTTCTATTCATTGCCATGTATAAATAATTTTACCTTTAATACTTACTTACCCATTTAAAATTAGACCAAAGAAATCTGATTTTAAGGACTGTCTTACCTTTATAAATCCATGAAAACTATTTTTCAAAACTTCTTGCTTACCATGTAAGGAACAGCTTCATTACCAATTTTAAACTAAAAAGATCAAATCAATGAAGTTCACTGCTAGATAAATGAAAATATATGTATATTCTGCGATATTAAACATACCTTAACCCAGGAAAGCTAACCTTTTTATTTCCCAATTTACAATAATACCACGGTCAAAACTAACGCTAATATTCCTGGTTTAAGGATCTCCTAAAGACAGAAAAGAGATTTTATATAACCTATGGAGAGTAATATGAATAAAATTTCTTTATTAAGTAACTAATTAATGCATTTTAATATTTTCGGTTCTTTTTATTTATTGAAGTATATACTTTTGAAGTTAGTTTCCAAATTTTACACTGCAAATACTTCTAAAACTTGAACTTTTGAAAACATTTTAAAATTGCTTTCAACCTTAAAATTTTAAATTTAGGAACTAAATTTAATGGGATACATGTAAATAGAATAGAAACCAAAATATTCACAAATACAAAATATTTACTTAATAAATAAGGAAACGGCATTCATATAGTTTTTAGTAGGTTCCCATTTTCTTCTGAAGGGGAAATTTAAATAAAATTTTTTAAGCACAATTTAGTATACTGATAAATATTAAATATAATATTGATAAATTTAATGCAGGTTAGCGGAATCATTCAACCTTTTTTTTTAAAAAAAAGAAACTTAATTTTAGTAAAATAATTCTAAAGAATGAACAAATCCGAAATCAAATCATTGATACGGAAAATCCGTGTTTACGAACTCATCAATTCAAATAAACAAAACAGTTTTAAATAATTTTCTCTCTCTCTCCATATATATATATATATATATATATTTAACTAAAAATGATCTATACTTTCTTTCCTTTTTGCTTTTAAGTAATAAAACTTAATCCAATGGCACGAGTCAAAACCAGAAAATACAACAGTTATCAGAGGTACTTTAGAGTACGAAAGAATTAAAGTCTCTTTTATATAGAATCTACATAAAATATTATGCTTCTTTTTGTTTCAAGGGAAGGGGCAATTTACTTCTGTTAATCAACTTAAAGTCTTCAAATCGGTATTCTAAACTAACTGCTTTTATTGGAAGGTTTAATATCGCAATGTTTAAAAGACTTTAAAGTAATAAAATAAACTGACTTACTTATTGCAACACTTCCAAGTTTGATAATAAAACAGTTTATTTGTCCAATTTTTATTACATTACAATAGCATTACACATCACAAGCAATGTCACAATAGAATTGCAATACATCAAGATTAATGATATCGTATACAGTTTCAGATCAATACAATTCATGAAAGAACAAAAAAATGTTCGGTCCCCCTTTTCTAAGAGCAATCAATGGAACGAATTCTTCCATTGCTTCCAATCACACGGGGCTAAGAAGTAAAGGAAAAATAAATGAACAAATGGCGACCAACTCCTACTTACTTTTCTAAGAAGTGCCCAGTTACAGAGACTGCTTTTACTTACTTCGCACACTCCTATGAGATTCCTGTTAAAGGAATCAATTGATTCCTGTTATAGGAATCAATTGAACTCACCTCCAATGATTTAGATCCATTAAACCGATAGCAGAACACTCCTTTTCACGACTCAATTCAAATGTCAATATCGTTTTCAACCCAATTCGTACAGGCTGTACAATTGTACTTACAGAAGGTGAAAAAGATGGGATGGATGAGAATTTTCTAGAATTTTTTTTTCTATTTTTATAATCAACTCTTTTTTTAGGAAGGTTTGATAGAAAGACTCTACATTCATGAGTCGAATATGATGTAGATCTAAAAGAAATATTATACGGAACACATTTTGGTAAAGTTAAGCCTTATTTTAATATACTCAGAATATATGTTATTCTTTCCGTAAATGTGTACCGTATTCTCTCAGAAATCTCAGCATGGAAAACAAGCCTTTGTTTTCTAAACAGACCAGTAAAGTTAAGCCTTTTTTATAAGTTAATATCCAATTTTTTGTTTTAAAGGCTCAAAAAGCAATTGATACGGTTTTCGCTATATTTCCTTTTATAGATACCTTTTTGTATCAATTTTCTCGTCACAATTTCCTTGTTTTATTTTTGTATCAATGTTTTTTTTTACTTTTATAAAAGTTTTTTCAATAACTTATAAATTTTTATTAATAATTTTTGTTCCTTCAATTGTATTAATAGTCATTTTCTATTGATCTTATTTTCTTCCAACATTTATATTTGAATTTATATAAGTAATAAGTGCCATTTCAATAAGTACATTTTTTTGCGGAAATTTCTGAGAGTTTCATAATGAACGAGATAAACTGGAACTTAAAGCACTAATTTTTAAACGTGTCTAAATAAAATTAAATCTACTCATAATTTCCCGACATTATATTTTCCGCGCAAGTTGCGTTTACTTCTAAGTAAACTTGTTATGGTGCACACATAAATAAAGCAAAAATATCATTTAGCATAAAATTACATTTTGTTTTATTTTTTAAAAACACCAAACAATGGTATGATGAGTGTGACTAGCAAATAGTTTCCATTTTTTGCCTTTCATCATAAAGGCTGTTTTTTGAAAGCTCTATCGTAACATTAAAAAACGCTTTTCAGAAAATAACGCGATATTTTTATAACAGTTGTTGGTTTGAAACAGTTATTTATAACTGTTTCAATGAGGTTTTTCCAATCTTCAGCTAATTATGAAAATGGCGAAAAATGTCAATGTTATGAAAAGCCACAGTTTTTAGAAAATGAAAATCGTTTGTGATCTAACACTAAATTGCCTGGACTAATAAAAGCTAGCGAAAATCGAGAATTATTCACTGATTTGAAGGATTTCAATTTATGGGGAAAAGTCTCCCCAAATTGGTGATTTAAAAAAAAAATTCTTTTTTTAAATTTTCAATATATTTGTTAATCTCAGGCTCAGATAATTCTTCACTGTAAGGTAATCTTAACAATTTAAAATTGTATATTTGCTACGAGTTTAAAGCATTTAAACTGTGGCTTCCTTAGCGAAAGTGCTTTGAAAAACATCCTTAAAGATGAATTTTTGTTTGTCGGTAAAAAATGGAATCACCTGAACACGATCACATCATGAAATGGATGTACATAGAGAATGCTTTAATTTGTCTTCTTTTCTGTTATTTCAGAGATGAAACAGAGATAGAAGAAGGAATATATTACAGAAGTTATTTAGAAATGGAATTTATCACATGCCAAAATTGACCATACGTCTGTATAGACTATATACAAGAATGAACATTTCTTAAAAATCAATGTTACAAGATTACACATCAATCCTTTCGCTTTAATCCTAAAATACCATAACGAGTGAAAAATGTTTGATATTGATAAAAATAATTAAAGCTTTGTTATTTATATTTTTCTCAAGTAAGTACACAGTAAAGG
The DNA here is from genome assembly GCF_982258835.1 of Parasteatoda tepidariorum. NCBI lineage: Eukaryota > Metazoa > Arthropoda > Arachnida > Araneae > Theridiidae > Parasteatoda > Parasteatoda tepidariorum. Next base: position 21,908,991 of record NC_141765.1, read on the forward strand.
TAGTAATTTATTTCTCCTTATAAGAATTAATTAACTCTAATATTTATAATTTGATTTTGAAATGAACTTTACGAGAAAAAATTCAATTAGCATCTGTTAAAATATATATATTTTTCTCGCATTATCTTTTCGATAATGTTTTAAAATGTCCCATAAGTTTTAAAATATTATGTAAATTAAGTTGGAATTCATTATCTATTAAATTACTTTTACTGTGCACTAATTAAAGCTTTACCCTATAAGTGCTAGTGAAAAATTTCTTTCAAATGACTGTAATAAATGAATAGTTAAAACTATTGAAAACAATAAAAAGTATTCAACGTAAGAGAAGGAAACTATTTTGCTGGAAACTGATTATAATTATTAATTAATTACGCCGCATATAATTTCGAATAATGGTGCTCCAAAATCATATTAAAGCAAATTTAACAAATTAAGATAATTTTAACTTGTTCTCGTAGACTGTAGAAAAGATAAAACTGGCGAGTTTACTGAAAAGTTTCATGGCATAAATTAGGAGTTCAAGAATTTTTAATTTATAGAAACACGGTATTTTGAACAAGAGAATTAAAGAAACTTTTTTTTAATATCTGGAACTCATATTTTAATTATAGCAGTGGATATGTATTTAACTGTTTATAAATTAGTTTGATCGGAGTTTTGATTATAAAATGTTTTCAATTTAAACTCTTAACTACGTTAAGAAATTTGTGTACAAAGGCTAAAAGACTGTGAAATAATGTAGTTTTTACAGCGATTTATGCTAGTGAACTATTAATAATAATGATTATAAATAAGGAATTTTTTTTAATTGTAATTTGTATATGTATCACTAATTTGATAAATAAACTGAAAACTTAAATGAAAAGTTCAAACTTTTCTTACAAATATTTGAAATAATATTCACATCCCTAGATGCAACAAAATTATTTTAAGTTATGTAATTTTTAATATTTCATAAAAAAAGGGGGGGCTTTTTAAGTCTTTTATCTTAAATTTCATTTTTCACAAATTTAAACAATCCTGCTCACTAATGATATTATGATTGTTAAAAAATGAACTATGATTGAAATCAACACCTCTAAAATTATTTTTATTTTAAAATTGCCTTTATAAAGCTTGTCGTATATTTTGGTAATTTGCACTAGAAATTTAAAACCGTCAAATTAGCGCCTTATTTCAATTTTAAGCCAAGGCTTTAACAAATAGAAATTTCTACGAGTTTTTGAAGAAAAAAAAATTGTAAATTAATTCCGATGTCAGATTAAAATCTCTTATATTTTCATGTTGTGCCTAGTAGAAAACATTACTAATTAAATTTAAAAGCTTAAATTTTACAGGTGAAGAAACCAAACACAGTTCGTTTATGTCTATCTGTTGTTCTTAAAATTACTTGCAACTTACGTGCAAACTGTTGCTGAGTTCAAGTGGCAGTAGCTACAAGTTTGTGTTGCAACAAACTATTATTTTTATGGCTTTTTTGTTAGAAATATTTGAAAATAAAGTATAATTTTCATAAATAAAGACTAGCAACAGATTTGGAAAAATAACATTTTCATAAAACTTCTAAATATGACAATATATCGTAAAACAAAAATCTTTCCATTAAAGTGTAACTAATTGCACTTAATTATAAATAACAGAAATTTTACATTAATAAATAATTCATTATAAATATATTTATATATACAAAAATAAATAAATAAATAAAACTAGGTGAAAAAATATATTGATAATATCACGAGCAAAGAAATAAACTCATTCTTTTGTATTCGAGGTCTAACATAGCTTGTATCAATAATTGAAGTTTTAAAATTTTTTAAATATTTAAATTAGTTAAGAAAGTTTGGATCTATAAGCAAGCAAATTTGCATTAATCTCTTGTAATTAAAAAACTAAAGCAAGAATGACAATTAAAATTAATAAAACGTTATAGGGATAGCTTCAAATGTTTAGCATTGTAAGTTAACTTGTAATAATTTGAATTGAAACTTAAATTCTTCGCCTTAAGAAACTAATAAATTCGTTGTTTTTAATCTATATTAAAATGGAATAAAAATATTCTATAGTTAAAGAACAAGAATAATGTTTCCAAAAATGAAATGGTGCGAACAGCTTCTTAATACTTATTTTCATTGTAACATTTTCAACGCGATTAAAGTTAATAAAACATATAACTTTAAAAAGTCCACTTCTCTTTGTTTGCATCCGAGTTTTCATAACAGGCTGTTTTTTGATTGCCACAGAAACAAAACTTGCTTGAATGTCCAAATCAGTTTTTGTATTTTGATAAACCAATACAGTTATTTTAGCATTCGTGTCTTGAATCTGTTGGCATTCTTTCTGTAGGTGCACTTGACCCACGACAGTCCATAAGAAGCCAATTTGGGGGGAAATAGGCTGATTTACAACCTCCAGTCTGTAGGTGCACAACTCCACCGTCATTTAGATGTCACTATTGAGCTACCATAAGACTGACCATTGCACGTTGGTAGCGCGAAGGGGTTCATGGCTGCGAAAGGCGAGGATACTATACTTCCCATTCCTAAAACAAAACAAAAAAAAAATTAATAAAAAAATTTAAAAACATTATCCAAAAATGGTGCAAAAGTTTTACAGGGTGTTCTCCAAATACCACTCAGGAATTGTTTGAATACTTGTCAAAAATTATTGAAATAAAGCTAGACAATTGGGGTGTTAATGATTGTCTTCACGCCTTGATTAAATGAGTTTTCCGTTCTTGATGTATATTTGTAGAATTTTTGTCTATGATAATTTAAATGAAACTAAGTAATTTGAGTGATAAATAATTGTTTAAGGGACTCCAAACATCGCTCTTGTTGTATATTTTTAGAAATGGTCAAAAACTATTTAATAAAGACTAAATAATTTTGATGATATTATTCTCTAAATGAATTGGTAAAGAGAGTTCTCTAAACATCACTCTTAGTATATATATTTAGAATTTTCATCAAAAATGTTTGGTAAGAAAGTAAATTATAATTAAAAATTAAAAAATAATATAAAATTAATACAATAATTAAAAAAAAGCTGTCACTTGTATGTATGTTTACATTTTATAACTATTGTATATTTCTGTGAATAGGTTCAGAATTTTTCAATTAATATTTTTTTCAGAAAAAATGCAAGCTTACATGTATAACTTCCCGGCTTAAAAGTCAGTACCGAAACGTTCATCAATAATTATATAGAATATTAATAGAATACCATAAATAATAAGCGAATAAAAATAAAATAACATTAAAAAAATAACATTAAGAAAATAACATTAAAAGGAAAATATCATTAAAAAGAGTTCTATGCGAACATAAAAGTCATATAAATACTTAATTGTCAGAATATGGAATTTGTAGTAATCATGTTCACATAACTTTCCACATGAATTTTTTTTCTTAATTTCTGCTTATAGACTGATTTATCTAAGTGTGTGACAAAATTCTTAGTATAAGCGAACAAGCATATAATAGGTTATTCATTCTTAATAAAAAATTTATTTGTATACAAAAATATATATATATATATGTTCTTTCATAAAAAATTTAAGTTGATACATAATTTTTGCTACGAAGTTCTATTGTTCAGTTAGATAGGAGAATTTCTATTCAGAAACATATTATTTTAATGAATTTGAAAACATTTTCGAAAATCCAACTTGACGCATTCACTAAAAATGAGACTTTTTAAACTGCAAAAGAATGCTCGTTTAAAACTGTTAAAATAATAATCATAAAAGCAAAATTGAATATAATATATATGTCACTATTAGCTGCAAACGTTATCAAACATTTTAGAAAATATACTTTAAATTTCATTTAAAATGTATAAAATTATTCAAACATATTAAATTATATTTAATAGATGATCTCGTTATCAACAGAGTGGTTAACCAAAACTGCATTAACCACTTTGTGTAGATTACGAGCTAAGGAAGAAAAAAACAAGAATTATATTTTTTTAAATTTCAAAATTAAATTCCTAAGCATAGTTACAATAGTTTGCTAAGATGTATATGAAATAAATTGTTCAGTCATAGTTAGTTATTAAAAAATATTACCGTTTTACCTTTTTTATTCTACTTTTCGAAAAATAGCACATTGTAACTTACAGCCGTTATAAGGACTAAATATGAACCCCATATATATTGGATGCTATTTTCTAATTTTCATGTGGTAATTATCTAATAACCATGTTTTAATTTAGGACACTTGGTAAAGACGTCTTACCACTAATGAAGAGCTGGAGGTCGTGAGTTCGATTGTGGCAGCCGATTAATCTACCGACATGTATACACACAAAATGCACGCAAAATCTGTTGTGATGGAAAGTCTTTTAGTTGGTTGTAGTGTGAAAGTTTATAGAAGGGGTAGCAGATCAGGCACCGTCCATTTTGCTAACCAGAGTCAAAATTATATAAAATTTCTGCAGAGGCCGTAATAAGATAGAGCCTTGATAATTAGGGCTAGGTGGTTTGCCGTGTCAGGATGATACGTTGTAATTAGCAACTGACCATAAAAATTTTCATAAGTAAATTAAAGTAATAAAAAATCTATAATAACTTTAAACAAAAGCCATTACCATTAAAGAGACCCGGAGAACTTGGTACGGCCATATTGCCTAGATTCGGCGGACTGCCATAACCACCATTCATTGCTGTGGTGCTGTAGGAACTGCCGTTTGCGCTGTGCGGCGTTGACGCATTAGAGCCATAGCCTCTTGGAGACACACTGTTGCTCTGCGTCCTTCCATAGTCTACAAAAATTTAATTTTATTAGCTAAATTTCCTAAACACATCTCTCAAAAATATCATTTATCATAAGATTATAATCTAAAAAGAATTATTTATTTACATTATATAAATATTAGTTAATCATATAAACTGGCGTTCCTTTCTTATTGCTTTCCACTCACAGATATGCATGTATGTTACTTAATATATTTTTGACATTGTGGTATTTACGCTTGTTGGAGAAAATATTTTCCCACGCACTCTATTGTTTTGAATGTAGTAATTTCAGCATAATATTTACACAGGAATATTGTACATAAGAATATTGTTATTGAAATATGGGCATTTTTCTCAATTTTTTCTAGCCTTTTAATAGTTTTACTAGCTTTTAATAGAAAAGTTCGCTATTATTTTTTTTGAAAATAAAATTCACTTAAATACTTTGAAATAAAAGTGGAAAAAGAAAAAACTGCTGCTCAACATATTAAACGTATTAAACGCGGCTGGTCTAAAAACGAAAGAAAAAAATTGCTTTGCATATTATGAAATAGATAAATAATTGAAATATTTTTAGTTTATAATTTTAAGCTATAGATAAATACACTATAGAGTATTTTTAAATATTATTGTATATTGGGAAATTCAAAATATTAATGCACTTTAATGCAGTTTATTTTGCTATTTTGCAGGCCTATTAAAATTTGTATCATTTTAGTCATCTGCATTACACAGAGAAAAAATTTAAATTCTCGGTTATGAAGTTAAGGATAAGACAACCCCCACCCAAAATGCATTATACTTGTAATAATTATGATGATTAACAATAATTACAAATGTTTCTATTAAAACAAAGAACTTTTTTGTTGTTTATAATAGTAAAATATTTTTAAAAACTTTCAACTTTAATTTACAAAAATTAAAGAAAATTTTTCATAAAAATCAAATATTTTATTTTATAAAGACGTGTTAATTATGAGCAGTTTGTTTATTACTACTTATGAAATTAAATTAAATATTATAATGGAGAAGGAAAATTTCACATGAAAGAAAGGAAAGGAAATATTTAAAACTATTTTGATTAATATACGATAGAAATTAGTTATAATAAAAATTATAATAAAACAAGCAAGGAAAATAAGAAAAACTTGAGTTAGTCCATTAAATAAGACCTACTTTAATTTCTTTAGAGCTTGATAATATATATAAATTAATTTTAATAATTTTAAATTTAAATAATTTTAATTGTTCATTACTCTTAATTATATCTTTAATATTTTGATTTGATTTTATTAATTTCGGGCAGTAATTCGGTTTATTAAGTTAAATTATAAAAAACTAGGATTTATAAATCATCCGTACTCTGAAAAAAAAATTGGAAAATTGTGCACTGACTATTTAAATTTGAATTCTTTGTTATAAAACAAATCATGTTTACTGAATACGAAGAAAATCAAATATTATTATTTTTCTTAATATTTGAATCAAACTCTTCAGCAATATCTCTTTCAGCAATATTCGCTAACTTTATTCTCAAACTTAACTTTATGATATTAATTAATTTTATTCACTAAAAGACTTCAAAATTATTTTTTTTTACAATTTACAGAAATAAAAATAATAACTTAAAGTTCTAGTTCACAGTGCGTAAAAAATTCAAGAAAAATTTCATAATTCGAAAGATGTTCTAAAAATTTCGAATAGACGCTTTGCGTTATTTTCTCAACAAGTCTTATTTTAGTTATTTGTAATATTGAAATAGATTTAAAGCTTTTTAAATTTCCGTCATAATATTTTTACGTTATAACCAAAGACGTTAATAAACAATGCATATACATTTTCAAAAATAATTTTTAAAAAAAAATTTATACTTTTGAAATAAATATTATTTTTACATTTTTATATTTTGTAAATATTATTTTTATTTCGATTCATTCTGGAAGAATTCAATGCATAATTTTTAAATTTTTCTTGATTTCTAAATACTTTGAAATTTTAGTCAAAATATTGGTTTTCTCTTCCTACTTAATATTAAATTTCTGTTAATAAATTAATATATTTATTTTATTTATTTGGAAAAAGAAATATTAAAAGAAGATAGAATAAAATCACAAAATCTACCATGTTCATGCGCAGGCAATCATAAAATTGGTTCATATCCGACAAATAAAAATGTATTTTAATTTATAAAAGTTAATTTTTTTCAATTAAAAATATGCATGAAGTACCTTTTTTAAAATTATGCTACCGTAGGAGAAAAATTAGAAATTGAGAAACATGCAAAAGGAATTTTCATGCACGCCTAAACATGAATGATTGCCTGAACAGTGGCAGTAGGCATTGTGAACGTGGGGCCATGGGTCCCTACCGTTCTCTTGAACGTTGACAGCTAATTGACCTGTATAAGCGTTGAAGCCGGACATGGCGACAGCGTTGTTCAAGGCTGGTGATCTTGGTGCAGGTAGGGCTAACTGATTATTTCGTGGCATACTGTACAAAGCTTCGGCTAAATCCGCCGCCCTCTTAAGAATTATTTCCTAAAATAAAATAAATTTATTTTGAATTAGCTTAAAATATTTGATATACAGTACTACGTATTACATTTGTGAGGAGTTAACATTGAAAAGGAGTTAAAGATGGTTTCTAAGTTATTTTACCAAGAAAAGAAAATTCTCTTTCTCTGTGCCTATTAGTCCTTCTATATACTAAAGTTCTTTCCATTGTCAACTCCTTATTTAAAAAATTTTATCACATTTTAAAAATTTTATCACATAACCTTTTCAAACCTAGCGCATACAACATACAGAACATACCCAACAGAATTTTAATATTTTTTTTTTTTTATTTGGCTGACAGACATGGTTACTGATTAATATATGAGCTACAAGTCACTACAAAAAACACTATTCAGACACGAGAATAGAATTTCCAACTTTAATTCTTAATTTTTTGACGAACATCAAAAAGCCATCCAAAAAAAAAAAAAAATCACATGTAGTTATGTCACACTTTTTTTAATATAATATTCGGAAATAAATCAAAAAATTCTAAAAATATTTTCTGCTTTGTATAAACATATAAAAAAATGAATCAGTGGTAATCTTTTAATATAAACGCGTAGTTTTTTCCTAGTATTCTAAATAAATAGGTGGTAAATTAAATTCCAATATTTTATCAACTTTTAACCAACTAACCTGGATTGAAAAAATTATTTTGAATATATTTAATTGAATTCATTATTTTTAGTTATTTATTACTTCGTAAATAATGTTCCTGAAAAATAAATAATTTTCTAAAATTTGAATAAAACAAAAAGTGTGTTGACGTATCAATGGCTAACTTTACAAATATTCTAAGTATTCAGCAAAAGCCTATGCACGCAAGTCAATAGAAAAGTTAGTCTTTATTATTTTCTGGAATAATTCACTGCTTGTCTTGGAATAAAATAATTAAGCAAACGCATAAACATGAAAATATGAGCTGAAAAATTTAAAATTTTTGCCATAAAGATCATTTTGATTTAAATTTTTTTTTTAAAAAAACACTAAATGCTCTTAACCTGTTTCAAAAACACGAGGCAAAATTGAAATTCATCAAAAACAATTTCGTGATAAATTTTTATTACCATATTTATGGCACTGATTGATAATTATCATAAGAGCTGCACTTTGATTTAAATATTGATCTGATAAAAAATATTACTATTAAATATGAAAAGCCCTGTAAAATATTAGGTTGTAAGATATTTTAGATTTAGGTCAAATTTTCTACTGTTAGGGCATATTTTCAAGAAGTTTATTCTCTTATATTTTTATCAGTACGTATTGATAGTATAAAAATAAAACACATGTGCGACATTTGTTTCATCGAAATGATAAAATCTTAATATCTTAATTCACATCGAATAAAATTTTTAAAGATGTACGTACCTTTGGTAATTTTTCTGGATCACCAGGATGCCGTGGTATTAACTTCGCGAGTCTTTGGAAGCCATAATCTATGGTGGGTTCGCTCAAAGCTAGCAAAAAATACTCATATTAATATTATGTATTATACTAAAAACATGTATAACAAATTTAAAATTATTAGATATTTTTTGTAATTATATTCTTCTACAAAAAAAAAAGCTTTAAAAATGCTAGCGATGGTATAAAGCATCATTTTAGACAGAGTAAAGCCTGTATTTTGTTCTCCTTTCAATTTAAAATCTTCAATTATTTTATCTTAAATACATTCGAATTTTCGATAATTTTACACAAGAATAGTTAACCCTTTGACGCAAAGTGGACATCGGTGTTGCTTTTCTTTCTGACGCTCCAATTACAAGCAAAAATATATTTTTGTCTTTTTTTAATCGTAAAAAACTGTCTAATAGTTTCTAAAACATCTCTTTGATTATCGGAATTATATTTATATTGAAATATAAAATCCAAAAGAAATAGTTAGATTTTTTTTTAATATTAAAAACTTGTTTAATAAATTATTTTGTAAATTAGAGCAATTTCACTGATAAATAATTATTTCTCTTGGATCTAAATAACTGCAAATAAATAAAAATTGCGAAAAATGTTTTGGAAGTGAGCCGCTTTTGAAAGATTTTACCTTTAACACTAGATAAAAAATTAAAAGCAGAAAAAAAAATTAAGAAAAAAAAACGGAATTCTATGCCGTATTTCATAACCATACATTGATTAAATTAATAAATTGCTAAATTTACTATTTTTCTCGTATTTTGACCTAAATTGAAATAATTCAAAATAATAATAATATACAAAATAATAAATCAAAGTATGAAAAATTTGCTTAAAAAAATTATACGTCAAAGGGTTAAAGGGCAAGTAAAAACTTTTCTCAACATAATTGTTTCTTTTTTTAAAAATATATTTTTTTAACCACTCGTTGGCTATAGTTTAAAGCAACCTCTCACATCAAAAATTATCAGTGATAAAAATAAAGCTTTTATATGACACTATGTCATGATTCTATGAACAGATTCATTCAAAGTTAAATTATCTTTCAACTCTTATATACTTCAACCCATTATTAAGTACTTTGCAAAGACATAGCCAAGATTTACTACTAAGAAAACATTTTAGTGAGTTAAAGGGGGAGCGGCATCTTTCTTTTTCTCCAAGAGAAATTACGACCAAAGTTTCCAAATGATGACAGATAGAACGACTTTGGAGATAGATTATATCGGACCAGTTGTAGCTACAACTTGGAAAACTGTCTGGAGCTAAACCAAAAATCGGGATGCTTTATCAAAACTTAAGAAGTTGGAAAGTGCCCAAATCCGTCAAACTGCCAATCTTCTATAAAATGTTACCCAGCTAAGCTTGAAACTTTCCTAGAATAGCGTGATTTAATGATTTCATTTTTTAAATTATGAGAAATTAAGCAATTTGTTTAAGTTCAATTTATGTTTCAAGTTATGGAATTACACATGTTTTCTCTAAACAATAAAATTCCCTAAAGCATTTAGATAAAACGTCAATAAACATTAACTTTACTTATAATTCTTTTTAAGAGTTTTCCCAATTAGGAAAATTGCTTAGAAAAATGTTTTATTGTTTGATGCAGTGATAAATATTTCCATGCACTGAAACTGTTTTAAAAGTTCGCCAAATGTACGCAGGGCATTAAAGTTACAAAAAACAAACATCTTCGGTGGCACAAAAATTTTCTTTTTTTCTAATTTTAAATGCAAAATATATTGATTTTAATAAAATTAAAAAGAAGTTATTCAGGCTGTTGAAAACAGAATTAAAATTTTAATTAAATATTACAAATGACTCAGATAGCAATATCTTTAATAGATAGTTTCTTAAAATAAATAAACATTTTTGCAGATTTAGAGGAAAGTAATATTTAATTAATGACCTAATTTTAAATTTGATAGAATTATATCTTTGTTAATGAGAATCTATGGGTTCTAAATCTGTATAAGTTTTGATCGCATGCATCTATATAAATCTAGAGCAGATTTATGGAATCGTTTTAAATCTACATAGATTTAGATCCGATAGAGTATGTGCGAAAACTCATAACACATTTTATTTTCAATTCTAAATATATATCTATGCCTTAAATATCTATGATGTAAGCAGTTTTCTTAAAATTCTATAAGGAAAGCAATGAAATTAACCACACTTAAAGTCTAACATTTACGACAAAATATATCTTAGAGTCAAATTGTTTTAAATTATAATAAATGCTATAAATATAGAATATAATCTAGCAGCATAAATACATAGTATAATAAATCAATATGAAATAAATCAATAAATAATAAATAAATATTCAGAAAAATGTTTAATGTAATATACTAGTAAATTATTAATATATTATTAGAGCTTCGTAACTTCGTTAAAAAATGTTATGACAAAAATGGCTATTTTTTTTACTTTATAAATTAGGTATATTATTATTGTAGTCATTTAAATAGACAGTATTTATTAATATTAATTATAATTGATTAATAATTTATAATTATTAATGATAAGCATGTAAAGTTGAAACTTACCAACATATACAAATCTTCCGGGTGTTCCTTTACAAAATTGTTTGGATTTATATGCTAACGTGACTTCAACAACACCTGGAATTTGTCGAGGTGGTATTTGAACTCTGATAGCGTGTGATGTAATGAGCTAAAATAAAAAAATTTCAGTGTTAATAATTGCAAATCTTTAAAGTAATAATTTATGTGCTATAAAGTAAGATGAAAAAAAATCACAAAAAAGATATCTTCATTATTGAATTATCCTAAATGTCATAACAAAATTTTAACTGAGGCAAAAACTCTAATTATAGGTCAGTAATTGGAGCTAAGTAAATTTTAATAGGTATTTTATAAACATACTTTTATATTGTGAATAACATATTTATTAACAAATAATAAATTTATTTTTAATTTGAGAACAAGTGCAGCACTACATTAAAATATGTTTTGAATATAATTTACAACACATCGTTAAGCATTTTTAACATAAAGAGAAAAATAGTCATTTGCCGTTATACAATAACTATAAAATAAGCATACATTAAATGAATCATATTTTATAACATATATTCATAATTATTTAAGATAATGTATTTTCATAAATGAAACATTCATTAAGGAGTGCATTGGCATTTTCCTTTATGTTACAAAATTTTTTTAAGTGCTGGAAAATTATAATTTTACTGCTAAGACATTGTTTCTTTTATATATTCAGGTATTTTTATTTTTCGAGCAATGCATATTGAATAGAAAAAAGTCGCAAACAATGTAATGAGAAATTACTTTTTAAAATTTAGTGTTTTCAATTCTTATTGAGTTATACTGAAAATTAAATTTTGAATTAAATTCATTTCAAAAATCGGAAGACGGAATTTGGTATTCCTTTAAAATTAAAACATAGATAGCTTTGATTAAGACACAGTCTCCTAAATATCCTAAAAATCATTAATTAATTGCGAAATACTATTCAAGCTTTCATAGTATATAAATTCTACGTTTTCATCAAACGTTCACTAATAAGGATGAAATTAAAACGCTCAAGTTTGAAGAATGGCTTTCCTGTTGTCCATAATTATAAAGTAAATATACTTTAAATGATTTAGAATACAATACAAAATAAAACATCTAAATATCTGAAAATCAAACATTAATTAGAAAAAATTTTTCGAACTTTAGTAGTTTAATAGTTTTTTCCTATACATACTCAAATAGGAAAAAAGTTAAAATGTGCCATTTTGAAGGATAATTTTTCCCATTGACCATAACAAAATAAATGAGCCTAGTTCAAAAATGAAAATACTCTCCAAATATACTTAAAACCAATCATCAATTGCCCAAAATATTTCTAACTTTTCGATTAGCTTTATTTCTAGATTTTCATTAAACTGACACTAAAAGCATAAAAATCAAAACTCGCCATTTTGAAGAACGATTTTTTTCCCAATGCCCTCAATAACGTTAGGCAAATCAGACTAGTTTGAAAATGAGTAAAAGAATAAACAAATCTATAGAAGGTAGCAATTTCATAGAGAAAGATCAAAACAGATATTGTGCAGATAAATCAAGGGAATTACTAGCTGCGCCCATTAAGCATTTATAGGAAGCAGTAGGCTAAGTCGAGGCCTTTGAATTAATGAAGCAAATGAGAAGAAAGATGAAGAACAGCTACTGTCAAATAGCAACAGACTCATCAACAGACAAGGCCATGGCAACAGACTAGGTTTTTATTAAACTATCACTGATAAGGATGAAAATTAAAGCACTCAAGTTCGAAGAATGTTTTTTTTTTCTGTTGTCCATAACAAAATAACACAATCTAAATCCGACTTCGTATATGAAACTACTTTCTAAACATCTAAAAATAAAACATTAATTGAACAAAATCTTTTTAACTTTCTGAGTTTAATAGTTTTCTTTCCAGGCACCATGCAGACACTAATAAGAGGGAAATTAAAATGTGCCATTTTGGAAGATAATTTTTTCTACTGACCGTAGCAAAATAAAGCAAGCCAAATGAGTCAAGTTCAAAAATGATAATATTTTCTAAATATCCTTAAAACCAACTATCAATTGCCTAAAATCTTCCTAAATTTTCGATTGTCTTTATTTCTAGATTTTCATTGAACTGACACTAATAGGATAAAAATCAAAACTCGCCATTTTGAAGAATGATTTTTTCCCATTGCCCTCAAAATAACGCAAGGCAAATCAGACAAGTTTGAAAATGAAAGAGTAAAAGAATTAACAAATCGATAGAAGGTAGCAATTTCATAGAGAAAGATCAAAACAGATATTGTGCAGATGAATGAAGGGAATTACTAGTTGCGTCCATTAAGCATTTATAGGAAGCCGTAAGCTAAGTCGAGGCCTCTGAATTAATGAAGCAGATGAAAAGAAAGAAGAAGAGCAGCGACTGTCAAATAGCAACAGACTCGTCGATGAGGTTAAATACCGTTCGACAAAATAAGCTCCTTTTGCCGACAGGAACCCCAGAATGGTTGATTGGGGAAACTTCTTTGCTAGTTGATCGCTCAACAGTGGAGGAGTGGTTGGAGTTAATACAATTTGAAGTATTAATGATCGCATTGCGAAAGAGGTTGTTTGCAACATGATCATACGGCTTTAAAGGCTAAGGGCGAGACTCTTTGTTAAGCCCGAAAGACAATGGAAAACTTGTTAGGTTCAACCAATTGCAAACTGCTGTCTGTCCAGATAAAAGAGAAACGTCTGGAGGGATCGAAAATTAAATATTTTATTCTATTCCTCTTTATTCCTTCAAAGAGATTAAAAACTCTCGTCAACACTATTTACATTTTCTCTAATGTCCTTAATTACTTAATCAACTATGCAAATAATACTATGTAAATATATGTATATAAATTTTTAAGAAATTATATGTTTTTAATAATAAACAAACTAACATTTTCTCTGGAGAAGCACTTATACTTTCAGTTTTTTCATCTAGACATTTAGTAAAAACCTTTTCAAAGAAACACATAAAATATTTGTTTCAGATTAAAAACTTGCCTAACTGTTTCTATTAAACTATTTGTTTGTCGCAAAATTGTAATTATAATTTCTTTTTCCCATTTTGCAACCATTTTTTTTTTTCATGATTGATGACAAAATAAAAGTTTCCAAAAACGAATGCAAGTAGTATAATTGTCAATCAGCTGAAATTAGATTTGTCTTACTGAACACTATTTACGAAATAATTCGAATTAACGATTACCTTTGTTAATTTTTTTTAAAAATTTTATAAAATTACTGGAAGATTAAATGACTTTGTTTTCTTCACCCCAAATCTTATTTAATATGAGAGTGAAATAAATAATATGTAGACAATCGAATTTCCATTATTCTTTCTACAAAGAGAAAAAAGTTCCTGTAAAATCACAGTACTTTTACAGTAATGACACAGCTAGTGATAAAATCAAATTATACGGTATTTAAAACATTCACTAGGTGGGTGATATTCCGTTCGTTTGTTAATGGTTCACTGAAAATTCTGGTTTTAAAATACTAATTCTTTTTTCACGCATTTAGTAAAAATACAAAGCTGAAAAGTAAATTGAATCGAATGCTCTTTTTTGTGCCATGAATTGAATTACGAATTCAGTGCTCTGGGGTATCATAAAAAAATTACTAAATTTCACATTTCCTACCAAACAGTACGGCAATAAAACCATATTGTTAACTTTACCAAAAATCATTACCAACACTCTTCGGTGAAAAAAAACGTGCTTTATTGGTGTTCTCATGAAACCAAAACTATGGCAAATTTTACTATATTCTGACCATACTTTTTTTTTCTCAGTGTCGAAGAATTTTAGCAGAAAAATCTGATCATTTAGTCAAAATAGTTAGTATATTTGTCCTTAAAAAAGTTTAATTTGACAAACAAGTCAAGATATTTTGACAAATACTTTTAAACTAAATGTAATCTTACCTCGCTCCATGCCAGCATCGTTCCGAAGACTACTTGTAGCCCATCGAAAAAGTTATCACCTATGATTGTGACTGTGGAACCTCCAGCCGTCCATCCCTCGCTAGGACTGATTGCCTTGATACACGGCGTCGCTGCAAAATGAACTATGCACTTGTTACAGCACTGTGGTATAACTATATCCATATTATGCAATAAATATAGTAGTATGAAAATATTATGAGTGTTTCCTAATTTTTTACGGCTACGGGACCCTAAAGGATGAAGCATCTTTTGAAGGAACCCCAAAAAAATTATGACTGATTCAAAAAATTTAAACTCTAGGAACCTCTCTCTGTGACCCTTTAACGGAACCCCAGGGTTCCGCGGAACACTATTTGAAAACCGCTGTTATATACTATGAGAATAAAAGTTCTTATTAATATCGTTCAAATTTCATGCAACCTTGATAAGGTGATAAATCCCTTAGGTCAGCTGTTCCAAAATAGCGCTCCGTGGAACCCTGAGGTTCCGTGAAAGGGTTACAGGTGTTCCTAGAATTTAATTTCTTTTAATCAGTCATAATTTTTTAAACTTGTAATTATATTTACATCAGTACGAAAAGACATAATTTCTTTGACATTTTGGTTATTTTAATGAAATTATTTGAGTAAAATGCCAGTAAAAAAAAAAGAAATGACAAAATTTATTAAAAATTGCATCAGTATTTGTCGTCGAATTTTTCAAATAAAATAGCCAAATTAAAAAATAACGAATTATTTTCTGAGAACTATTCTCAAAGTTTGTAAAAAGTTTTTTTTTTCTTTCAAAAACTATAATTCAGCTAATTTTATTCATTTTCAGCTAATGTATGAATCAAAAACAACTTCAGAGCAAGATTAGATATCATTCTAGGCCTGCGAATTTAACTGCATGACATAAAATCTATTATTTTAAAAGTTTTATGGATTAAACGATTATTGAAAAAAAATTCTTTCTTTACGTTAAATATTATCAAAATAGTTTGTAATCGTTCTTTAGTTAATATGTTCATGGTTGCTAATAAATTTCCTTTATATATTTGGGGTTAAACCAAAAGATGCTTCACCATTTTGGGTTCCGTAGCCGTAAGAAATTGGGAACCACTGGTTTAAATATTAAAAGTATTTATTTAGTAAACCATGCCTTAATAAATGTAGAGCAGTTTATACACCAATAGTCATTGAAATACAAATTACCTATTTAAAATTAATTAACGTAAGAAAAACTGATATTAAGATTAAAAAGGTTATTTTTTTGTGAAATTTTAAACATTTTTAATGGATGTAAATAATAAATAATATGCTCATTTATTTCAATTAAGACTCTTTGTTGATTTGTGGCATATTAAATACGTTATTTTAATGCGTTTAGCAAAGTTTCACTAGTTAGGTAAAAAGTATTTTTTAAAAACGAATCTAAAAGTAAGAATAACAGTATTTTAGACTGTTCTATTATTCTTTCAGATCTTCCTTACCCCGCAGAGTAGCTTTATAAAATTTTTAAAAGATCCCTGCAGCTAAAATGAAAATCGGTCACCGCAACATTTCCGAGCTATTATTCGAAAGTTTTCGAGAGTTACATTTTTCTATCTTCTTCTTTTCGAATTTCGTGCGGACGTTCACTTAATTCGTTATTATCGAGTTCCGAAGGCATTTCGTAGTGATTCGATACCCCAAAAAAGGCAGTCTTACTTCTGTCAACGTTTACTCATCGATCCAAAAACCGGACGTCAACTTCTAAACAACTTTTTTTATGGTTATTTTTTTCTTCTTCTTTTTTTGTCTCCTCTTCCAATCTTTCTCTATTTCTCTCCTTCGTTCCTTCAGTTTGGATGTTGTTCATCCTTCAGTGGACAGCTTCCCACTATCCTCGTTTCTTCATTTCCTCTAGCCCTGTTTCCACCCTCAATCTTCTACGCCTTCCTCAACCCCCGCCCCCGCAAAGCGACCCCCATAAACCTCCTCGCATGTACATACTCTTCTTCACTTTCCCTTCTATTCTAACGGAAACCCCTCAAGCCGGGGATATTTTTTCCTTTCTAACCCTCCCTTGCGTCGTTGATTGGCGAAAATCTCTGATTTTTCTTGGTCGTGTTTTTATTATTTATTTGTTACTATCCTTTTTTTTTTTCGAGGTCCCACGTTGTCATCTTTGCAGAGTCACTTTTTCCCTTACTCTTAACTATATACGGCTTTGCAATTTCTAAGCCCCCCCCCCCTATTTCCCTTTTTTTTTCTGACTTCCTTCCAAGCAATTTCTTCAATGCGAATCGAACCAGAGAGCTTCAATTTAGGGGAGATAAATTTAATTGAGAAGATTTTGTCGTAATGAAAAACTAGTATCTACCATTCCTTTCTTACATTCATCTAAGTGATACATTCCTCAGTTGTTGTGCAACCCCGTCTTTAAGCGCCCCAGCATTCCGGGAGGAATTGGTCTCGACGAACCGTAAGCATTGACTCTTAAAAGAGAAATGACGTAAATTAAAAATTTAACTTTCATTTTTCTTTTCAATGGGACTTTCAAATCGTTTAAGCAATTGAAGTTCAATTTTTGTTGATTTAAACCTCACACGCTTTTTCTTTAAGGGATTTATTGATTTATTTATTATTATTTTTGAATAAATTCCAGCTAGCAAATAATATCAGAAGGATAGCCATGTTTTATCATCATTTAGCAATTTCAACTAACCATTTAATTATAAAGATAATATGAATATATGAAAGATAATATGAAATTTTATTTCCAGAATTTCAGCGTTTCTTTTAGCACTTAATACTTTATAAGAAATTTTATCTTGAATTTACAGGCCAAATTAGTATATGACTAAAATTTAAATTATTTCGATAGAAATAGTGTTATCGACAAAAACAGTACGAAAATGTACTTTTTCTCATAAAATTTCGCATTAACTGTTCTCTTTACATCATTTTATTTGAGAGGAAGAGGGTTTCGTTGTAAATTTGATATCTTCTTTTTAATAATGAGAAGTAATTTTAACGTAACTTTAACGTAACTAACGTAATTTTAATGTAAGGATAATTTTTAAAACTTTCCAAACAGTCTAAGTAGGCCAATGTTTTTTTTTTATATCTTCCAACTTTATATTTTGCTTGCTTCTTTCATTGTATATCACTATAATTATTATTAGATATTTCTCTTGTCTCTGGAGTTCCTGGATTATTTATGTTAAGTAATCCCTTGTTTTTCTCTAAATTAGTAGTAATTGTGTTTTCGGTGTGAACAACAATATCAGCCCACAATTCCACAATTTGACATCTTTATATTTAAACAATTCAAACTCTAGCTAGAAAATTTCAACACTGTGATCAAGCACAGTAAAAATAGTCTTTTTTATCATAACGACCTTTAAATAATTAGACCAGATTTCAATAGTAAGATTTCAATAATACGATTCTAGTAAGAATTCAATAAACTTTAAAATAAAGAATGTTTCTGATCGAAGATACTGAACATTTACTTCGAAGAGCTCTTTGCTATTGAAAACTGCTGCCGCTTTTTTTTTTTAGGGTATCTTCCCAATTTGAAATATCAAGGGGTCAATTTAACTGCGTGCATGTGTGTTTAAATCGTATATCCTACAGGTTATGTATGTTTCTGCAACCCTTGTGTGAGGATAAAATTTATTTTAACTTCACTTTATCATGTCTCCATCAGCATTAAAGTCTGTAATTTTTATAGAAACATTAACTTGGAAGATATTAATTTAACTAATTTTGTCTAGACAAGCTTCGTGAGCTCATTAAAGCCATTAAAAAATCCATTGCTTAACCTATAGAGTCCATTAAAGTTAACAGCGCATGACTTTAATAATTTATTACTGATTTAAATTGTCACGGAGAAAGAAAATGAATATAGAAATTTAATTTTTATAAATGGTTTATTAACCATTTAGTCATTAGTACATTAACTTTTCTGGATTTTGAAACCAACAAGATATGTATTTAGTGTACAGTTTCCTTTTTTAACGTCCATTGAATAAAAAAGAATTAAAAAAATAACTAAAAAATTTAATTTGAATAACTTCTTTTTCCTTTATGAAAATAAATATTTCTATAAATGCGTACGATAAAAAATAAATTATAATTGTAAAACTTAAATGAAAATGCAGTTTTATTTTATTACCGTCACTGAACAGCCGGCATAATTTTTGAGTTTACAACTACCAAGGTTTAACTCCTTGTAATTTTAAACTCAATCCAGAAGACAAGGGAACTCCTGGATCAAGTACTGGGACAAGCTAGCCTTCGTGAATGACTTTTTGATGGAACTAACCCAAATTTGCATTACAACAGAGGAAAACCACGAAAATCTCTCACGGTTAGCCTGACGGAAAAGGTCTATAACCCGTAATCTGTCTACCACTGAGGATATTTTAAGTCAACACTATCATTGGTGCTAGCCAGGGGCAGATTTCGTATTAACCAGCCATCACTGGGATTCAACCCGGGTAACTTCATTGGGAGGCAAGCTCTCTGTCCTCCGAGCCACCACGGTAAAATGTAGTTTGAATAGATTATGCTGCAGTCGAAAGTTATATAAATGTTAAATTGTTCATTAAAAATTTATATTCTACACATACTGTCAATTCCCCTCGGTGGATTTTATTTAAAAGCTAGGCCTGCTGTCCTTGTAGATTTTAATAAAGATTAACTTTATATAATGCTTATTCAACAACTTAAAGTAATTTTACCAGCATATATATATATATATATATATATATATATATATATATATATATATATATATATATATATATATATATATATATATATATATATATATATATATATATATATATATATATATATATATATATATATATATATATATATATATATATATATATATATATATATATATATATATATATATATATATATATATATATATATATATATATATATATACACAAATGATACAAAATCTATCAATCTGAATGCTTGAAAGATGAAGAGGTCAGAGAAATGAACACTAGCATTTTTCGTTAGACAATCTTCTTTTCTTTGAAAATAGCAGAAGCAAACTACCAAGAAGTAGCAGGAAGGAAGTGAGGTGTAGGAGGTGAAGCAATGGACCTGGGTCAATACGAGTGATTGAATGTCTGAAGGGCTGTACAAAGATGAGTCGGACTCGATTAATCAAAGCCTGAAGTCCCAGAGGAGGAAGACCGTCAGGGCACAGGGCCTGGGGGCAAGATGATGGGATAGAACCGACCCGGGTAGAACTTCATTCCCTCCCTCATCCAAAAATGCCTTTTTTCCCGGAGAGTTCCATTTTTTAGTTGTTGCCATTTTTCAAATCTGCCGTATCAGGGAGCAAATCTAGAAGAAATTTTTCCTTTTTTTTCTTTTTGACCTACGGAGTCTTGAATCTCAAGAGCAAGATGATGTTTACCATCCGAAGAGTCTACCCCTTTCTGGCTCATCTGCTACGTGCATCTGTGCAAAGATTCCTCTGAATAGATAATATAGTAGGGAAAGGGCGAAATGGCTATATTTGATGGAAATCCTAGCCATATGCAGGATGTCGTTGGGCCCCTGTTTGATCAATCGGAATACGCATTCAGCTTTAAAGTTTGTATTTCAAGCA
Organism: Parasteatoda tepidariorum; assembly: GCF_982258835.1. Lineage (NCBI taxonomy): Eukaryota > Metazoa > Arthropoda > Arachnida > Araneae > Theridiidae > Parasteatoda > Parasteatoda tepidariorum. The sequence goes on from NC_141765.1 coordinate 21,929,817, forward strand.
CTATTTTGCATGCGCTCTCAACTGTACACACAGCATATTTATATGCTCTTCTTACTCTCAATCTGAAAATGTAAATTCCCCAGTCTTTATATTTCTATACCCTTTGATCACATATGACCCGTTTTTCCTTGTTTGAACTTTAAAAATGGACGCATTTCGAGCATTTATTTTAAAAGTATTTATACAATTGTAGTTTCTTACTGTCACAACATCTCTCCATGTCTACCAACAATCCAGTGGGATTACTGTTATCTGGATCAATGTTTACAATAATCCATAGCATTCGTAAACTCAAAAGCCTGTTGCATTTTTGGAATAAGTTGCTAAAAGCCGTTTTCCAAAGTTTGCATTGCAGATACTAAAGTTTTAACGGTAAAATCTAGACTTGGCTGAATGTCGATCAGCGAAAACATTTTCTCAATCTGGATTTTAAGAATACTACTACTAAAACTAACATGAATACAGTTTTATAAAAAAGGAAAAGGTAGTATTTCTATCGTAAAATAGCTCCTAAATCTAAAATAGTTTAAATGTATATAATATACAGTACTCAAACATAATGGACCACCATTAATAACTTTTATCTAATGAACGAATCTTCACGCTTTAGGACTCAATCATAGTGGTTAGAGGTTGTGAAATATGCTAATTAATTAGTGCAGATGATATTTTCAGTTACGAAATCAGATACAAAAGCGAACTTTCTCTGAATAAACATACTTCTTTTCGTCGGATTCGGATTTCTGACACCCAAAATATAGGAATGCGGTTCAAATTTATGATCCCTTAATGTTAATTATACTTTTTGCGTATTTCATCATATCTCGAGAACTTTTTAAAGGAATATAAAGATTTTGTACAAAATTATAAAATTCGTTTATCCCAAAATAATACCATTCAAAAAACAGTTTTCAGTAAATATTTATTATTTCATTTAGTATAGTTGAAAAAAAAGTTTGAATTGTAAGGTATACAAATTTTTAAAGCATTTTAAGGAATACAATTTTACACGGCAAAATATGAAATATGAGTAAAATCGGTCGAATAGTTAGTTTCTGAGAAATTGAATTTAAAAAAAGTAGTATTTTTTTCCCTCTGAACCATTATGTCCCTGAACGTAAATATCCAACCATTAGATCATTGTACATTCATTGATTTTCCAGTAAACACATACTCTGGGTATTATTGACAAAAAGTGTTAATTGCGTTTTATTATCATTCAAATTTTAAGTGATCAACACATTCTGTAAATCTTTTTAAAATAGAAATGTTCTTTTCTTTTACCTTCTGTTGGATCGAGTCTTTTTGTTCTTCTTCCGTGTTTAGAATTATTGTGTACAAACATAGGATCAGAAACAGCTAATAAAGGACCATCCACACTAACTTGTGTTGATATGACGACCTGAAAAAAAAGAAAAAAGACTGAAAAATCTCTTCTTTTTTTTTTTTACAAATTTGAGAAACGTTACCCAGCGTCGCTTATTTAAACTTAGTTTGATAAATTTGAAATACATATTTATTATTGGTTTTAGGCTTACAGGCACATTGCAAAATAACATTTTCAATCGAATACATAGCTTTAAAATATCAAATTTGTAAAATAGTTTATCTATAATGCAATGTTATAAATCCATGAAAACAAAAGAACGTTGCTTCAACCAAAAAAAAAAATAAAGGAAGCAATAAAATCTGATATTTTACATAATTGCACGAGCACGCAGTCCAAGTTAATACTTTAACTTTTCCTGTTTTTACTATAACTTTTTTTCGAAACTGGAATTTTTAGTTTAACATTTTGCTTTCGGTGGGTGCAATAAGTGGACCAGAATAGCTTCATCATGCTAACGGTCAGCAAAAGGTTAAACGCCATGATAGGAAGAAATTTAATTTTGAATATAGTTTGATGAACGTTCTAGCTGATATCTCTCTGTTCTTACTCCTTAACAGTCTGACGGATTTAGACTAACACCGTTTCCAAAGTCAACTTCCAGGATCGAACCCATGACCTCCGGCTTATAACCAGAAATTTTAAACCAAAAATGTTTTTCGTTCCCCCAATTTTAATATCTTCATTATCTTGGTATCATTTATGATGCAAGTCTTATTGTGTATGAATAAAATTTTAACAATATTTTTATTTTGTTTGCGGTGCACATTGTATAAGAGTACATTATAAAAATCATTACGACGTATGTTCTAACATTGCTTGAAGGTAATATTTATAAAATTGGTAATCACCAAAAAGTAACAGCATTTTCTTTTATGAAATTTTCTGGTGAGAAAAAGTTAATTAAGTTTTTTTTATTAACTATTGTGTACATGAATTTATTTATTCCTTGTAGTCTAAAGAGAGGATGTTTGAAGACAAGCAATGCTTCATCAATGATTTTTCGTCATAAATTTATATTTTTATTTTTAAGTTGAATACTAAATTTTAAATCGACATATTTGATTTACAGTCAAATAGTTAAATTAAGAGAAATGTTCCTTGTCTTACAACTCACGCAATAGCCGGGAGAAATATTCAAGAAAAGTATTTCTTTCAACAATAATTGAAATGCTTTTACGGTTTTCATTGTGCATACCGTAATACATCAGATACTTGTTCCCAAATTGTCACTTACACATTTAAATCGGTAAAATGTATTATGATTTATTTCTTTTGTATATTACTCTAAAATAAAAATACAAAAACTTAAATCTTTCCTTTTTTTTTCCTTACGTTATTGGCTCATTTGACTTCATTCTGTTAAGGAAAAAAAATCGATTTTGAATTTAACACTCATCTCTCGGCTTGAATGGGTGGAAGTGAATCTTCGAGAATGGTAAAAACAAGGGAAAAAAGAAGCAAAAAGAGAGAGAAAGTTATCGAGCGTAGGTAGGAGAATGTGTTAAGGACAAGGTATCGAATGGGGAAAAAAAAGTCTTCAAGGAGGGGGAGAAACAGCAGAAGGAGTAAGTATTAAAAAAAAAAAAAAAATCAGGGAAAAAAAATCATTGTAGGGTAAAAATAAAGGGGCCGTGGGCTCGACAAAAAGGCTAGGTGAAAGGGATAAAATGTGAAGAGGGAAAGAGAGAGAAAACAACAAAAATATCCTAAGAGAAAGAAGAGAAAAGATGCTTGCATCATATTAAGCGGGGGTGGTGATGCGGTGTGCTACAAAGTCGCAGTCTTTCAAAAACGCTGCAGGAAAAAGGTTTAAGATTTCAACGTAGTTAGGTAGCATGAGTTTTGAGGGCGCGCTTTAGCGGCCAAATCACTCACTTCCAATTTGTTTCCATTCCATTAGGCACGCACTCGACCTTGCCTTTCGAAAAAAGAATAAAAAATTCTTGAAGGTGGAGGTGGCAAATAAAAATAAAAAATTCTCAAGCAAAAATTCAAATAAGAAACAAGTTGGATAAATGCGTTACCTTACCCCGGGGGAATTGTACTTCAAAAGACTGGTTATGAATAATTTGCTTTCTATTGGGTCCACATTTTTATTCTATACCCTGTTTTTTTTCTTCAGGAATTTTATTTTTTCTGTTTATGTTTTCGTTGAACTTTCTTGTCTCCGAAGTACGATATGAAGACGACAATGAGCGGTATTTGACTGAAACGAGTCCTTTTTTTAAAAAGATGCGCTTATATTTGCCGTCAAAGAAAAGCCTGCCTGGATATTTTTCAAAAATTGATGGTTGATTTAGATATTTGAATTTTAAATTTTTTCGAAGTCTTTTTGATTTAAAAAAAAATTATTTCACGAATGCTTAAGGAACTAATAAAATTTTTTATATAACAACGGATCATCAATTTGAATACAGATTAGAATATGTATGTCAAATAAGAGAATTATGATATAACTTATTTATGTTATGTAAATAAGTTATAACTTATTTTTGTTATGTAAACAAGTTATGTCGTAATGAGTGCTTTTAAGTCAAACACAACAGTCGTTGCATCGTATTACAAGGCAAAATTGAAAAGTAATTGAGGTGAACTTATTGTCTAAAATGTGAACTTATTTTTTTTATATGCATTTTTTTATGGAATATAAAAAATCCTGGATCAGTACCCTTCTCTTCTGGATTGGGTTCAAAATTACAAGACTGCGGAGTTGAACCTTGGTAGTCGTAAACTCTATATTAGGTCGGTTGCTCAACGACGGCTTTAAACTTAAACGAACTAAGTTTAACAAAAGTCATAATTTAGATTAATGTTACAATATCATAGTATCATTACTGTAGAAATGTTACGAGAATAATGATACCGTAATAATGATATTTTAATTATGACTAATAATATATGACTTATAGTATCTTTACTATAAAAATGGTACTATAATAATATCAATATTTCACAATTATAACAGTATCATTAGTATAGTAATAATAATATCTTGATTTTTGTTAGAAATTTTGGAGCGTACTGAATCATTACACCTTTCAAATTTGCTGCAACCATAATAATATGATGCCAAGTTGAGTCCTATTATCATACTTGTCAAATTCGATTATACTGTAATATAATTCAACTTGAGCTTAAACATGATCTGATTTAACCCCTCATTAAGGTCATAGTAAACTTATACAGCATTACGGTTTAAGGTACTGGTTCAACGGTCAAGTGAGTTTTCCACTATTGTAATATATAATTTCCATCAAAATTGGTTATTATCAAATAGAAATCCACAATTACTTTTTTCAATTTCTCCAAATGGAAAATAAAGTGCGAAACATATTTCTGAAATAAATTATTCAATTACTAGAACAAAACAGTCCAAATCTTAGTTGCTGCTATAGTAAATTTCTTTCTCATTGTTAATATACATAGATACTCGGTAAAGAAGATACAATTGGGAATAAAAGGATATGACCGCTGGCGACTATTTACATATTGGGCAAATTAATTTGTCTGTGGTGAAATTATACTTGCGAAGAGTAAGGTTTTCAAAGAGATCTGTTTACCTGTCCTGAAGGCACTGTGTTTGCTCATTCATGTCTTTCAATTCCCCCCTTCGTTTTCAGTTTTACCCTTTACTTGTGTAGAGGGGCTTTTAATGCCCTCCAGGATTAACCCCTCTACTCTAGTGTTCCTGTTAGCCTCTGGTGTCTTATTTGCGCCAGCCAATTATTCTCTTACTCTAGAGCGCATGGGGAGAGCGAAATTTGTTAATGAATTAAACTAAATTGCATTTCCTCTTGCCCAGAGAGGAAGAGAGTTAAAGCAATAATAATATGATAGGCAATAATCATCCGGCCTCGCTTTCAAGCGTTATCAGAGGTATTAAAACCTGGAGGTTCTCACCCAGTACGAAACCTCCAGGTTTTTAAGGTTTGTTAGTTCCTCGTCTGCTGCAGGACATAATAAAGATACGGGGTTTTAGCTAGCGAAGAAACACCACCACTCATAAACTTCGAGAAGCAAAACCCATTCGAATCAACTCCCTCGCATTAACTGAGCTTTCTTTTTTTATCTTCTCAACCCTACCCTCAGTTTCGCAATTAATTGGCGGTTACAAATTACACGGTCATTCGTTACTCTCGCTTATACTCTCGCCAAGTTTTATTGGATATTCTTATAAAAATCCGTAAAGAAAAAGTGATGCGAATTTCCCCCTAGGCGTACAACCGTTTATGTGGTTTTATTATTCTACCCTTTTGTTTCTGCTTTTAAATTGGCGATATAGGTCAATGCGTTATTTCTATGAAGAGAAAATGTTTTAAAAGGTTAATTTAACTACATGTATTAAATTTAATTGATGCAGGATTTCTAATGATTATTTGTAATTGGTGTGGTAAAAATGAAATGAACCACTACATAATAAATGTAATGTTTACTTTCATAGCATGTTTTCCTAATTGTTATGGTTTCTAAAAAGGAAAAATGCTCTTACAAATTACAAATAAATGATACAACTAGTTTTGAGGGGTTTTAATTTACACTTAATTTACTTAAAGTATTTTTAAAGACTTGTTTTATAGTTAATTAAAGAAAGTCATTAACATAATACGCGAAACTCTTTTTCTTCTCTTTAAAATGAAAAGAATCTTCATGATTGCCTATTTCCACAATTTAAGCATGAATTATTCCGCATAACTAAATGTAAATTTTAAATAGTTTCAGTTTTTAAGAAGTTTTAAAGTGAACAAATTATTTTGTATAGACATTTTACTTGAACAAATGAAATAAATACGTTTAAAATAATTAAATGTTTATGCTACGTCTTCGATACTTTTAAGTTTCTTAAAAGAAAACATGTAGTCTAATTGAGCTCGTTAAAATGAATAAAAATTTGTGTGAATATAACTTACTGTAGCAATTAGGTTTTCTCAACGTTTGAGCTCATAATTCTTTAAAACTAAATGGAAATTTAAGCAAATTTACGATTTTTAGAATTTTTAAAATAAACGAATTATATCCTAAACATTTACTTCATTGAAAAAAATAGTACAATTATAGAGAAATTTAAAATGTTTAAATCTTCGCGCAGTAAGTTGATTGGTTTAAATTTTCTAATAATAATCAAGTGAATGAAAATAAAAACGAAGTATATAGTATTGTACCAGTGTATTGTTTGGAGAAAAATAGTCACAATATTCTTAGTTTGTGCTGATTTGTAGAATTTCACAACCCCCAGAGACTCGTTTTACTGTTTTTAAAATGTTTAAAAAATTTATAACTGAATTTTAAGTTTTCAAACTTCTACTTTCATTACTTAAAAATGTCTTACAACTCTAGATAACAACTATAAAAGCAATACTTACTGTCTAAAAAGAACCGTTGAGTTTTTCTAAAATTGCATTAAGAATTTGCTAATTTTTAAAACATGTTTTGTTTTCAAAGCATTCTAACACATGATCCGTGTACTATTGAGGATATTTTACATCAGCACGGTGGTCGGTATGAGCCCGGAGCAGAATCGTTATCAATCAGCCGCCGCTGGGATTCGAACCTGTTTCGTCTCATTGGGAGGTGAACCTTTAAGCCACTACGGCTATATACTTCTTTATAATAATACTTTTTTATTTTTGAAACATAACGAAATAAATGCAAAAGCATTAAAAGTGTCAAATTAATTCGTCTATTGGCTTTTCTTTGCAAAAGAATAATCCTACTTACTTAATAACTACGGGAATTAAAATTGTCAAAACTACAATAATTTATCTTCAAAATAAGGTAATGTAAAAAATAAAGACATCCGTATAAAATTATTCAACTAGATTCGTCACGTGGTATCGCTTAATGCTTGAATTTAGAACGAAAAAAAAATCTACGGAAAGTAATAGTGCCAAAAATTGTATTTTAAAATAGTGAACGATTGAAAAAAAAAATCCGTATGAAAATAATCAGCTTAATTCGTCTGTTGGTTTCACCTTGTGTTGTGTGAACACATCAACAGTAATCAATAGTTTCAAAATTTTAAATATAAAAAAAAGAAAGAAAGAAATGCATTCGTATAAAAATAATTAACTTCCTTGTCAGTTTCGCCTTGTGTTAAGTTTTTTTTCTTTTTAAAATAAATAAATAAAAAATTAAAAAATTTAAAAAAAAAACATGTACGGAAAGCAATAGTGTCAAAAATATTATTACAAAAATAAAAAAAGAAGAATTGCATCCGTGTGAAAATAACTTATTGCGTCTATTGTTATTACCTCGTGGGAATTTTCTAAAAAAACACATCTATGAGCTGCGCCAAAAAAAAATTTCATCCCTAAAAAGAGCGAGAAAGATTATTTGGGAGGGGGTTGTTCAAACAAGATACTAAATTACAACGACACCGTTCCATCATTTCTCGTAATAACACAATTCTAAATATATATATATATATATATATATATATATTTAAAAAAAAAAAAAAAAAAAAAAAAAAAAAAAACTGAAAATTCTTTAATGATTAATTAGTAACAAAATCTCCCTTAATGACGAGACTCCTTTGAAGTCCTAAAATGTATATCATATTCCCCGTAACGTGATATAAATAAGATGCCTATTAAATATCATTACATTTGATAAGAACCACACAGAGAGGAAAAGATAACGATATTTTTTATGAAGATTAAAACGAAGCTGGACATGAAAATCTTTCGGATGAAAGAAATGAGCTCTGTTAGAGATCTTTTTTAAAGATGTTTTTATCCTGTTAAACTTTTCTTTTATCCTGTTAAATAAGTCTAATGTGAAAACATAGTCTTCTTTTTCTTTTTTATGTATCGTAATCGGTACCATGGGATTACACGTCGACCAAAGCGTTATTATTTCTCTTTTGATGTTGGTCTAAGATGTGATACTTCTTTAAAAGCCCTTCACACCAAGGTCTTTACCTTCGTGGCATTTACCGGAAATGCTTCGATTTAAAGCTAAATCTTTAAAATATATGAAGACCACTCACTTAACTAAGCTACGTGTTTTTTCGTAATAAACAACACTAAAGTCTCTAATTTAAGTTCCTTTAGTTGAACCAGATTAAATAGTAAAGTATTTCGTAAACTTTTTTTTCAAATATTATTATTTATAGTGTATTTTTGTACGAATAAGTTCCATCTCTTACTTTCGAATGCATTAAAAAAAATATGGAATGCATGAGCGTAATTTGCCAATTTTTTTATTGATTACGTAAACTTACGTGGTTTCTTTTTTTTTTCTTCTTATCTATTTTGGCGTCAAATTAAGCAGTTTTACCTGTACGTGTTAACGTATTAATTATCTTCCCTACCACCCATATCCCTAGACATGAACATAATAAATAAATATTTGAAAAATAAGTGCCATTGGCCCAATGAAAGAAACCAGTCATATTTATTGGGCCAGGAAGTTACCATATAAAAAGGTAGGGAGATATTTTATTTTTTAATGAAGTATCCCCTTAATAAAAGTGAGTAAATGGTTTAAAAATATTATACACGTATGTTTAAAAATAATATGACGTAAGATTGATAGCATAAATGCGCCTTCTTTTTCTGATTGATTTTTAGTTCCACGAGAAGTTTGAAGCGCTAACATTGATTGAGAATAAACAAATTAGATTATTAACTAAACTATTTCCTATATTAGAAAACTATATTTATTAATACTCATATTTCTTAAATTATAAAACTTATATTTATTAATCCTCATATTCTCTATATTATAAAACTTTTATTTATCAATACTCATATTTCCTATATTTTAAAACTGATATTTATTAATCCTCATATTTCCTAAATTATAAAACTTATATTTATTATACTTCTTATAACTGTCGTTGAACAGCCGACCCAAGTTTTAGGTTTACGACTATCAATGATCAACTCCGTAGCCTTGCAATTTTGAACCCAATCCAGAAGACAAGGGAACTCCTGGATGAAGTATTGGGAGAAATTTTGCTTTCGTGGAGGACTTTTTGATGGAACTAACCAGCATTTGCGTTACATGGAAAGGAAGACCACAAGAACCTCCCACGGTTATGCTGACGGCAAGGGGACTCTGACCTATGATCCACCTACCACTGAGGATATTTCACGTCATCACTGTGGTCGTTGCAAGTCGGATGCGGAATTCGTATCGACTGGGATTCGAACCCGGTTCGCCGCATTGGAAGGCGAACGCTCTATCCCATGAGCCATCGCGGCTCTATTTTAAGAGTTTGTCTTAATCTGTACAATCTTATTGTAAGATAAAATTTAATATTTATTTATAAAATCCTTTTCAAAAATGAAGTAAAATGAGATATGCTCATTAGGAGTCACAAATAAATACTAAAAAAATACTGTCGCAATCTGTAAAAACTCTAGTGAAGAAGGCGGGATGAAAAATATGAAAACCAGTTTGTTTGCCTAACGACACTTGGAAAGTGTTTCTAATGATCACCTTCAATGTTTACCGGTGACTAAACAGATATTGATGTTTGTCTCACCTTCTTCAGCTCAGTAGCTTTATTGTTCTACTCGTTTACATTGCAGCCATAATGTGCATTTTTTTAAACTTCACTTTCAACAAAAATTCTAAAAACATGCATTAAAGTTAGTCATTACGCAACACCCTTTGCTACTTTACCTATCTCGTAACGCAAAATAAAGAATAACTTAAAAGAATATAAAACATTAATGTAGCTTTAAAATGTAACAATAGAAGAACCATATATCATTGTTCCACGAATATATCTAAAACAAAAAATTTTAATGAACCATAAATCATCTTAAGCGTTTTTGAAGTGCAAAACAAAATGTATTGTGTTACGATATAAAAACTCATTTTCCTCTTTCTCTTCTCGAAGTTAAAAGGTGTTCTTAACCGTTTGTGGTGAAAGCTCCAACCCTGTGTAAATGACTATTTTCTTGCTAAAATGTTCCATTCTTGAAAAAGAAAAAAAAAAATCTTTCACGGTTATTGTCCATCAAAACTGTCAAATGTTAAGACAGTTTTGGTAGTGCTATTTTGGTAGACAGTATCAATTGACATTCCTTAAATGATGCTACCAACAGTGTCACGTACAACTAAAATGCGAATATTGGACAATATTTGAAGAAAACAGCGTGAAAATCTTGCTATGCCTCTCACGAAATGCTATACCGCCACATTAACTCGTAGTCAAGCCGTGAAATGCTCGCGGGCAGGGAATTTCTCCTCCTCTTTAGATGATGCCCCACCCCTGGTAGGCGGTCCCCTGGGAAAAACAACCGTTCATGAAAGAGTAGGAGGCTATAAGCCTCGTCCATTTGCAGTTCCGCTTTCTTTTTTATCCTTCTCTCTATCATTTTTTTTTCTCTCTTTCTTTTTTATTTTAGCTGAATGTACTTGCTCACAAAAGTATTTTTGTTATTATCATTTTGAGGTCGTCTATAGAAGGAAATGGGGTTTATATTTAGGAAAAATTTTTTATCTTACAAAATATTCAAAAAATGTTTTTTTTTTTCCTTTTTTTTTTCTTTTTTTTTTATCGTATATTTTATGTTTGAAATAGTCTGTTATAATGTTTGAAATAATCTGTTACAAAATTTGGAGCTTAACACGATGTCGTTTGACCATTACATCGTTTAAATATGCGACAATATTAATAGGGTACCAATCTGAATCATATTATCGTACCTAATTACTTGATAACTTGATTAATTGCTTACATCTTCAGCTAAAATACTTTTCCATTTGACATCTTATTAAAAATGCCGTAAATTTTCATCATATTACTATCTTATTGACCATAAGGGAATGAACCGATTTTTCTGCGAGGTAAGCACAGTACTACCTAAAAATGGCTTTAAAAACAAGGAATCTGTACGAAAAAGAATAATAATGGCTCAATTTCTCACTAAACAGATAGAACTGAATAAAAATTACAGTGAACTAACTTACAATTTTGATGTTGATAATGCTTCTTTTTTTTTCAAAATTAAAACCCAAAAATACTATATGTATCTATTTATTTATCACTTAACACTTCTAATGGGCCCGAAGTTCTCTTCTCAGAGGAAAAATTGAAAATCAAATGATTTTCAAATTTATTTTAATTTTTTTTTTCTTTTTAAAATTTGGATTGCTCTTTCTTTTATTGTAGTTAAGTAATTTGATTCACTCTAATCTATTGCTCTCTTGCACTTCAAAACCTAAAAATGTTAAAATCGGATTCGATAATTAGGTTTTTGGACAGCTTGCTGCGGAGACCGAGTGGTTACTACCAGGCTATTTACTACCCAGTAAGAAGAAAAATTGGGAGCAAAATATGTTTTTAAATTTCTTTAAAAATTAAGTTCTAGCTTTTCTTCTTAATTTTAAACTAACCAATGCTATTTACTTTTTTCCAGGTAAGAATCAGTCCTGTATAACTGTTAATAAATCTTGGTAGTCAGGGATATTTTACTCCCCACAACACGGTTCCCATCAGATCACCAAAGTTAAGCATCACTGGCTGCGGTCAGTGTGCGGGTGGGTGACCACTTGGATCAGTCTGCGTAGGGACCGAGGGTGTGCGGTATTGGTCCTCGTTAAACTGTGCTACCGTAAAGTGCTCGACTTCGCGTGCAGGTCGTCGGACTACCGAAGCGGGGTTGCCATCCCCTCTGCAGAGGATCAAAATTGTGATGGCATGTCTTCGGATCAACCTCAGGGATGTTTCCCAGACCGTCGCCAATAGCCCATTGTGAAGCTCTAGTGCGACGTAAATGAACAACAACAACAACTTTACTCCCCACAAAGCAAAATAGATATGAACCAGTATTACTATCAGTTATATTAATTTTTTCTGGATACAAACAGCTCTTTACTACCATTATATCCTCCAATCTAAAGTTTTGCAATGTAATATATGTTAGTATCGTCTTCCGGTCTATGCTCCACGGCTTATGTCAACAACCGATTAAACTTATATGCGATGCTAATAATCATAAGTCAATATCTTTATATCATTTAGTATCAATTAGTTTAATTCGGAATAAATAAACATTTTAAACAACAGCACCTTATAGGATCTGTTTCGAGTAAATATGAGTTCTGTTTCCCTTTAAATAAACTAATTAATTGAAATGGTTTAAAGAAAGTTGAAAAAAATAATTAGTATTTTTTACTTCGCTATAGTTATATGTAATTCTGAGTGGCTTAAATGCTAATATTATTATGATTTTAAATCACCTTAAAGAAAAATCGATCTTGTAATTTCATAAGCTTTATTATACTTTTTAACACCTATTTTGAAAGCAACTTTCACAACTACCAACTTCTTTAAACAACTAATACATCTTGATTTATAACGAAATGCTTGAGAGAAACTTATTGTAAAAATCATAAAATAAATCGGATCGTCTATATAAAAAATGATTAATAGAACGAACCATCATATCAATGTTAATTTAAAAATTCGGCTTCCATAGAAATACTTTTTTTATTTATTATAATTCAAAATATATCCTGTATAATATATTTTTCAATCAAAAACTTTACTTCTTCATAAAAATATGAAGTATAAGGAAAACTAAAATTTGAACGATTTTAAATTTAAAATATTTTTTAAACTCAAATGCTTTATTAAACATCACAAATCATTAACTGTTATTCTTTGCTTCCTAGATAATTGTTATTAAATGAAACAAAGCATTTAGTTGTTTAATTTGAATATAAAGCTTTATTAAGGCTTTTATGCAAAATAAATCCATTTTATAAAAATTAAGAAGCAAAACTTATAACTATAAGAAACTGCTTAATATAATCTTTCTAAGACGTGTAAAACTACTTTCTTAAAATGTGAAAAAAAATAATTCTGTGATAGTATAATTGGATGAAGGCCGCAAGAAAAAAAATTATAATTTTTTTGGTCGATTGTTCGTAATTTAAAAAAAGAAAAAGAAAAAATATCAATAAAAGAGTATTTACAAAAGACAAAAAGAATAACTGAGAAAAGGAGGGTTATAAAATAAAAGCGAGGTTTTCTCTTCATCTTTGTAATCGATACATTTTCTTAAAAATAACTTTGGATAAAATTTAAAACAATTCTAACAAGCTCAATAGATTTATTTTATTACTTCGCTATTTAAATAAAATTTCAAATAATGCAAATTTTAGAAATTTTATAAACAATGTTTAAAAATTAGCTTAAATTTATTTCATTACGCTTGTTTTTTTTTTTTTTTTTTGACAAAAAAATGTCTTCAGTGTCATAAACTTCTATATTGGTTTGTGTGAATGTGAAGTTAAATGGCACAAATGGTTAAAAATGGCTGGAAATGATTATCCTATGGCCCCAAACTTGAGTGACAAAAGGTGGTTAAAACGAAATCTAGCGCAAAAATAAAAGGATTAAGGAAAACGGAAAAGAAAGAATAATTTAATTTGACTTAGTATCCTAAGTTGAACCTAATCATCATACTTCTTAAACGTGATTTTATGATGCTATGGTTCACTTTGAACATTAGCTTATTTCAATTAAACTCGCTATTAAGGTTGTCGCGAATTTGCACAATATTATGGATTAACGTAATTTCTTCTGAAAGTGTAAGTATCACAATGTTGCTACAACAGTTTCAATTTTATTAACTTTTTAACTAACTTTATAAATACAATTATAAGTATAATAAAGGATGCTCTCTGCATTAGCTTAATGAAATTGTTTACCCTACAGATGTAGTTTTATCTTTTTCTAAAACAATGGAGGGAAAAAGTATCAAACACTTTCACTTTACGAGGCGAAACTTTTATTTGAAAGAAAAAACACACTCCCACCTACTTTCAGAAAGTTTGATATCTGCAAACTTTACCAAAAATCAAAAAACGTGGTAAAAACAAAATAAAAAAAGTTCTCTTAAAACCTACCCAACCGCAATGCATCCACACTTTCTTCTATATATCCAACATCAATATTCCATTGGGTAACTCCGAATAAGTTCAATTCGAATGAAAACACGGCATTGTAGACATTTTTCTAAAATTGGAGTGGAGTATGAAATTACGGAAGCTCAAGAATGTGTAAAACCGGGCCGAAATCTTTCTCGTGATAGGGAAAGGGGTTTAAAAAAAATGCAGCAAAAAGCGATTTTGTCACAGAAATCGAAGTAAAATTTTCCTCAAGTGCAGGAAATATATCTCGCACCCCCTAACTTCTCTGTGAATAACAGCCTACAAAGGTCAAAGCACAATTCGTTTTTACTCTAGTTCAACGAAAGACACAGGAAATGCAAGTTTTAGGGGGAAAGAAAATGTTCTTGCATGCAAAACACGCCACTACGTTGACAGTGGAAAACTCTTAGCTTTCTAAAATATGCAAGAGCTTGCTTGTTTTGGGCCTGACGCAAGAACAAGAGTGCTACGCTGAATAATACAGGACGGCCTTTTTCTTTCCAGTTTCTGTCAGAATCTTTTTCAATGCTACTTTATATATAGATATATGGATAGATAGATATATACATCTATATATTTTATCTTGTAGTCCAAAAGGGAGAAAATATCGTATCTTAGACTCTGAAAATACTATACGCACGTCTCAATGCTTTGCTACGGAATATTCCCTTTTCACGATCTGTTCTAGAACTTGATTTGAAGCCTGACGATATTTTCGAATGTTCGCTCTCTCTCCTTTTTTTATATTTTATTTCGCCCTTCAGTAAAATACAAGAAAATAGGAAGGAAACTAGTTCTAGATATTGAATGATAGTCTACGTAATAACTACGGGGAAAAGGATGAAAATATAAGCCGTGAATTTCGTTTCGTTTCCCTCAATATTCAGAATTTCAGACATATGCTCCGCGGCTTTTTTTGAATTATTATTTTTTCTTTAAATGAGTGTTAATAATAATTTATTTTATGGCATTGACTAAGACTAATGTAGGTTTTTTTTAAATTTATTTGTATCTTTTAGAAATATTGTCTTTATTAGAAAGATACTCATTCTTTTTATGCTTAAAAGATTTTCTATGTTTCTATGTAAGAAGATTTTCTATGTTATGCAATATACTTTTTAGATTATAAATTTATAGCTACATATATTTTATATAATGTTACAAAGCAAATATTTTTTCGAAAAAACGACTGAAACTAGATTCAAAATATTTTTTTGAAAGGTAGCAAAGTTTAAATTTTCAATATTTTTCTTGTTTTTTTTGCTGATACTTTTAAAAGAGAAGATAAAACTTAGCTGGGGAAATAAAGGTAGGAATATTTTGAAGCATTTCTGCAAATTCAGTGCATAAGTATATGTAAGGACATGAGTATTAGAAACAAAAACTTTTAACCATCAAATGATAGTAAAAGAGTATAAAAAAAAATTCTTTTTTTAAAGCATGTAGAATATGTGCAAACATGATTCATTATTTTTTTTTTATTGCTAAGACTTTGTACATTTCTTATCGAGAAAATTATTATTTTATTAACTCATGAACCTTTTTATGTTTATCAGTTTTTGAATATGCTGGTTAAAAGAAGTTTTGGTTTTTATGATTTTTCTTTGCATTCTAAAAATTGAATTAGTTTAATTTACTTCGCTTCAAAAATTGAAATTATGAATATTTAGATTAAATAAATTTAAGTTTTACGATTTTTCTACTAAAAGAAAGTAAGATTTTAAAATTTGTATTCGGATGGCTGTATATGATAATTTAATAACAGGATAATATATATTTTGTATTAATAACTAAATGTTGGCATTGAAAATGCTTTTTGATTTAAGAATTTAAATGATGTAAACTGTTTTGTTTAGCATAAGGACAATTATTATCATTGTTATTTATTTATTTGATATTATCAATGTTAAAATGAAAACACACCAGATTCTCGTACTAATAAAGAAATTTGATTTAAATAATTCAAGTTTAGTAAACCATTTTTCAATTTTATTATAGATCTATGTCACTTTAATAAATAACGATGACATTTATAAGCCGATAGCGTGTAATTTTATCTAACTTGGATATGCAATTGAAATAGCTATGAACTCATATCGTGTGTTAAATTCAATTCTTATAATTATTTCAATTTTTCACGTTCTGTTTTTGCAAGTTTTTTGTGCCAACTGATTCAAAATATTAAGTTGTTGTTCAAACTAACATTAAATCGGATTTATTTTACGAATCAGAAAATCTTATTCCCAACATAAAGAAAGTATGTGACCAGAAACTCTACCAGTTCAATTAGTTTAAACCATTTGAACATTTCAGGCAATACTGATGATTTGGAACTTTCTTCTATAACTATATGAAACTGTATTTTATGAAATAAAAAGTGTGGACAACGGGCATTGGCTTGCAATAATGGGATTGCAGTTTTGTGCTGCTCATTGCTTATTACTTGGGACTAGTTTCACTTTAAAAAAGTTTATTTCATTTCAAAAAGGAACAGTTTCAATTTTTGTTCTTACAGAGATTTTTTTTTTTCTTAAAAGTAAATTAGAGCCACTCCCGAGTCAGTTAAAGTATCAATTGAATAAGCACAAGGGGAATCTCCCATTTCTAGCATTTAGCCCGTATATTCGCCAAGCATGGCTCTATCGATATGACCAGTGTCTTCACCCCCCCCCCCTCTATAAAGGCCTATGGGGGCAGTTCGTAGAGAATGCTAACTACTCTTGGATTAGATTTAAACTTTTTCTATCTTCCACTTTAAACTCGAAATTCAGGATGCGCTTTTCGTTTCAACTTAAAAAACTGAAAGTCTTAGGTAGGAAAGTCTATAGGGATTTGTAGTAAGGAAGTTTATTAAATTTTGGGAAGCTTGTCTTCGTGATTTCATTGTCAAAATGTCTTCACTACTATGGCCAACAAAAAATTGTTGTAGGAAATTTGTTTAAAAAAGTTTTTTTTCCCTCCTCCAACGTTAACTGCATCATAACGACCGAAATTCTGATGCTTTAAAGAAAAAGGCATGCATATTCTCATATAGAATATATTGATAAGTCTTTCATACTAGAAAACTTAGTGAAAATGGTTTTAAGAAGCTCTACAGAAAGAATTTTTTACTTTCTTTTAACGAGAAAAATACTACCATTTCAACAATATACTATCTGCGAAATACCAGCAAACGCCCAAGAGCACAGCAAAATGTCTCCACGTTGAACCATCGCGCAAACTTGTTGCAATCTTATTAAAGTCTTAAATTGAGATGTATTTTCGTTTAACTAGAGTCATCGTGTCATAAAGTTCAAGTGGTTGCTTAGTAAAGAGGTTTAACTTGATACTAGATACTTGCTGAAAATTTGAACAATGCTATGGTAACATCCTTAATTTTTTTTTATAATGTAGCTAAGAACCATGCAAAGTCAGGTCCTCCCCTAAAAGAGAGTTGAACTCCGTCAGCATATCTTTTGTCCTATATCTGATATTAGTTTGTATCCGCTGTTGAATATATGGTCCAATTTTGAGTTTACAACTGTTAAGGTTCAACTCCGTAGCATAGTAAATTTTAGCACAACCCAGAAGAGAAGGGGATTCTTGGATGGAGAGAAACTAGCCTTCTTGGAGGACTTTTTGGTGGAACTAACCTGCATTTGCGTTACAAGGAAACCACGAAAACCTCTCACTGATATCCTGACGGCAAGGGGAGTATAACCCATGATTCGTCTACCAATGAAGATATTTTGAGTTAGCACTTTGGTCTATGCGAGCCGGGTGCGGGATTCGTATTGACCACCCCACGCTGGTATTTGAACATGGGTCACCTCATTGAGAAGCGAGTGCTTTAAGCGAGAAGAGACCACCGTCTTGCCCTAGAATATGTTCAAAATCCAAATTTATGAATTTAGTTACGTGAATTTGTAGAGGAAAATATACTTATTTTTTTGTTATAAAATATGCTAATTTGCCCCGATAGGAGAATATACATTAACCGCTGAAAGTTATTTGTCTCTTGCTGCGTTTTACTAATCAAACAGAAAGTAAAATGATTGCAACCTCTAACATATAAACTCGATGTTTTTGAAGCTTCAATAAACAATATCAAGTGCTTTTTACTCCTATTTTAGTTGAATTAATAGCTACATTTAATTCTTAAAAATCAAATTAATGTACAATCACGTAATTAAATAACAATTTATGAAAAATAAATTATCAAGCAGTAACTGTTATAAGTATAGTTGTTAAGCTTTTGGTAAGAAAAAAAAACTAAAAATATTATAGAAAAATAATTAAAATTTCACTATTTTCTATAAATACTGTCAAATTTAATTGCATAACTATAAACTTTCCTTTGATAAGTACTTTGACATGAATATTTTATTAACTTCAGAGTTTAACTCAGGTTATTGTATTGTATTTTATTAAAAATTAAGAAAAGATATTCTATAACTTGTATGAAAATCGCCTGCAATGTTTCAGTTCTTTTTCGTGTTACATGGATTAATTGGATAAATATTTTAATGCGCAAATAATATTTATATTATGAATTCTAGATTTTGAAAAATTCAATAACTGCAGTGCTGAATATTTTTACAAAAACAGATTAAAAAGATATTAATTTAAAAAAAAAAGATGCATAAAGAAAACTCTAAGTTATATTTTTATCAAAATTTTAAATTAATATTCCTGATAAACTTAGTATTCTTTCACAGTAAAACATTACTTTCCCTAAATTTTCATTTATATTATTAAATTATTATGAATAAAAAAAATTCTTTTTCGTTTATAAGGTTTATAAATAGAATGACAGTATAGGGGAAAAACTTATTGTAGCATTTAATTAAAATTAGAAATAATGTTTCTTTTAAGTTAGCGTATAACGGCAAAATTTTATTTTCATTTTTACTATCCATATTTTCACGTCTAAGATTCTTAAGCATTACCTAAATAAATACTTCATTCGCTTAAAAATCATATAAATAGGAAATAACAATCAATATGCTTCAAGCGCTCAAAAAGCGGCGCACATTTTCATGACTTGTCAGGCGTAAATGAAAAGAAGCTGAAGTAATTTGAACTATAAAAAGCTAAGTTGAGGCCGAAAAATGGAAAAATAAAGGTGAGAAACGAAACTAGAAAAACCATTGTAGCAGAGAGAGGAGAAAATATGAAAAACAGAACCAGAAAAACCACAGTTGCTGAGAGGGGAAAATGCATTTCCATGAGGTATGGAGAGGTTGTGAGGAAATAATATCGTTAACCAGGGAATCAGTATTAGTATGAATCAAACAAGATTCCAGGGCATCAAGATGAGTTGATGTGACTGGGGTGTAAATAATTTTGTCATTGTCGAAATTGAATTTATGCCCAAGATTCCAACAGTTTGCAACAATTAATGATTTCCCGTATTCTTAAAAACAGAAATATCTAACGTGTTCCTTAAGTTTAAAGTTCCGTATCGCTTCAGTTTCCTGGGATTGTTTATTTAACTCTTAAGCATATATATTGAAATTTATTTCTTAATGCAAACTGTACAATTTTTATAAATTTTATTTCTTAATACAATTTATTTCTAAATGCATTGAAGGCAGAAACTGAGAAAGCTTCAAATATCGCATAAAAAAGTTTCTATTTTAAAATTGCGTTTTTCTAAGCTTTTAAAATTCTGAAACGAAAAAGAAACCGAAACAAACAATTAGATTGATGTAAAGAAAGAAAAAAAAAAACTCAATCCATTGGAAAAATATCGAAAAAGGAATATTGATGCACAGTCAATTTGTGTCATATATTTAGTCAATCATTTGAATCATCGCTTCCAAGAAATAAAAACGTCTCAGAAAATGTGGTGAATATTTATTACTTTCTCCTTCTCGGTTCTTTTTCTGAGTTTAGTGGACTAATGAAATCGTCAGAGATTTTTCCCTTCGACAAAAGAAAGCGAGGAAAGAAAGAAAAACATGTCGAAATATGAAGTCCACTTTTCCTTTAAAACGAAGAATAGAAAAGAATCCATTTCAATTGAGATTGGAAAGGGGAAAACGTTGAAAAGCAGGCGCGCCCATGAAGCTTCGTTATATATCCAGATTTGCTACTTCCATTGTTAAGTGAAGCCTTGACAATGGCCCACCGAGCTGGAGGCGTTTTTCTTGTTAACTCTCAACTCGTTTACACTCTTCCCTCTTTTCTTCTTTTTTTCCCTATCTTTCTCTTCTTTTTCCCTCTTCTTGAACGTGGTCTTTTGTGTATAGAGACGTGCGACTCTATTCAGCACATATTTATCGTGGAACGCGCGTCGAAGGAAGATAAAAAATAAAGGGGAGGGGGATAAAAGATAGACAGAAAACCCCACTCGATACACTACAGTAAAGCAGCAACTACCAAATATACGATAGGGAGAAAAATGTTAAAGATCATTGTGTTTTTTTCCATATGAGTAGGGCGATAGTTGTTCTTCACTTACGAGCTTCCCCTGGGAATGTCTTCCCGGCACAGCTCTCGCATCTGTAATGAAGAGTTCGATCCCCAAGTTGCCTTTCTTTTCGACACTTTGAATGGAATGCATATCGAGCGTTTGCGCAAACCGCACGACACATCAGCATACAAATGCCTTTCCCCCAGCCTCGCCTCCTCCTGACTCCCTAAGGACTCGTAAGGACACCGTAGCTGATAAGGAAAAAGAGTTGCATAAATAAACAGTCTCTTCCTTTGACAAGCAGTCCCTTTCCTGACTACCTGTGGGCTTCGACCCCTCCGTGAGAAACTTGGACACAGGGTCGCCCAGGAAAAAGACCCCTTGGGGGCATTCGACAAATTTCTCACTTCTTCCCAATGGCCACAACAACGCTTTTATCTCAAAGCTTTACTGCCCTTTTGGGATGGCTTTCTCCACATCATCTATCTTGTGAGGGGTAGGCGGGGCGACATTCTCAGGGTGTCTACGTAAGAGGAATGAAAACGGAGAGAAAAGCTCCCATCCAATCCAGAAGACCCTACTTCAACCCTTTAACCGGAGTGAACCTCCATACATAGAATTCCTTAGTACATATGGGACTTGCGCTTTATCAAACCATATTTCTTTGGAAACCATTAACGGAGGGGGAGTTGATAGTATAGAACGTTTTTTTTTCCTCTTTTTTTTAGGTTAGATTGGCAAAATATCAAGCATAGCATAATGCGCGGAATATGTATTCATTGTTGTAAAATAAAACAATAAGTGTTAAATCCTTACCAGAAACCTCCTCATGTCTCTTGGGTTCCCAGCATTTTTTAAACAATTCTGATTGCACTTCAAGAAGAACTTGAGGAAAAATCTGCAAGGAAATAAAATTTTGTGTTTTGTAATATGTTAAAAAGAAAAGCACTAAAAAGAAATTAATATATAAAGACAAAATTTAAATAATCTTTTCTCCCCCTCTATTTTCATGTAAGTAGAAACTTAAATTCATCACAAGGATTAACTACGTGTTTTAAGAATACTGTTTAAAAAACAATAAAAAAAAACTATTGAGGCTCATTTGATAAAATCTTTTCAAACTATTTCTTCGGTAAGTGGTCTGTAAAAAAAGAAAGAAAAAAAGATCTAGTATTAAAATTTAATTTTTTTGTTCAACTCTTATAGTATTTAGTAATGTGACTTTGAAGATAAAATTATAAAAGCATTCCCGTAACAGCTTATTGTTGGGTGATGCTGGTCAAGGCTCCACAATTCGTGACCAACGACCTGATTGTGACAGCGTGGTCAGCACTGCGCACAGGCCGCCTTTATTTCCCAAACAAGTTGATAACCACGGATCTGAAGCTGGGTGAACTTCAAGCTGTTACTTGATCGAACCCCAATTCTTCAAAATGACAGTTCAGTGCTTTAACCATTGACCAATCGTGGATAGAAGATAAAATTGTATCAGTGTTTATTTTTAGAATTACGTTGATGTTCATAGGTCTTTTTGTTATATCTTTTATTCATTTTTTGTTAGAAGATACAACAAGAATTTAAAAAATAGAATAAATAAACAATAAGCAGTATAAAATAAAAAAGTTATACTACCTATATTACATTTATTTATTTAGTTACATTTTATTTTTCACAACATTGTAAGTTAAGTACTTATTAAGTACACTATGCATCGTAAAAGATACCAACTTTAATCCTAATTTGTGTAAAATAAAAACCTAAATAATAGCAAACGAGACGTAGATTATGTTAATCTTAAACCATTTTTTTTTATAAAAGTACAAATGATGACACATTTTATTATGCCCATATAAACAGTACTATGTTTATATGGAAACTATGGATAAGTAGAAATTATTATTTTTTTTAAAGTTAAAATAATGAAAAACTTATTTTGTCCTAAAATTAATGGGAAAAAACTACAATTTCAGAAATGTTCAAGTTAGGATATAATTTATTTTGTTTACAGAAATAGAGAGGACGAGTGTAAATTCTACAACAAAAATATATTGTAATTATACCTAGCAATATAAACGCTAAAAATTAAGCAATAAAAATTATTATTCGGGATACTAACGAAATAATTAAAGCAATTTCTCAAGTGGTTTACGTTTTTATATATATATATATATTATTTAAGTATATGTTATAGTAAATTAAATGAAAAAAAGAAAACTTGAAATCTATGAAAAATGAAAGTTACTAAAAAATACTAGTTAATAGATTTTACAAATTTCCTCATACTCTAAAAATACAAAACAAAAACTGAATTGTAGTAAAATATCTATCTCTGGTATCGTAAAAATATTAAATAAATTCAAAATAAAATGAAGTCTTCTAGTAAAGCAGATTTAAATTACTCGCATAAATAATTTCGGCTCTTTTATTTACTAAATAAAAAATAAAATAAATACTTTAAAAATATCTTTTCCGTTTTAGTATTGATTCCTTTTTTTTTCAGAAGATAAAAAGAATGTTCTTTCTTTAAATGGAATCGAATAAAAAAGAAATAGGAATTTGAGAGAAGCCGAGCAAATTAATCCCCTTCCCCCCTTTTTAAAAATGTCTAAGCGAGAAAGACGCTTTCGGCTAAAAAGCAAGTTAATGTAATGTTTTGCCCCCTTAAACCCTTTATGAACGTTCAAGGTGTCAGTGTTGTAGTTATTCATTTAAAGTTACCAAGTACGTGGAGGATGCAAAGCGGAATCTCTAATTATTCCCGGTTACCATGGTAACCTCATCATCCTCAGGTAGATCGGTGTGTTTTACCTGTGTTATTAAGGTTCGATCACCCCCTGCCCATTAAGTGAAAACAAGTGTTGAGCGGGCTTTACAGTGAGGATGTAAAAAGGCGGGAGAAAGAGGAAAAACAGCTCCTGAACTGTCATTCCCTTCCGGAGCTCAAGGTTCATAAATTTTGCATTCCATAATACATTCATGTTGGGGCAAAATGGAAGTTAGTTTTAAATAATAGATGGCTTTCTGACTTTGCTCTAACATATTCATTTTCTGGCTATAAGCTAGTGCACATATTCACTTTTCCATCGTTTTTCCAGCACTAACAGCCATCCAATCCTTTACACAAGCGAACGGTATCATTGACCATTCCTCTTCCCCATTATATTTTATATACCCTACCCCAGCCAACTGTACGAGTATTTTTATACAACTTAGGCGAGGGAATGTAAAGCGATCATCATTTTTTCATATTATCCAAGGGGTGCGCTCATTAAAATAGCTTCGGTGGCCCCAAAAATTTGTCCCTCGGGCAACAAGAAAAATGTTAGAGAGATAAAGTATGATACAGCGTGCACACTTGTGCATGAGAATATTTTTATTTTCTCGTCTGTACAGGATCTTTTTTTATCCCATTACTCAATGGTTGTACTAGAGCATTATTGAAGAAGCTTCGCAAATGTTCCCAGAAATAAGGCTAAATGATGTACAAAAAAATTTCCGTAGAATAGATGGTTGATCTGTTTTACATAAGACGGGCCGGAACGAAAGGTTATTTTTCGTGTCAAAAATATGAATCTTTGAAGGGGCTTGGATTTGTTTTCTAAAGATGTTTCACGATAAAACCTTCATGATAGATATTATTGGCAATAAATAGCGTAAAGTAGAAGACTGCGGTGATTTATTCGCTATTTTAAGATTTTTTGTAGGATGGATTCTTTAATCTCAATTTATTTCGCTTTTATATACTTTTTTTTGTTTAGATTTTTTTCCCGGGGAATTACTTTACTATAATTTATGTGCATCACAATAATATTATTAGTGTACTCGTAGCTAGCCTTTTTTTTTTTTTCAATAAACAATTGGAAGTTCGGATATTATTGAAGTTAAATAAATTTTAAGGGAATGTGAAGATTTTCTTCATCACAATCGCTAATTTGTTTCGCTTTTATATACTCCTTTTTTTTTTTTGACTCAGGGGATTACTTTACTATAATTTCTGTGCATCATAATAATATTATTACTATGTACTCATCTTTTTTTTCTTTTGAATTATTTAATAAAAAGTTCGGATGTTGTTAAAGCTAAACATATTTTAAGGGAATACGAAGAAAATTTTATTTCGCTTTTATAGACTTTCTTTGCTTAGGGTTATTTTTATTTTTATTTTTTTATTTTTTATTCTTGGAATAATTTTACTGCAATATATGTACATCACAATAATATTATTAGCATTCAATGCAGCTTTTTCTTTCAATAAACAGCAATAATGTTAAGATTTTGTTTAAGTTAATACATATTTTATGAGAATCTGAAGAATTGCTTCACTACAATTTATTTGTTTGTCATTGTTTGTGTTCATGCAGATTTTTTCAATTGCTTTATTATAATTTATGTACATGACAATAACATTGTTTAAATATATGCAACGCTTTTTCTTTTTTTTCAATGAGCAATAAAAATTTCTTATGTTGTTATAAGTTAAATGCATTTTTAGAGAAAGTTAAAAATTACTTCACTATAATTTATTTTCTTATTATTAACATTGTTTGTAAGCATGAATTTTTTTTTTCTTCAATAAGCAATAAAATGTTCTATTGTCGCTAAAGTTCAATGAATTTCTTATAGTTTCTTTTAATTTCTTATAATTTCTTAGTTTATTTGCTCTCTAATAAGCATAAAAAATTACTATGTTGTTAAAATTAAATGAATTTTTAAAAAAGGTGAAGACAGTTTAAGATGTAAAATTAGTAACATTATTGTTCATTACTAATATTAAGAATGCAATGTAGCTGATGTGTACATAATGTGATTTGCTATGGGATTTCTCGTTATTAAATTTAAGATATTTAAGATGACATGCGCAATAGTGTCAACAAATATGAATAACGTAAAACAGTCCGGAGATATTTAAGAAAATTCAGAACGTAATACCTGAATTCCAAAATATACGAAACATTGCATATACATTTTAAAGCTTTGCAAATTTCTTTGAAAGAATTAATTGTATAAAATTCCTCGGTATATTACAGTTTATACAAAAACAAAGACTCGAAACTAAAAAATATTTCGAAAATACGGTATTTGTA
The DNA here is from genome assembly GCF_982258835.1 of Parasteatoda tepidariorum. Lineage (NCBI taxonomy): Eukaryota > Metazoa > Arthropoda > Arachnida > Araneae > Theridiidae > Parasteatoda > Parasteatoda tepidariorum. The sequence continues at coordinate 21,955,582 of NC_141765.1, forward strand.
CTAATTAAATCAAAAAATTAAATTCATTTCGCTCTTTTAAAATATTATTTTTTGATAGGATAAGAAAAATTGAAAATAATAATAATAAGTTTTTCAAGACTTTTTAAAAGTTTTGTAGTTTAAAGTTATCGTAGTTTCTAATACTTTAAACTTAGCGTGTTAGAATAATCTGTAAACAATAACGTTAAGAAGTTAGAACTTTTTTAGTTACTCTCAATAAAGCAAAATTTGATGACTAGACACTTCTATCATTTTCCCCCATTTTTAAAATTAAGAACTAGCCTTGAAGATTAGTTGATTAACATACAAATGTATAAAGAAGTCGCATTTGACATATGAATATTATTTCTCGAATAGTTCTTCTTTCTAATTTTAAAAGCGTACTTTAAAATTTGATTTATCAACATTATAGCGTATAATAAAAGTATATTTGACGAATATTCACTGTTTCTGTCATAATTTTTTCGATTTCTAAAAGTTAAAATACAGCGTTTGAAGTTATATTTATTAATGTAATGATATAAAGGGATGTTATATTTTTCGAATGCCCATTAATTCTATTTTTTTTCCCTATTTTTCATAAATTCAAAAGATTAGATTTATTTTTTGATGAACACAGTTCCACATTTGATGAATACATATTATTTCTCTCATTTTCTTTTCATTTTTAAAAAATAAAAATAATAACTATTGAAATTAGTTTTGGATAACAATGGCCACATTTAGGGAATAAGGCCACATTTAGGGAAAATACATTTATATTTTAAAAATAATAAAAATAGCTTTTGGATTAAATTTATTAACTTATTCTTAGACATTTCTAAAAGAAAGAATCTAATAATATCCGAAAATTTATTTCGCTGTCCCTACAAATGAAACACTATCAAATTAAGAATAGATTCCTTGATCAATCAAACTTCTGTTAGCAAAGGCGTCTCAATAAATATTTTTGGTACAGTTTATTTACGATGGATTTAATTCAATAGCGTACAACCAAGCGTAAATTACTCCTTTCAGATAGACTTGGAGAGTTTGTTGATTGTTCTAGATATACTTGCTTGTAAATGGAGAAAACCACTTTCTGCCAGAAGATAGAATGAACGCTAAATTAATTAACAGGTTTACCTTAAATGCGTATTATTTGCATGAGAGGATCCCCCATTTAAAGGAACGAACGAGAGTTTTAGGAAAAGATCGTGAGTGGATAGTTTATATACCTTCTTTCGATAAGTTAGCCAGTTTCATCGGCCTGTTCATCAACACCACATGGGAGAAAAAGAAGCAAAATACACAAAGCAGTGTGAGTGCTGAAAGCTTTTCCAAAACTAATCATATTACAGCCGCGATAATGATGATGATAAAATTTATGGCTGTGTTTATCATCGCTACTTGAGGCGGTTCTTTGTATTCAAATATGCATTCTGTCAATTTTTCCACTGGCTTGATCCTTAAACGAAAGAGGCTTCCTGATAAGACCTGATATTGTAACTCGGTGTTTCATTACAAGCAAGCCTTCTCTTACTTATCGCTATTTGAGCATTTTTAAGAGTGTTCTATGAGTTAGGAAGCGAACTAGCTTTTAGGAAAAAAGCATTAATTCACCGATAGAATCGTAAAAAAATAAATAATGTGTCACGTTTCTCAAAAGTTGTAAAATGTTTAAAACAGGGATGTTATTATGGTAGGGAATATTTTCCCAACAAAAGTTATTGTTTACTCGAAACATAATTATCATTCCGATTTAGGCAATATTAACTGGTTATTTTACATGTACAAACACTTTACACTCTTTCGAAAATTTGAGTCTTTTTTTCCTATTATATAAATATATTGGAGGAAAAAACGCTCAATATTTAATATTAATAATTAATATTATAAATAATATCTCAATATTATAATATTTAAATAAATTATTGATTTAAGCACACAGTTCATAACTATTCAAGTAAGTAATTCTTCAGTTCAGTGTTAAGTTATAATGTAAGAGTTTTAAATTTGCTTAAACCTTAATATGAACCATTCTTTAACAAAAGTTAAACCATAATATTAAGTGGTGAAGTTCTTGAAGCACGATAATAAGATACAACTCCTAAACCACAACAGCATGTAACCAACCTGTGTTTGATATAAAATTTCCTTAATTTTGCATTATAATCCTAATGATAGAAGAATTTTATTCTTTTTATTATTACAGTAATATTTAGTTTCAAAATAAGAATGACTTCGTCCAATAGCAAGTAGCAAATTGCTAGTAAAAGAAATCAAATATTAGATACAGAAAAACGCAGAAACGAAAATTGCTAGTAATATTTTATGGTCTTAGACTAGAGACTGAATAGTCTGTTTGCCCGATCATTTTTTAGCAGACCTTTATCATTTTTCTAGCAATTTCTACATGACTTTTCAAATTTTGGTATTTCAGTGTCATTATTACGATACGAGAATTTCATATTTGAGTTGTCACTTTTTCACGCGCTCAGTTTGTGGCTATCCTGCCGTAAATCATCATTATTTCAGTTTTTTTTTTTTTTTACTATTGATAATTTTTTTAAGCTATTTCCACGTGGTTTTTAAAGCAATTTACTTGTTACTATGACTCACAAATTTCGAATTCGATTTACCAGTCTATTGTTGCATGAACTATTCTTTAAATGTTTAGCTCATTATTAGAACATATAAATAATACTTAGGCTTAAAATTGTAGTGTTGCACTTTATAAAATCTATAAGAATATATTTGTGGAAAATTGTTTAAATATAAATTATAACATTGAAACTGAAAAGTCAGAACATCTTAAGTTTAGACCATGAACATCTAAATTGTAAATTGTAAGAAGTAATAGCATTTTCTTCTTGAAATTTAATTTAAAAACTTTTCATTAGATAACTTTTAAAAAGTTAATCTATTCATCAGCAAAGACAAAGAAATGCAAAATTGTAATTTAACTATGGCGAGCATTGTGAAACTAGTTTAGTTTCAAACAAAAAAGAAGATTCTTCCTTGTTGAATCAAATCGTCACTTTCTTAACATATTTATTTTTAAATGAAAAAAATTTTTTTAGCAGAGATATTCCCACTACTGCATTAATTTTTTTTTGTTACCCTCTCTGAGACATTAATAAGTTGAGCCAACTTTAAATTCAATTCAAACTCTGAGTTCACGTTACTTTTCAATGTTTTCATTATTTTTACACAAAAATTTTAAACCATCATGGTGGTTTCAAATATTCATTGGTGGTTTCATTCCATTTGGCCTTTTAATTACTTCATATTTAAGACAAAATACGCTGCAAATTGACTTAGTTTATTAATTTCTTTTCAATGCAAATGATATTTATATTTCTTCACTTAATGTTTTAAGAATGGTAACTCAAACCTGTTCATCGAATAAAATCCGTGATAGCGTTTCATTTGCATTCCTTAAAAACAGATATTTAAAACTTGAAAAAGAATACCAACAGGAGAAGCAACAGTGAAAGATCTTGCATGCATTCGATACAGTGATATCTTAAAATAACTACTGTTAAAGCTCACCATAGTTGACCAATTTATTAATTACTTAAATTGACTTAGTTTATTAATTTCTTTTCAGTGCAAATGATCTTTATATTTCTTCAATTAATGTTTTAAGAATGGTAACTCAAACCTTATCATCGAATAAAATCCATGATAGCTTTTCATTTGCATTCCTTAAAAACAGATATTAAAACTTGAAAAAGAATAACAACAGGAGAAGCAACAGTAAAAGATCTTACATGCATTCGATAAAGTGATATCTTAAAATAACTACTGTTAAAGCTCACCATAGTTGACCAAAGACCATCAACCAAAGTTAAAACCCAATAAGTAATAGGCGATAATATTCAAAGCATCATATCCAAGATCGTTTAAAGCAAATATTTCACATTCAACTCCACCCCAAAAGGTCTGAGACCGTAATAATAAGGCAGCGACCAGTTGCAAAAGAAAATCGCCGGACCAATCACCGATCTTTAAAGAGCAGACAGCCCAAATGGGTCATATGACTTGTCTGCGGCGGCCTTAAAACCCAGATGTCAGTCGCTCTTGCTTAATCCCTTTGAGACCTCTTAAACCAGATTTGGGGATTTACCTGTTCCTCTTAACCTAGGCCCACAGGGAGATCACGAGACGCCTCATGTCCTGTGGTTCAAAGCATTAACTCTACTCTGTTTGGCGATATATTTTTTTTACTTTTTTTAAGCTAAAGTGATCTTTTTATTTGTCTAATCTTTTTCACACGTGTTTCGAGCTTTTGTCGAACTTTTGTTCAGTCAGTCAAATGGCAAAGTATTTTTTATTGAAATATTTTTATTTGTCTTTCACAGTTACTGCGTAGTTATTTATAACAACTTATATAATTATTTCAAAAACTAATATGTTCGATTCTTTTTTCAACTTAAAAAAATCAATATTTTTGCTCATATATATATATATATATATAAATATATATATATATATATATATATATATATATATATATATATATATATATATATATATATATATATATATATATATATATATATATATATATATATATATATATATATGGAATGTAATTTGTAGTCACAATATTAATTTTTTTATAACAGAAACTAAAAATTTATACAGTAAAGTGGTGTAAGTAGTAAATTCATATTTACTTATAAATCTTCATAATATTATTGAAAGGATACATGCCATATTGAAAATTGAATTTGATATTTTTATCAATATGAAATGCGATGAACTTGAGGGATTACATTAAATTTGCAACTAATATATGTTATCACTTTTATTAATAAATTTTCTTCGTTTGCGGAAATCGGGATGTTATACATTTTATTTATTTTTTAAATGCGTATAATTTTATTTTAATAGTAATATTTTTATATTATAATTTTATTTCATATTTATAAAATTATATAGAGTTTAGTAAGTTAAGAAAACTTAACTTTCTTAAAAAATTTTATTGCATAAAACTTTTTATTTGAAAATTTAAATCTATTTATATATATATATATATATATATATATATATATATATATATATATATATATATATATATATATATATATATATATATATATATATATATATATATATATATATATATATATATATATATATATATATATATATATATATATATATATATATATATATATATATAATTTTTGAAATTGACATTTTTATCCAAAGATATAATTCTGTTATGTGTTATTAAATAAAAGAGTAACATTTCGGATTGTACATTAACATTTGAGATTTTAAATTTTATTTGCTAAGTCAACAAGTTTACTCCAACAAAAATTCAAAACATTCACAATTTTTGCTTGGTTTTTCATTATTGCATATATGACGATACTTATTTCCATGTAGTTCCTTGTACTATGTTCTTTATTTCCATATACAAAATGCGCAAACTTCTAAAATTGGTATTTTTATTACTTACCATCTCATTTCCTTAAAAGTTACTTTGTAAATGTTAAACATTTTTAAAAAGAATTGTCAACTAAAACAACGGCTAGTTTTTCGTAATTCAAAAAAATCACAGAAATCATTCAAATTTTTTTGTCTCTTTTAGAACAATTCGATTGAATATATGAATACTTTTCTAAAATGAATAATTTACAGCCTATGCCATTCTCTATTATTCTCACAGAATATAATTTATCTTCTTTTTCAGTTATTATGAATGATTTTGAATAAGTTGAATATCCTGAGTAATATCCTCAGATGTTATTCCTTTCTATGCTCACTTTATTCAGTGTGCTTTGCTTTTGTTGAACTAAATATTATTATTTCCAATCTCATATTTTTATTATAGTAAGATAGTATAGTTTTTTCAAGTTTTAAATAACCTTTTAGTTACTTTTAATAAATAAAAAAAAATATTTTAAAATTAATACTAAAATAGATTATTTTATGTATATTAACTCGAAGGTAAAAAAAAAATTTTTTTTTTTATTGAATTATAATTTATCTATGTTTATTTCCTTCATAGTAGCTTAATCTCTGCACTTTTCTATGTGAATGATAAAAGAGATATTAAAAAAGGAAGATAAAAAAAGGCGTGTTATTTAGGCTGTTAATAATTTATAGCTAAAAGTAATAATCATGCATCAAGCTCACATTTTATTCTCAACTTCTTTGATACATTATAAAGTTCGAGTTTTACTTACGAAAATTTACATTAATTGGACAAAATCGTAGGTGCATTTTTAATTTCGATGTTTATAAGCAAATGTGTAATGGTATATTACTGCATTATAATAATGTATGCAGGATGTTCTGTAAAAACTGCCCTTATTAAATATTTTAAGAATCCTCATGAAGAATAAAAGCAAAAAATATTCACATAGGGGGTCACAAATTAATATTTAACTGAAAAAGAAACAATAACACTATCAAAATCTGACATCTTAAAGTAAAGGAAGGCGCATGTAATAAACATCAAAACAGATTTAATTTGAGGCTGGAACTTGAGGGTGCTCCCAATAATCATCTTTTAGAGGCTATTTCCAGACGCAATCAAGCCAATCATGTTGTTTATTACATCCACCCTCCTGTACTGAGATTGATCAGATTTCGATAGTGTGTTCCTTCCTTGCTTATATATTAATTTGAAACTTCCCATGAGTATACTCTTTTGTTTTAATTTTTGATAAGGATTCTATGAACACATAAGAAATGCAGCCTTTATGAATCAACCTATAATGATCATAATCTTATTCAAAATATAACAAATTATAAAACAGTATATGAACATATTATAAAGCATATATATATGGACAAATTATAAAACAGTATATTTTACATGAAGTTTTCTTATATATGGTATTAATTGTAAAGGAACTACGTTATACACAATTTAACTAATTTAATAGTAATGTAAGTTTTCATCAGAAAATAGAAGATAAACAATTTAACGAAAAACGAAGTAGGCATTTTATTTCATTACATTATAGAAGAAATGTTTCATATATTACTCTCCTTCTCTCTCTCTTTTCTTTGGTGCCTTTTTTTTTTTTTTTTTTTTTTTTTTTCCTTTTTAATGCATGCCTTGCACAGCCAACAAAAATTATGCGCGTTTTCATAAACATTTAAAATTGAAATTGATAGATTTTATTGAAATGTTATTCCAATACACAGATACATGGTGTAGTTAATATACTCAAGACTGAATATTTTATAACACTTATGTGATACCATGTTGCTAATTTGACATGGACAATCTGTGATACTTTGACAAAAGTAAATCATTTAATTCAAATTTGCAATACTGTGTGCTTATTTTTCAATTTTGAACTCAATGTAAATTATTAGTCATAAAAATTAATGATTAGAATTTCCTTTACCTTCTTTTTGTCAAATTCCCTTTAAAATCTCAATATTTTGTAGAGTGAAGTAATGCGATGATTTCTTTTTTTTGTCTTAATATTATCTGATAAATAACGAAAATGAACAATAGTATAATTTAGCAATGTGAGCAATAGTATATTTCTTTCTTTTTATTGTTTTCTTTCTTTATATATCTTACCAATAACTGAAAATGAGCAATAGGATCATTTTTTTTTCTCGTTCACTGGCTGTACAAATCTTATCAATAACCAAAAATGCAGGATAAGATATTCCTTTTTCTTGTTCTCTTTCTTAATATATCTTATCAATAGCTAAAAGTGAGCAATGGGGTATTATTTTCGTGTTCTGTTTCCCTTGAAATTTCATAATAAACAAAAACTTAACAATGTGGTTGAAAACTTTATGGAATCAAAACAATGTTTTCATTTTGATTGGCTTGTAGTTAAACTAAAAAAAATAATTTGGAATTTATTTTCAACACGGAAACCGCGTCATACAACAATAGAAATAATGCTCAGCTTTAGTAGCGAATATATATAGAATACCAACAAAGCAACACATTATTTACACTCGTTTTCTTGGGTATTTCTTTTACGCTTTATACCATTGTTTTTATTCTAAATGTTGAAACCATTTACAAAAAAGTAAGATAAATAAATAAGAATCTTTGCAGGAAAGAAATTGCGTAGCAGGTGGAAGAAAATGCCCAACGAAATCGGCCGTTTATCCCAAGTAAACACCTGTTTTACCTAATGTGTGCACCTCGTTTTCCTTTTCTCCAGAATTTATCACTTAACTAAGCTTTGGGAGGCCCGGGAGCCCATATATATCAATCCCACCTGCGGATTCTAGGGGAGAATAATTTGGAAAAATCTTTTCCGAACAATTCTTCACTAAGGGCAGGTGGCCCGAAAGAAATCCACGATATTTAGGCGAATATAAAATGAACGGGGGAAAAAAATGGTTGGATACCTTGGCATAGAAATAGACAAAGAGGAAACTAAACTGTAGAAGATAGGGAGGAGCGCTGATTCAACAGTGCGACATTATAATCTCAGAACCAAAGCCTTCTTGATAAATGGTGAAATCTGGGACCTCTGAGTAATTGAAAACTCCCACTGGTAGCTGAAATCCCTAACATCCAGCCTGATAGCGATCGGATCTAGAAGGATCAAAATAAAATAGTGTGCCCTACTATACGGACGAGTCATTCTAAGGTAAACAGGGCTGCCTCAATATACTTTTTTTTTGCTGTAAGGCGCCAAAAGGCGCCAAATTTACCTGATGTTTCAAAACTCAATAGAAACATTACATTTAACTTATCTGCTCGTTTAAGTTGTTGGAAAAGAAGATGAATATTATAAATATAGTTTATTTTAGGTGAGAACATTGAAAAGTTAAAAAAATGCTAGCTTTCACAACTGGTAAAAGTTACAGTTACTCATTTTCATTAATTGCTATAATGTGAATAGTTTATTCGAATTTAAATTGCTACATAGTATATATATATATATATATATATATATATATATATATATATATATATATATATATATATATATATATATATATATATATATATATATATATATATATAAAAATTTAATCTAATGAACATGTTCTAGGACTCAATCATAATGGTGCGAGGGGGTGACCTTAATATGCTAGTTAATTAGAGCAGACGATATTTAAAGTTACGAAATCAGACACCAAAAGGAACTTTCTCTAAATAAACATACCTTTCTTCCAACAGATTCAGATTTTTGACACTCAAAATATAGGGAGAGTCCGCATTCTGGAAAAAATGGTCCCAATAGTTTGGTCAGGTAAGGGATCCAAATATTGAACTCTTTAATATTAATTTAATTTTTTGCGTGCTTTGCTATATCTCTGGAACTTTTTAAACGAATTGAAAAATTTTTGAACACAATTATAAAATTCGTTTGTCAAAGGATAATTGTATGCAAAAAATAAATGTCAGTAAATATTAATTATCTTTAATTATTTTATTTAATAACAATCGAAAAAAATTTGAATTATAAGGTGTGAAATTTCTGCATAATTTTAAAGTTCGTAACTTTAAATGGCAAATTATAAAATTTTAGCGAAATTGGTTGAATAGTTCCTGAGAAATCGAATTTTCAGTATAGAACTTTTTTAATATTCGATTTCTAAGGAACTAATCGACCGATTTCGCTCAAATTTTGATTTTACCATGTAAAATTACATACTTTAATCTGGTGCAAGAAATTTTATATCTTACAATTCAATTTGTTTTGGATTATTATTAAATAAAATAATAAAAGTATTAAATATTTTCAAAAAACTTTTTTTGCATAGTTATCTTAAGACAAATTAATTTTATATTTAAGTGCAAAAAAGTTTTGAATTTGCTTAAAAAATTCTCGAGATATAGCGAAATAATCAAAAAATCAACTTAACATTAAGGGGTCCATAATTTGAACCCCTCTCCTGACCTAACTATCAGAACCATATTTCCCCGATTGCTGCTACACTCTATATTTTGGGGGATCAGAAATCTGAATCAGTTGAACAAAAGCTATGTTTATTCTGAAAAAAATCATTTTTGTGTCTGATTTCTTAACTTAAAATATCGTCTGAGCTAAATAATTAGCATATTTGCAGTCACACTCTCGAATTGAGCCCTAGAACGTGAATATCCTATTATTAGATCAAGAGTTCTCGTGGTCCATTTTTTCGCATTATGCAACCTCAAGTATGCGTCAAGTTGAATTATGTTTCAATGAACAAATTTATGAACAAATTTAAACCATAATATTACATAATCAAATTTAAAAGAAGCGAAATTGTAGTACAACGATATTGTAGTTCAGCACGTTCAAAACAGTTTATGTAACAATATTCAGCCAAAAATTGCTCAAACTTATTAAAGATTTAATCGAATTTATAAAAGTGGCGTTGCATTTTGAGATGGTATTGGTCAATACGAAAGAGTCTCGCCATCGGATGAGAAAGAAACCGCCAAATATTTCCGTTGTAAAGAAGTATCTTCAAAGCATCACCAAAAGAAGGGAAAGGGGGAGGAAAAGAAAGAAATAGGAGAAATAAGAAAAAAAAGATGAAAAGAAAAGAAAGCGAGCAATGGAGAGAGAATTTTGGTATGCGGCCATTCTTTTCTCATCTTTCTAGAAAAAGCTGTGCGCTTTCCGCAGATAAATGGGAGAGGAATAAGACACGGATTGTGAAGAAGGACGAGCCATTTGTAGCCTTGCGATTTTTAAAGCTTAATGTGCACAATCTGCATGCCCTTTACATGCAACGTATTTTCCCTTTCATCCGATTTTAGGCCCTCCCCCCATCGAAACACGACGAAAAACACAGTCTCCGAATGTTTTCGAAAAGTCAATGTATTATGCATTTGCAACGTTATTTCAGAACCCCGTTCTCTACTAGTTTGCCTACTTTCAGGGGAACTTTACTTCGAAGAATGTGATCTTTATTTATTGTATGTTTTTATTTGCTTCTGTGCGTTTGTACCCTCACATAGTATAAAAAAATACATTTTTTGAAGCTAATTCAAAAAAAAAAAGTGCATAATTTTATAAAGTTATATCTAGTTTTTTAAATCTATTTTAAAAAGCAAGCGAGTGAACAAAAAATCGTAATATAAACAGTTGCTTTTCGAAGACTTTTTTCACTACTTTTACAAACTCAGTTTATCGAAAAACATTATTAAAAATATATATATATATATAAACATAGTTGTCATTGGCCAATTGAATGATCAGTATATTAGCAAATAGCTGCCGTTATTTTTCAAGGCGCTAAGTTAATTGGAAAAATGTCTTAAGTCTTTTTAATCAGCCTGTAAAGAGACACTGTGGTTCAGGAAATGGAACGTTCACCTCACAATGAGGTGACTTGGTGAGAATCCCAGTGGTGGCTGGTTGATACGAATTCTGCTCCCGGCTTGCATCGACCACACGTAAAATATCCTCAGATGCAGACGGATAATGGATTAGAATACCATTGCCGTAGGGCTAACTGTTTTCCTGATTATGTAACGCAAATGCGGGCTAGTTTAATCAAAAAGTCTTTCCCGAAAGCTAGTTTGTCCCAATGCTTGATCCAGGAGTTCTCTTGTCTTCTAGGTTGGGTTCAAAACTACAAGTCCACGTAGATGAAAATTACTAGTCAAATACTCAGAATTGTACCAGCTCTTCGCCGCCGGTTACTAAATAAAATAAAATAAAATCAGCCTGATACTTTTTAGACTCAATGTTGTGAACCCTAAGGGTTATTTAATATAACATTCTTTACCCAATTAGCCTGATTTATTCCAGGCTGTTTGAAATATATATATTATGCATGGATAAGCCTCAGCGCAAATTAACGTAAGGGTAAACTTTTCATGCATTTCATAATTAGCCAAAAAGCGTATGTGTTGATTCGAATAAGTTTCAAAAATATCAGGTGCATTAAAAAGTACTGAAAAATTTTTTAATTAACCTGACATTGAAAAATGATGACAGCAACTGCAACGAGCAAGATTTCTCAATTAACATATGTCATATACCGATTTGCAGTGCATTGTTATTCGGTTTTATCTTTTTTAACAAAACTAATTTATTTTTTGGAACATTTTGTTTTGAGAAGGAATTAAAAACTCAGCTTAAAAAATCTGAAACAAATTTATCATAATTATTTTTTATCATTATTAACAAAAATAATCAGATATATTACGGTAAAATTTAACTATAACAAATTCATTTGAAAATTTATGCCATAAACTCTAATTTCTCCAACACAGCTATTATCTTTTTATGATTATTATGTAATGAACATCGACTATGGATTGCGTATTAGGAAGAATGTTTTTATGTATTTGTAATGGTGGCTTATATTTAAACATTATAGCTAGCAGTGAGACCTAATTTTTCACATATTAAGTCGTTAATTTTTAAAGTAGTCATCATGATTGACTATTTTGAAAGTCAATATATCTCTTAATCTGTTTACATAAAAGTCATCCATCTTTTTTTTTTAAATTTCTAAGTTATCAGGAAATAACTTTATAAATTTTAATCATCATAACGTTTATATTCAAACGTACAGATTTTTTGAACTAAATTTCTTTTAAACGCAAATGATTACTGCTACTTACATTACTTAGCCTCTTTTCAAGTTTAAGAATGCCTGTAATTATTACGTTTTTAATGAAAAAGACGAATTATTTATATAAGTTTAATTACGCGGACTTTCCTAAATATATATTTAAGAACAACCCTCGGGCTCTATGTTTATTACGAGCACTGTTTATATGAAATGCATCCATTACTAAATTATACCTATCGATGAAGAGTTGATCTATTTAGTAAAATTACAAATTAGTAAATTGTAAGGCCCTTAATTGCATTTCTCTTACAAATGTAAAAGACGGATGAATAGAGTGAATAAAAGCAACGGACAAAATGCCTACTCGCTAATTAACGTTGTAACATTAAGGAAATTTAATTTCAGCTTCGTCGACGTTATCCATATTTTATTCTGAAAATGCTTTTAATATTTGAAGCGATTCATTTCCCTCCTCCTCACCGTTCAACTCTATTTCTCGCTTTGCTTTTGGTCTTTTCAGAACAAATTATTTTCGTTTTTTAATTCGATAGGCTTGTAACTGAAATGGTTGAGCAATTTGCGTTGGAGTATTTCCTACTGGATGCCTAAGGCTAAATTGAGGAAGCTATTTTTCACAATGAATAAATCTATCTATTCTCGGAACGTAACCCTAAATTTTTACTAGTTTTAATGTGAGTTTAGCATTATCATAGTTATATTCGTTAAGAAAATTGTTTCTTTGTGGTGGATATATTTATATTTTAAATAAGAAAACTTAGTTTTTAAAGTTTAAAAAAATTGTTTCATTTAAAATGATAAATCAGTAATCGTGTTAACGAAGTAGCTTAACATTTTGAAAACTGTTCCTAGTTAATATGTTGTTTTGCTACCACTTTGCAAAATTTTTCTAAATGACGGTGCAAATTAGATGCATTATTTAATGCTGAAATCTATCTATTCTCGTATCTTAATCCTAAATGTTTACTAGTTTTAATGCGAGTTAAGCATTATCATAGTTGCCAACTTGTACATTCGTTGAGAAAATAATTTTATTGTGGTAGTTATATTTGCGTTTTAAACTAACAGGAGTTTTAAAAAATTGCTTTAGTTACCATGACAAATCAGTATTCATGTTGATCAAGTTTCTGAAAACTGTTCCTATTTAATATGTTGTTTTACTGCCACTTTGTAAAATCTTTCCAAATGACCATGCTAATTTGATGCATTAATTATTATCAATTATGTATTGTTTTTACTGAATACAAGCAATTTTTAAAAATTTTATTTATACAGGGAACTGGTTTGCATTAGCAATATTTATTCAAGGTGTTCTGTAATGGTTACCTTTTGTATATAATTTTTGAATCCTTGTAAAATATGTAGTCCAAAAGAAAATGCACAATACAGTGTTACAAATTAATATGTATCAAATAATTTTCAAACTATGACCAATCACTATTGAGGTTATTTCGAGCAAAGAGTTGATTAAAATTTATTTAAAACAAGTTTATTTGAGGATTGCTTAAACACGGTTCCTAACATAATGATAACATATTCTAGCCCAGTTAGGCAAACCAACTGATTTTGCGTTTTTCCTTTCAATGTTTTGCTTTTCAATGTCCATGGCTTCCCGATGTTTTCGTTTTCTTTAAATATTGAGTTATGATCCCTAGAGTGCAGAGTTTGATTTATTTCATTTTTGCACAGATTTTAAAAATATATGTTGTATACGGTTACTACGGAACACCATGTTTGTACTTGACCAAAAAACTAGAAATAAGATTAAATTTTAATAAAGCTTAAATGTCATCTGGCAAATTTAATTATTATTTAATTATTCATTAATTATTTAATTATTCAGAATTAGTAATTCTGAAATTGAGACAATTTCGGATTTATTTAAAAAATTGGTACCATCTAAAAACGGGATTGAATTTCATTCTAGGTATATTTTTAAAAGTTCAATCGATTTCTAACGAAATTAATCTCTGCAAAATTCGAAACTAGAAATCCTTTAAAAACAAAGAACCCTTTTTTTCATGTTTATCCATAAGATTTGTTATGAAAACATGCTGTTTGGAATCATTTTGGGACAGTTTCAAGTTAAATAAAATGCTATCCATTCAATGCAACACAGATACACGATTTAACTTCCAAACCAGAGTAATTGATCTTGCCTAAGCCTCGTGAGCTGAAGAATTCCTCACTGAATCATCTGTAAACGTTGAAGTCTATGAGGAATTCAACTGAAATGTTCTGGAGAATACAAGGATATTTTTCAATTAGACTGAACCTTAAAACATCAAGATTTTAATAGAATTTTTGTTAGGGTAGAGCGATGTTTCTTCTCTTTCTTTCAGTTTAAATTAGAAGTCAAAATGCATACCATGCTTCTAATTGAATCGCATCGTTAAATCTTACATCTAATTCAATCTATCTTTGGAACTTTTTATGCAAAAAGCATCGAATGCTTTTAAAATAAAGTTGATCAATCACTGAGAGGAAAAGGGACATAAAAACGAAAATGCTAGTTGATTTGCTTAACGGAAAAGTTGTCATGAGGTATGCAAGTTCGAATTAAAGTAAGAGATAAAGTTTCGTTGCTGTGTAAACTGTTGTTGTTTGATTTTCCTAATTAATTAGATTTAGATTTTAATTATTTGTTGTTTTGTTTAATTTTTTTTTAACATTTGATTCTGTTTGAAGTGCTTTCTTTATTCCAAGGTGGCGATAATTATGAAAATCAATGAGTTGCTTTAACGCAATTTTGAAGGGATTGAAAAAAAAAATCAAAATAATCGTTTGGTATTAAAGAGTAATAACTTGATTAGAATTCAGTTGGAAACTCTTGTTATTTTGAATAATACGAAACCATTAACTAAATTTGTCGAAAAAATATTTTTTAGAAAACATTCTGTACTTGTTAGTAGGTATTACTATCAGTTTCCTTACCGATAAGTAAACTTTAGCTACTGATCAAAGAATATTGGTAAAAGAATATAACGATTTCTTACAAAAAAGTAAAACTAATAGAATCATAGTTCTTTTACAAAAAAGTAAAACTAATAGAATCATATAATGTTAACGAAGAATAACTTCATTAAAACTTAAATCCTTTTGAGAACGTTTGCCATCTTGAAGGCAATAAAATTGAAAATTATAGAAAAGCGATTTGATGGCAACTTCGTTGTCAAAAATAATGTTTTTAACAGAACCTTCTCAATCTATGAATAGGTATTGCTACATCATTTTATCAGCTTCAGCTATTGGTCAAAAACAATTTTTTTAAAAAAGCATCTATTTTTTCAATTGCCCCATTTTTTTGATTATTTTAAAAATAAATAAAACTAACAGAATCATTTAATCTTAAAGAAAAAAACAAATTTATTCGAATTAAATTTTCTAATGCCCATTTGGAAAAACATGTTAATTTAACTGCAATCAAATTAATACAAAAACATCACACTATAGTTTCTTTGTCCAAATTAAAAACGTTTAAGAGAATCTTCTCTACCTGAGAGTAGGTTTACTATCAATTGTTTTATCAGTAAGTAAACATCAGCTATTGATCAAAAGCATTTCATAAAACTAATATATATTATTTCGGGTAACTTTTTTATTACGCAATTTCCACATTTTTAATTTTTTTTATAATACAATTTCCTTACTCAACATTTTTGTAATACAAGTTCCTTATTTTTCTTCAAATAAATAAAACTAAAAGAGTCGTTTAATGCTAAGAAAAAAATATTTTTATTGGAACTCAGTTTCCTTATATCCAGCCCTTGTTACCTTGAATGCAATAAAACTACTACAAAAACTTTTGCCGAAAATGATACTTTTTTTTTTTAAGAACCTTCTCAACCTATGAGTAGGCTCGTTTAGCTGTCATATCTACCACTTTAAGTGTCTATAGTATTTCAAATAAGTGCCAGATTGGAAGTAATTACCCGCGGATTACTGCAGGCCGTGACATCATCAGAAGTATCTTACAAGCTAAAAATCTACTCTGCCAGGTAAGGATTATTCTCCCAGCTTTTCGATCTTTTTTTTTCAAAGCCCTGCCTATATCAAGGAAAGAGGCAACAGGTTTTACCTCATTACGAACACATCCCCTTTCCAAGTAGAGACTTGGATTTAGGAAACTAGAATAATAATCATATACCCAGCCTGAGCCGATATTCGATACTGGGTGAGTCTTATTTTGATGCTGATTTTCTGGTAGCACCCGCAAGCAAAGAGAAGGGGAAACATAACTCGGAAAAATATGTGAGGAATAAAAATATAGATAGAAAAAGGGATTTTTTTTCTCTTTCACATCGATGTCTATATAGAAGTGAGCGTGCTTTCGATACGTATCAGAATGTCTTGTAGTGGTTGTTACCTAACTTCGTTTTCAAGCTAGGGAGGGTAAAAAGAAGCAGGCTGAAGTTTGAGTTTATACTTTTTAGATTGAGTGACAGTTGATTTGGAAAAAACATACCCACGTAGCGTCAAAATCTGCTGAATTTTTCTCTTTTTTTTTCACGTTCCCCTCGTTTTTTATTTTTCATTTTTATTTTTAGGAAAGTTTAGAAAAGCGAATAAATAAGAATAGATTTCTTCTAACGATTTTGTTTTGCCTTTATTCTTTGACAAAAGGAAGCTAGGCTTTGAATGCTGATTTGGGTGCTTGAATAAGGATAGGAGGAAAATGCTGAATCATATAGGAGGGTGCCTATCAATATTTTGGAATAAAAAGAAAGAAAAATAAATTTGCTTTGTGAGTATATATATGTCTTTGTTTTGGTACCCTTCGTTGTAAATCAAGGATTTCAGCAACATTAGTAATCAATATATGAACAATTTCATAGACTGAATACCAAATTTAGCTTTATAAAGCAAAAAGTATGTATGTGCTAGGTATGTATGTGTAAAAAAGTATGTATGTGTAAAAGTATGCATGTGCCTGTATGGTATTTTCTATGGCTGTCAGTCTCAATGCTTAATTCATGTAGTAATTTTAGTTTCAATTTACTTATGTATTATAATATATTTATTATGTTATATGTATAGCGTATTGTAAGTGATATAAGACCTATGATATATGTTGAACCATAATATCATTCAAATTAGCTGATATATGGCGCCGAGTAGAACCATATTATGCTAATTAGTTCTTTAGCAGCATTACATGGTAATATGGTTCAAAGTGAATGTAAAAATGGCTCAATTTAACAGATTACTAAGGTTGCAGCAAATCTGAACTACTATTGTGTTTTAAGTATTGCGATATTATGGTTCTACGTTGTACCGATTTTTCCGAGAGAATATAATAAATCACCATACGGGTCAAATATCATCAGAAATAGTGTCAATAATACATATCATATGGTATGTGATATATGGTCAGCGATATATATCATCAGGTAGTAGTGATCCGTATGAAAAAGTAACAGAGATAAATAAATATTGAAATATATGGCAAAAAAATTAATTAATTAATTAATATCTTTTTTGAGAAACGAATTAAAAATCATAATTTTCATAATAAGCATAATCAGCGCTGGCTTTAGATATTCTTAACTTGAACTAACAGTCATGAGTAGCAGTTGCAAACTCACAGCAGTTACGAAAATAGCATATTATTCACAAAAACGTATAATTTGATTTGACGACGGGGCCTTTGAAAAACAGCCTTCGACATCATTGCAGCGAGCAGAAATAATTAATATAAGAAATTTCTACAAGTAATATTTTATTTCATTTATTCTAGGGAGATCTAAGGACCTCTCAGGCAATAAAAAGAAATCTTCGACAACGTATCAATTGAAGAGTAATTGAAATTTATGATAGGTAAATATTGAGCCTGGCTTGTAGTACTAAAGTTGGATCAAACGCTGGGGCAATACGAGTGTAATCGGAAAAGAGCACACGTGGCTAAATTTATTTGTGCGACGGGGGGTCAGGAGGTTATCCGGCACATACACTGAGCAGGACAGTCGCATTCATAAATAACCCTCAGGGGGATATGAAAGAGCGATCATGAGCCTGTCTACGGGGGTGCTCGCCCTTGTTTCCGGAGTTAGTGTTATCTCTACTAGCAGTCTCTATTGCCTAAGATTAACTTTAAAATTAAACAGGCCTACAAGGGATAGAATGTCTTCTGCAAGAGCTTTGGAGAGTTATTTTATTAAATAATTTGATGAATTAACCTTTCGAAGGTTAACACGCTTTTTATTCGAAAGGTATTATTTGTTTTGAATTTTATTTATGACTTCTTTAATTTTACTTATGTTTCCAGTCTTAGCGGACAAAACCGGCTATATTATATGAGAAATAAAAAGACAGTTTGCTTAATACGAAATCAAAAAGGGAAATGGTAAAATATTGACTTCAGATAAAAATCAATTTTACTTTAACAATTTATATTTATTCTGTTCAACTTTGTAATTAATACTGTCATCAATCCTAATCAATAATACAGAAGATAATTTTTTTTCTGTTGCATTAGTTTTTCAATGTTCTTGGATAGTTTCACATTGCTGATGTCAAGTCTACAATTGATTTCTCTTTCTAAGCTATAGTTTTTTTTTAAACTGACATTTTTAGTCTATTTTTCTGTCGAAATGCGCAAGTTTAGAAACGTTATATACAACAAGGGGAAGCATAAATGTTGAGACAATTTTCTGGGGGAGTTAGGGCATATAATTAGGGTTAAACTCGTACAGGAACCAATACCCGGAAATGTCATCATACGCGGCTAGAGGCACTTCCCCTATTATGACCTGTTAAAAAGCGCACGAAGAAACAGTTCAAAATAGGGAAAGAGTCTCTAGCGGCATATGATGGAGTTTCCGGACATGGGTTCCAATGCAGTTTTGTGTGCCCTAATTCCCCTAGAAGCTTGTCGCAACAATTACTTGACTTCCTGTTATATATAACGTTTTTAAACTTGTACATTTCGACAAAATAAATAAATAAAAAAACTAAAAACATGATTTTAAAAAACAATCTGTAGCTCTAGGAACAAAACTAATTTCAGATTTGAAATTTCCGCACCCAAATTAGTAAAGATCAAGTATTTGTATAAATGCAACAAAGAACTTGCTTCCCATTGTAATTAATAGGGATATAAATAAAATTTTAATTTACATAAAACTGTAATTTATCTTCTTTAATTGTTTTTGTACTTAAATTCTGATTGATTTTGACCAATTATTCAGATTATCGAAGGGTATTACTAAAATGACAAAAACGTGTAAGGTAATCAAGCAAAATAGGGACATTAAATAAAAATTTATCTAAAAAGAATTACTTAAATCATTTTAATGCCTTTTCTAATAAGTGCGAACATAAATTTAGTTCGACGAATTAATTTCCCACATTGTGATAAAAATTTCTGAGCAGTAATCAGAGTTCTGACTAGTTTTCAAATTTCTGACCAATTATTCAATTTATCAAAGGGCATCTTGTAAAATGACAGAAATGTGCAAGGTCTCAGTACAATCAAGACTTGTTTGGTAGTTGATATTTGACGTTTATTCTGTCCAGCATCCTAATTAATAGTGTAGAGGAGCAACGTGGATGTGGTCACTCGCGAGTTCAGCTCAAAAGGTTTTCTCGAGTTTCCACCGACCGTAATTATGATCTTGCTTAACAATAACGACAGCAGACAGCTTCGATTGACCTGCAAGTTCTAATATTTCTAGAATTTGTGAGTTGCTAAGTTTGAAATGTACCGAAAATTCTTGCATTAAATATTCTCATTGATATGCTATTATAATATTACTTTAAATTATAGTCAGTAAATTGTCTACATTAATGACTGTAATATAAGTTTTGATGATTTTGTATTTTTTTTTTCTTTTTTAGCAGATTAATAAACATGCAATTGGGTATTTATTTAGATTTCATTCGGATATAGTCATTACAGTGATT
The DNA here is from genome assembly GCF_982258835.1 of Parasteatoda tepidariorum. Classification (NCBI taxonomy): domain Eukaryota; kingdom Metazoa; phylum Arthropoda; class Arachnida; order Araneae; family Theridiidae; genus Parasteatoda; species Parasteatoda tepidariorum. The sequence continues at coordinate 21,975,964 of NC_141765.1, forward strand.
GGGTTTTTATTTTTAAAATGAAATTGTGCACTAGCACAATTATTTTTTAATTTTTTTATTAAGATAAAATACTGAAATCATCAAAACAAAACATTTCAAACGTCTATAGTTCCGCTGAATTTGTTTAATTTATAAAGAGTGATGTTTTGAACTATAACGCTGTTATTTTCTGAGTTATCGCAAATTTTTATTGTGTATAGTCCGCTAAATTTTTTTTTCTAGTTTACCTTAGATTTTCATTTTGATTATAAAACTATTCAACACCAAGGTACTGTTTCTATAATAAAACAACCGTGTCAGCTACGAAGTCAAGGATTTTAAATTAACAAAGCTACTATTGAGCTATAATAAATGTAAGGTTAAAAAATGATCTGAAGTGCTATCAAATTTCTTTGAAAGCGTTTATAAAACTGCATCATATCTTATACAAATGCAAAATATCTGAGCACGAAAAATTACTCAACTTCATGCAAGAATTACTTCATATACTCCACTAGTACTACATAAATTTGTTGTATTTACATTTAATCAACAATACTTTTATTTCAGAATCATTATATATCTGGTTATATGCTAGGAATTACATTGAAAGACATGAATTACTAATGGTTTGACTGTAAGAAACGAGTTTCTGGCTTGTAAAGTCCGACTAATCTTAACTATAGTGACGGATGGAGTAACTATATTTTGAAATATTTTTTCTGTCCATGTAATAAAAAAAAAAGAAGAAAACTCGTTCCCACTTTTATCTGCCAATAATCCAGTATATCTCAGAAGGAAGAAGCTTTTGCAGAGTATTGTACAGAGGGTAAAAAAGGGGGTAAAATAAATGGTATTTGGGTGGAAGGGGAGGGTAACGACAAGGAAAGATGAAAGAGTAGGAGGGTGGATAGGATACTTCAATTACCTCCGGTGCCGGCCAGCGAGTCTAAGCCAATATGCAGGGCAGATGATTCGTCAGCAAATGATACCTGTAAGTCGTAAATGCAAGCGTATGGTGGACTGCGGCAGAAAGCTTCTCCGATCCCCATCTCTGATTATACTGAGAGAGAGAAAGATAGAAAGAAAAGAAGATGGAGAGAAGAGGCCTCTGTGTAGGATGTCCCAAGGGAATCCGCCCTCCGGCTGTGGCGACCGATTTTCGCGAGAGTGCAGGGACGCTGGCCTACATGTGCGTCCCTATCTTCCTCTCCACCCCTGTAGACACATCCCCCGAAAAACTCTATCCAACTTGGGCTTGCCTTTCGTTATCTGGAGGTGCAGCTCTGTACTGTCTGGTCCAAGAAGAAAAAAAATAATAAAGAGGGAAGGAAAATAAATAAAAAAAAGGGTGGACGAGTAGAAGGAAGATGAAGGAAACAACGCGAAATATATTGCGAAAAATGAAGAAGACTAGGGGAAAAAAAACAGAAGAGAGCGACTGTGCAAATCTATAGCGTTTAGGATGGCCAACGGCAGAGGAATAGGATTCTTCTAATACTGACGTCCAGGGAGCACTTCGCAGTTGGTCAAACACATGCGCTTGAGTCGGAAGCTCCGTGGGGGAGGTCTCCGTTGTTGCTTCTTTCTGAAACCCCCTCCCACGCTTATCGCCACGAGCACAGCGACCCACTAAAATCCATTTCTTCCTTTAGCATAGATCTCCCTGGGCTCTATTACTTGAGGGAAGAAAAAGAAAGAAGACGGACATGTTGGGCCTAGGCGTCAGGGGCCTATTACCAGTGAGCCTCCAGGGTAACGTATACGACGTAGAACTTACCTTTGCAGATCGGCCTGTTGGGGTCGTTAGGCCTAAAGAGAAGATGAAAACCATCGTAGAAGTAGATGGGTCTCTCAGGATCCATATGCCAACACGTAACCCCACTATGGTGCTGGCAGAGATATAAAAGCTTGGAGTTTCGGGGTTGCTTTAGTTACAGCAAAGCACGCCGTGGGAGATTTGATATCGAAGGAAGAGAAAGAAACTTGAATCGCAGATGTGGAAGATTTGAATGCTGGGATTCTGGTGATGTATACTAGTCGTTAAGAGAGCGCTTCCTCCGATATGTTTGGATCATAAAAAAGAATGTATTCATTCTTCATAGCAAAAAGCGCGTATCGGTTGGCTTTAATCATAGGGATATATAGCAGATAGTCAACAAATATAGTAAATATTATTTCCCTACACATTCTTTCTTTTAGATAAATTTTCTCTGACGGTGATATTTTAAGCGGGGCAAAAAATCCCTATATATTAAGACAGAAATAGTACACTGGGAATTTTTTTGCATATAGGGCTAAAAGAAAAGGATTTTTATCAATTCCAGTGATTAGTGAGCACCTCTCAGCTAATTCTTTTTATTTATAAGAAAAATAAAGTTGCCTTTCTTTTTGCTTATTCTTTGTTTTTCTTTCATTCTTTTGAGATGTGTTTTGGGAAACAAAAAGAAAAAACCGAAACGGGCTCATGAATAAGGTGGAAAAGTGGAGAGGAAAAAAAAAGGAAAGCCAAGTCATTGCCTTTCTCCGTTTATTTTACTTACGAAAATAGAAACATTTAATCCTGTTTCGGTTGACAGAGCAAGCTAGGATCAGGAAAGAAACAAATGAAAAGGGGCGGTACAAAGGTTGGAAAGCCGAAACGCAATGTTTGTTTGATAACTATCTATCCTTTTCTACGTTGATTTCGTTGTACGGTGTGCCAATGCCTTACAGGAAAGGTGGTTTGGGCAATAACTTTACATTAAGGTTCTTCATTAGTCTTTGGTCTTTATTACAGTTTGCTTTGATCCTTTGGGATGAGTCTGTTGCGACGGAGATGCGAAGAAGACCTCATCTCGTAGCTTGATAGCAGTCATTCAGATCTCTGCGAACAATTTGCAGAAGGTCGAATTGAAGGGAATTGCGCAACTGCAACATTACGGAAATGTTATTGCCCTGAGCCGTTAATGGCTGGATCTTTTTCATTCTTTTCATGTTCGCCAAGAATTGCTTGATCTCTAACGAAAAGAAGGTTATTGATTAGCCTTCTTTTATTTATAAGGGGTATAATTGTGGATTTGTAAAAGTGCGGACATCAATTAAAGAAAGAGCAATTTAGGATAACTTAATGTTAGTTTATTTTATATTAAATGGGATTTTTCTTATGCACTGAGATCTTAAAGTGAAGCCAGATGAATAGCTTATTTTCTTATTAGTACGATTAGTTGGATTTTTTTTATATGTTTAATTATTCACCAGAAATCGTTTTGCTTTTAAAGTTAGAGAACCCAAAATTACAATAATGAAGTGTTTGAATATAACAAGAACATGGAATTATACAAGAATTATTCAAGAGCGTGGTGTCCTACTTAAATGATCAACAAAATATGACTAATAAAAAAATCGTCATACTTTTATTCTTTAAATAAGTATTTGAAATAGTTATCGGCTTGTTAGAGTATCTAGTTAAAAATCATAGTAATACTTATTTACAACGGTTCTAGAGTCTTTCTATTTTTCATGTGCCATGTGCGTGATTTTGCACTTTATTTTACTTTTTATTTTATTGAAATATGTGTTTCTGTAAGAATTATGATTTATCTGTAAGAATGTACTACTGAAATAAGATAAGTTTGCATAATTTTTCTTTTCATTAAGGACGGTGATGATACATATAGATGGTGATGATACAGGTTATCGACTACGAACTAAATAAAGGAGAGGATGTGCTAGTCACTTTTCCGCCTAGCAAACCGGTTTTCTCCAAGCTTTAATGGATAAACTGCAATTGGCAGGAAAATTTTGTACACTCTGAAAAACTTCAGATCGAATTCCGATGAAAACTATTGGCACTCGAGGGTAATTTTTAAAATAATATTTAGTGCAAGATCTCCGACTCATCGTATTTAAATCAATATTGCTGTAAAAATGAAGGTATAAAATTTTACGGTAAAAATGGTTTTTTACTATAAAATGAATTTTACAGATGCTGCACTCAGGATGCCAATCCTTTCTACCATAATTTGATATAGAATTTTTTACAGTGTTACAGGTTTGCTAAGGGAGCCCAACCGTCAAAATAATTTTAATCTCTTTCATTTAAAAATAGATTTACTTGTTTCATTTTTAATATGTTCAAAGTGCTGAAGTTTGGTCACATTTTATTTCATCGTTACATGAGAACTTTACTGGACTGAGTGTATGTAAAATATTTTTTGTTATGTATAATATGCACCATAAAAATAATTTATAATATAAATTGCATTTATTAAAATATACACTGATGCAGCAATATTACATAAAGTGTCAATATTTCTACATCATAACACTTGTTACAATTATTCTTTTAATATTTAAAACTCATTAAAGAAAGTATTTGCTAATTCAAGAAATATTTCGATATGTATTGTAATTTTTAAGAAATTTTCAATTGATGATAATTTATATTTGAATTTATTTCTAGTTTCTAATCCTTATTTATGTATATAAGCTTAAAGTAGACAGAGTTATTGTAATTCATATTTATGGAAATCTGAATTCGTCCTTTAAAATATCATTAAAACATCGAGAAATATAAGAAAATGACCTTAACGTTACTATTACACGTGTCTGTTACCTCTCAGAGAAATTCGTTCCTGAATTTGAAATGCATTTTTTTAAATGCATTTATCACTTGTTTTTTTAAAATGAATTTACACACATTCATTATAAAATAAGAGTGTATGTGTGTGTGTCTAGTTTTGTAGTTTTGTCCGTCTATATAAAAATGAAATTTAGTCGATTGAAAAGAAAATAAGCGTTTAAAAGCAATTTACAGCAAATGTTTTTGAAATACGTATTGATTAAGCTTTAAATTTAATTCGTGACATTTTATTTTGATTCAAACTTTTTTCGACTGAATGGAAACTTAAATTATGATATTTATGAGCAGTGTTGCTTTTAATACTTTTCAAAATTGCCTTTCTTACTCTTTTTTTAAAATTTTTTTTAATATTGAATCTTTTTAAATTTCTACACGCAGAATTTCATTAAAAAATGTACATGCTTTAATTTTGGGCTTAGAAACGATTCAAAAGCATTCTGTGATAAAAGTAACTTTATTTTTGATTTTGGGTGGGAGCATTTTGTCCAATTTAAGCATATTTTTACAGGCAATATCTAACTAATAGCGTCAAATTTAGCAAACGTTAAGACATTTTAAACATTTAAAGAAAAAAAAAACTTTTTCAGGGGAATGTACGAATACCACAACCAGTTAATCCAGCCAATTTTTTCAGATCATCAACCTCGAAATAAAAACCTCTAGTTAAACAGAAGCATGAATTTAAAAAAAAAAAATGAATCAATATGAATCAATACACTGTAAAAATATAGCATATAACCTTCAGTACCTTTACTGAAAGAAGACAATCGTGGGCAGTTCTGTCACAAAACCCACCCTAGAGGCTGGTGATTTGTCCAATGAGCTTTAGAACCACAATTGCGAGGCCTCTGAAAAATCGATGGCGTTGAACTGCTGAACCAATCCCTTGGGAAAACACATCTAACTCGCCTATCACCCATCTTCTTATTTCAATTTCTATTCATTCTCTTTCCTCATCTTACACACATATAGACTACAGCTACGCTTTTTCTTTTTTTGTCTTGTTTTACTCTGAATGGCGCATCACTTAAAGGATGATTTCATTTTTAGAAAGTTTATCAGTTTTTTTTTTTTTATTCCTTCATTTGTACGTATTAATACACTTGGGACAGCTTGGTTTGGCTTTTAACCAAAGAGTTAAAAAAAGAGATTTAGGAAATTGAATAATGAAATGAATTTGGAGAAAATTTGTAGTGGCTATTGAACTCATTTGATTTTAGTAAATGTAACGAAAAAATTGGTTCAGATTTTGACCGCGATATTTGCTGGTTTTTCATTCGTAACTGAGAACTAATACACTTTGAGACAGTATTTGATTTGGCTTTTAAGTGAGTGAATGGTATTTCGAAAATGAATTTAAATAAAATTGATTTGTATGCTGCGTGCAGCGGCTATTTATTCCATTGTATTTGAAAAATTAAGTAAAGTACGATATGTATGTGAATTGTAAACAGTGAACTGAAAAATTAAGTGAATGAATTGTAAAAAGTAAGTGAATTGGTTTACAGTTCGATGGTAATAATTTTGTGCTAAATATTTTCATCAGTTTTCTTTCTTCTTTTTTTTAAAAAAAATTTCTAACAGTTTGGTTCAACTTTTAACCAAATGCTATGCTAAGAAAATAATAAATGAAACTTAATAACATAGATATTTTTTTGCCCACGTCATTTCGTTTTAAAAGCTGATTTATGTAAAATGACATTATATGATATAAATATTTTATAATTATAACAGAAGCAGTTTCAAATTCAAATAAAGTATTCACAAATAATTGCCTAAGTATATATATATATATATATATATATATATATATATATATATATATATATATATATATATATATATATATATATATATATATATATATATATTTTATGCAATTAATATCAAGAAGCTGAAGTGATAAGATATTACTTGATTAAAAAACTTCATTCGCTTCAAAAGCATGCAGATTGAAAATAACAGTCGACATGTTTAATTAGGCACCTTTCGAGACCTGCCAGACCTTGAATGCGAAGACACAAAAGTGATTTGAAATATAAAACGTAAAATTGCCGAGAGAAAAACGGAAAATAAAGATGAGAAACAAAACTGGAAAATCCTCAGTAGCCGAGAGGAAGTAAAAATAAACATTAAAATAAAAAAAAGAAAAAGAAAAACCACTGCGACTGAGGCGTATTAGGAGGAAATGCGATATGGAGAGGAACTAATGTCATTAACAAGGGAATCAACATATATTTATATAATATATATATATAAACCGCAACCTATTCAAGAAGATCCATTAAGCTATCTTTTTTAGTAAAGAGTGTAACTAAAAACATAAATTCATCACGCAATTGCACCGCTAAAAAGATAATAAATAAATGGACATCTGAAAATGGTTTGGCGAAGAATTAAAGTGTCTGTGAGTTCATTGACACAAGACTCTTTACATTGTTTTAGTTGGCACGCGAATCCAAGAGCAACGATTGGTTGTGTCATAGATCGAGGCGAGAAAATGAAAGAGGAAGAAATAAAAGTCCCAATAGTGACAAAGAAACTCCTTTGTAGTCCTTCGTGTATATAATGGCAGACTAGCGCTTTGCGATTGTACTCTTGAGACATGGGGCTTGCGAAGTGGATGTGTGTGCTTAAAACTCATCACACAATATCCAAGGGACTCTTTTCCTCCGCCAAGGTGAACATGAGATGTTGGTATTAACGCGGGGACAGTGGTTAGAAAAGGTCGGACTGATGCGATCACAGCCATGGCTCCAATGGGGATTTCTCTGTTAGGCTCCTCAAAAATAATGACTCCGAAAGAGAAGACGCAAACTCAAGATATATCTATTTTTTTATTCTTTGTCTTATTATATCACAATGCACATTCTTTTCTTATGTAATATATAATCGACAGGGAAATGGGGCGAAATGTTTGTCGATACTGTTTTCATAACTTTTGATTGGTGTTTGCGAGCTATTTTCTTGAATATCATTGGATATTTATATTAACTGTTTGTCAACAGAGATTATGCGAAAGAATTTCTTCAAAAATCTTTAAAAGACGAAACTATGTAAAAGTCAATGCAATTAATATTATTATTATTATTGATTTTTAATTGAAACTTAGTTTTAAAATGTTGGGTAAAAGATTTCATAACTTTAGATGGATGTCTGTACGCATATCCTAATGCGATTTATCCTTGTATATTTATAAACATAATGTTTGTCGCTTTAGTGAAAAGTTGAAAGTGTGATGTTGATATTACCGAAGGTACAGTGGTCACCAAGATGCGGGAACAGTCATGGGGTTTATCAAATGGGTCACAGCCCTAGAGATTTCTTGGTTTGGTTCTTCAAAAATAATAACTCCAAAAGAGAAGTCGCTTACTCAAGATGTATTAATTATAATTATTATTATTTTTTTTAATATTATAGATATTCTTTGCCTATACGTTGTGTTCGTTGTGTGTTTATGTTTATAGTGTTTATCAGCAAATTTAATGCTTAAGAGTTTATTCAAAAATCTCCCAAATTATATAAATATGTCAAATAATAGTAAATATTTTTAGTAAATTTTAGTATATTTTTATTGTTGAAGCCTTTTCTTTGAATCTTACCGAAAAGATTTGACAACTTTTGATTGTTGCCGTAAATGAATGATTGCGCTTGTAATTTTCGAAGTTCATTGTGTGTTTATGCTTACTGTGTTTTTCAATAAGCTTTATTCCCAAGATTTTCCAGGAAAAAAAAAATCTCTAAAATCAGATATTTATGTCAAAATTTCATGCAAATTATGTTACGTGTTGCTTAATGGAGTCATTTTCTTCAAATTTCATTTAATAAATTTAATTTTTTTTTGTATGATCTATGTACATTATATAAAAGCCATGTAATTTTTAAAATAATCAAACTTTAGAACCAATTCTAACACATTTAGCTTTTACTATAATTTTTTGTTTCAAATTGCTTGAAATTTTTTTTTAATGATATAATTTCGCTTTTTGAAATATTATTTAATATTTTTTATACTGTTTAAACAATGATTTTGAATTGAACAATATACACGTGCCTTAAACTCTTCTTAAAAGAGTATCATGTCAAACTTTATAACGATTTTTCGTTTTTTCTTCTTCTTTCTTTTCCTTCTCCCCTTCCCTCTCTCTTCTCAGAGCAAAGTTAGCATCATATTATTTATAATAAACTAAATAAATTATTTTATTTGAGTATACAAAACATAAATTTTTGTTTACACAATATGAATAGATGAAATAAAATTGAATTTAATGAAGACGGAAGGAGAGATAGTTAAAATTTATTTTTGTTGTAAGTAAGAAGAACGTTTTGCTCTATTTCTGCTTTTGTTTAAAATTTATTTCTGTTATACGGAAAAGAAATTTGAAGCTCAAGAGGAGATCATATAATGTTTATTGGATTTTTGATGCTTTTTTAATCAGAAAAATTATTAAATATTTACCAATCGTAAATGCCATCCATTAAATTCCAATTTTTGAGTACATAAAACTCTTGTAAGTGAACAATCACTTGTAAGTAAACAGAATAGCACCACTTAAAAAAATATTTTTTTCGATAAGAAAAGCGAAAAATTAGGTGCGTTGTCCATGTAACTCTACCTTTTTATTGCACAATATTTTTATTACAACGAAGAGCAATAATATTTTCCAATTTAAACACATTGTATAGCGATAAATTTCTCAGTTCAATTTGATCAATTATCAATCTTATTTTTAAGTTGAACTATATTATATTCTAACTAATTCAAAATTACTAATTTTTAGTAGATAATTTAAAATGTGTGAAATTACACATTTAAATTACAGTTTTCTTTCAAAATTTATTTTATTTGTATTCTTTACTATTGTTTCAATTGTTGGGAAAAACGCGACGTTTCACGAAAATCTCAGATGTTAATATCACGTCTAACTTTCAAATGAATGCCCCTTTCACAATATTTTGCAACTTTAAATAATAAATAATGTTTAAAAACCTAATGCTAAATAAATTTAACGTTTCTCGAACTGAATTACTTAAATAATTTTATTCAACTAAAAAATATTTTTTGCTTTAAACTTTTTAAAAATACCATATAATATTTAAGAAAAATTTTATCATAACAAAAAATTTTGTTTTAAGCTTTTTTAATATTTTTTATAATTTATGTTTTAATTCTCTACAAGTTGAATTCTGAAACTGCACTTTCCCAGAAAAACTTCTTAATATTAGATACCAAACTTGAAATAATTCAACATCTCCATTTATTTTTTCACAATTATTCTCACCTCAGAAACTTTTGTGTCTTTACGTTTTGAAAATTTAACAATCATAAATATAGTTCTTGTTTTATACATTATATACTGCTTTCAGATTCTTTATAGAAAAATAAGAATTCTTAAATTATTCTTGATAACGCATCGAGTAGTATGTGTTGAAATATAAATGCTGTTGGCAGAAGGCAAGCTTTTTTAAGAAAAATAAAAGAAGCCTCCGTCTTCAATTTATAAAAATACAACTTCAAAACGAAAGGAGAAACAAAGTTTTTTTTTACCCCAGCAATTTTCGATTTCTCTTCCACCTTTTCTTCTTTTTCTACTTCGTTTTTCAACAACCTGTATTACCCCCATTTTGAAATAACTAGGACAAGTAAAAGTTCAATCAGCTTTCCTTGTGTCTCCAGGTGCAGAGAGTTAACCCTTAAAAATTGCCGCTCTGGGCTCACTTTAACAAAGATTAGGAAAGTGCGAAAAAAGTGCAAAGAGGATGGACTGGAGATGGAGTAAAAAAAAATCCCTCTAAACGCCATGACCCTCTCAATCTGTACTTTCCGCTTTCGATTTAGGATTGAACTTCACTGTTCAATCGCGTTGTAGCAACAAAATGTTCCTTCCATGAGCTAGAAGATGAGAAAGAAAAAGAAGTGGTAGGTAGAAAAAAAAAAAAAGAACGCCTGTGAAGCTTTTCAAGTAGGATAGCTGCCAACGTTTGACAATTCTGCACGCGCGTTCCTTGCTGTGGATAGCCATTTGCCGTGGAACGTGCTTACCGAACACGTGAGCTTCGCAGATGGGCAACAACTCACGTAGCCCTAGATGCCCCGCTGCCCAGGAAAAAGTAGTGTGGAAGTGGGTGGGTTTGTGACCGACTAGCCATTAATCTTCATTTACCCCTATTGGCGCTGACGCCTAGCTCACAATTAGAGAGTTTTAGGGACGGAGATTTAGGCGTGATGAGGGCACAAAATGGTGAGGAAAATTGCTTCTTCCGTAGAACACTTGTTCTTTTTAGAAAGGACATATTGAATATTTTGTATATAATCATATTTTCTTACATAGAATTCCTTAACACGAGTGCTGTAAAAAAACCTTTATGAAGATATCATCTACTAAACAAGAAGAGATTTATTCGATCAAAAGTATTCGCCAACAACTAGTACATAATCTACATATTTTTTTATTATCCTTTATTTAAAAAAATGCAGTTTTCAATATGCATTAATAGATATTTTGCAAAGCGAGAATCATAATAATGTTTATATTTAATGTAACCTAAATATTATTCTAAGTTTAACATTTCTTTCGCTCTTGCATGATATTATGGTTCAATTTAACCCTTTAATAAGATAGCAGCGTATTTGCAATGAGTTATGATTCAAAGCGGACTCGATAGTTTTGAGTGTCTATGTTGTATGATATATAAGATTCAATATGCACTAACAGATATTTTGGAATATAGGAATCATAATATTGTTTAAATTTAATGTAACTTAAATATTATTTTAAGCTTTACATGATTAAAAGTGGAATCTATTATTTTAAGAGTCTATGATGTTGTATGATAATGACAGTGCGGCGATACTATGAGTCAACTTAACATTTTATTAATATTAAAGCAAATTTGCAACGTGTAATGATTCAAAGTACCGATATTATGGTTCAAAGATGAATCGATTTTTTTGAGAGTGTATGATATAGTACGATTATAAAAGTGCGATAATATTTTATTTCATTTTAACACCATTTTAAGATTGCAGCAAATTTGCATCGTATTATTATCGATATTATGGTTCGAAATCAAATCGATAGTTTTAAGAACATAAAATGTATTATGAGAAATAACGATTAATATCAGTTACAAGAATGAGAAAGATTAGAACTATTTTAAACTTCTGCAATTCTCCCCTATAATAGCTGAATTTCTAAGAGTTTTATTGTTTGCGTCAAGAGTTAGTTTAAGAGTTAGTAGTCAAGAGTTACGTCAAGAGTTAGTAGTAAACAAGTTAGTTTTGTACGAAAGCATGCAGATTAAAGCATAGGATTCTGCGTTTACTGCCAGAATGTTATTAGTACTTCCTCATAAAATTTCTTAAAATACTGTTTTTTTTTTGTCTTCGTTAGTTAAGGATGATTCCATTTCGATGGCTGTCTAACTTCAAATGTGCTATTTGTATAGTTATTTAGTTCAGTATTAGGCAAGTTGGCCCATTAACTTCATCTTCTAAATTCCAACTGCGAAAAACATGAATTAAAATAAAGCTGAAATAAATGAATAATAAGAAATGGAAATAGATTTTTTTTCGGAATTTGTGAGATTTATCACATTTTTCCCCCACTAAATGAATATTGTATTTCATGGTAAAATTAAAGTGCATCAAAATGCTAAATTTTATAGTTGGAATAGTTATCAAAATTTTCTGATTCTAAGCACAATTACTGCAGAAAGGGTTATTTTGTTTAAATTTTTTTGTAAAATTGTGAAAAGTAAACTCACTAAAGCAAAAATAAGAAAAAAAGTCTTGTGAACGTCTTAAATAATTTTAAACAATTAAAAAAAGTTTAACTTTTCTCAACGTTTTAGAAAGATCTAACAGAACTTTAAAACGTTGAACTTTATTTCGTTTTAAATTAAACTTACGTTTTTTAATTTAAATTTAAAAGTTATTATTCCCTTTTATTTTATTTACAATTACTTGCCAATTTATTAATAATTCATAAAAACATCTCATATTTTAAATAACAAAGCAATTATGCCTAAATAAAATATTTAGTAAAACATCATATCGTGAAAAATTATATCAACATTTTTAATTTTGATGTAAAAGTTAAAACTGCTTCATTATTTACTTACTAAAAATTTTTAAGAAATTAACTATTACTGAAAGCATTATTTTCTTTCTGTTCCTTTATTCATACTTAAGTTTGTTGTAGGTAATACGTGTATCATTAAGCTATGTGTATTTTTATTTTTTGGGGATTTCAAAAAGTTAAAAAAGTTAGATAATGCACAAAATTCTCTTCAGATATATAAATAATATATATATACTATTGTAGGGATATGAAACTTTTTAAGCAAAAATAAAGTTTTTTTTTTCTTTCTAAAGTTTCGTAGGGTTATTTCGTTTGAAAAGGAAAGAAAGAAAAAAAAACATTCTTCCATTATCCAAGGAGAATGAACTTCTTTATTTTTATAACAAGACTGGTTCTTTATTCTAAGAGAAATTCGATGGATTATTTTATGGTTTTAAGCACCGATGCTTTTTTACAAAATTTTCATTTTAAGAAAGTTAAAAAAATTAAGAAAGAGTTAAGAAAATTAATATTAATAGTTATATAACAATGTTTCATATATTTTTTTAAATTTAATAAAATTATATTTACTTTTCATAAGGGATAAGAGTAGCATAGTGTATTCAAAGTAATACTTAAATGACATGCAATAAATACTGTTCCATTTTTTGGCACGGAATTAATCTTAATATCGTGCAAGTATGCGGCGAAGTTGAGCGGCATTATCGTGCAAATTAAGCCATTTTAAGTTTCTTTTTTATATGATACTACGGTTTATGTTGAACATAAAAAAGATGGTTTCATCTAGCCAGATTTTGCTTTTAATTACAAAAATTACGATTCAATGGTGAACAGATTTTTTTGAGAATGCACACCAAGAAAAAATTATGGTCAAAACTACCAGAATATAGTAAAATTTGTCATGTTTCTAGCTTTATGGGAACACCTAAGGCCTCGTTAACTTTTATAAAGCGTTAGTAATGATTTTGATAAAATTAACAATAAAATATGATTTTATAATCTGTGATAAAATTTATTAAATTTGTCATGATACCTTGGAGCAGGGTGTAAGAACCATTTATTCAGTTTAATTTATTTTTTAGTTTTGTATTTTTCACAGAATGTGTAATAAAAAATATAATTTTTTAAACCAGAATTTCCTGTAAATGGTTGCTATATGAAAGTAAAAATTATCAAATGACTGGTTTAAATACCTCAAATTTTGATTTTTTTTTAAACCAAAATTATGTGTGTGTGTGTTTTTTTAAAGATACAAGTAATAGCATAACCATTCAGCATGGTAATTTTACCAAATTTTTTTCCTACGTACTTGGGAATTCCGACAACTACGCACAAAGCTCAGAAATTAATTTATAACTTTGATTTCAATTTCAGAAAAAGATACAGATATTCTTTAATTTACCATTATCAATTATGCAAGTTTCCCATTTGCCAAACTATAAATGACTGTTTACCCATCTGGAAAATAGCTAGCATAACTTTATAGGGCCGCTATCAATCAAAATTCGTTGATCCAAACCAAATTTTTTGTGTAATTTATTATTACGGATTCTATCAAATCCTGTCTTCCAATGCTAATAAGAAGGTTACATGCTATTAATATAAAATTCATTTTTAAAATATTGTCAATTGTAACTAATATTGTATTTAAAATATTGTAATTGTAAAGAAAACTTTCCTGTTACTTTCATTTTCGACACATTATAAATGTTTGCTTGCACAGGTTTTAATTAAACATGCTTCCTTTTTAAACCAGAGCAATAATTTTGTCAAAATTGTTTGCTCTAAGTCATGAATATGTTCATTTTTTTAGTTTCCTGTGAGTACATATTTTCTTACGTTTTTATCTTGAATATATTGAATTTTAGTTAAAATTCTGAGTATTTCTAATTTCGAAATTTTAAAAAAAAGAAAAAATTGAAGACAGTTTTTATCATCGCAAATTCAAAATCTTTTCGTTATATTTTCTGTCTATTGTCTCACTTATTTACAGCGCATTGAAAACCTTTGAAAGACTCTTAAAATAAAAATATTCATTATAACATCATTTCTAAACTTCAAACTGATGTAAAATTCGAAAGATCTATCACTAAGAACTGTTAAACATCTTTTATACTTAGTAAAGAAGTTTAGCTTCCATAACTGTTTAAGACGTATTTTATAACCGTATCAGTCATTCACAGACAGAGTGTTACGCAAAATTTTAGTAGCCGTTTTCTCGTAAACAACAAACCTATAAAAATAAAAGCAGAAATGACACTAAAAGAAACAATAGAAACACTCTATATTCTACTTCTTTATAAAATCTACCGTTATAAGACAACCATTCTCGAACTCTGGCAGCGTTCCTTAAGTTTTTCTCGCGTTTAAGATTGCTTGATGTAAGAACGTGAAACGTTGACGAAATCAACTGAACGCAAACTCATTTCGTTTTCTTTCAATAATGTTTTTTTTTTTTTTTTTCTTCAGCACCCCTCCTAAAGTCCTTCAATTCTGCTCATCTTCTTTTTTTTCCAGTCCTTTTTCTCTTCTTCACATTAAATTCTCCATCTTTATTTCTGCAGTACTGTAGACTTCCTTAAGTCTTTTACTGCCGTTCCAAATGGAACGCTGGAAGGAGAAGTATCGAAATGTCTTGTCATTTGGTATTTTTCTGGGATTAGGCCTCAACTCGGGCCATTTGAGTGCGCCCCTTCCCCGTGTTGATAGCCTTGCAGACACAACTTCTAAAGTGCCCTCTGTGTCTTCTCAGCACGACTTTTATATATATCAAAGCTGTTTGAAAAAAAAGAGGGGTCTTTTTAACCTTTCCCCTCTCACTAAAACTAACTCAGGAAGGTGGGGTATTTTATTTTTTCCCCCGAATGCTCAGTTATGCGTTGAAAAAAGGATTACATTACGGCGTTTATTAAATTGAAAACGATAATCTTTATTACTTCGCAGAAGTTTTTTCATATAGCACGCAAAACACGATCGGCTAAAGCAAAAATTTTGGATCTAGAGACTTGGCACTTTACAAACTGCTTATGAATACCAAGGTGTAGCGGATTTAGTATTGAATATTTTGGCATTTATTAAATTGAAAAAATTATCATTATTACTTCGCTGAAGTTTTTTTTATATAGCACGCAAAACATGATCGGCTGAAGCAAAAATTTTGGATCTAGAGTCTTGGCACTTTGCAAACTGCTTATGAGCACCAAAGAGTAGCGGATTTAATATTGAATATTTTCAATATCGAGATTTGAAACCTTACAAACTGTTCATAAAAATCAAAGAGTAAGCGAACATTGGATAATAATACTATTACATTTTCTCTTAAGCTAATTCTATGTGGTATTAGTCCTAATTTAAGGTTGAATACCATTTTTATCTTTTGAAAGAACTTAAAAGAGTAAAATTGTTTTTATTACTCTTTTATTTTTTTTTTAAAAGTTACTTTTTTTGGATAATATACAAAAGTATAAAAGAAAGTTATTCTTTACGCAAGTCAAAAACTTAATTTTTATTGCCGTTTAGTAGGTGTAGGTAAACAAGACAAAATCAGAAAATTATGGAAAAAAATATTGTTCATGCACAATAATTTTTATTACACAATATTAAAAATTTTTTCTTTGAACTGTACCTTATAAATATTTATTCGATAGAAAATTAAAAGAATTTTATATTGTTTCGCATAAATATTATACCTGTCCAGGTACCCGGAACTGGCTAAGTAATAAATCTAAATTTTTCCAGGTACCCGAAACCGGCCGGGTAACAAATAAAATATTGACCGGGTAACCGGAACTGGCCAGGTAAAAGATAAATTTTAATCGGTTACCCGGATCAGGTAAAGTTTTAGGACCTCTATTTATTAATAATAGACAACATTTATAACATAAAATGTGGTTTACTACTATATATAGAATCCCCTCCCCCATTTTTTACAGCATTAATCGCATTTTATAGGACTCACGAAACCCAGTTTCCCCAATCTATGTTTCTTGTTTCAGTTATACAAACAATAGGGAAAAACTTTTCCCCTTTATAACATAGACATGCCAAGGCAAGCCTGCTTTCCTATTTTTTTTTTTTTATTTTTTTTTATTTGCTGAAAGGCTTCAACCAGTTTTCTCTGACCGGGAGGCTTCTATATATTTAGTTGACTGCTTCTGCTTCACTATTTCTGTTTGGTTCAATGTTTCTTTCTTTTTTTTTTTCCTCCCATACATTTCGTTTGATTTTTTTTAATACGTGCACACACTGTTCCTTCAGCTATGAATTCAAGAAAATTCAATTCGCTTTTCTCTCGAGTGATCAGAAAAATTGTTTATTTCTTTTTTTTTCCACATTCTATTTCGAATGTTCTATTTGGCTACTGGATGACAAAAACAGTTTTTTTTTGGCAAGAATTTTTAGGAAATTATAATTTTGTTAAAAAATAGTTGGAATTTATTTGAAAATTATATCTTGACAACAAATATTTTAAATACATATAATTTTTTAATTTAAAACATTATCAGAGAAAAATCCTGTTATATATTAAATAGTAGAAATAAAAGGAATGTTGCGCACTTATAAGATTTGGGGGGTATGAATTGGTGATTTTAGTTAACTTAAATAATAATTATGAAATGGTTGCTAAAGAACTTGGCATAAAAAAATTTTGATGTTCTGAAGACACTCAGTTTATGGGGACATAAAACATATGCAGTTTAAAAATATGTTTGTCAAATAATAAAGTTTAAAAATATTTTTTTCATACCTTGTACCAAATTTTATTAAGGGGGTTAAGGAACAAAATGTTTTGTGAATGGATTCCAGATGATTGCATACGTTTTAGAAATTTAACTTCTCAAATTTTCTAAGAAACGGCGCTAATGCAATCTTCAAACTGATCTTTTTTTTCTTTTCAGTCTTCTTCTGGATTTCAATTTTTCTTTTATAATTTTTAAAATAATTTTGCTTTTAGTTTTTCTTTTATACTCTTCTTTTACAGAAACATATAAATTAAAGCTTTTCAAAAACCTTATAAAATGGCTTAAAATAGATGGACAAAAAATGCTAATAGGTGGAAATACCATCATCAAACGGGCAGCTTAAAAGAAACACGCAACATAGCTTGATTGCGTTGTCTTAAAACGAATATTTCGTTTTCTTTTTTGTGGTATATTATTTAAATACTAGTGGAAGGTCAGAATGAGAAGGCTTTAGAGGAAGTAATGCTTATCAGATATGGGCTTAAGGGACCACGCCCGCAATGGAAGGCGCGGCACAAAAACACGGGCGGGCGCTAATACTAGGCTATATCATTAACCACTAATTATTCGTAGCTATCGCTCACTGAGAAAGAGCATGCCCTAATGCCTCGATCGAAAATTGGAAGCTACTAACAAAGTGCCAAACTTGAAAAATGGCAGGCCTATCTTTTAGACCTTTTTTTTGGTCACCACTCACTGATGACGGAAAGTTAAATTAATTTTCCGTCATTTTTTGAATTAAACTTGTTTTATCTTTTATCTTTATAGGTTTAAATATGTGGTAGAAGATATATACCATTTATTCGTCTTCTATGCACATGCAAGATGAATACTAACTAAATTGCAATTAAACTTGCATATCTTAGAGTTAAATGCGTAATTGCGTCATTCAGTGTTTATCTTTGTGTATTAGTTTTTGATATAAGCATTCACTCATGCTATCTTCCATATTAAGTTTTAATGAATAAAAAAAAGAAAAGAAAAACTCTAGATTATCGCTGCTGCAGTTAAAAAATGTATTTTAATTTTAATGTACATAAAAAATGTAAGCCTGAATTTATATTTCTTAATGAACAACTATTTCATTTAAGAATGAAATAAAATATCTGAACTTAAAAAAATTTAATACATTTAAAATAATTTAATTTATACATATGAAACGAAATTAGAAATACTTTAAAAACAATTAATTAAAATAAAAATGCGGCCATGGATCATCATTAAGAAGATCATTGCGGAAAGGATTTTCCGAAGGATATTTTAACAGCAACAATAATAATAATAAATAATAATAATAATGAAGGTTTGTAAATGTGAGGTTTAAAACTTCTTAAATTTTATGGCAACTGTTTTGTGTAATTGAGTGCACGATTGCACAAAGAAGTGAATATTTTTTCATCCAGAAATATTAGTTCAAAACTTCACACTTCAGAGTATGTTTTATTATTAAACAGCCACGCTAATATAATAACTGTACCATTTCATTTTACAACAAAACATGTTATACGTTCATTTTATTATCATTTTCTGCCGCCATCTGAAATTTCAGGATGTTATAGCATTTTAAAAGGGAGCTATTTCACGGCTGAATGGCGAGTAAATGACAAGCACGAAATAACATCCTCAAAAAATTGCTTTTAACATGTCTATTGATCAGACTGGATTTTCATACCTCATTCTATCCCATAGACAATTATATTAACACATTTTCTCGATTATTTAAAACACTATTTAATGTTCTAGAATAATTATTTGTTTCAATTTTTATTGAATATAAATTTTGTGGTGCTTAGCAAGTTTTAATTTCTAATGGCTAAACGCAATTGCTTATTAGTCAGATGGTCAGAAGTCACCCTCTCTAGGGACCGGCTGCTTTTAGAATATAATTATTCGGATGCACGGCTTTGTTAAAATGACCATATGTTCTTTTCTAATGATCATACGGAGTGATTCATACTCATCAGACGTTCCTAAGCTCTGTAATATGCGCTAGTTTATTTTTCAAAGTGCCGCTGGATTTTCTATTACGTTGACTTTTGAGCTTTGTTATCATTGTGTTCAGGGCTTTTAAAATTTTTTAAAAACTGTCATGTTGCTTTGCAAAAGTTCGGTAATTTATTTCAATAACAATACAATAAAAAATATCTGCCAATGACTATATTCATTAGGAACTGGAGTTCATATAATCCTCTATAGGTTAGCATGGGGGATGAGGGGTGTATAATTTGACCCCAGGGTACTCTTGAAAACAATGCTGGGGGCAAAGAAAGTTTTATTTGACTCAAGAACGCATTTAAAACCAGATCAAGCTGTTGGTTTTTACGAATTTCAACCCTTAAAAATTCATATATTGTCAAAAATTACACAGATTGAGGTCTGGGGACAGGAAAGCACTTTTACTATAGATTTTCAAAGCAATACGCCATCTAGCAGCTCAATTCTGAATGAAAATTTTCATTTCACTGAAAAAAAAAGCATTCTTTTCATAAATTAATCCCTAACATTTACAATTTTACGAATGTTTCTGACTGTAGAAAACATTTAGCTTTTAATACGGATAACTCTGATATTTCAACCCACACAAAAACTTTTATTTTACTAGAAAACAGGTCTACATTTTCCTATCTAAAGATCAATTATACTCAATTGATTTCTTTCTAACCAAAAGGCGCCGAACAATTAATTCCAGTGTCTATAATCCTGAAATCAAATAAGTGAGCCTCATCTATTCAATCCGATTTATATGCGAACACGGTAAATGCCGTGGCTCAAAATCCCCGAAAATCAAATAGCCGTATGACGGCAATAAATCGTGAAATCAATTCTTGCATTGAATTGAGGAAATATTAAACTAAATAAGAGATAATAAATACGCAACTTGAAAATCGATTGAATTGAATGAAATTCCGCTGAAAGTGAAACTGCTAGGTGGATTAATGTTAGGACGTTGGACTGGTGGGCAATAGTTTTCTAAAAATTATTTTGGTAAATATTAAATGATAGACTATAAAAAGATATTTATTGATCTTCTTTTGAAAAGATGAAAATGAAGATTACTTTTCGAAATGTATGTTCTTTTCCTTAAAGGTATGGAAAAAAAACTTAGTTTAAAAGTTTAACAAGTTATTTATATATGCATGCATAACGTAGAGACTATATATTCAGAGCAAATGATTAAAACAAATTTATTTAATGGATAGAGATCATTTATTTTAAATAACGATTTTGTCCAAGTAAAAGAGCAATGAGGTGAATCAAAGTTAATAAATACATTAATGGAAAATTAATAAAAAAACAATTAAACAGAATAATAATTTGTCAGCATTTATGAATATCAAATTTGATAAATAATTAATATAGAAATAATAACCATTATAATGCAATCAATTTAGAGAGATAATAAATAGCATAATAATTAAATATGTAAATAATAACCATTGAATAAATTGATAGAAATATTATTAGTGAATAAAGATTTGTTTCATGATAAAATTTAAAAATAATCGTTTTGTAAAAAAGGATTATTATCATAAAACTACTTATGATTTGAATTATTTTTATTTACAAAGCTATTTTTTAATCTAACTAGTTATAATCACAACTATTTTTTGTTCCATAGCTATTTTTGTCTTTAATAACTCCCCCTCCCACAAAAAAATTTTTTTTGCAATTAATTCTGCTATAATTTTTACAAGGAGAAGAAAACATTTATTTAGGATTGTTATATGATATGATTACTATAAAACAATTCGAAGCAAATTTTTAATTGTTAAAAATTAAAATAATTGAATAACATTGTCCAAGGCATAATCTTGTGAAAGTACGAGTCGATAATAATTATCTGCTCATATATCAACTTAAAAAAAAAAAAAAAAAGAATTGCAGCAAAATTTATGAAAATTACTGTTTATGTTTTTAATTTGCATAAACTAATTTTAATAATCGTTTCATTCTTTAAGTTCAAATATTGAAATAGTGTTTGGAAATATACTGCTAAAGAATTCAATTAAAGGGAAAAAATTCCGTTCAATTTTGAACCATAATATCGATTTTTTGAAACGTAATACGATGCAATTTTGTTACAATTTCAATAAGGTGTTAAGTTGAACTGCATTTCCATGAAAGTAGAACCATAATATCTTTTAAAAGGTATGAAAATATGGTTTAACTCAGCACCATATTAAGGTCGCAGCAATATTATAGTTCAACACGCTTTAAAAATTTTAATTGTTCATTATTAATACCAATAAAAAAATGAGATACATTAGTGTATTCGAGATAATTTGAAATAAAAAGAAAAAGTCTAGCTCAAGTTTTCAAAAACAATTTTTAAAATAATTAGATATAAAACAAAAAGCGCAGTATTTAATTTGTTTCGACTTGAAGCATATTTTTTTCAAATAAGGACTCTCATTTTAGATAATCTTGTTTTACCTTTTACTTTGCGAATCGAAATTATACTTAAAAGTATTTTAAACATCAAAAACTTTAGGCTTATAACAAAAATATGAAGTCATACGTTTTCTTTCTCTTCAAACTTGGAGTAAGAGTTTCTGTAATTATTTTTTCCCTATTCTTTACTTATTTAGTTTATGACCTGGGAGAAAAATGGTTTTTGAAGAGATTTGGCGTAACTTATAATTTATACAGAAAATAAACTCACAAAGGTATTTTCATTGTGATCTAAGATAAAAGGATCTAGCTCCCCAGTGTGTCAGTTACGGCTGAAATATCTAGAAACTGAGAAGTACTATAGGGGGGTTTACTCATTTTCTTGCAATCATTTTTCTTCGCCAAGATGCCATGTTTCATAGAACGCATTGCTCCAGATGTGAATGTTTTCAATTGTATTTTTTCTCTATTACTATTCCCTAAGCGAGCCAATTTTTCGTCAAAAACGCGTTCTTCTAACAGCTTGACGAATAGTTTTTCAGTGGGATTGTGCGAGTGTGTTAGGATGTATCCTCATTATTTTTTTTAGCTTCCGACTTATTGTGTTTTACTTTTTTACTATTATTATTTGTCTTCTTACCCGGTTCTATCACTGTCTCTAGCGACTAGCTGAAAATCCGAATTATATAATTTGATCTCTTTTAAATCTCATATCGCAAAAAGCAAGGGGGGAGGCGAAGAGAAAAATTTCGCAAAAAATTTTTTTTTCCTTGCTACTGCACGGGAACTCGTTATAAACAGAGATTGGGGATAACTGTGGAAGCAAAATTTAGAGAGAAAAACAAGCTCGCACACGGAACAAAAATGAAAAAAGAGAGAGAGAGCGTAAAAAGGGAGTAAAACAAAAGGTGAAACAACTGGAAAAGAAATACATGCAGATAAGATGTACAATACAATAAATAAATAAATAATAATCGGGGGGGTGGTGGAGTGGGGGTCTGAAAGAGAAAAAATAAGTACCGAAAATGAGGGTGAAGGTAGAAAGGAGTGAATATTTGAGCTTTTCGTAATTGTATTGAGAAGCTATTTGTATACAAAGCGTAGGGTGGAATTCTCAAGAAAGCTTTGGTTTATGAAGCGAGTGATTTTTGTTAATGAGGCTGTCAACGTACTCTATCGAATCTGGGGCCCCGGGGAACTTCTTCACTCTTTCGTGGAGCGGGGCCGGCGTTGATGAGAGTCGCTCGCCGCGGGGGCCCAGGCGAATGCCGACGGCCGGGGTTATTACTTCACATTAGAAACGGCATTAGATGGCAGCAGGAGTAGACGACGCTAGGGACATCGGCGGAGAGGCCAATTTTCCAACGTCTTCTTTCCCCGGTCGGGGTGGTCGGGGTGGGGTGTATGGAAAAGGCAGAAGGAAAAGATATTTGCGAGGAGCAAAAGTTGGGAAAAGCATTTCCCTTAGGCTTTCCTGGGAATAAAGGAGCTTTCATTGCCTTTGCACATTTGCATTTGTCGTCGTAATCTACCAGGAATCCCCTGCAACCATCAAGCGACTTTTCCATTTGATTTGCCTTTGTGTTACTTTCCTCTAAATTCTATTATTTGCACCCTTAACCTCCCAACCTTTTCTCCATTTTTTTTTCCCTTCACAAAACTTTTAATATAGTAAACAAATATAAAGTTCATGTATATCATTCTTAAATATCAGCATATTTTGAATAATTTACTCAACGATGAGGACTCTAATTATAATAATTAGAATATTTAATTTGCTTCTGTGTTACTTTCCCCTAAATTCTGTTATTTGCACCTTTAGACTTCCAACTTTTTCTAATTTTTTTTTCTTTTAGAAAATTTTTAATATAGTAAACAAACATAAAGTTTATGTATATCTTTCTCATATATCATACCTTGAATAATTTACTCGACGATAAGTATTCTAATTGTTATAATTAGTGACATTATTACTTTTTGATTTTCCTTTGTGTTACTTTTCTCAGAATTTAAGTACTTTTACCCTTAACCTTTTCTCCCTTTTTTTTTCATTCAGAAAACTTTTAATATAGTAAACAAATATAACATTTATGTATATCATTCTTAAATACCATTATATTTTGAATAATTTACTCAATGTTGAGGACTTTAATTACTATAATTAGTGATATTAATATTTGATTTGCTTTTACATTATTTTCCCCTGAATGTTATTATTTGCGCCCTATTTTTCACGACTTGGTCGTCCTTCATATTAAATTGGATAACATCATCGCCTTGCTAAGTTTAGCTTTTCGATCTGTGCTTATTTAATCTATTTAAGAAATTAAAAAAAAAAGGAAAATATAACTATACAGTTTTTCCTGAATAATAAAATTCTGTATCCTTGAAATTGGTTCTGAAGCCCAGAAATTGCGAAGTCTTGGAGACCCTTGATTACGAGTGCACATTAAAGCTTTTCCAGTATCAAATAATAAACTATTACATGAGTACAACAACTTTTCAAAGTACTGAAGTTAGACACAAATCAAATTTTGAAAGAAATTAAAGGGTTTCCTATAATAACAAGATATGTCCAGATTCACAAATTGTTGATGAAACTCACTGGAATTTTGAAACACAATAGGTTTGCATAGTTTTCCGCCATACTATTTATTTATGATAAGACTGATTTTACATTTGTGCTCAATTCTTACAATAATCGAGAAAATATGGTCCATTAAATGATTAGCACATTTTGAACGCAAATAACGAAATGCAAATTTCTTCAAAAATAAAAATTGAGATATTTGTTGCATTGATACAAAAGCGATAAATTAAAAAAAAAAAAAAAAAAAAATCATTGTGGTTTAATAGTCCACTGTGTCACAAGGGACTGAACACCTGTAGTGGCAAATCTCTGTTGTTTGTTGTTGAATGAGTTTATGTCAAAGTTTTCTGTACTAAGTTGATTCAATCTGTGTAACAATGAATATGTTTATTTCACAACCTGAACCATAGCGTTGTGAAAACCAGGCAAAATTTCCAATAAAAATTCAATGCGATTAGAAGAACACAAAAGCCACCTAACGACGAGATTCGGAACTATTTGAACACGAGGCATTTTATTTTTTCAAAATTTATTGCTTTTCTAACAACAATGCAACAAACGGCTAATTTTTTTCCCAAAATTGTTTTCTTTTATTGCTTGCTTTCAAAATTTAGTGGACACTCTGCATTTTGTCTACAGTCAAAAGTGCAATAATATATCGAAACACATTTTGTTTGGGCTTTCTTTTTTTATTAACTTCATCCGTAGATTGAAGTTAAAATTGCCTCGTTAATTCAATAAGTCAACTGGTCAATAAACATAGCAGAAATAAAAATTATTCATTGAATAGGGTCAAAGTATGAGGGGGACTAGAAAGGGCTCTATGAAAGTGTGGGGTGCATAAGTATAGATGAAATAAATATAAAAGCACATTGAAAAGGGGGAAGCCAACGACGTCTTATAAATCCTTTATGAGAAAGTAGTGATGGCTCGCTGTTGGATAAGTGGAGAGAACCAGGGTGAAACTAAACTGGACCATTTGTTTTTATTTTCTGCTGTCGTGTCTCTCCCCACCTGCCATCTTCATAGTATCATCTCCCCACTTCCTAGGTATCTGCCTTTACCATGCATTATGCGGTGGAAAAGCTATAGAAATCGAAGCTTTTCTTCTGATATACCGCTGCTGTGTCAACTGGGGTGAGTTGCAGGTTCGGGTCATAATCATATTTTTTGGATGATATTCTTCATTTTTTGCGTAATATTCAATGAATCGAACCCTCTTTTTTTTCTGGGATACATTACGAGCCGTCTAGAATGGATGCAATGCGTAGGTCATTACTTAATGCAGAATCTTTTTTAAATTAAAAAAAAAATAGGTACTGAATATTACTTTAAAATTTGAATTAAAGGTTTGAGTTATAATCATATGACATTCTCCGATTCTTATGTAATATTCAATTAATCAAGCATTGTTTTTTTCTATGTGTAGCATGCAGTTTGTAATTGTTGTAATGCATAAGTGCCGTTATTTAATGCAAAATCATTTTTGAATAAGAATTAAAATTTTGTAAATTTTACTTGTAAATTTCATTTTTAGATTTGGGACATTATAATTTTTATATGGAATTCTATATTTATTTCATAATAATCAATGGATCAAACATTGTCTTTTTTCCACTATATTTAATATTTTTATATATATTTTTAATAAAGTCATGTTTAAGGAATTACTGCTATAAAGATTATTTTATATTACCATAAATTTCCTTTGAAACAGTATAAAAGTTTAATATTACGGAGATTTTCTTCTTATATATCAGACATAGTTTATCATATTAATTCAAATAATTTCTTTTTGCTTACGAATCACGTAACTAAAACATAGAAAAAGTTTCAACTTTTAAAAATTCGAACTGCTAAATAGTGAAAAGAATTACGCAAAAAAAAGTAATTGCTAAACAAAGGAAGACAAAAGCCTCACAGTTATTATCTTTCGCTAATAAAATACAACCACACAAATTAGTTCATTAGCAAGAATAAAAAGAAAAGCTCAATAAAATATTCAATTAACATAATTACGTTAATGAATAACTTTCGCGGTCTATTTTTTAAACATCTTTTTATCTAAATTTCAAATAAATATAAGCTTAAAGAATTGTCGAATAATAACAACAAAACCAGTTTTTCATCTTCAAAACTTTTTTACAATCAAGTTGTATTCTTTGACCACAGCTTACAGTTAAACAATAAATTAAATAATAATAATAGTTTTTATCATTTCAGAAGATACTCGACTAAAAAAGTTTCCCTAATTCAATAACTAAAATTGCAAATCTGAAGTAAGCTGTTTTGATTAAATTAGCAAAAGGACTTTAATAGAAAAGCGTTCGCAGGTAAGTGCTTTCGGTAAGACTAGAAGATATTCTAAAAAAAAAAAAAAAATCATTACTTTTAGGGGAGGAAAAAAACAAAACAAAAACAAAAGTAAACTGTTAACGCATAATATAAAATTACATTTACTGATATGAAACAATACTAAAAACTCCATGCAGTCGGGTTTACTTTTTATTCAGTCGCCAAGTGAGTTTTTTAATCACAGATTGTGTTACCAATGGAAAATCTAATTTGCATACATTTTAACGATGCTGTTTCCCCCCAATTCTTATTCAAATTTTATTAAAGGAATTGTCTTCCTATTATTGCCCTGGTTTCCGATTATCTTTCTTTTTTTTCTATCCACATTTAAGAACCTCCCGTGCTTGCGCCCAGTCTTTCAACTTACGCTTGGCGTAAGATAGAACAAGGGTATGGAATTTTATTAAATCTTCTGAAGCATTTCGTAGACTCATTAAGGCCAAGGCTTTGATTAAGACAACGAACAACTAGCTACATACTTTTATCCTAAATTCTCGAGTTGCTTCCCTAACTCCCACCCCTCTTCTTTCTTTGGAGAATTGCCCCTCCACACCACCTTAGAACCTTTTATTTTCCGATCTTACACTAAAGTAGGAGTGTGGTGCATGTATGTGTAGTGGCAAAGAAAATCGTGAGGTAAAACTAAAGCATAAAAAACATTTAATTATTTTTTTCTTATAAAGCGTAAAGTTTTTGCATCTTAGGAGTGGGGGGGGGGCACTACCTAACGTTTTGATGCAACACCCATCGGTATTGTTTTCGTAATAGAAAAAAAAGAATCTTATTAGAGCTGTGATTTTTTTTTCTTAAATATTTTTTTCTTTAAATTTCTCCCCTTTTCTTCACTGTACAAAATGGCATCTAAAGTAGTGTTTCTTCATTTTTAGATGAAGCCTTGTTTGTTTCGAAGCATAAAGTTCTATTGTTATTGAGAGCTGGGATTAAATATAGGACTAGCGCCGGAAAAAATGAACTGTAACTAATGATTTCGGCCGCGCTATTTTAATCCCTTGTTGAAATTTTTATCAGGAAATAAAAAACTTTTAATTTAATTATTGTAATTTCAATCTGTGATGCAAACAATAAAACATGTATTTTTTTTTTAAAGTTTTGTAATGGAAAAATCTAATAAACTCTATTCTTTTTGATGCGTTAAATTTCGTAAAATATGAAAGGTGATATACATATAATTTTTTTTTTATTTAAAAACTTTGGAAGCATAGCTTTAGAAATTATGTTGTAGGTTATTAAATATCTGTAGACTGATGCAATTGATTACATTAGCTCAAAATTAATTTGAAGCTCATAAATAATATACGATATATTTCTACCATTAAATTGAAATATACTAAAATTAAATTTGTTTCGTTTTGCATAACTAAAGTCGGTTATTTTCATTTTTATCGTGTTTATAGCTAAAACAATTAGTTAATTTAAATATTTTTTAAATAAATTAATACGCGTGTTTCGTTTTATTAGAAAGTTAAGCTATTTATTAATTAATATAATAATTATGGATGAAGAAAATATTCATAAAAAATCTGAGATCCAGAGAATACTTGAAAATTCTACAAAAAAATGAAATTTCGCTGAATTACTAAAATTAAAATTGATTGTCTGGGTAAATTTATCTTGTACTTAAACAAAAAATTTTTTTTAACTATTTTGTATGATTTTAAACTGTTTTTTTTTTTTTTTTTTTTTTTTTTTGAAGGACTGCTATGAAGTAAAATCTTTTGCTGAATACTTGTACACATATAAACAGCATTCTAGTATCTCACTTTGTTTTAAATTACAAGAATTGAAAATAATTTTTTTCATGATTAAACGGTTGACATTACAAAATAAGTTCTTTAAATTTTCAGTAAAAATTTATACGAACAAAAGCTGGCAAAATATTCTAAATGCGATAAAATTATCAGGGGAAATGCTTTCAATAAGTATGTGTAGGTTGCTTTGTAGTGATGGCTCTTAGCATACATATTTTAAGGCCCTTGTACACAAAGTATGAAATTAAGGGTCACAAATTAATATTTAAACTTAAACTTAAAAAAAAAAGTTTGAACGAAATATGACGCAAAACTTCTGTGGAAGAAAGCATCAAAACCTGTTCGATTGCTGGAGTAAACAGCGAAGATTTAATCGGGTTTCATCAGGTAATCAAACTAGTTTTGCTGTTTTACTACCACTTTCTTTAGTAATAATTTTTCAGATAAGTTCAAAAAAATTTTCCCTCGCTTACATATTCGAGGTCATTAAGTGTTTTATAATTTGACCTTAATTTTGCAACTATTCTAAAAATACACATTAAGGGAGATCAGTACGAAACATCTTCTTAGTGAACAGATATGCATTTAAATGAATAAATGTTTAAAAATCACACTTAACTCAATTATGGTTATTTTGAATGTAAATTTACCGCTACAATGGCTTCCATTTCTGACGGATTCTCTTCATTTTCGTATTTGTAGCCATCTTCTAAACTTATGGCTCCCAAGTTAAAAAATGCTAAGTCATTTCAAACGTACCCCTTAAATAGGATTTAATAATTTATATTTCACAATGCATTAACACTTCAACAAATTTCCCATATCTAGCTTCAAATTTTACGTTATACTTCAAGCTCAAAATTTACAGAATAAATTTGAGTAAGTACCATGCAGCAATAGCAAATTTGATTACCGAAATATCTAAAGGAATTTAAATATTGTAGGCACATAAAAGCGACTCATGCTCAGATTTCATAGAATATGTGCATTAAAACTGAATAATACTATATATATTTTTTATATTTTTATATCTAAAATAATAAATATGAAAAAGTAGAAAATAGTAAAATGCAATATTGTTCTTAATAGCCCATTATGAGTAATTTTCCAAGTAAAGATCAATTTCCTGAAAATAGAAAAAAAAGCAACTTTTTTTAAAATTTAAGCTCAAATGAAAGCGAAAACTTTTTTTAGAAGTGTTTGCAATAAACGCGATTAGTCTAAAAAATAAAACTAAAATATTAAAATATTTAAGAATGATTTTCGTCCGCTTTGAGTAAATTATCGTCCATTTTATTCCTAAACGAAAAAAGGTATTCATATTATTGCGATTTCGAAAAGATTTTTTACTTGCTTTTTTTACCCTCTTTTTCTTAAAGGAACCCTAACGTAATTCTTTTTACAGAATTTTTATCGCATAAATTGCATTCTTTTAGCAATCCAACGCAACAATTTATCAATTAAGTTCTTTGCGAAATTCTCTCCTCTTACTTAAATAAAAGAAAGCAATAAAAATATACATTTATATGAAAAAAGCAGGGACTTAAACCATTTTAAATCTTAGATATACATTGAGTTAAAATGTAAATGCTAAGGGAAAAAAAATCAATAAATATAAAAGAAAAACAAGCTGTAAAGCATTTTGTGAAGCATTCAAAATCAGATGTAAGAGTTTAGTCGTGTTCCCGCATTAGGCCACATCTGTTTCAGCATGGACCAGCTAATCGAAAATTTTCCCTTTTCCTAAATTTAAAAGGATTTAACTTTAAATTGCGAAGAGGGAAAACGCGCTAAAAAAAGGGATAAAAATCAAGCATAAATGCCGAGATACTAATATAATATTAGCTTCGGTTTTCAGTCGTTTTTCCTGCAAAGATGAACTACATCAAATAAATATGCTCAATTTTTCCCTCGTCTACGGAATACATTAACGGACGAAAAAGGGAGATAAAACGAAGACGTGACGACAATTTCTACCCCTACCCCCTCCACCTCCAGGATAGAAAAAGAAGGTTACTTTGCAGAAATAATAACGCAAAAATTTACTCGCTTAAGTTAGAGAAAAAAATTCTTATAATATGTACTTATCAAAGATTTCCAGTCATAACTACGACACAGAATTCACGAGCCTCAATATACAAATGAATGCTTACAGTTAATTTGAGTTTTGACGTACTGTAAAGAAAGAGATAAAAAAAGCCGATAAAAATATTCATTCTTATAGATAGAAAGGAAAATAATTGGTGATAAAATTGAACGCAACTTCTATTAAATGAGATAAAATGTAAATTTTTTTTTTGGTGACAAAGTATTTTAGAAATTTTTATTTAATAATTGTTGATTGTAATTCGGATTTTTTTTTCTTTTTTGAAAGCTAATGCATTTACTTGAATGCAAAAAAAAAAAAAAATGTTAATGAGTTAATGCTTATAAAAATATCTAACGCATTATAAAAATATATCATGATATATGACTGTAAAAGAAGTGATAAATAAATAGATAAAAAATTTATTTATTAATTGTTGATTTGTCTTCCGAAGCTTTGCTTAACAATTTAAAAAATAATTTTATCTTTGAGCGAAATCTTTTTAAATTTTCATGTTGGAATTCGAAATCATACGAACATAAAATAAATTTACAATTACTAAGTTCAGCTAAAATACTTAAAAATTGGTGACACAATCTTTAAATATCTGTTTTTCCTAAATATGCTATTACCGAATTTATTTTCTGATGTATTTGTAAACTTTTGCAAGATTGTTGTCTGACTATATTCATAACGTTTTTAAAATAGATTTTTGAAACACTTTCGGCAATTGAAATACAAAATCTATTGTTTAAGTATCAGAAACCCGAAATAAAAACATAATTTTAATTAATTTATATAATCTTGCCATAAAAATTACCTGGGATTTAAAACAAACAAATTGCCTAGTTATCTTTTTTTTACAAAAAAATATTGGGATCTTTTAAAAAAAACCAGCAATTAAGCAAGATTTTTTAATCTAGGAGAAAGTCATGAAAATAAGGGAAAGATTCTCCAATTTTTGTATATTTTCATGACTCAGACAATACAACATATAGCAGTAGCTTTGAGATTAGTAAACACTATATTGATAAGTGGCACCCAATTTTTTTTTGACTGTGGAACTCTAAATAATGACATTTTTTGGCGGAACCCTGAAACTCAATGCATGAACTTCATCATCCATTGTGAGTATATTAATTAACGAAAGACAAATTATTTTGAAATTAGTAATGATTTAAATGTAATAAATATTTTGAAAATATTTAGTGTATAAGGGAAAGAAATTTTTTTATTTATCATATCGTATTATCAATATCCGTCTTTAAAGGGGTTTTATGTTTCCTTAATGGGTAAGGGGACAGTTGAATTCACAGGTCTGAAGCGGCATTTAGTCTAGTTCTCAATTTGAGCTTAGTGCATGCATAAACTGAAAAATAAATGAGCTAAGATATGGTTCCCATTAAAATAAAAAATAAAAAGGTAGAAAATAAAATTTGAGAATGGTTCAGAAAAACATACTTCATTGCTTAATTTGGTTATTTTTATTCGATGCGAAATACTAAAGGAATTTTTCGCAAATACATATTATTTTTATAATTCATTCATTATTTTTCTATTAGAAGACACGTTGTTCGAAATTTCTTTCGTTACAAGCATGTCAATTGAATAATTTCATGAAAATAACGGAAATATTCATAAAAATAGTGGATTATTAATTGGATATTTAAAGAACTTAATTATAGGCATCTAAAATTATAACTAGTTGGAAAAAAAATGCTTATTTATCGGAACCTTTCACGGAACCTACGGTTTGGCGGAACACCATTTGGGAACCACTAATATAGATCGTGAACGCTTTTCAATTTTACAAATCATGGCTTTTTTTTCACTCTCACATTTTGCGCCATTTTGATGATCAACAAAAACGGCGCGGACTAAAGATAGGCAAAACTTAACAGTCATGACTAGCAAAACTTAACTTCCAACTGTTACAAATTCGCAACAATTATAAGAATAGCATATTAAAACGAGACTTCGAAAAACATCTTCAAGCATAGCAGTGTTTAAAAAGTAAGCTAAGTAACGTGGAATTTAAAATATTTCTATTAAAATCCTAAAAATGGTACTTTCTTAAAAGATTTGATAAGGGCTTATGGTATTAAAATACCACCAGCTTTCCCTTCAAGATAAAAATGGATTCATCCGAAAGAGAGCCATAGGCCCATTACCGTCCCCCTCTTTCCCAATTCCCCTATTTTCTCCCCAACACTACGCGTCACAGGTAACGCGATACGACCCGTCAGCCAAATTTTTTTCCCTCTGCATTTCCCTAACATCTAGGATAGAACCGCACTAATCAGCCCGTTTTCGGCATGCTTTTCTGTGTCCACGCTATGATGTACTGCTAACTTTATTTCTTCCAATTGCTCTATTCTAGCTAGCAGTTATTACAGTAAAGGCAACACACAAAATTTTTTTTTCAAGGCTCGTTTTCTTTAGTGATTTATATGTATTTTTTATTCTCTTAGATTCAATGACGACTCTTAATTAGATGGCGCCCTTTTTTAATTTCCGGTTAGGTTTGCGTTTATCATTTAAATTATTGTGTTCTGTACATGAAAGATTGTTCTGGAATGTTGATGCAGAGAACGCATTCAGAAACGTTTGTTCTCATATGCTACGAAATTTAAATATAAATTCATATATTGATTAACTCTTAGAAAGAATAAAGAAGATGTTTGTTATATTTTATGTTTCATAAATAAAGCAAAACAATCGCTAGTTTATTTAAATTCGTTTTATAAACGCTACATGCAGTTGAATGGCACAAATTAAATAGGGTCCTATTATTAAAATGGCACGAATAAAATATGATATCAATGTTTACATGGCAAAAACATACATTTGAAGTGCGTTGATCCCCAATATCGTGCGAGTTTGCTGCAACTTCACAGGGGTATCAAGTTGAATTATATTGATACATAAAACTAAGCTACCTTCAACTTGATTACATGATATTAAGGTTCGATTTGAACGGAGTCGTAGTTATATATAACAACTTACTAAAGATGCTGTAAAGTTAAAGAAGTAAAGTTACAAAATCCAAAAACAAACAAGAAGCGTTTGTAAACAGATTTAAAAAAAAGCAAGTAACTTTCAGGACAAAGATAAAATAAAATATATCGATACTTATAAACACTGGTATGTAAGAAACAAACACAGTCGTGTAAGGAATATGATTTTTCGAAATTTAATCGCATTTTTCTTGAAACCAAATTTTTACAGCATGAAGAATTAAATAATTTATATAGTGTCGAGAATTTCTGCCTGACCAACAGCGGGAGCTGTAAAAATTATGAATATGTATCATTTGTGTGTCAGGCGACGGATTTGAATGTCAAGCGCGTTGGGTGGCCTAACAAATATCACATCATCATTATTGTCTATCTTTATTGTTTATATTAAATTTGATTGTTATTAAATATAGTGCTTTTATTCATTGCGCCATTCTACATCGAACCATTCTAAAATACATGGTTAATAGATTTAGTTATTAATATTTTTTTTAAAAATTCCGCAAATGTAGTAAATTATCTGTCCATTATCTAAAAATTTTTTTTTAATAAATACTGCGATAAATTGAGAAATCATTAGTGAGGGTTAAAAAGTTAAATTTGTATGACATTCATTCCATTCCATTTTATTTTGTTTACGAAAATAGAAGCAAGCCGCACAGGCGTACTTTTTAATACCAGTTAAAGACAGAATTTTTGCTTTAATAACGATTTACTTTACTTAATGATGAGAGAAGATTATTTTTATTTTTACTTAAAAATATATCTACAGGTATTCCTATATATCATAATACAAAAGCATATTTGAACCGACAAAATTACTTCTTTTTCACGCTATTGCCCACTATATCTTTTTATTCCATACAATCTCATAGTGATTTTCTGAATGACACTTTCCCACCGTTCCATTATTCCTCATATTTAGGAAAGATTCTAGAAAATGATCAGTTCTCGGGTCACTTCTGACCCTGCACTCCTAACTCCCCTTGCTAGACCCTAGGAATAGATATATAGTAGTAAGGAGTTTGCGAAGACGGAATCCAACGATAGATTCAAATATTTTTCTGAGCGTGGAAAATGGCCACTCCATTATTCATGAGAAAGACAGGAACGAAAGGAAAGACATATCAGAATATATCAATCCATATCCGTAGTCGAAAATGTACCTGTACGGATCAAGCGTTGATCTCGAAAGTGCTTTACAATTCCTAAAGATCAAATAACCCTCTTCAATTTTTCCTCCAGAAACAGCCGTATCTAGCCATGTATAAATATACGGAATTCGTGGTAATGTGTAGTAGGAAACGATGTCTAGGTAGTAGGAAAAATATTGATTAAATTTTCTTCCACCGTGATAAAAATATTAGAGCTTTTGTTTTTCCTTACCATTTGACAGCCCAAAGTGGTAAATAACAACTAGCTTTTGTTGAGTATTTATTTTGATAAATTGTTGTTTCTGATTTTTGATTCCGGAAATGCACTTATGGAAATGATGGCTTTCTTTTTAAGTATTAAATGCTTTGAGAGGGAGTATTTCGAAAACGCTTCCGGCAAATAAATTTTTATGCTCTCTTATGAGCTAGATATCTTTTATACTAAATTTGGTTTTAACCGGTTAGCAGTTTTTTCAATTATTTTGGCTGTAATTATTTTATATTGTATTTCATCTGTCTTATCTTTGTATCTCTTTTACTAAATTTGATTTTAACCGGTTAGCAGTCTTTTGAGAGTCAATTTGGCTGTAATTATTTTATATTGTATTTGATCCATCTTATCAGCTTGATATCTCGTTTATAAAATTTGCTTTTAACTGGCTTATTTTTAAATTAATTTCGTTAAAATTATTTGATTTTGAATTTGATTTGTCTTATCAGCTTGATATGCTTCTCACAAAATTTTGGTTTAACTGCTTAGTAGGGGAAAAAAACTTTATATTCAAAGTTTCTTTTAAAAGATTCTATTGAAAAATCTAACTCTTAGTTATAAAATATTCTATTAAAATATATATTCTATTAAAATTTATATTCTATTAAAATATATATTCCATAAAATAGGAACACAATTTATTATTTCTACTAACATAAATGGTATCCTAATACGATAAACATAATCACTTTATTTGTGTTTGTTGTAAAATCAGAGATCAATATGGAATGCCATTTATGTTAAGCTAAAAGAAAAATATCATTGTTATTCATTTTTGAAAACTCTTATTAATTTTTCACTGAATGTTATTTTATTATACACAAAATGTTTCCTTTGTTGTGTAAAAAGAATACCAAAAATACGTAAACAAAATGCATTGCTTATACAGGAAATTAAAAAATTATCATAATGGTGACAAATTTGAAATATTCAGAAGTCATTTATAAAAATTTGAGAAAACTA
Source organism: Parasteatoda tepidariorum (assembly GCF_982258835.1). Classification (NCBI taxonomy): domain Eukaryota; kingdom Metazoa; phylum Arthropoda; class Arachnida; order Araneae; family Theridiidae; genus Parasteatoda; species Parasteatoda tepidariorum. The sequence continues at coordinate 22,011,990 of NC_141765.1, forward strand.
GGAAATATACCGAAGTAATTTCTGTATGGAAAATAATAATTTAGAGTGAAATAAACTTAATTAAAAAAATTTCTTTGATCATTAATAAGACTGTTGTTTTCCTTACACATAGAAAATGTTATTTAAAATTTCTTCAATCTTGTTTCAAATATTGTTTATCGCGTCTGTATAATAAATATGGGCCTTGAAATTACTTGAAAACAATCAACTTTATGATCAAAAATGCATAAGTTAACTCAATAATTTTTAACAGATATTTTAAATTTTTAAAGTTTTGTCCACAAAATAACTAATAAACATAAGAAGAGTAAAATATTTTCTACATAAATTTTCTTTTTTATGGTTAAAAGTAATTCTAAAGCTAACAAACACGAAAGATTATAAATCATTTAATATCTTTTTCTTCTAAAATAAAATATATTTTAAAAAATTAAATCTTTCAATCCAAATTATGAATTTTTAATAATACAGGATAATCAAAAAAATATTCAAAAATAAACCAATAATCGGTTAAAATAATGAAAACTGTTGAATTATTCTTTTCCACAGGACAAGATTGTCTTGTTATAAAAATCCTTAAAATGCAAGGAGTGTATTCTGTTAAAAATAACCGACTAGTAAAAATTTATCTTTAATCAAAGCTCAAACAATGTAAGCTTGTTTTATGGGCTTAGAGAATGAGATCATCCATTATACGAAGTTACTTTTGACAAAATCAACTTGAATTGTGGTGGCAGACATTGCAAGGAGAAACCGTGGAACTCTTGGGAATTCCAGGAAGATATTTGCAAAACTGGCACACTATCCATCATACCTGTGGCATGGTGTCATAACAGTCAGAAATCTATAAAGAGTGAAGGGGAATGTCCACTTCTCTACTTGTTTTACTCAAAAAGCACCTTTTACAGAAAAGATTTTTAATTTATATTGCTAAGGCAACGTATATAGTTCTTGCACCTTTTTCTACAGAGGTTTTTAATTCATATCGCCTAAGGCTAAGTTTATGGTTCTTGCACCTTTTTTTTTAAAAGGATTTTTAATTTATATTGCCCAAAACAGCGTATTTCCTGCCCCTTTTCCAAAATTGAATTCTAATTTACGGTGCCTCAGAATATGTTCCTGATTCGTGCTTCTTCATCGAAAATGATTTTCAATTTATATTGATCATAACTAGGTATGTAGTTCCTGCACCTTTTTTCGACTGAAACTTTTAATTTATATTGCTTAAGGCCATGTTTATGGTTCTTGTATGTTTTTCTTTTCTTTTCTTCGTTTTTTTTTTATTTAGTTTATATCGTTTAAGACTACGCATATAGTTCTTGCACATTTTTCAGAAATGATTTTTTATTTATGATGCCCATGGCTATGTTTACGTCTTTTGTATGTTTTTTAAAAAAGATTTTGAACTTATAATACCTTGGTCTATGTACATTTTTCTTGTTAATTTTATGAAACTTCAAGGAAGAGAGATTTTAATCTTGCATTTTTAGTATTAATCCTACACATATCGCTTTCAAAAATTTATTAATTGCTTATTTAATTATGATTAAAAGGTTAACTAGACAAACTGGGAAGGTTAAGTGGTGGAAGGAGGTTGCATTGCTTAGGACGCATATAAAATATCTATCATTTGGCTCTGTTTTAGAACTCTGTCCGCTTTTTATTGTAAAATTCTAGAGTCATCACTCCATAAAAGATGGAGAAGTTGTATAAAAAAAGGTATAAAGGACTTTTAAGTTATCAACTGAAAAATTTTCTTAGTGTTATATTTTTCACGCATCCTTTATTCACACATCCTTTCATTAATAAATGAGGTAATTATTGGAGAAAATTAATTACCCTATGACTTTTTATAAACTAAATTTGTATTGTTAAATGTTATTTTTAGTGAAGAGAATGATGATAAATAAGAAAAATTCAGAAACTTTTTAAAAAAAAATTCATGAACTTTTTAAAGTACGAAAAATGTTTCGTTAATATTTGATTTAGTATTTTAGTTATGTATTATTTAAAGAACTACTTTAATATGCACAGAAAAACTGAAGAGCATCGATGTCCCCCATAAGAAAATTGATATATCTCTCATTTGGTGAAACAATGACGTAACGGCAAATTCAAGTTACGTCATTGTTTCACCAAATGAGCGATGAGAAAATATTATTTTTTCTTTGAAAACCAGTGACCAATGGCAAAAAAGGATAAATTCGGATTGATTTTTCATTTATTTATTTATTTTATTTATTAGTTTTTTAAAATCTCTTTCGATATTTTAGCGGGAATAGAGTGTTCTATACATCGCTCATTTGGTGATACAATGACGTAACTTGATTTTGCAGTTACGTCATTGTTTCACCAAATGAGAGATATATTATATGAGTCCTGCTGCCTACATATGTTTAACAAATTAGTTAGACCTTTTTATTGTGTGGGGAGAAAAAATACAAAGAAAAAAGAACAAACTTGTCATGAACATCATTTATCGGTGGAATTGGACATTTAAAAAAAATGAAGCTCGAAAAAGTCAAAAAATGTATATCAAAGAAAGCTTTAGTTATTGTTAGGCCCGGCACAAGCAAAGACATTTAACTATCATATTTATTTCATGCGCGATTTCCCTTTAAATTTGGAAACACAGTTTTGTATTATATAAATTATTCATGAAACCTTTGTCACCAATTTAACAATCAGACAGCACAACCATAATGAGAGATTCTTCTGGTATTCTTTCGAGGAGTATTTCAAAATATAAAACTTTTTAGAGATCTAAGAAAATGGGGATTAAAATATATGGAAAGATTCTAATCATATAATTAAACTTAGAGATGAATATAAGCATTGGTATTTTCTCAAATTATAGAGAATTTCACACAAATTAATCCATATTCTATGCAATTTTTTTATATGGTAATTCAAAGCGTCATTCACATTTCAAGTTAGAAATATTCAAATAATGCAAGTTAAATCACCATTTAAAACCTGTTTTATTTCGTTATTCAATTTTTTTTTTCAGTTTTTAAATGATCTTCGAAAAATACCAAAAGGTAAATAATAAATATACAATTAAATCGCAGAAATAAAATTTAAAATAAATAAAAATAATTTTAATTTTGCTATTTTTATTAACTGTGTTTATGATTATTGTATATCATAGTTAAATAAACTGATTTTTATATATTCAAGTCTAAAAAAATGCATGTTGAACTGTAAAAATTTTAAATATAACACAATTTTCAGTCATATATTTAATCGTATTTTTATTCTTGTTAAAATCAATGTTAAAAATTATCACTACAATAAAAAATATACCACTTCGTGACTTAAATTAAACGATTTGATATATTCTAGAAAGATTGAAAACCGTCAAGGCTTCGTTGAGATTAATAAAATGCGAGATTGATACTTTATGATCTTTATTAAATATTAGAATTTTTTGTTTTCTCTTTCGAGCTTCATAGGAAGGAAAATCCGAAGGTTTTTAATTTAATATTCCAGCGAATAAGACTTTCATTTATCTTGATTTTTAATCTTCTTTTATCAGCATTTGTATATTTTGTTTAAATTAAAGTAAAATATTATTTTAATTCGTTGCAATTTATCCAAAAAACGAGAAATTTTCATTGAAAATTCTAATTTAATTTATTTGCGAAATCGTTGAAAGTGAAAAATGGATTATATTTTATTTAACTTAAATAGTTTGTAAAATACCTAATAATAACTCGTAACTTTAAAAAAAAGTATAAAATGATATTAAATCTGTACGTTTTTTTTTCTTTATAGTAAAAAAAAAATTCAAATAATAAAATGAAAGAAGAAAAATAATTTGAGATAAATTTCAAAATTTAACTTTATAATTTATTATTCTAACCTTGGTTTAAATATTAAAACAAAAGTACACTTAGTGCATAGTTGAGTAAGCTAATTAAATATAAAGTTATATTTTCTATTGCAAGTATTGTTGAATAACAATTAAATATTATGTAAGTAACAATTCATAGCTATTTTTTTTCTTTTATTTATTTTGAAGTTAATATGTAAAGTTATGCTCAATTGTATGATTAAAAGAGTATAGAATGAAATTATTCATTACAAAATTAGGTAAGAATTTAATTGAAATTATTGTTCAAATAATTCTTTTTGAAGTATAAAAATACAAAAATAAACTTGAAAAAACTTGCAAATCAAATAAAAACGTAACTGGGCAAGAAATAGATTTTTTTTTCTCAATTAACAGCTTATTTTGTTTATAATTAGAAATACATAGAAACAAAGAAATAAAATAAATAAAATTTAAAATAGGGGTGACTGAAATAATATTCTAAGAAAACGATATTACATGTCTTTCTTTTTCCAGTTAAAATTCCAGTCATTTACGACCATTAAAAGCGTCAGAAAATGCAGACGAACATTTTAACAAACGTGGATTATGGACAAAAACAAGATCCAATTAACCTTCACTTAAGGCAATTCCGGATGGCTTGACTGTGTCGCCATTCCGTGTTAATGGCATTCGTAATTCCAGATGCTTTTATTAATCGTATTTACTTTTGATAGAACATTTAAATGTTAACTGGAAAGAAGATTAAGAGTGAAAATGAACAAACAAACCGTGCCGTTATCTCTTTCTCAAACGATAATTCCAACATTTGAATGGAACAACCTACCTCTACTAATCTTGTGGTTCTACTGGGACCAAAGCAAATGTTCATAGCTAGCTTCAGAAAAGGTAATTGTCAATTTCTCCTCTTTTTGGGCCTAGTTTTTTTTTCTCTTTCAAACCACTCAAAATACGTTAAGCTCTGCTCCCTTGACGAAGCGGTTAAGAACCAATTATGGACCAGGATTGAATGTGACGGTCAAAATACTTAAATGAAATAAAGATCTTGACTTCATACTTAGAATTTTTAAGGGATAAAAACATTTAAAAGTTTTTCTTTGAGCTATTAATGATCTTTTCAGTTTGCTCTTTAAAGATATTCTTTTAAGAAATGTGTTTAAGTATCTTATGTTAATCACAAACGATTTTGATAAATATGTTCCTTTTGATTTTAAGGTGGTAGTACAAATACTGTGGTAATACAATTTGATTTTCATAGTAGGATTTTTGTATTGTTATTTAAACTGATGAGGTGAAAAATATTAAAATCATATTTTTAATTTTGGATATTTACATTTGTTTATATAAGTACTTTTTACTCCTTTTTCAAATCACTAAAAGGCAATAAAACACGCTTCTTATTATTATGCAGTAATTATATGTTTAGTTCGTAATAAAAGAACAAATTTTGAACTATGATTTTAAACAGTGATGAAAAATACAATTTTAAACAATTATTGCTATTTGAAATTGTATAACGCATAATTCATCGTATTTAGTTAGCCTTTTTTATTTGATACAAAAACAAATCAAATTAGATAATAAAAAATAAAGTTGTTTTTGATATTTATCTTAACTTGCAAAAAGCAATATTTTATTAAAGGAATCTCACAAAAGGGAAATTTTGAATCGAGAAATGTCTGAAATTCACCTTTCCTTACAAAAATTATGTATTATGTTGTAAAATTATTGCGGGAAATTAATATTATATTTAAGAATCTAGTGAAGCTACAAAGATTTACTTACGAATGGATAATACCGATGTTTTAATAAGGATATCTCATAATGATATCTCATAAAAATTTCTGAAGAAGGGATTATTAAATTTTCAAAGCGAAATATCAAAATAAACAAACAAAATCAGCACTGGAAATTTTGCGAGAGTCAAATCAGTTTCATTAGGTAAATATATATATATGTTTATAAGTAAATAAATAAATTAATTATCATTGCATTGGTTCATTATAAATTCATCAAAATATGAAATTTAACAAAGGAAAAAAAAGTATTAAAAGTCATGAAGAAAAAAGGGTGAAAAATAGAAAAAAATACAAGATTTATAAAGTAATGCTTTCAAAGAGACTCTTTGGTAATAGGATATGACTAAAATAGTGGATGTAGGCGAAAATTAAACATAAAAATTAAGCTGTATTTAATTTTATGAAAATATGGAAGTATTTTTAAAAATCATCTTTACCCATAAAATAGCCCATTTTAATGCATTTATAAAACTATTCAATTCATTCTTTTTTTTTTAAAATAAATAAAAAAAAATTTTCGAAACTTAATTATATTTTGTGCGAAATTTAAATAAATAACGAAAATAAATATCTTATTTCATTGCATTTAAACTATTCATTAAATTTTATTATGTTAGCATTTCTTAATAATTCTTTCAGAAAGAGTTTATGAATCGAGACAAGCTAGACTTTTTTTTTTTACATTTGAAATACTCCTTTTCCTTCTTTTTTTTTAACGACCCATCCCAAATGATACTTTTTTGGCCAATTTAATTATTATTTTTACTGAATTATAAGATGAAATAAAAACTGTATTTAACGAAACGGAAGGGATTTTTTAAGACTAATTAAAAAAAAATGTCATCAAAGGAAATCAGCAAAAAAGTCATCACTACACCATACCCCTCAAACAAGAAATCAAAATATTGAAATCAACGTTAATTATTGTGACACCTCTGCAAGATCTCTACTCATATGCTTAATTTCAATATTGTTTGAAACGTAATTATGGGATCATTTTTTTTACTGCCTAAATGCCCTACGGTGTGTTTTTTCAAACCTATTTCTTCCTATGAATTCTAATAAACCAGTAATTTATTAGCTTCTAAAAACTCTCATCTACCCAAGGTAATTAAAAAAGCCGACCCATGCTTCAAAGAGCCGAAAAGGGTGTAAAAAAACTGTTAGATTTTGCTTGTTTTTATTGAAGTGTAAAAAAAATTGCCTTTACTTAATGTTTTTCTCAATGAAGCGAAGAAAATTTCTCTGAATATATATCTTTACTGAAAAAAATAAACGTAAAAAAAAATGTAACAGTTTATTTGGGACATTTCTACTCTATGATCATAATATGCAAAAATATAAGCTACGGAGTGGCTCTTTTTTAAGGCGATTTTCTCCCCTAGTGCTTTTCACTTTTTTTAGGACATTAGGGACTGATTTATACAGAGCATAAAGAAAACGGGGGGAAAAAAACCTTTCTGGAAGTATTGACACAGGATACCGAGTTAAAAGTTTACTGATAGGTTCTAGAAAAAGCTTCCCTTAGGGGTATTTCTGTTTGATCACATGATTTGCAAATCCAATGGAATCATATATAGCTCTATGAATTTTTTGAAAATAAAAATATCCTAATACGACTTTCTTTTTTTTTTCTTTTTAATTTTCTCATGTGACTTTTTATGCTTGAATAAAGTAAGTAAAATGTTAAAAAGCCGATCACGTGCTTCAAACTTTTTGTGATCAATTTTATCAAATAATTTTCTCCTTCAATGCTCTTGCAAATTATATAAAACAATTTATTGCGAGTCTATTTTTTCTGTAATTTTTTTAAGCCTTGCTGTCATTATATTGTTCATTTCCTGAAAATAAATAATTACTTAATTCTTTTTATATTTTTTATCGTAGTTTATCCGAATAATTTTCTTAAGTTAAATATTTAATTACCATCGTTAAATAGCCGACCCAATTATTGAATTTACAACTGCTAATGCTTAATTCCGTATTCTTGTAATTTGAACCCAATCCAGAAGACAAGGGAACTCCTATATCAGGTATTAGTAGAAATTTGCCTTCGTAGAAAACTTTTTTGATTGAACTAGCCCGTTACATGGAGGGGAAAACCACGAAAACCTCTAACGGTTAGCCTGATGGCAAGGGAACTCTAACCCACGATTCGTGATCCGTCGACAACGGAGGATATTTTATGTCAGCTCTGTGGTCGGTCTGAGTGGGGTTTAAAGTTTAGAAAGAGAAATTGTAAAATATTTTTCCGTAGCAAGAGTGATTAAATCTTTTATAGTGATTTTATTTATATATTAAGCTTTATTTTTGAAGATAGTTCATTACTGCTTTAAAAAAAGATGTGTGGAAAATAACATTATAAAAGAATAATATCATATAAAAGAAATATAAAAGAAATATTTTCTATTCCACTGGAAAAAAAATATTTTAAAACAATTTAAAGAATTTTTTTTCAGCACGGGAAAATTTTTTTCTCTTTTATTTTCATTTGCAATCTCATACACAGTTTCAATAACTTTATTTTAGCCTTATATTAATATTTTCATCAGTTAGGAAAATAAAAAAATTCGGAAAATTTTTAAAATTAAAGAATACAATCACAAAGCCTATTGATTTTTGATATTTACAGCTGCTTTTAAATCGATAATTATCTTCTGTTGTTACTAAAACACTAGTTATTTCTAAACTTATTACAAAAAAAGTTTTGTTGATTATGTGCTATAAAGCAAAAAAAGAAAAAAAAAGGAAAGAGAACTTTTAAAAAAAAAATAAGCTGCAAAACTTATTTTTACACGTGAGAATCTTCATTATTTTTGGTCTTTATTTTTTTTTTTACGCAAATACGACTCAATTTTTCACAATACAATTAACTTTCAACAAAATTTTTATTAATGTTAAATCCTCATGGTAAATCATCGGTTAACATCAATTTCATGAAGGGTTTTTACTATTTTTACCGATTCTGTAACATTATTAAGAGATATTTGATAAATAGCTATATCATGAAAGTAATATACAATCAAGGAAAACAATAATCTTAAAATTTAAACTACCAAATGCGTGAAAGTTTTATTTTTTTAATTCATGTGTAAAAATTTGTCATAAATTCTTTCACCCAGAGGCAAAGGTGTCACAAAAAATGTCCAAATGCTGAAAAATTTAATTTTTTTATTCACATATACAAATACGTCCCAAATTCCTCCATCCAGATGTAAAAGTTTCGCGAAAAAACGAAACCCAAATTTGTGATAGTTTCAGTTTTTTATTTACATACACAAATACGTCGCAAATTCTTCCATCAAGATATAAAGGTTTCTCAAAGAAAAAACCAAGTCCAAATATTCTTTTATTCACTGGTACAAATGCGTTGCAAATACTTCCCTCCAGATTCACAAATGTGTTGCAAAAAAATAAAAACCGATTTTGGTATATTTTATTCCAGTATTTACATACACAAATACGTCCCAAATTCCTCCATCCAGATGTAAAAGTTTCGCAAAAAAACGAAACCCAAATTTGTGATAGTTTTAGTTTTTTATTTACATACACAAATACGTCGCAAATTCTTCCATCAAGATATAAAGGTTTCTCAAAGAAAAAACCAAGTCCAAATATTCTTTTATTTACTGGTACAAATGCGTTGCAAATACTTCCCTCCAGATACACAAATGTGTTGCAAAAAAAAATTTGGTATATTTTATTCCAGTATTTACATACACAAATACGTCCCAAATTCCTCCATCCAGATGTAAAAGTTTCGCAAAAAAACGAAACCCAAATTTGTGATAGTTTTAGTTTTTTATTTACATACACAAATACGTCGCAAATTCTTCCATCAAGATATAAAGGTTTCTCAAAGAAAAAACCAAGTCCAAATATTCTTTTATTTACTGGTACAAATGCGTTGCAAATACTTCCCTCCAGATACACAAATGTGTTGCAAAAAAATAAAAACCGAATTTGGTATATTTTATTCCAGTATTTACATACACAAATACGTCCCAAATTCCTCCATCCAGATGTAAAAGTTTCGCAAAAAAACGAAACCCAAATTTGTGATAGTTTTAGTTTTTTATTTACATACACAAATACGTCGCAAATTCTTCCATCAAGATATAAAGGTTTCTCAAAGAAAAAACCAAGTCCAAATATTCTTTTATTTACTGGTACAAATGCGTTGCAAATACTTCCCTCCAGATACACAAATGTGTTGCAAAAAAATAAAAACCGAATTTGGTATATTTTATTCCAGTATTTACATACACAAATACGTCGCTAATTCTTCCACCAAGACACAAAGGTGTCTCAAAGAAAAAACACCATTTCCAAATATTCTTTTATTCACATGTACAAATACGATGAAATACTTTCACCCAGATACAAAGGTGTTGCAAAAAAAAAAAGAAGAAAAAAAAATCCCGAATCCGGGAAAGTTTTATTCTTTTATTCACGTTCGCAAATACGTCACAAATTCTTCCATCCAGATGCAAAGGTGTCGCACAAAAAAACAAAGCTCGTTGAAGAAAAATGTTTGAGTGGAGGAGTTGATCACATTAAAAAGATCTTTGTGTATGTATGGGTTGGAGTGAGATTTCTCGGGGAATATGATCTTTAAACGTTTTATCGGATTACAAACAAAGAAAATGGAAAAGTCTTGGAAGGCGCGGGGGGCTAAACCAATTAGGTATTTGAGCAGAGAGAGGCTTCAATTACATGTTTCGGAGCAACTCTTTTCTGCGGGGTATACCGATCATCACCTGTGAATAATTAACATCTAGGAAAGGTGGGTTGAGGAAGTTTTCTCAAGAGATCCAACCCTGCTCCTGATAGAATGTTGGATGCTCATTTGTCAATCTACCAACCCTACCACATATTTCGATTGAATCATTACCTTTCCAAAATAAGGTCAGCTCAACAAAGAGGTATTAGTGGTAAAATATTTTGGTCACAGTTACGATACGAAGACTATTTTTCTGAAAGATTAGGAAAATGTGATATTAATATATTAAATATTTATAAACACCTAGTGACCAAAATTAAACTAACGCTCTTTTGGAGCTTTATTACTACTTAAAATGCTTATAATAACAACTGATTTTGGGGACTCTATTGTAAGTATAGTGTTATAACAAGGTAACAAAAAACATCTGTTTCGAAGGAAAAAAGATTTTTGGTCTTATTTTAAGTGTTTTGTAATCTCAACACTTTTCAATACACTGTATAACACATCCCTAAACATTTACGGCAAAAGAAAAAAATGCTTTCAAGGTGCCAGTACTTTTAACTTTAAATAGTTACTGAGTGAATTTACTATATAACAAAGTAGATTTAGAATGAATAAAGAACAAATAAGTCCTCGTCAGGACGCAAACCAGACAAACCTGTTTTATAAGATAAAACATTAACTCCTATTTTAAAAACGCTAAATTTATCTAGTTATTTATACATCAAGAAAAACAGTTATGTCATATAAAATGTAATAAAATTAATTCATAAAAAATGTACGTTAATGAACTTGTATGTTATGGGTAAGAAAATTTTAAAAAAGTCATTATTTAAGCAGAACAGATTTCCCTCAACTAATTTTTAATCTGAGTTAAGCAATACAATAGTGTGCCTCCCTGAGTTACACATTAACTCCATTCTAGTTGTAACTTTGAAACTCTACTCTAGTGGTTGGATTTATATGCATTGCCCATGCACTGACGTTAAAGTTGTTAAAATGAATTAAAATTCCATTGCCATTAAATTCTTTCAAAAAAAAAATTTGCCATATGTATAGAAAAGAAAAGAATTATTTAAACAATTTTTCAAAACGATACGTTTGTTTTGATGTCTAAACTCTTACACCGTAAAAACTGTGGTGCCATATCTCCCTGAATTTGGTCGAACAGCCTAAAGTTGTATAAAGGTTTGTACATTTTTTTTCTTCAATTTAATACCAAATCGAGCATTCATATACAATTTAAAGGTTGTATAAAAGGATATTTACATTTGAATTTTTAAGTCGCTGTAAGCAGTTTTAAATACTTTTATTTTGCATAATTTCTTTTCACTCTAATTGCGTTAAGCCTAATACGAATTCGTCTTAATATTCTTTCTGCTACTCTGCTCTGTTTGATTTACAAATTCGTTTTATTTTAAAGATTAGTTCATGTAAGTAACCTAAATTATGATTCTTTCTCTATAGAGTTTCGTGAAAATAACTTTACTTATTCTTATGTGCATCATATCTTACTGTAATTGTAAATTTTAGTGTTACTAAATAAGAAACATAATAGTTGGTGGCAGCTATTTTACACTAAGTAGTGCAAAAGAAGATTCTAGGTGTTTTACTGCTCCAAGAATTATCCTTGGTTTTGGTGTAGTGGAACACTACTTGATTTAAAGTAGTTGCCACCATTTTTGGTGTTCAGATACCCAATGTTTTCTGTATGGTGTATGAAAGCAAACTGATTTTTTATAAAAGAGGAAGTTTATAAATATTAGCTACAATCCAGGGTTTGTTTGCTTAATAATTACTTCGTCTGGAGTAAATTTTATTAATTAATTTAATTTACATAAAAATTATATAATGGCATTATTTCAGATTCAAAGGTAATAAACCTCGATTTGGATGTTGAAAAATAAGTTCATTACTGATGATAATGCAAATTCATTTATAGCCATGAATAAATCAGTTTAAAAAAATGGCTTGCTCATTATTTCTACATCTATTTCATTCAATTTTTTAATTTCTGATATTTTTTACTTCAAACATTTTAGATATTGATATTCTTCGAGCCAAAATATTTAACCTAAAACGAAAATAACTCATAAATAAAAAGATTTGTCAAATCATGACACAATTTGTTTTTACAGTAAGTATTTAAACATAATAGTTTCAAAAATATTATTTCATATGCAAACAATTATAAGTCATTATTTATTCTTCGATCCATTTTGATTATACAGTTATTTATATTTTCTTGCTATTTAATACAATTATTATTTTCAAAAATATGGAAAAGGTAACTATTTAAAAGCACAACTCTTTTATAATTAAAATGAAAAATGAAAAGAAAAGCATGTTAAATTTTCGAAATTACACTTAACTATTCTTTACCTTAATTTCGATACCATAAAGATTGGATTTTGTAGTAGTAACTCTAAATGTGTTGTTTACTTTTGTATATTTATTTTCCTTATTTAAATATTGAACTCATGAGATAATCTTTCTTTAAGACAAATCTGAGAACAAATTGGTGTGAAAGAAATTCAGAACTTAAATGTACTATGCAACGATATACTTTTTTTCCATTGTGCCGACAAACTTGGAATCGTTTCAATGCATTTTTCTTCACGTTTCTGCTTATTCAGTTTTATTTGCTGTGTATTTTGTATCTTTGTTACATTATATATTAGACCAAAAATAATTTAAAAATTTGTCTAAGGATAAATGCATTATTTTTAGCGATATCCCAATGAGCCTGATTTTTACTGATTAAAGTATTTACTTAATTTAATCAATTTGCTGAAAATTATTGATTTATTGGTTTAATAGATTAAGAGAGTGGAAAAAATCCATAACAACCAAAATATAAATTTTAAAAGTTACTAATATGTAGTGTTTTTAATTCTTTTTTGGTTACTTATTGTTAAATTCCCACAAATTTTTTTAAGTGTTCTTTTAATGCAAGGTTTCTTTCATCCGATAGAGAAAGAAATTAGTTTGTTCTGAAAAAGAAGAGAAATTTGGGATCAGCTTGCGATAACTTAAATAATAATTAATTACCTATTTTCAGATATTAAAATTACTATTGCGGATTGGATATAAATAAGCCTTTTCCTTTCAAGTTTTCAATGTTTCTTTTTTGTAATATTCGAAGTATCCTCGTATTTTTTTCAATTAGTACTGTTTTTACCGTGTAATAGACCTTAATAAACAAAGTTATGATCCACTATTTTTTATAACGTTGTGCAAAATTAATTCAAATTAATATTTTACCATCACTGTAAAAAAGGGTTTTTCAAAACTGAGCAAAAATGTGACAAAATAGCACCGAATCAAATATAGTCTAATCTGAAAAACCCATATACTCATTATTATTAGCAACGACATACTAAAAACAGCATATATTGACATATAAAAACAGCATATAATTTTTGAGACTCTCCATTTCGGTCCAAAATGAGTATATTTTGTTATTGTTATACTCAATAGATAGAACATGAGGTTTTCAAATTCAACCGTACTTGTTTCACAGTTATTTTAACACATTTTTGCTTAATTTTGAGAAATTCTTTCTTACAGTGTACTGATAGTTATGACAAGAAACATCGATAATATTTTCTTAAATAATGTGCACTTTTTCAACCACTTGCTGTTTTTTCATATATTTTAAAATTCTTAATGTTAGTTAAGAATATGTACATGAAAAGTAATTTGTATAATAACTTCAACTTAATAACATCAGTTTAACCAGTTTTATAATAACTTCAGTTTCCATTAAAGTTAGGAACAATTTTTTTAAATTATCTAAAATCAAACAAAGAAACGTTTTATAAACCTCGAATGTAAGGTTTGAAGTTTCAAGAAAGATATTAGCTATGCATTTTGAAGCACTTTAATAAAATTTAGCAAAAATATTTGACTTTGTATTTCAGTAGTCAATAAAATAAAAAAGAAAATTTTGCTACACAATTTTCTTGAATTAACGAAGAATATATTTATTTCTCGAATTGAACAAAAAAGCATTTTACACTTACAATTATAAATGCTACAGTTTTAGAAAAAGTTTCAACAATGTATACTCAAGTACTGTAATTCATTTGCGTAAATAAATTTACTTTTGTATTAAGATTAAAAAAATGAAACTAAATGAATAAAGTTAATTTTGTACTTAAATAATCAAGAATTTATGAAGAATTAAATTGCCTTTCAAACATTTTATAAACCTTTAAACATAAACTCCACAATTTTAAAAGGGATTTTAGCACTACATTTTAAAAAACTTCAGTAGAAAATTTTCTCTTTTGCATTTTAGTAATCAAGAAAATAATCGAAATTTAATTTGTGGATGCACCCCTTACTATCCCTAAGAGAGATGGAGTTTAGAAAAATGGGAAATGCAATCCTCGGGTGATGAGGTGTTCACCCCTTCCTCTGAAGATCTCGAATGGCTATAGAGGTAAGAGGCAAACATTAGATAGAGTCTACTTAGGTTGAATTTTTCAAACCGTGACAGACCACATTGCGAAGGAAAAATGGATATGACTTCTAAACGAGTCTACTTTTACTATAGACTTAAGAAACAATGATTTGTGTAGTTGAACTGATAATTTAAACAGGGACTAAGGAGAAAACATTTACTTGTTGTCCTTCCCCTGATACCTATCGATCATATTCGGATGAATATTGAGCTCGAGGGAAAGTAAAGACGAAAATACAGTAAAAGGAAAAGAGCGTTTTAAAACAACTTTGATCCGAAAAACAAAATACGAAGCTATTTTGAGAAAATGTATAAATGAAAAATATTTTTTTCTACATGTATATATATATTGAAAATTGCGTTTAAATAATTGATGATAAATAGAATTTCAGCTTTTTAAAACTATTATTTCTTAAGTGTTCTGACACGCAAAAAGGAAGTATAAAAGCACTATAAAATTTTCAACCCCTTTATTTTTTTATGCCTTAAAGGTTTTATTGTAAAAGGTGAAATCAAGCACGGTTCACTTGCAAACAATTATTTTTCAATTTTGCTTTTATTTTAAATTATTTACATCTAAGGAGACAGTCATTCATTGTTGAAATTTCCTTAATTTACAAAATCAATTGTTAATAAGTTTTTGAATATGATATACGAATGAAAAAGATTAAACTATTTTTTATCGGACTTTATATTTTAGTACAAATATAATTCCGATAATTCAACAGTTTTTTTTGTAACTATAAGTTTTTATAACTAAAAAGTACCAAAATATATTTTTGTCTGTTATTAGAGCATCAGAAAAAAATATAAAAGGGTCACCGGTGTCCCATCTGCGTTAAAGGATTAAAAAATGCTTAAAAAAAGATACATAGTTCCAAAGCTGTCTAGTTCCAAATTTAAATCCTTTAAATTCAAAGTTTAAATAAAAAATACCCCTAGCGTAAGTAGCCGATAATTTCGAAAATAGATTGTTAAACCAGGAAATAAAATAGGAAAAATAGAGCATTAATTTTAATAAACTAATTTAAGGGTATTTAATGAAAAGCAAATCATTCTGTATACACAGATCTTACATAAACGAGGGCAGATTAGCAGAAGTGAAAAATGTATTACTAATTACTGTGAATAAGATAATATCTACTGTTATACATACTGTTATTCTACTGTTTTATATACAATATCTTACTACGCCTTGAAAAGGATGAGAAGCTACTAAGCACAAATGCAGCACTGTTCAACATATTTTCTTATAGCTGAATTTGTTATAGATTCAAATAGCTCTAAGATCGGTATATTATTGAAAATATCGGTTAATATAGTTTTAACAACGGTGAGAAGCTTTGAACTGATTGCTGTAAATAACTTTATCACTGCTGTTAACTGTATTGTAACAGAGATGAAAAACTGCCTGACAATAAAAACATCGTTTTAAGGAATTTTAAAAGCAAATTTATCAAATATTTAAGTAACTCTGAGAAAGATATAATATGGAAAAGAAAGTTTAATATACATTTAAAGAGGAAAATTCTAGCTCATTATAGTGTTAGCTCATTTACCACTACTGTTAATTGCATCTTCAAACTGATTAAGAACTATCAGACAAATAAAAATATCGTTTCAAAGATTTTGATAACAATAAAAGAAGCGAATTTATAAGAGAATCAAATAGATACAAGGTCAGAAATATTATTGTAAACAGCGTTTAACATACAATTTAACATTAGTAAGAAATATTCAATTCATTATAGTTGATATTTATATCATTATTTTTAATCATATCTTAACAGGGATTAAAAACTATCAGGCACAAAACGCAACAGGATTTGGATTCAGATAGCAATAATAGAAACGAATTTACTAAAGGATCAAATAATTCTAGATTATTGAGAAAAGATCATTTAAAACACACCGACAAAAAAAAAAAGGTGTACGGTTATAATTACCAGAATATGAAGAAATTCACCGTGTTTCTGACGCTCTTGGGTGGACCTGAAAGCTTGATAATTTTCACTTACATGATTTGGTAATGATTTTGGTCAAATTAACAATAAAATAAAATTTTATAATATGTGCTAAAATTTGATAAATGCGGAAAAAATTTGGTTATTTTTCGTGATACCTTAGAGTACGGTGCAAAAATCATTTATTCTGTTACATTTACTTTTCGGTTTTGTAATTTTAACTGAGTTTGTAGTTATAATAACTATAATTTTGAATACTTTAAATACCGTATATTTCAGTTTCATTAACCAGAATTGTTTAGTTTTTTTAACCAAAAAAAGTTTTTTTTTTTTTTTTTTTTTTTTTTTTTTTGAATCCCAGAACTGTTATTACTATAAAGTACGGTAATTTTACCAGAATTTTTCTCTCCGTGCAATAGAAATTTTTTCTAACTCACTGCCGCAATGGTTACTGTTATTTCAGGAGATATAAAAAATTACCAGATACAAACTAGCAAAATTTCAGGATTTCGACAACAATATTAGAGGCGAATTTATTAAAGAGACAAATAATTCTATAGAGAGATATTATTGAGACGAGCGTTTAAAATGCATCTTAACAGTAGTAAATACCAGTCTCTTGATTTACAACTACCACGTAGACTAGAAGTCCTGCCTGCTTATCCTATAAATGACATAATTACTAGCAAAGTTTAAGGCATTTCCGAACATGATAGGCATCTAAGGACAGTGCCTTATTTATTCATAAATGGCCAAGTCTGAATAGCGAGCATAATCTCCAGAATATTCACGCCGCACGGCGCGCATATATAAATTAAGCAGACGTTATTAGCGCCAGAACAGTGCAACATTCGCGATGCAATATTAGCAACTGTATCATTGCCTCATAACAAGATGACCTATCTGTGTTGTATTAACTGTAGGACCGCTTTTCTCGCCAGTTACTCCAGTACGGCGATTATTCATATCGTGCATTTAGGGCCCCGTTCTCCTCTTTAGTTAAATGTTGTCCCCCATTGCAGCTCTGCGAGAGACGGTTTCTCTGCAACTGTACTCTGAGTAATTATTGATGGCACTGAAAATAATTACGCGCCTTGTTCTCTATTCGCGATGAAGAAACATGCAAAAGCTTACGATCGTGATGTTTCAAAAGCGGCTCTTTAACAATCAAGATATGGAAATGGCGTTCTAAAAATATTTTAAAAGAATTTGTTAGTAATGAATATCGTTATAATTCTGGTTATGAATATATTAAATTATGGGGATAATGGTATTTATTTGGAAAACGTTTCTTTTTAATTTATTACTTTAAAATAAAATATAAAATTCTGAATCAGCAGTAAAAGTTTGCTTTTTTTTAATTTGCTAAAATAAATAAGAATATAATAAGCAATCATATTTAGTGTTTCTATAGCTAACTTTAATGAATGTATTTAAATACGGTAGTGGATTATTATAGTTTTATAAGAGATTAAAATGTTGTAGATGGTATAAACTAACTCAGAAAGGTTAAATTTACGTCGTTGCTCCAAATGTGTTGCGATTTGGAAAGAAAACATGTATCACTAGTAATTTTCTAGTTTTTTTTTTTTTTTTTTTTTGTCTCTTTTGAAAAAAACTTTAAGAATATAACATGGAATGCCACTATCTCCAAATAATTTCAGTTACCGGCTCTCTCAAGTACTCTTTTAATTGCAATTAATAGTATACAAAATAGAAGAGTTTTAATAGGGAATGAAATTGATTACTTTTAGAGATCGCTAAAAAACAGGTCAATGCGTTTTTTCAAGAGTATTCCTTAGTAATTATGTTCATGCGTTACGTGTTTAAAAGAAATTTATTTTAAATTAAAAACTAAATTTTTACTTTTAAGTAAATACTTACAACGATAGAATTTAATGTGCCATTAAAAACAGCTCATTTTATTTTTAGATCCTAAGAAACAAGATATTTTGATTAACTTGTTAAATAGACAAATTTTGTTTAAAGTTATCAAATGCAAGATGTTGTTCTTTGTTGTTCATTATTGCTCATTATGATCTATATTTTTTGCAAAAATCATTTATAGTTTGTAATTTCTTTTTCTAAGCATTCAGAGTACGATTTATCTATCTATCTTGCTATCTATCTATATTATCTTTATTATATCTATCTTGCTATCTATCTATATTATCTTTATTATATCTGTCCTACTATTATGTTTAAACGTTCAGTACGCAAATAAAAAATAAATAATGACAAACCTGAATAACTTTTGATCTCATTAGGGGATTTTTACGTACTAAGATGCAATCATCATATTTAGAGGGGCAGTGTTTAAACATGCATCACGCCCAAAAATTATGTTTTGAAATAAGTCTCTCTCTCTCTTTTTTATTGAAGGATTTGAATTTTCGACTCTTGAAATAAAGAGATTGCCATAATCAGGGAAATGCTATCCTAATCGTTAAGTCAGGAGCGTCGTTAACGTTTTGAGTCCCTTAATCTTAATTTTTATTTTTGCACATTTCATTATACTTCTGAAACTATTTAAGCAAATCAAATTCTCTTGAACATAATTATAATACTCGTCGATACAAAAATAAAATAATTAATAATTATTTGTTGTTATTTTATAAAAGCAATAACATTTTTAAATTGTAAAACATAAAGCGTTTTTCATATTTTTAAACTCTGTTATTTCAATAAAAAAATTCCAATATTTGTAAGACTTTTATCAAATAGTTCCCGAGAATAAAATTTTATAAAAATTTAACTTTAGCTGTATTATTTATATCATGATCCTTCTCGGCATCGGAGTGCTATAACAAAATTTAGCAGTTTTGGAGACGTCACGTTTTTATCAAATAAACTAAAGAATAAAAATTTTAAAGTCATTCCAGTAACAGCGTAACGGAGAGAAATCAGTGAGTGATCGAGAAGAGTATTAAATTTTTAAGCAAAGGGCAGTTGCCTCATAGCTGCGTCATCCCAACCATAGGATGAGTAGTTCTTCAATGATGGTTCGCGTGCATCCCCATCGAAGTCACGAATCTAGATTCAACCATTAATACCAAATTTTGGCCAACCCTGCACTCACGTTTACATAAATAATTGAAACTTTGTAGCAGACTGAGTCACTGAATCCACCTGTCAACTCCTGAGATCTTCTCCCCTACCCATTCTCTGATCCCTCGGAAATCCCTCATTCTCCCCATTGTCAACAAAGTTAAGAGTGTAACGGCTTCTGTTCATTAGGTGTAAGCCTACCGCACGAGAGCAAGGGCTTCGTAGTGCGCCCCGGCACTAAATCCGTGCTGAGGCCGCGGGGATTCCTCTACCTCGATTCTTTTGCTCTTCTTCTTTCGCACAATTTAACACCACAACAGAATTTTGACTTTACATGACAACAGTATGGGTGAATGTGTTCTTATTTCTCTGCTAATACGAAAAGTAATTGTTTGATTTTTTATAGAGCACAAAAGAAATATTTTTTAAACTCAAATCTAATGTATTTTTTAAAGCGATATTTACCATATACCAATTAACAGTTAAACTGTAGTCCTAATACCTGCCCATAAATAAATATACCTGCTTGTAATTGATTCAGGCTTTTATTATACACAGCAAGTTGTATTATAACTAATAATTTTTTAGTAAAACTTGTATAACAGTTATTTTCAATCGAATTTTCAACTTGAATTTTGCCTTCACAAAAATTGCATAAAAATTTAGTCATAACTGTAATTTTTTTTCTTCTTATTTTCTTGTTGTGAATGAAATGAAATGAAATTTAGCTCTTTGGTTTTTGGCAAAAAATAATGATTGTTTCAATAATGAAGCAAGAATGAAAGCTTGTTCTGAGTGCTTAGCATTAAAGGCAAATATATCATGAAAAAGCGAGTTTTTGTAATCTCAGATAATAGTTCAGTAAGAATTTTATAAATGCTTTCTGCAGATCCATTTTAAAAAGTTAAGAGTTTTCAGCTTTTTAAAGTGATACATTTTTCTTAAAAAGTTTACATTTTTAAGTCGATTCTTGACTATCATGTGTAACATTAATTTATGATATTTTAAGGAAATTAATTAAAATGTTCACTGGCGTACAAATAGCTCGGAATATACGAATTAGAACACTGTTGCAAATAAAATTATCATAAATTAAATATGATTTTTAATTTATCATAAATATGATTTTTAATTCATCATAAATCAAACATGTAATATAATCGCCATGCTCTGCTGAGGTAAAGTAATATGTATTTGTCACGACATCAGCGTGTTTCAAAAAGGGTCAAATGTGTTAGAAAATCGGTCATCATTGCGGATTAAAAGAAAACTGCCGTAGTTCTCTATTGACATCATTAATTTAAACTATTTCCTCCTTATACTTTGTTTTTAGTAAAGGTTTAATAGCAATGTAAAGACTACGTTTTACAGAAAACTTAAAAGATTTTACAAAATATTTCGTGAAAGAACAGCCAAAAAAATTTGAAATTGTGAAAAAAATTTTCATTTTCAAATTCACTCGGAAAGAAATAAAGAAAATCATGCACTGAAAGAAAAAAAAATTAATAATAAAAATCTGGCATAAACCTGCTCTTTTTAACAATAAACTCAGTCAAAGCGCTATGAAAGCAAAATATCTGTTAAAATTAGTGATGACGTCATAGTGAGAAGAAAACTATCAAGATTCTCTGTGTATATTGACAAATTTTAATATAAAATACTTTTCCCGTAAAAGATACCATTAAAATTATATAGTACTATACAGATTATATTTCAGAGTAATATCCCCCAGTTTTTGAAACAGAGAAAAAAAAATTCTTCAAAAATCACTTAAAGAGAATCGAGTGCAAAGGGAGACAAAATATTAAGAATAAAGAAAAGCGAGAATAAACCAGAACTATTTTTTAATGAGTGAAAACGCAATAAAAACGAGAAGCTCTTAAAAAATTGGCTTTGACGTCATAGTGAGTGAAGAAAGAAACCATTATGGCCATCTATTGATTTTATTAATTTAGACTACTTTCCCCTTATTTATTGTAAAACTTGAATAGTACTGTAAACGCGTACCACAAACTAAAAAGCATTTGAAATCGTACGACAAATATTTTTAACTCAAAATTCACTCAAAGACAAAAGAGAATCGAGTACTTAAAGCGACAAAAAATTATTCTAATGACAAGCGACCACTAGTTTTCAATAAGTGAAAATGCAATGAAATCGAGAGGCGGTATATTTGTAAAAGAGAGTAAGTCGGCAAATTTGAAAGAGTATCGCCTGAAAAGGGCGATTTCCTTGGAGTTGAAATGTAATTCGGGAAAACCAATTAAATTGGTAGCAGGGACTGGCAAAAGCTCGGAGGCTACAACATCGAACTCTCTGATTGATCGAATTTCACTTTAGATCTAGTAAAGCTATATTTGGACCATCAACGCTAAGCCTAACGTAATCCCGCTTCGCTGTCGCCGATTGTAGCGCTCCCTCGGGCCTCCTGGACATCACCCTAGGGGTAGGCTGACGGTCAGATCACTAAAATTTCTTGACCGCCTTCGCAGACTGATGGGACTTGTGCAATCAACAATCCCTACCTTTCTTCGCTTTTCTACAACTATCTATTAATGTTTACTACTGATTCTTTCTTACTTTTTTATTTCTTTTTGTTTGAGATTTCTATGGAACGCTTCCTGTTTTTTTTTTTTTTCCCCTTGGCAGTAAATAAGTTTCGAACTGTTCTGGTATTGGCTTTTTTTTTATTTATGTTTTATTTACTCCGGTGACTGTCTAGCAACTGATACCTGTTTTAATTAAGAACTATTTTATTAAAAACTTTTTGTTTTATAAGTAATGTAATTATTTGTTTTACACTTTTTTGAGCAATATTTGTAAAAATAAAGACTCGCTTAAAATTTTGACTCATTTTTCCTTGATTCTTTTTTGACCAATATAAAAATGCAGTTGATTGGGCGATTAAGTTTTTAAATAAGAAAAATCTATTTTGAGTTATGAAAATGCCAATATAACAAAAAAAAATATTATAAGAGTACAATAAGGACTTATACATTTATTTTAAATTGAGTTTTTAATTGACTTCACCTTACGTTAATAATGGATTTTTCTGTAATAAATGGTAAATAATAAAACCATTAAGCTGATTTAATTTGTGTATGTCAGAATAATACATAAAAATGCCCAAAAAACGCACCCTAGATATTGATATCTTCGCACAGTAATGATTTCTTCGAACTTAAATTTTAATTGATGAATTGATGATAAAGTGTTGGTACTCAGTAATGGAAAAATCTTTAAAAATATTTTACCCTTATTTAAAATAAGTTCACACTTTTTGCATTAAATACGTATTATTTAAAATACAATTTTAAAGTATAATTTTATCATTATTTAAAACAAATATGAATAATTACATTCTTTTATCAATAAAATTTTACTGCAGCAGTCATGATATTTTACAATAACATTCTTGGTTTTTCTATTTATTTTAATATTAATTATTTATTAATTTTAAATTAAAATTATGAATGAAATAAATTAATTATGTGTAAATTTATTTCATTCATAATTTTTTGAAGTCCAAATGGATATATATTATTTTAAAGATCGAATTTAATAATTTTTATGATAACAGTTATTAATACCTATATATTTTTTTCATTTTGTAGACATTAATAATAGTAAATTAATGAAAATACTAATACTAAATTTAATTATTGATTTGCATTTAGTTTTATTAATTTTAAGTGCATACAACTATGAAGCAAATTGTATTCCTTATTAGCGCAATACACTTTATTTGCTTTTGCTGTAATAGTTCTTATTCTT
The DNA here is from genome assembly GCF_982258835.1 of Parasteatoda tepidariorum. NCBI lineage: Eukaryota > Metazoa > Arthropoda > Arachnida > Araneae > Theridiidae > Parasteatoda > Parasteatoda tepidariorum. Next base: position 22,035,604 of record NC_141765.1, read on the forward strand.
TACTTAAAAAGTATATTTCTTAAAAATCGAATTAAATAATGCTTACTTCAAAAGCCAACTTTATACAAATGTATAGCATCGAGCCGTGGTGGCTCAGAGGATAGAGCGCTCGCCTTCCAATGATGTAAAACGGGTTCGAATCCCAGCAATGACTGGTCGATATGAATTCGCACCCGGCTCACACCGATTACAGAGTATTGCTGACTTAAAATATCTTCAGTGGTAGACATGGTTCATGGTAGTTCTTTTGCCATGAGGCTAACCGTGGGAGTTTTTCGGGGTTTTCTTCTTCATGTAAAGCAAATGCGGGTTAGATTCATCAACAAAAAAAAAAAAAAAAAAAGAGATCCCCACGAAGGCAAATTTCGCCCACTACTTGATTCCGGAGTTCCCTTGTCTTCCGGATTGGGTTCAAAATTATAAGGTTGCGGAGTTGAACATTAGTAGTCGCTGTCTCAAAATCAGGTCAGCTGCTCAACGGCGATTATAAGAAAAATTACAAATTTCTATTAATATTTAGATATTTTATTATAATAAAATAAATTGCTAAATTATTTGCACCATAATTTTATTTTAACAGTGAATTTTGTTTAATTACATTTATTTTTATAACACTCAAAGACAAGGTTTTCAGATTACAACACTGTAGTCTAGATGTTATAGAATATCTTTGGTAAGGTAATAAAAACCATTTACGCTTGACTTTTCTAATCTGTACTCTACACCTGCCAGCGCAACTTGCTGTTAGTACTCCCCCCTCCCATTTTTTTAATGCATTTATTGAACAAACACTATTTTTCAGCTTAGGTAATTGACTTTCCTAATAATTCAACTTATCCCCCACCAATCGAATATAATGAAGTTCATCGCCATACTATAATCAACCAAACTAACCTGTGCTAGGTGTGCCATATGCCACAGTGGTTTTCATCCAATTAGTCTGATACACAAGTGCTTACCGACTGCCTTTTTGCGGAGAAACTCCGTCTGCGTATTAATGGCATAAGTTGGTAGGGATACTAGGAAAAAAAAAAGTGGGGCTCCCTGTATGTTGCTATTGAATTCGGGCGTGTGTTATTGTCGAGGTGGAACAACACGATGGGTGAGGGGCTCGTGCACTATGCGGGGGCACGCCCTACAAAGGGAAACCATACTTTATGGATGGATAGTTAAACCCTGGTTGTCCCATCTGTCGATCCTGACCCATCTCACCTACTACAATAAATTCAATAGATTGGCCTTCCATATCGTTTGAGTCAGTGCTCATTTGGCGGATTTATTCAAGCAATGATTTTACATTCAATGGAATCAAAATTTGTCTTATTTTTTGTAACGTGTACACAGTATATTATAATATAGAGTAATAATGTAAATTTCAAATTCAAATATACAGATAATACAATTCAAATTCAAATATACAGAGTACAAGGTGAAAAATTTCTGATAAAATTACAGTACTGTATGGTAATGACATTTCCGGTAAAAAAAACAACAACATAATTCTGGTAATAAAAAAAAATATACGACTTTTAAACTATTGATTTGGTAATTTCTTTGCTCATATAGTAACGCTTTACACAAAATTCTGATTTTAAAAATTATAGCTCCTATTACCACACATATAGTAATAAATACAGAACTGAAAAATAAATTAACCGAAATAAATGGTTCTTATACCATTCTTTAAAGTATAACGTTAAAAATTATCAAATTTTACCATATTTACCAAATTTTATCACATATTTTAAAACCATATATTTTAATTTTGCCAAAATCAATACCAAAGCACTTCGATAAAAACTACTGAGCTATGTTGGTGTTCCCATAGAGTCAGTAACGCGGGAAATTTTACCACATTCTGGTAGTTTTGACCGTATTTTTTTCTTAGTGTAGCAATAAAACAATATCAGCTGCTTAGAGCCATACTAATATAAAGCTTTTAAATTATATTTTGAGTTGTGGGCTATGCAAGGTTTTTGCAAAACCCTTAAATCATACAAGAAGGTAATAAAATTAGTCAGATGTTTGGGCAGGTTGACAACAACCTGGAAAAATATAAAAGGTGTTGGCAAATGCTTTGTGAGGCTTTTAGAAACTTTTAAACATTATAGTTCCACTATAATTTTAGGTATGAAGCTGGCCAGGTCTGAGATCTAGATACGTATCACACAATTCACAGATATTTACTTTGACAGATCGGAATTTGTAAAAACAATTTGTTTCTTCAAACCATCTCTACTACTTTAATTACTGCCGGATGTGGTCAATCTGGTGGAGCTAATAATCAAATATACCGTAAAATATACAGGGTGGAAATAAAGTATTCTCAGGTGTCATCGTTACGTTTAGAACCAAATTACACCAACTATGAGAAATATTTACTTTAGACCACTAATTATAAACTATTGAATCTCTTTTTTTTTTTTTCAGTTTGGGTCGAAATGACTTGAAAAATTTGAAATTGTTTTCTAAATATACTTGCTTTGCATTAAAACTAGATTTTTTTTGAAATTTTAAACTAATATCAATTTTTTCAAAAATTTCACTGTTTTTCAAAACTTATCATGATTTAATTAAAAATATTAGATTAGATTTTTTTAAAGTAAAGATTGGAGGAGAGAAAAAATTGATAAAGTGGATTTTTTTTTTAAAAAAAAATATAATATATTTTAATTAAAGATTATAAAATAAAAACAATGAAACCTGCATTGAAAAATTTGTAATCTTTTGTAATTACAATCTCATTAAAAAATACAAACAAACTATCAATCAATTCCCCTCCGAGTAAAAACAAAATAACATTCTAAAACGAGCTTAGGATACAATGAAAAGGATATTAGGCCTTAACTTCCTTCTCGAGTTTTAAAGTGAAACTGTTCAAACAAGAAGAAGGCTTTAGTTGAAATCAAGTTGGCGAGCAAAGCAGGGGAATCAGATTCGCCGTCGCTAAAAGCCTGTCACGCACCCCTAAACCAGCCTGATTCTCTCATTACACGGATTAAAGACGGAATAGAGGGTCCGGAACCAAAATAAAATAAAAACATAGCAACTGAAAGGGGGGTGCGCGTACGGAGTGGGTGAGTTTTAGTGGTTTGCTAGGACCTAACATGTTTGCGCAATGGGGGTGGTGCAAGGAGAATAATGTTAAAGTAGCCAGGACATCTGTGCTTTGTACTTAGGCGGTAAGCGATTGACTGCTACCGGGTGTAAAATGGTTGCTTGGAGATAGTAAAATTTAGGAAGAGAGTTCCCTTTGCAAACAAAGGGTTCAACTCATTTGATGAAGTTGTATGATTTTTATGGAGTCGACCCCAACAATGGGATAGTGTCCAAACATTTTTCATTACTTTGCTCCCTTAAATGGTAAAACTCATTGGTTGTATAAACACAGGTGCTTCATTGATCTTTCAAATACCCATAGAGGTGTTGATTTTTGGGATCATAATAAATTTTCATTTAATACGTTACGAATAAATAAGTTATTAAATAACTAATAATGTCAGATTACTTTGATTTATATCTAATCTTTAGTTTTATTTGTGTAATAAATCTATGTTTATAATTTCGTATATAGTTTAATGACGATCTTTTTTTTTTAGGTTTTAATATTTTATACGTCTATTTGCATGAAACTCTTATGAAGCGATGTAAAGTTAATTTTATAAGGTTTTAATCATAAAGGTTATGATGTTTATTTATGATTGTACTTTTAAATTTTCTATGCTTGAAAACATTGAAATTTATTTTTTGCGTTAAATTGTTTAAATTGTTGTAATGTGATGTAATATAAAAGTGATTGTAATTATTAAACAGTAATTGATGAATGATCATGGCATTTAATTATACTACAATAAGGCAAAAACAATTATGTCAAAAACGATATTACAAATATTTATATTACGCTCGACGGATGGTAAAGTATGGTAAAAGCGATAAAACCTCACAAATCTGTTCTGTAAATGTTACTTTTCCTACTGGTTAGCATTCATCCAGGAAAACAACTTTAACCTACAGTCGAAGCTCTCTATTTTTGTACTTGTTTATGCGATTCATTTTAAAATCTTGTCGCTATTCATTGAATTAGAGCTTTTCATTAAAACATGTGAGCATTACTTACTTTACTTTTTTTAAAAAATTATCTTTTCAAAAATTTAAGATAAAAATATCACTGCTAATTTTTTTCGTTTTAAGATTTCACGATTAAAGTAAACCAGCAAAATTGTTCCGTTATTATTACTTTCTACTGGTTAGTATTCACTTACCAGTAGTATTAAAAAAAAACAGTCGTGGTGTTTTATTTTCTTTCGCGTATATGCCTTTCATTTTTAAATTTTGTTATTATTCGAATATTCTAATAATAAATAAATATTTAATTTTAACTTTAAGAAAATTAAGACAAAAATAGTGTGCTAAGCTAACTTTTTAAAATTACTTTCGCTTCAAGATTTTACGATTGACGCAAATCCATAAAACTATTTTGTAAATGTTACTTTCTGGAAAACAACTTCGTTAAACTATAGTCGAAGCACTCTGTTTGCTCGCATGCATGCTTTATATTCAAAAGCCTTTATATAATGTGACATTGACAAATAGTAACTCTTTTTTGTGTTTAAATAAAAGTGTTGCTACAAAATTTAAGAATAATAAAGAACACGACTATGTATATTATGCTTATTAATCACCGAAAAATCGGATACTTGCTAACCTTCTGCCACTTTTCCTAATCATTTATATTCCTTTAAGAAAGTAACTTAAAGTTACACGTTGAAGCATTAACTTAATCTATTTACAAATGCTTAGTAAAGAGTCCATCCTAGAATATGATCAACATAGATTTTTTAATCAAATTGTTTTTAAGCTTTTTATATTGACTTTAGCAAGGCGAATGAAATAAGTAATATAATTGAAATACGAATGTAAATCAAGAACGAAATACCTTATTTATTCTTTGAGGTTTTGAAAAAATGTTACAAAAATGTTTCCGATTTATATGTATTTATATTTTCTAAAGAAAAATGAGAATTTTGGCATTTTAGAAAGGAGTTTGATTGTTTTGAATATTAAACAAATAAATAGCTTTAAAAATTTTGTGCATTGTTAACGTAATATTTTTTCCTTCTTTATAAATATTTGTACGAGATATTTATTTACTTGGATAAAGTATTTTCTATAAATTCAAATTTAAGATAAAATTAACGTATTTCTTAAAATTACTGATTGATCCTAATTATGACTTTTTATAAATATGGTTTTGTAATAGCTGATGCTTATCATGTCTCTCATTTTTTGAAAAATTACACTTTTCATACTAAGAAAATGGCTGAAATTAGTTACAATGTTAAAAAAATTTCAGTAAAAATTGTTAAATGGCAATTTAATCGTTTTTATTTTACCGTATTCAACCAAGACCATCAAATAACTATACAAAAGATTATATTTAAACTGTACTGTTAAGTGTAAGAAAAATGTTTATTGGTTATTTTTACTTAATGCGGTTTAAAACCCAGAATTCTATCCTCGCCAACTAGGTCCATCTTAGAAAGATATTTTGTTCCGTTCAACTGGGTAAACACTAGATGAGATTGCTAATCTTTCAATCTCATGACCGGTTGAATAGGGGCTCAAATCCTAGCGCTGATACCACAATATTTCTTCCATTCAATATATGAAAGGTTTCTAGCGTCCTACACTCTTGAATCGGTGACCCTAGACTGTTAGAATAAGAAACTATCCTTCACTCATAAATGGCGCAGCATTCATAGAGCTCTAATGTCTGTTTAAATACGATCTTTATGGTTTAGAAACTATACTAGTGCAAATAGTTACAAAACCGTATAGTATTCTTAACTTTACCAGTTGTAAACTTTTTCAAAACCGTAAAGGTAAAAAAATGTTCCTAACCATAAACCTTATGGTTAATCGGATGGACAGACTTCTGACGGTTATTTTACCGTAATTTTGGACTGAAAATTCTTAAAATGCAGTTTATTATTCTTATGGAAAATCAACCTTGAAAATCAATAAAAATGAAATCCTGCTCCTATAAAACATGTTATATTTTAACTTTAATCTTTCTCAGTAGACAAACGAAAAGAAAATTTAAATTTATTTTCAACTCCATGCTTCACTCAAAAATGGTAAGGAAAAAAGAAAAAAAGATCGAAATATTTCCAATAAATATTTAATAGCATTTAAAAAGTAACCACAAGCTCAGAAAAAAGGACGTTATTTAAGTTGTAGTCAAACTATACATGGCATTACTGTGCTTTTTTGATGGACCACTTTATAAAAGGAAAATAACGAGCAAAATATAAAAAGAAAAAGAAATTGAAGCAGCAAACAAACCAAGAGAGTTGGCACAGGCTATGGAAAGCGTAGTCTTGGTGGAAATGTAGCAAGAGGAAGATATAGATCTATCATTCTCCTCCAACAATACCTCTGGGAGGCGGTCTCTGGACTGGGATTGGTTGAAACAGTTCTCCCACCGTGCATCGAGGGTCAAGAGTTAGTCCTAGAGAGATCGTGTTTATCTCCACACGAGGCTTTTCCATTATTCATATTTAATTTTCATTGCTTGTGGAGTGACCACCATAGGTATGGGAGGTAGGGGAACCTGAATCCTTAAATATTGAAAAGCAGCCCGGAGTACCCATGTTCGTATGACAGTTTCTTCGACAAAAATTCTCCCCGTTCTCTTTGCTTAAATCCTGATTTAGGATCCGACACAATGGAGCTTGTTGAAGTGTATGCTGTACTAGGATTCGTGAATGTATAATGCAGGTTATATTCATGAAGGAGCGTTTAATAACCCCCTTGTAATCAGTACAGAAAGGAATGAGTAAATAGCTAAGGAAAATTCCGTTTTTCTTTTGAAACGGAATTATGGCGCTTACATCATATTAGGCAATGAATTGAATTTTATGTTTTGAAGTTAATCCTAATTATTTTGGGACTATGCAATCACCATTAAAGCTTCATTTAATTTTTTCAACGTGAAAATCGTGTCTAGCAATGGTCAATGATTGTTTTGTTCTATATAAAGCATGATAATTCTTCAGAATTTTAAATGTTGCATCATAAGAATGTTATTACGCAATATTTACATTTTATACGAGAAAAAAATGGAAATAGTAACACTTCACTTTTTAATAATAGTTAGACACATACTAAGCAACAAGTTTGTTGAAGTGTATGCTGTACGAGAATTAGATTTGTGAATGCATAATGCAGGTTATGTTCATGAAGGAGCGTTTAATAACCCCTATGTAATCTGCATTGTAAGGATTGAGTAAATAGCTAAGAGAAATTTCGTTTCTCTTTTGTCCTTTGAAACGAAATTATGGCGCTTACATCATATTAGGCAATGAACTGAATTTAGTATTTTTAAGTTAATGCTAATTAATTTTTTAATCATGCAATCCTCATTAAAGCTTCATTAAGTTTCCTTCAAAATGAAAACCGTGTCTAGCATCAGCAAGCTTGTTGAAGTGCATGTTTTACGAGAACTGTATTTGTGACTGTATAATGTGGGTTTTATTCATAAAGGAGCATTTAATAACCCCTTTGAAATCAGTATAGTGAAAAAAGAGTTAATAAATAGGGAAAATTTTGTTTATTTTTTGTTTCCTGAAATGAAATTATGACGCGACATCACCAATATCAAAACTAGTATACGTATGAGATAGGTGCATGATAGTTTTGATGCATTTTAAGTTAATTCAGGATATGTTATGTTTATGCAGTAAGCATTAAAGTTGCTTTAAATTTGTTTAAAAATGGAAATCACAGATTCTTTATTTGGCAAATGTCAATGTTTGATGTGTCAAGGTTTTAAAACTTTAAATGATTAATCATAAGGAAATGGTTACAAGATATTTACATTTCGTACAATAAATAAATAAAATCAAAATAATAACATTTTGTTTTTTATTTATTTCATTTATTACAGACTGCTTTGATTGTCCATTGTTTTTGCATTAGACAACTAAAAAAGAACCTTAATTTAATTATCTTACTCTTTAATCATGATAATCCCCAAAAAGGCCAATGAGAATCACACTTAAAAGAATATTTTTTTTAAAAATTATTTATTATAATTTTATGTTCATTTTTAGATATTTTTAAAGTTTTTGTCCTTTTTAAAGTATTGTTTAACATTTTTTAGGTAAATCTTTAACCTTACTGCTCGTTGAAATAAATAGCATGTATAGGTATAAAGAGAACAAATGTTAAGCATTAGACAACTAAAAGAGGACTTTAATTTAGTTGTCTTGCTCTTTAATCATGATAATTCCCAGAAAAGAAAATGGAAATCACACTTAAAAGAATAAATTTTTTGAAAATTATTTATTGTAATTTTATGTTCATTGTTAGATAGTTTTCAAAGATTTTGTCTTTTTAAAATTTTTTAAGTAAATCTCTTTTCTTTCTGTTCGTTGGTATAAACAGCATTCATAGGTATAAAGAGAACGAGACTTGGAAATTTCAGTTTAATTTTCAAAAAAAAAAAAAATTACTGTAACAAAAATAAATTACTTTGTGTGTAACTTTCAATTCATATTAACTTGAACACAGATCGTAATATATATTTCATTCATATTAACTTGAATACTAATATATAAAATTCTACTATTGAATACTTTGTGAAAATTCTATTTTTCAAATTTTTCCTTTCAAAGTAACTACTTTAAGATAGGAGTTAAAGTATTTTAACAATTACAATTTATAACTTAAAATTCAAAGCTTCTTCGACTAGGAAGTAAAGATAAATAATTATTGTTGATGCAATGTCTAATAATCTAAAAATAAGTTACTTATAGATAACCAGGGTATATCAGAAAAAAAATATGTCAGTGATTGAGATTACATTTAATGACACTAAATTTTTGCAATTTGTATTATATTTATAATTTATTTCATTTGCTTAGTTAAGTTAATTTCAAACGTATTACAGTAAAAAATTACATATAAAGCAAAATATTTATTGTCTGATTTTTACGATATATAATCAGCACATTATGATACTTAATAGTTCTTTTAATTTTGAAATCCTTTACACAATAGCTTGCATTTTTAAAAGTATGGTATTGAAAATATTTATATATATATATACTTTAAATATATTTGAAATTAATTAAGCACTTCTCAAAATTCTTTAACTAGACAAGAATGAATCTTTTTTTAAATGTGCCTATACTTGTAGAGTGACATTTTATGGGTATCGAATGAATTTAAATCACATTTAAACAGTTGAATTAGTTAAATTTAAACTGATCTAATTCAAAAAATTTAACTATTTCCTTAATTTCTATGACTATTAGTTTGACTGGGATTAAAAATTAATAAAAAACACATCCTATTCATCTAAAAGGTTTTTTTAAATCCTTTATGTAAAAAGATTTTCAGTTCTTGAATTTTTAAGATACATATATATTCATAAAATTTTAAACAATGATAATAACATTATTGAGAATTCATTATTTAATCTCTTTCTCCTATCTCTTGTTAACTTCTTTCATAAGTTAAATAAAACAACTGTCTAAATATGCATTTGAATTCTGTAGTTATATTTCTAAAAGAAAATTAATATATACATAGGCATCTATATTTTTTTAATATTTTATAATTTTTACAATCAATTTATGGCTGACTTTAATCATTATATAGACTTGCAAACAAATTAAGGAAAGCTTCTTAAACAATGAAGAAATATATCGCAAATGTAAATTAATGCATAGAAATATATCAGGAATAGTATTATAATTATATTATAAATTAAGGAAAAATAAAGGGAACTAAAATATCATACTGATATCCAGCTAATTTGTTCTTCTTGCCCCAAACATACAAAAAAACTTCAAAGTACATATATTTTTATAGTATTTTATGATTTTCAGAAAATCAATTTATGACTGGTTTGAGTTATTATATTGCAAAGACTGAAAAAAAAAATTTAATATAAAGCTAATATAAAGCAATGCGTGGAGATATATTTGGAATAATATTATCAATTGAAGAAAATAAATGGAATTAAAATATCACGCTGACATCCAGCTGTTTTGTTTTTCTTCCCCCAAACTACAATACAAACTTTAAAGACATATTCAAAACAACCCTCAGACAAGTTCCAGACAAATAACCCTATTTGATAAAGCAATTCAGTCTAGTTTAAACCCATTCAAATCCGCCACAGACATTTTTATTCCCAATGATTCAATCTCTGCTACTTCAAACTAAAGCAATTAAATGCTGGTCCAAGGGGAGAAATGACCATCTTAAGCTTAACATTCTCAACAACCAAGGTCTGGAGCGAATCCATTTTCAATGCAGAAATAACCCCTAAGCGAGTGTAGAAGGACCGAGTGATAGCGGCTTTCAGGGAGTGTGGACAATATGGTGACCTAACAGCTAAGAGAAGATCGATTCCTCAGAGACATATTCGCAGGAGGAAAGGGCTTGATTGTCCAGATAGTCCTTTCCTTATTGCGTTCCTTTCTAGACCATTGAGACAACTGTACTTTGCCCAAATGACTTGTGAGTGGAAAATAAAAACAAGCCACGTGTATATAAAAATCTGCTTTGAATATATTATTTCGTCGTGGTAGAGATATTTTGAAGATATTTGCTATGTATCTTAGCTGGGAATTAAATGGTGGCGTCTGTAATCTAGCTTTCTGAATGTTCAATAAATTGGATTAATGCCGTCTCCTTAAGAGGTTTAGTCCGTGGTTTATAAGCCAAAATGTCTCCCAAATCAAATCCAATTTGTCAGCAAAAGTAGTATTTGAAATTGAATTAACCTGATTTGTTAAAAGTGTGCATAGAATAAAATATAAAATGGCTTAAAAATTTTTTTTAATCTATTGTGTTTTCCATCTTGAAGTTAAATTAGAATTTTTTAAAATTTTCTTTTTTAAAATTCTCAAACTTCATAAAACTTTTCATATTTATATGATAATAAAAATAAAGGAATGGAAAAAAACAGTTTCAATTTCAGTCTCAATCAGATTCGTTACGTTTTTGTTTTACTGCCGCTAAAAAAAAAATGGAAGGGAGGGAAAGGAAAAAGTCACACTCACTAGAAGTTCTTCAAAAGTATTATTCAGAACCAATTTATCAGCTCAAAGATAAAGACATAGAAATAAACCTTAAAATGAGACCAAAAAATAAAAATAGGTGGATTTTTTTTTATTTTTCAAACTGTATTCTAAAGCTGAAGTGTTAACAAATTCGAAGAACTTCTTAAGTTAGAGTCGTAGTTCTGGCAGCCAAAACTTATTGGCAAAATAAACAGGCAGAGCTTAGATTTCCCCAAGGTATCATATTTTATCCGGCCGTGTATATCGACTGGGGCGGCGAACATGCGCCCTCCCTATCCCTTCAGGTACTGAGCGTAACCATTGAGGGAGGGCGGTAGCTGCAAAAGTTGAGGATGCACCCTAAGCCAAAAGACACTATCTCGGGCATTCAGGAGTGCATTTTGGCCTCTTTCCCACATCTCACTGTGGTCACGCTTCACGGGTACGGGCCCAGGCCAGAAGTTTGGTCCCGCAAAGATACCGATTTCCGTCCCACGAGGGCCCCGAAGATTGACACACCCCCACTGCTGGTGCGGTGGTCGAGTTGGGGAATTTCGATCTAACTTTAGCTTCTTTACGGTGATGCAGCGCGACGCTTTTTCTTTTTACAATACTTCCCCCTAATTGCTATCGAAGGTTGACTAAAATTCATTTGTTGAGCAGTCACGGTGCCTTGGCGCTGTTGGATGTGGGGGTGGTGTGGGAGGCTCTTATCGGCAACTCCCAGAGACCTTCCAGAGCAGAACACCCATTCTACTTTCCTCCGAAGACGTTCTATCCTCATTAAATTATTTTATGGGAAAATAATGTCGGTTCCTGGCCTCTTTTTTTACCCTTCTTTCCAAAATAATCGCCCTCTCATTATCGAGTCATATTTTCTACAATTTATTAAAATTCCCATCTAATTGGCATCCCTTTTTCGAGGGATTTTAAACCTGTTTTCCAATTGTCGCCAAAATAAAAAATAAAAAAAAAGAATAGTGCGTAAAATTCTGTTCAAAAGTCTTTTGTGATAACACCAGTAAATCAATGGAAACTTTAAAGTCTCTGGAATTGCTACTGAAATGTAGAAAAACTGTAAATTAGTAGTATTGATATTATAGTTGGATCCAATTTAAGTTTAATAAATGTATAAGAAATCGATCTAATACACTTTGAAAGTTAACACAACTGTTTGTTTTCAGGCTTACATCATTCAAAAATAGTCTAATCCTTTTAAAAATGGAATAAAACATCAATTAAAGTCTCGTTTTATAGGTTCTTCAATTATCCTACACTAGCGTGCAAAGTCTATGGTCGAACTCAATATTAAGGATTGCTGACTTAAAATGAAGTAAAATAATGTATAATTCATTTGTAAACTTTCATAGTATACTTATCAACTAGAAAGTAAGTGCTTTAGAAATCAATTTAAATAAAATACAAATTTCATATCAATCAAATATTAAACTAATTGTGTTTTTTATGCATCATAATAAGTATTGGATGAATTTCTTTGCTCATAATAATAATATTTAGCTGAAATACAATTTTAACTAATAAGTATAATATTTGCAGATTTATTTGCTGAGTCTTAATCGAATTTTTATACGCATTCTGTTAATTTAATATTAACAATTGTTTTTGTAAAATTAGTTCTTACATGACTCGAAATTTAAAAAAAAGGGACTACATAGCTGAGCTGCGTGCAAATATTTAAATTTTATCGGAAGAAGGTTACATTTGCGAATAAATAACATGTTGATAAAGAAATGCGAAATCAAGTACAGTATATATGTTGGCTTGATTAAGAACTCTACAGAAAAAGGCACATAAAGGCCAAAATGCCTACCACACAGATGGACCAAAACCTTTTGCACTCTAGTGTATACAGTGAAACAAAGCAAGAATTGAAGCAGTAATTTCTTAAACTATTATTTCTGATTATTTCCTAATTACCTTTATATCATAGCAGTAATATAATATTGAAGGGATAACACTAATTATTGCTTTAAATACCTAACACTCTCTTGATACTACCTGATACCCTTGAGATATTGCTTATTACTAACTAAATATTTCCAAAAACTAACTAGATACTACCTAGCTCTCACTAAATATTCTCACTATTATAAAGTCATTACCATTAATTAATTGGGTACACATAAAATGTACTACATATTTCTATAGTATTAACTAGATATTACCCCCTTAATACTGTCTCGATACTACCTGATACCCTATAGATATTACTTATTACTAACTAAATATCACCAAAAACTAACTAGATACTACCTAGCTCTCACTAAATATTCTCACTATTATAAAGTCATTGCCTTTAATTAATTATGTACGCATAAAGCACACTATATATTTCTATTGTATTAACTAGATATTACCCCCTTAATACTTGTCTGACTGCTAGAGGTAATACCTAGCACACTATAATGCTTTTTAATCCGAAATACATGCTACATAGTAATTATTAAATACCATGAATGTAAAATGCCGTTTTTTCTTTTATTTATTTTAGGTTAAAAACATGTTTATTAAAACAAAAATTTTCAATAAATTAAAAACAAAAGTTTTTTTTTAAAAAAATAATTAATTGTTATGGTAAAAGCATTTTGCTCGTTTTTAAACATTAATTCTAATCTGAACCAAACACAAAGTTAGCGTTTCTTAACAGGCTGAATTACAGTTAAATCATTTTATAAGCAAGCTATAAACCAGATCCTAAATACTTTCATTCATTTAAAAACTTTGACTTGTACCAGAAATTCCTTACAAACAATTGATATGAGTAAAGTAGGAATGACTTGAAAAAAACTTTATTTTCGTGAGTAACATTATTTAAATTGATCTGGTTTGGATATTATGAAAATATTAACCCGGATAGTGATGATGATCTAACTGTAAAGTAACCAGATATTTATCCAACAGCAGCCATAAGCGTACTTGTATAGAAAAATTATATCAATCTGATAAATTATTTATTAATGATTCATTAAAAACAACTAATTCATAAATTAGTCTTTTGCTCGTTTTGAAACATTAATTCTAATCTAAAGCAAACACAAAGTTAACGTTTCTTAACAGGTTAAATTACAGTCAAATCATTTTATAAACTAGCGATAAACTCGAACGTAAATACTTTATTCTTTTAAAAATTTCGACTTGTACCAGAAATTCCTCTCTCGAACAATTGGTATGAGTAAAGTAGGAAGCAACGTTTGTCCGAATTCCGCTTTCCTAAGTCACGAGGCAAGCGTTCCAAGCTCACGTGATGCTCGTAAGGGAAGGAACCAAAAGAAACAAATTCCGAAAGATGTCTATTTTGCTCGCACCGGACTTCCCCGCCCAACCTGTACCCCATCCTCTAGCATTCTACTTGACAGTGTCCTTTAGGGACAGAAAGGAGTGAGAAAGCAAATCACTAGGGACATTCTACCCACTTCTCAAACAACTATCTCAAAAACGGCTCACTGTGAATCTTTTTGTAAAAAGAATATCGTCTCGGTTTCACTTCAATAAGCAGAGCCTGGTTTTGGCGTTTCGACCGACGCTGCTGTTGCTTTTTGCTTTTTTATGTTTATTATTTTTTTTTGTTTCGTTTGAGTTAGATGTGCGAGTTGCTCATCAAACATTTGAGGAAACATTTCCGAAAACGCTTTATTTGGAAGCCAAGATTCTCGACTTTGTATCCAATTAATATAGGGACTTCAATAAATCCTCTTTTCATTTTATTTTATTTATGTTGTGAAATGGATTTGTTTTAAGTTTAGAAGTTTTCTTTTTATTTATATGAAGAGATGTTTGCACTGTATAAATCCTCATTAAGCTCTATTTCCGTTTGAAGACATTATTTATACTCCGAATCAAACTTTTTATAGCTTCTGTAAAATAATTTTTGATATTTAATTTCAAACTTTAAGGGGATTTTTTTTTTAAAAATTTCGAAATTTATTCTTTCTGGATTAAGATGAAGCAACCTTCTCTTCAAAAACTTTTACATTGCATGTAATGTTTCTTTTAGAAATTTTTACCTTGCATATATTGCTTACCAGATATTACTATTCATAAATTTGTGAAGAATGTCTTCTGTTCAATTTCTTTTTTAAAAATTGCAAATTCCCTAAATATTTTCTGAACTTGTATTGTTGAGGACATAAAGTACATAATAAAATATTTCATAATTATTCAAAAAAAATTGGCAACACAATTTTCCGCAACTTGGTGTTCCTTTCTTTTCTACTATTAGCACATGATACAACTCCCTAATTATGTCAAACTGTTTATGCTTAAAACATAAATTATATTGAAAATCACTATATATATATATATATATATATATATATATATATATATATATATATATATATATATATATATATATATATATATATATATATATTTATATATATATATGCTTGAATTGCTATGCTTAATATATCCATAAAAAATCACATATGTTCTCTATGACTTGATTGAGGAAATAAACATTTGGCTTATGCTTAAATCAGGGAAAGTGAATAGCAGGGGTGGGAGGCCTCTGATGTAACAAGCACTGGCACACTAGTGGAGGTGGTGGCTGTTGGTGGTGTCGATTTGCCGCTGGATAAAGGTTGCTGGCACGCGACACCATTATCTCTCTAAACTAGCGAGGGAGCAGTCTACTGAACCAATGTTGTTTTTGTAGGGTTGCCACAATTTGCACATTTAACACTTATTTGGCGAATAACTAAGAGTTAATTGCTTTGTTCTAAGCCACTGCTGGTCTATACGTTGACAGTGATGAATTAATTGATAATGAAGACAATAAGAAAAACTGGTATTTCAAACCAATATTGTTTTTTGGGTCTGCCACAATTTACAAATTTACCATTTAGTTGGCGAACACGTAAGAGTTAATTGTCTTGAATTAAGGTACTTTTGGCCTATACGTTGACTGTGATCGACTAATTGATAATGAAGACAATAAGATTTATAATTATAATTGGCATACCAAAGAAAAGTTTTTTTTGTAGGGAAGCCACAATTTGAATATTTATTTGGCAAACACTTTATTGTTTTGCTGGTCTATATGTCGACCGCGATCAATTATTTGATTAAATTGATTACGAAAACGATAAGATTTACAATAAAAATGGTCTATCATGATTTAAATATTTATTTGGTGATACCAAAGAGTTTATTGTTCGGTTCTAAAGCACAGATGGCTTATATGTCAACTGAGATCTACCAATTAACAATGAGGTTAATAAAAATTGAGAGCAAATCTTTAACTTACATACTTTTTATTAATATTTGTTATATTTAGATCTCTACTTAGATCAACAAGTTAGTAATATTTGTATTTAAAATGAGAAATATGAAGCACATTCCTTTCTTGATTGATTTGATGCCCATTTTTATAATTTATTTTAAATAAAAATGTTTAATATTGATTTCAATTCATCAAATTCTTCACCATAAATTCAAATGGCAACATGAAGATTTTAACAGTTATTTTAATAGCAATTATTTCGAATTACCATAATTCCTTCCATAAAAAGAGACAATTTTGTCAACTTTTCTATATATGAATTTCAGCACAATGGATAATTCCTGATCAAAACAATTTAGGAGATAATTTTCTAATTTTTCTAGAAATCATAATTGAAAATTCTAGCAAAATCTACCCAATTTAAGCATAAGTTTCAGTAAAATGATGAATGGAATGAAAACTCAAAATTGTGAAAACATTTTTTAAATTATTTTTGTTTCAAGTGACACAGAAAGTTTAGAAAGAAACGTTTTTTCCATTTCAAAAACTAATTACGAGTAAAAAATTTAATAACTACTATTAACAGCAATATTTTAATTAATAAACAAAAAGGGCAAAAAAGCAACCTTTTTATCCTGAATTACTCTAGGCCATCTGGGGGAAATATTTAAGGTAATTTCTCAAAATGTTTACACCTTTTTGATATCAAAGCACAAAGCAAATAAATTATGACGGAAAAGTGGCACAAAAGCTTCCCTAGTTAGAACGCATTTGTTACAAAGTGCAAAACTGTGGAACAAACGACATAGTTACAAGTGTATTCTTTTGAAACAATTGTACCCCCATATAGTTTCACTTTGCAGTTTCAGGGTTATGGCTGTTTGCTTGACTCACCTCAATTGTTATAAATTTTAATGCCACATTCTATTTTTTTCTCGAGCTAGTGGAGTGAATATAGAGCGTTTTATGATGGAGTACAGGGAGAACCACCCCATCGTTTCTTCCTTCTGGCATCTAATGAGCAGCAGGGTTTGAGGTGACAAGCAAGGGGAGTCCGTGTAGTAACTGGATCTAGTTGAACGAGCCATCTGCTCCTCTAAGAGGAGAGATCCTTTGTATCAAACGAATTGTTGGAAATCAGAGAGATCAGCCTTATCGACAATTATGAGCAAAAAGCTGTCCTTTCTTTCCTTTTTTTGGTACCTCCTGCCCTTTGCAAAGTTGGGCAAATGCAATTTATGTTCATTCATGATCAATGCACTGACAAATGTCACAAGTTGTATTTGTTTGATACCCAAAATAAAAAATGACAGCATGAAATAATTTGTTGATCAACAACCAATTCAGCGGAAAAGCAAGGTGGAAGCATGATTTCAAGGGGTTAGGTGGTTTATTGTTATATATTATATTGGTAGATTACGAATTGTTTGCGTATATAAATGGATTATTTGAGATTTTTCTAAGTTGAAGCAGGATTTAATAATTTTTATTCTAAAAATGTTTTAAACTTGGTGGCTGAAAATGATGGGATAAAAGAGAAGAGGATGCGATGAAAAATTAAGTAAACACACACACTCTCTCTCTCTCTCTCTCTTTTAACAATTTCAGATTCCAATTATCAAATTTAAAAAAAAAAAAAAAAAAACAGATTAAGTTGTAGAGACTGTTGGATTCGAATCAAATGATGTTTTGCAATTCAATCACGTTTTCATGCGTCATACCGAGTCATAAATCATTCAAATGCTTACTGTTATACAAAAAATCTTTAAAAAAGCTAATTTTATTCCAGTTTTATTTTTCCATTAATTCTAACTGAGAGATGTCAAATTATTGTATACACAATTCTAGTTATGTTTTAGATATGCATGAGTATGTGCTTTGTTATGCTCATTATATATCAAGACTAAACTCAGTTAAAAAAATATTTAAAATAAAGTATATGCAATCTGAATGTTAAATATCTGTAACAGTTAGGGAAAAAAGAGGGATATACTTCGAAAACGAATCTAAAAGAACTTTACGTGGATGATGACAGGTTAAAAGGATATATAATTACTAGCTTGAATTTAATTTCCTGCGGCTATTATTTTATTCCCATTTATTAGTAAAAACACAAACTATTGTTTGCTTAAATTTTAAGAATAAATACAAACAAAAATAAAATCATATAACAAAATACAGAATTGATATTTAAGTTGCATTATACGATGGCACCATAAATTTATAAAAAATAGACAAGTCTCACTTTTCAAATTTACACGGATCCCCAAAAGCCCCCTTTCCCGTTAATTTGCTTGACTTTTTTCAATAACGCCATAATTAGTTTACAAAACAGTTTAATCAACTTATTTAAAGTAAGTAATGTCGTTTACGTTTAGCCCAGCTATTATATCGCTATTCAACTAACCTCGTATAAAAGACAATTTTCAGATGGTTCGAAATTATCTATGCTTGCAAGTATTGCTTTAAATGTAATAAACACTCAGTTTATCAATGTAATAAATATAGTTGTAAACACACACCATACGAGTGCTTCTATGGTGGAAACCACATTTGTCAGATTATATAATTGATTTTATTTTTAAAGTTAAAGCAATATGAAATATTTTAATAATTAGTAATTAAAAAAAAGTATCACTCAAATATTTTATTAAGCTGTATAAAGTATGCAATAAATATGTAACAATATTTCTCTTTAAATTTTATTTTTACATCAAAATTTCCAGTGATTGCTTTAGGCTTGAGTTTTTAAAAAAAATATACAGTTAATAAAGTGCTTTTAAAGTGCAAAATATATTTACTATTTAAAACATAAAGCTGCCATTTACCAACTGTTATTTAAAAAGGAGGAAAATAAAAAAGTTTTTTTTTATTTATTCAGATCCAGATTGCAAATGAACAGATTTTTTTCTATTAAGAAAAAAAAAAAACTTTTACGAGTTTTACAACTAGGAAAACAACTATAACAACAGCCTATAAACAATCATTTCAATTGAATAAAACATTTTATCCTTCATCATTTTCCGGGGATTTTCAAATCACACCTTAAGAGTGGGATCGACAAGTGGCTATTGAAAACTCTCAAAAACCCTACGAGTGGTGGAAAATATCCTACTTCACCATTTGCCAGCTGACGAACTGTTTGCTACTCTCAAATAAAACCCTTGTCATAACCATGAGAGACTATCCAGTTTTCGATCGCAAACTGTTATATAAAAAAATTTTTATACCCTTCAAGTACCCTCGCTATAGAGGAAATCATTACGAATGATAGGGTGGCGAGAAATGGTGGGCTTATCTCTGCGGCGGATTAAAACAGCCACGTGGCATCGGAATTGGTCTTCGTCTACGCTCTTGATGGTTTGTACTGATAATGTCATCACTGAAGAAGCGGGCTTTTACTGAACGACCCCCTTCAACTGAGGCTTCTCAACCATATTAATAAGGGTGATAGTTCCCGAGATACCCAAATTCTCATATAACTATAAAACCCTGCACCAACAATAGACGCATGAGTGGCCACCTCCTCTCCATATATATATATATATATATATATATATATATATATATATATATATATATATATATATATATATATATATATATATATATATATATATATATATATATATATATATATATATATATATATATATGTATATATATATATATATAAATTATAATATATCTATAATTATAACTATAGATAAAAATCAAAGCAAATTTCACAAATTTGATATATATATATATATTGAATTTGTGAAATTTAGTTTGATAATTTATTCTTGTTCACTTTAAGCCTCAAATATAGCAGCAAGTATTTTAAGGTGATATATTTGGATTACTCTTTGTAGATACTGGCGTGATTGATTTAGTTTACATATTAAATTTGTCTAAGTAAAACTCAATGAAATTGAGCAGATTATACGTGTGCATAAAATAAAGTATATGACATATTTATGCATTTTAAAATATTATAAATTAAGAATTTTGATTATCAGTTCAAACTCTATCATTATTATAATATAGATTAAATTATCGTGTATGTACGGACTAAATAATTGGATGTAATAATTGGATAATTGAACTAATTAATTGGATAATATCCTTAAGTATATATTTATATTTATTAAGGAATAAAAAGCCGTAGAGGGGAGAGGAATGATAAAATTTTCACTGAATGATAAAAGAATTTTCATTAAAAGTTCCAATACTAGCATTTTGAAATTGGATTAATTTGTAAAGAATGTTACAAATTATTTCCAATCCTCAATAACTAATTTTTGAAAATTAGACTTCATTTCTGATTTTTGACTTCAAGATTTTGATTTTATTTCAATAAAGTCCGACAATATTGCTAAATTTCTAAAAACTTGGAGCTCGTAAACTTTTAAATGTATATAGAAGGAAATATGACTAATTTTGGATTAACAATATACAAAAAGAAAAAATTAATGTTAAATTGAAGAAAACGTGCATAAAATTTCATGCTCTTACCTGTCAATTATCACAGGATCTGAAGGGGTTTCGTTCCTGTTTCCGCAACTCTTCTTGTCGCAGCACCGACTAGTGAAAAAAGAATTTTTAAGAAATATATATATGTATATATATATATATATATATATATATATATATATATATATATATATATATATATATATATATATATATATATATATATATATATATATATATATATATATATATATATATATATATATATATATATATATATATATATATATATATATTATACACACACATATATATATATATATATATATATATATATATATATATATATATATATATATATATATATATATATGTGTGTGTGTGTGTATAAAATTAAGAATGAATGCTACTTAATAATATATAAAAAGCATCATAAATAATAAAATTAAATACAAAATGCAGTGAGTCTCGAGTTTATTGTTGTTGTACTGTGAAAAATATAAACCATATTATCACCTAGACTATATTAAAGAATCAGTTGTGATGCCATAGGGAATGAAATGAAGGACATAGCAGTTTTGTGATATTAATATAGACTACCTTTCTAGTATAGTTTTGTAAAAGTTGAATTGTACTGTAGATACAGTAATACTTATCTCTAAAATTTCTTGAATTTTTAAGTGTGTCATTGAAATTACATTATAGTGCACGATTAAAAATATTATTACTGTTAACTAAGTGCATCGCAAGATTTTTCATTACACAAAATAGAGGCATAGTATTGCAGTTGTAGTTTAAAGTTGCAAACTTTTGTTAATTTCGAAATACTTGAAATCAGCTTTGGAGAGTTACCATATTATAAGCAAGGTAGAGTTCACTTGCATAGCAAGCCAAACAATAATCCAGTATCACTTAGTTTAGCAATACAGCCCAGTACCAAAAACCGTGAGATGTACCCTTAACGATACTCATCTAACACAAACAAAACTTACCTACCTCAAGTTTGGATTTTGTTTTTCAACATTTTTGAACAAAGCACGGCAGATTTGCTTCTAAATTAATTTGTGGTGATCGGCACGTTAACTTTATTCATACTGCATTTAAAAATCTATCTCATAAAAATTTTACGAATGTGTACAAATATTTTATGTGATGCTCCATAATTAAAAGTTTAGTGATAAGGAAATCACAAAAAAAATTCTTAGACACACTGTAAACGTTTTCATAGGTAAAAAATAAATGAATAAAATAAGAACCACAAATTAAAAACTAAAGCACGTGAAACTATTTTGTTTCTATTCATAAATACCATCAGCAGTTTCAATTCTTTCCATGCTTTGTTTAATTTAACTCCGCTTGTTTTCATGCGTACACTCGTTTCTTTATTTCTTCAGGTGTTAAAAACAATAACAAAATCAAGAGATATGGGTCAGTAAAAATGTTTAAATATCGGCTTTGGGATTAATTAAAAAATTTACCAATAATGAATTATAGGAGTTCATTAGATCCATAATCTGTTTATTAAAATATTAAAACTTAAAAAACACCTGATATTTTTAACTGATATTAAACTGAGTATTGAAGTGTTAAGTTGATAGTTTGAAAAGGAAAGCAATAAAATATTGTAATATCCCCTTACCCTTTGAAACCCAAGTAATTACTCTTGGAATTATTTTTCGTTCTGTCTTTAGCATTCGGTATTCAAGAAGAATAATATCCACCCCTCCCAGCCTAGTCTTAATATATCCTCTTTGATTGGTATTATTAAAGTCAGCCTTTTCCGGATTCTCCCCTCGCTTTAGACTCTTTCCGTATAATCCAGCGTATAATGTTACTACTCATTAAATTTACTGTAAACAAAATTCTGGCTCTGTTAACGGAATGGATTATACCATTTCTCATTTCACCAGAGAGAGAGATACTTTTCTGTTCACAATCACCAACTTCTAGGACATCTAGGTAATCCGGATGTACGGATTTTTTGCCTGTTTTGGGCCGCATCATTTGTAGCCTCTTGCTCAAGAACTTGGGGAAACGATTAAATTCCTCACATTTTCCATTCCCAATTGAAGAACAAACTGGCTTAATCCTTAACAAAGGATGAGGGTTTCACCTTTATTTTTATGAAAGGGTTTTGATAATGCTCATTAAATTGCAGTGGGAAATAGGCAGAAGTTAGTTGTAGAAGATTAAAATAAATCGCATTTATTTAGAAATGTAAGTATGAGGATATTTACCCAGAAGATAACCGCAAATTGCCGGATTATTTTATTTAAATAATTGACGCATGCCTATTTAAACGAGATATGAATCAGTTCTTAAATAATGTCTTATTTCTTGCATATTTTTGTCTGTGTCTTAAGTGGAATTTAAAAAGTAAGAGTTCTAACTTTCTTGGAGCTCCTGTAACAAAAGCTAACTTTATTGGTTTGGATTAAAATTAAGTTGAATTCGAAATTTTATTACACCTTTTGAATAATTATAAATCAAATGTATTATTTGCATGATGTATTTATTTTTAAAATTTCTATCTAATGAATTATCCTTTAGAAGGAACTGTTAGCTGTCAAACACTATGAAACACTGTGGGTATTGTTTCTGACATGCATTTGTATATTATTTTTAGTTTTGAGAAAATTTCCTTTAATTTCATGAACAAAAAATGCTTAGCCAATGCACTTTTCTGTTGTAGACTGAAATCTCTCTTTAATATTTTAACATAATAACATAATCAAACATAAGAAGACAAGTCGTAATAAATTTCTCAGGAAAACATGAAGTTAAATTAAACAATGCACACAATATATGGAAATAAACATAAAAACAGATGAAAACGTATGAAAATAAAATTATTAACAAGTACCAACGAGTAGAAATAAATGAAGTAACACATTAAAAGCACATAAAAATAAATACAGAAATTAATGAAACAATTGTACACAAGTAAAATTACATGTATTTGTATTACAGGTACAAGCAAAACAATTTTTTTAGTTGGTACTACATACTACAAGCTGATACGATAACTCCCATGCTTCCTATATTATTTCTATAATTCTATTACTATATTATTACATATTTTTTATCTTTCAATATTATTCCTTCATTATTTACATATTTCTATATAAGACTAAACTTTAAAGAAGAAATTTTAGCAATTTGCTTTTTATTAAATCATTAAAGTAGATTTTTCATGCGTTTAAAAATAATAAAATATTAATTTCTTTTTGTAAATATTTCATAAATATTTTCATTACTAATTTTTTCTGGTATTATTGTGTCTACTTTTACAACAGTTCAAAAAATGCCTCACAATTATCATATATTTCATTCTCAATAACTTTAGTGATAAGGATTGATAAAAATTCTTTTGAATATTTTGGAAATGTCCAACTTCAATATTCTTCAATATTTAACTTCTCAATAATATTATTTTCAATATTATTCTTCAATATTCAATATTCAACTTCATATAGAAAATTTTAAGGTAAATTAAGTATTTCGCTTTCAAATATTCTCATCAAATCCTGTTTGCAGGAATAATTTGTAAGATTATAATTAATGTATCTAAAAAAGTTTAAATTATTTATCTGAATAAATCAAAAGAAAAATATCGTTCAATACTTGATGGGATTGAAGTTTAATAAGGTTTGGGGTTTCAAATCATTATGTACTGAAATATATATTTTCCCGCGAGTACTAAAGAAAAAAATATTTTGATTCTAATAAGCAAAATCCAATTACTTATTATCAATCAGAAAAGATATTTCATTGCTTATATTTTATTCTGTACATCACAATGTCAAAATCAGCAAATTCTTTCAAAGATAAATAAAAATTACAAATTTTAAAACTGCTAACTATATTTAAGCTTATAAAAGTCTCATCTGTAGAAAATCGGAACTTTTTAATATATTATCTTATTGTAAGTTTTAAGATTAAAACAAACTACTAGCTTTTATTTTTAAATAGATGCTTGTATTTCTTAGGTTTCGAAATAAGTAAGAGAAAGTGCAGAATGTTGTCTAATTATTTCTCTGTGGGAAATTAAGAAAAAAATATGAATTCGTCATTTAAACTCATTGCCTTGATTCAAATTTCTTTTTAATAAAAAGAAAGAAAGTTATATAAATCAACTTTTTTCAATCTCTCTTTTAGTTGCATGCCGCTTTGTAATCATATTAAACAAGAAAAATCAAGCGCATGCAACAGATATATGAAAGGGATATCTCTAATTATCTTTTATTTACTGAGTCTGATTCGACTGAAAATACTTTTTTCACCTTTTTAACGTAAGTAAAGACATAGATCTAAAGCGAGGCTCATCTTAATTGACTCAACCTACATATAATTAAAGCGTGGAGCGTAAGAAATAAAAATAGCTTTATGAACGGTATTTTTTTGTACTCGGCAGATAGATGGATGATTATAAATCCACATGTTGGCGACAATTTTTAGGGCTTTTCTTGTATTTTTCTTATTAATTTAGCTTCAATTTTGGTACACTGTTGTTAATATATGGATGATTACTATGAATAAAATATGTTTTTATCTAAAAATGAAAAAGTATTTCACCGCGTTTTAATTCTGAATTATTCGTGAATAGATCGTAATTTAGATGGCGGATTCTAATTCATATTTAATCACAAAAAGTAATAAATTCAAATTAAAACTATCTTTTCTGGCAGAATTTGTTGATTGCAAAAAGTTTAATTTTATTTATGCATTCACTTTTTTCTTAGAATGTTGTTCTTTTTAAATTGATATGCACAGTTAAAATTTTATATTATTTAAATATTTAAATATTCATTTCAGATGTATTTGGTTAGTACACGTGGTCATTACTATTTGAGGGATTTAATTTTGTTGTTAATGATAATTAAAAATTAAATTATATGCCCATGAAAGGGAGGAATTATTTTAATTTTTTTAATCTACTTATAAACTAAAAATTAACTGCATCTGCAGGCTTTTTTAAGATAATTTTCTAGATTTAAGTGCTATAAATAG
This sequence comes from Parasteatoda tepidariorum, assembly GCF_982258835.1. Lineage (NCBI taxonomy): Eukaryota > Metazoa > Arthropoda > Arachnida > Araneae > Theridiidae > Parasteatoda > Parasteatoda tepidariorum. The sequence continues at coordinate 22,061,392 of NC_141765.1, forward strand.
TCTAATGCTTGATTAAACGAAGTTTGAAAAGATTAAAAATTATTTGTTATTGCTAATATAATTCTTAAATTTTCGAAGAATATGCGAAACGCATAAAATATAAAAGAAATTGAAATGATGAAGAAATAGTCATATTTCATTACCTGCACATTACTTCATGTGTTAAAAGAACTCGGCACATTTCGGGGTTTTTGTCTTGGCCTTCATAAGGGACGGCCTGAAAAATAAGTAAACATAGTGAACATGAAGTAAGATAAAAATTTTATAATAACATTGAAATGTAATAAATGATTATGTGCTTATATGTATGAAACAGTGCATTTTTTAAGTGAAACTATCATTTTTTCTATACTATACAATACTATATATATATATATATATATATATATATTATTTTCATTATTTTTCTCTTTTTTTCTCTACATTTTGAACTTATGTATATATATATATATATATCAAATGTAGAACATGTAAAATTATAACAAAACAATATTAAAATGTTAATGTATAGTGTATAGTTAACTTATTTGTTTTACTTTACATTCATAGAACTGCTAAAAAAAATATAAATAGTTATGACATACGACGCGTAATTCTCAATATAGGTTGAATTGAAAAAAGCGTATATTTAAAATATGCCCTTCTTTTGGACAGTAACCTTCTAAAAACTATTTCTTTGAGCAAATAATTAATATTTGTGGTTTTCATTAATAAAAATATAGCATTTTAAATGGATTGAGATGTTCTTCATATAATCCGCAATCTAAATTCAACTGAAGAAAACTCATACTTAAATATGCGATTCTTTCGGACATGACATTTTTATTTTTTGTAACAAAAACTTATTATGTTTACTCTTCATTCATCAAAATAAAAAGTTTTTTAAATGGTCTATGATATACACCACATAATCCGCAATATAAATTCAGCCTTTGAAAACTTGTTTAAAATATACACTTCGTTTAGACATAACATTATTATTTTTTCATACAAAAATTTCTTATTTTTACGTTTCATTCTTAAAAATAAAACATTTTAAATGGGTTATGATATACGCCACATAATCCGCAATTTAAATTCTACTGAAAGAAAACGTATGTTTAAAATATACATTTCATACACTTCTCTTAGACATAACATTCCTATTTTTTTAAACAAAAACTTATTATTTTTACTTTTTATTCATAAAAATATGAAATTCAGAATGGATTATGGCCACATAATCCGCAATTGAAAAAAGCATTGTTTTACTCAAAAACTTCTCCAATTATTTTTTATAGCTCCCTTTTAAAATTCGTAACAAAGTATTTAGAATAACAACGTTATGAGCGGTCTAAATCAATCTTGGATCAAAAATACTTATTAAGTGAGTTAGAGGCAATAAGCAGTAGCAGAGAAGCAACGAAATAACTTAGTTGATGCAGGGGTCCAATGACATTAGATGGGCTGGAAGTCATTAGGATAATAGAATCCTGGAATCCCGTACGGAATAACTTTGTTAAGGATTTTCTCCTATACCTGCTGTACCTGTAAAAGACGCACAAGATAAATCAAGGTTGTCGCTTTGCTTGACAGAGGAAGGGTGAGGGCACTTAAAATGCTTTCCGATCCCTACTTTGATTAATGGCAAATGATTATTGCTATAATTGATCTGAGAATGTTTCATCCTTCTTCATTAAGATTAATGGCCTGGAACTATCTGAAACTTTTCATATTTAAAACCTATTTAGCTTCAAAGCCTGGCTGGGAATTTGTGCGCATCATTGAGGATTCAGCACACCACTACAAATCTTTCAACGGGAAAACTTTTCCAATTTCTCTCAGGATTTTATTTTACTTTTCCCGATGCGTTTCGTCGCATTTACCAGGTGGCAATGAGTTCCTGCGACCGCGAACCAGTTTTCGATTTTGTTTCTTTTTGAAATTTTAGATTTAGTTCAAGCAGTCGATTGTGTTTAAAAGTATCTTCGATAAATTTTGTAAAAATAGAATGAATTAGTTCCGTTATAAAAGATTGATGCATTCTTTGCTATGTTTAAGGTGTTGAGGTTATAATTAAGCAGCTGAAAGCGGTTGATTGAGCTTCTAAATTTAGAGTAAATTTTATTTTATGATATAGATATTGATGAGTTGTTTTTAAATATAAATACCAATTATGCAAAACTCTGTCGAGTGATCTTTCGATTTTATTTCTTTTTTAAATTTTAGATTTAGTTCAAGCAGTCGATAGTGTTTAAAAGTATCTTCGATAGTGTTTGTAAAAATAGAATGAATTAGTTCTGATATAAAAGATTTATATATTCTTTGTTGCGTTTAAAGTGCTGAGGTTAAACCTAAGCAGCTGAAAGTGGTTGATTGAGCTTCTAAATTTAGAGTAAATTTTATTTTATGATATAGATATTGATGAGTTGTTTTTAAATATAAATACCAATTATGCGAAACTCTGTCGAGTGATCTTTCGATTTTGTTTCTTTTTTAAATTTTAGATTTAGTTCAAGCAGTCGATAGTGTTTAAAAGTATCTTCGATAGTGTTTGTAAAAATAGAATGAATTAGTTCTGATATAAAAGATTTATATATTCTTTGTTGCGTTTAAAGTGCTGAGATTAAACCTAAGCAGCTGAAAGCGGTTGATTGAGCTTCTAAATTTAGAGTAAATTTTATTTTATGATATAGATATTGATGAGTTGTTTTTAAATATAAATACCAATTATGCAAAATTCTGTCGAGTGATCTTTCGATTTTGTTTCTTTTTTAAATTTTAGACTTAGTTCAAGCAGTCGATAGTGTTTAAAAGTATCTTCGATAGTTTTTGTAAAAATAGAATGAATTAGTTCTGATATAAAAGATTTATATATTCTTTGTTGTGTTTAAGGTGCTGAGGTTATAACTAAGCAGCTGAAAGCGGTAAAATGTGCTTTATTTTAACGTAAATTTGATTTTATGATATAGATATTGGATAAGTTTCTTAGATATAAATACAAATTATGTATGAGGTATTCGGTTATAAATATAATTTCATGATTCAAACATAATAAGCGAAATGCAAATGATGAAACAAGCTAAATTAATTTGCTTTACAACTTAAACGTGAACAATAACGTAAAAAACGTACCAGTATTCTTTTAAACTATTTATTTTGATTGTTGTTTTTTTTTTTTTTTTTTTGATAAAATCAAAATTTTTAGTTTAGTTCTAAGTGTCAGAAAAATTGCAATAAAATATCTTTGTTACAAGGATAAACATTTACTTTTCCTTTTTTTGTGTTTATTTACTTAAAAGTCAATTTAGTTTTTTTAAAATTTGCTTGTTTCTTATTATATTTTTTGTACATATAACTGGATAATTTATTTCGTCTAGCATATTTTTGTTACTAAGTATTCGTTAATATAATATGAAATACTTCCTAAAATAAACATAAAACTAGTTTTTATGGAAATATAAATAAAAACGTTTTTTTATTGCTATCAGATATTCATTAAAATGCTAAATTATCGAAGAAAGACGAGTGATTTTTTCTCATATATTTCAATAGATGGTATTTTGTCAGGCTTCCCTTTAAAATTAGTTTTTATATTTGCATGAGAGGAAGCCATTAACAAAAAGAATTCAATGTTAATGTTTTTCTCTCTTAAGAATATAAAATTTGTTAATTTTGAAATCTCATGAAACGAAAATGAACGATTTAAATTATTCCATGAACGAACAGTTTTTCTTATTATTTATTCAGAATTTTATGCAATTTTTTTAAAAATATTTTTGTAAAATCGTCATGATTGTGAAATACTCGGTAATACTAAAACTCGGTAACTCTATAACACTTTTTGAAAAAATATTTATATTTTTAATTCATGTTTTGTATCATTTTAAGATTTACCTTGTGCAAACGCATCTAGGTTCCACTTGTGATTAGCCTAAGGGTTATGTAGTTACAGCATTTAAAATTTAAAACTTGTAAAACTAGTCATAATGCATGTTTATACATATTTTTTGCACTTTTTAAACACATTTATAATATGTAAAAATATTAAAATATGTTTTTCTCGTGTATTTAAATAATAAATATTTGAAAACTTATAACTTACAGTTTGAAAATGAGAAATCTAATTAAAATAAATCATCAACCAATCATAAGCACAGGCCCAAAAAATTAAAAATAGCAACAAACCTAAAAACTTTATTTAATTTGTGGTTTTGAGTATAAGCGATAAGTCAATGAAACAATTTTTATAATCTTTAAAAAATAAACATATAATATGTAATAAGTATTCACGTGTAATTTAAACATTTCACTCACATTTAAAAATTGATACCTCATTTATGATTTACAAAAGTGATGAATTGATTAAAATGATAAATGAATGAAAATGATTTTGGAATGATAAATGATTAAAATGAATTTAAAAATGAAATTATAAATTGATGATTAAAGATGATTTCAAAAATGAAAATATAAATTGATGATAAAAGATAATTTTTAAAATGAAATGATAATAATTAAAAATAATTTTAAAAATGAAATGATAAAACTACATAATGCATGCTTATACATATTTTTTGCGCTTTTTAAACGCATTTATAATATGTAAAAATATTAAAATATGTTTTTCTCGTGTATTTAAATATTAAATATTTGAAAACTTATAACTTACAGTTTGAAAATGAGAAATCTAATTAAAATAAATCATCAACCAATCATAAGCACAGGCCCAAAAAATTAAAAATAGCAACAAACCTAAAAACTTTATTTAATTTGTGGTTTTGAGTATAAGCGATAAGTCAATGAAACAATTTTTATAATCTTTAAAAAATAAACATATAATATGTAATAAGTATTCACGTGTAATTTAAACATTTCACCCACATTTTAAAATTGATACCTCATTTATGATTTACAAAAGTGATGAATTGATTAAAATAATAAATGAATGAAAATGATTTTGGAATGATAAATGATTAAAATGAATTTAAAAATGAAATTATAAATTGATGATTAAAGATGATTTCAAAAATGAAAATATAAATTGATGATAAAAGATAATTTTAAAAATGAAATGATAAAACTATAGATGATTAAAAATTATTTTAAAAATAAAATAATAAAATAAAAAATGATTGAAAAAATGATTTTTAAATAAAATGATACAATGATAATGATTGCAGAGGATTTTGAAAATTAAATAATGAAATTATACATGATTAAAAATGATTTTAAAAATAAGATGATGAAATAAAAATTTATTAAAATTGGTTTTAAAAATAAAATGATACAAGATTAAAAGTGATTTTAAAAAGAAAATGATAAAATGAAAAAATTATTAATATGAAATGATAAAATAAAAAATTATTAATATGAAATGATAAATGAGAAAAAAAATTTTTGAAAATGAAATGATAAATAAAAAAAATTATTTTGAAAATGAAAAAAAAATTTTTTGAAGATGAAATGATAAATGAAAAAAAAATATTTCAAAAAAGAAATGATAAAAGGACACATGATTAAATCATACCTTCAATCATGCGCTACTGACCCATAAATTTAAAAATAACAACAAAATGGACTTAATTTGCGGTTTGGGTGCAAAGAATTTGCTTGAACAGATTGCTGTTGATTTGAGTTGAATCAAGAGCTAAGAATCCTTCTCTTTAAACACAGACGAATCATAGAAACATCTAATTATGAATAGGAAGTTTACTGGAGGGTTTTGAGAAAATGAACTGGATCCCTTTAGAGAAGTAAATTTTATTAGGAAAGGAGCAATGACGATAGAGTGGTAATAAAATTCTTCTCTCCATTAAAACTTGAAAAGTTCACTTCATTCCGCTCAAAAGTGTAGTAACGCTTAAGGGCGTAGAACGCTTATAATTGCGAGACTAACTTTCAAAATATGCAAATCGGGCAAAATACTTCCACATTATCAGTCATAAATATATTGTAACGGCTTCTATTCCAAGAATTTCCCTGATTCGTTATTTTGAGGAAATTGTAACATTAATCACTAATCTTGATTCGAATTACGAGTGATGTCTGAGAATAATGGGAAATTTTTTTCTTTGTAAGTTTTGAATGTTTTTATATCATTTCGGAATACTTCACATAACTCTTTCTCCCTTTTTTTTAACTTTTAAAACCAAAATAGCTCTTACTCAATGGTTGGAAAAACTTCATTACTTTTGTAGTTTACTACAGCTGTAATTTAAAACAACTACTACAAATATAGTTAACTACAACTACAACTACTTTTCTTAAAATTTTGTGTCTACAAACTACTTTGGAATTAGTAGCTACTTCACTAATTTGAGGACACGAACTTTTCTGAAGAACTTAATTTAGATCTATGTTCGAAACGGTTTTGAGATAAAAAATTGGTTAACATTAACTATAAGGGAATAATTAAGAAATATTTATTCATACTTATTTATTCATTCTTTTTCGACAGCGATTATTTAATATAAGAATTTCAAAATTATCAAATACTTGCAATTTAATTGTTTATTGCTCTTTTATTTTCTATAAAAATTAAGTACATCGAAAATACATCCCCTTTTCTTGAAATAACATCAATGTTTCCTGAGTGTGCATTCGCATGTGAAAGCGTGATCAAAGTGATTAATTATTTATTTTTCAAAATGGCTAGTTTAAATATTAGTTATACGTGATCTTAAATGCATTATTTCTATTAAAGCTCAGCTGCAGCCACAGGTCATTTTCATTGCATCCATGAACGGACCAGCAAAGATTTGTATTCATCAAATTCAAAAAATTAGTTGCGTTAGAACATTGCTTCTTTTCCGAACTAACGTTAAAAGCAGTTTACAGGAATAGCTACAAACTACTGTTATTTTTTTTATCTCACTACACACTAGATAATGGCTAGTTTAAATATTAGTTATACGTGATTTTAAATACGTTATTTCTATTAAAGCTCAGCGGCAGCCACAGGTCATTCTCATTGCATCCATGAATGGACCTGCAAAGATTTGTATTCATCAAATTCAAAAAATTAGTTGCATTAGAACATTGTTTCTTTTCCGAACTAACGTTAAAAGCAGTTTCCAGGAATAGCTACAAACTACTGTTATTTTTTTTATCTCACTACACACTAGATAATGGCTAGTTTAAATATTAGTTATACGTGATTTTAAATACGTTATTTCTATTAAAGCTCATCTGCAGCCAAAGGTCATTTTCATTGCATCCATGGGTGGACCAGCAAAGATTTGTATTCATCAAATTCAAACAATTAGTTGCGTTAGAACATTGTTTCTATTCTGAACTAACGTTAAAAGCAGTTTCCAGGAATAGCTACAAACTACTGTTATTTTTTTATCTCCCTACTTACTAGACTACTTTTTTTAAAAAAAGTATCACATCACACTACAAACTGCAAAAAAAAAAGTAACGACTACAGTAGTTTCACTACTTGTAGTGTGTTACTTCTGACCATAGCTCTTACTCGATGAATTATTAATAGAAAATAACAAATTACTTCGAATAGAAAGATCATGTTGTGGTTTTTATAATAAGATTGAAAATACGAAAATGATAAAAGGTCATTTATTTTTACAACATTTGTAATACTATCTTCATAGAAACTGAAGCTTTGTATGCTAAATTTGAATCAGGGTTAAGAAAATAAAAGAAGATTAAATTAAAACCAAATATTATTTAACGGCTTCGTAAAGATGCTTTTGAAAGATTAAAGTACTTATGTGAAAACAAAATTAAAACACATTTATTTCAAAATATTCAAAACTAGCATCAACAGCAATTAAAAACAAGCACATCCTCAAGCAAACATTGTTAGAAATACCTTTTAAAACAATTTCTAGCTTTAAGCAAGCCTTATAATGCTTTGAAATAATTTATAGATTTGTTGATGCGAATAAATACTATGTATTAATGCCATGTAAGGAAAATTTAAATAAATGTAGAAATTTATATGTTATTAAAATTTTTGCTTCCGATTAATGATGAAATAATTGTGATAATTCATTTCTAATACAAATTTACTAATTAAAATAATTTATTTTTAGATATTTGATTACATGGGGCTCAAATTATCATATCTAATGTGATATATTATAAATTATTAATAATGAAAAATAGTTTCATTATTTCCTTAATATTAATTTGTTTCGAAGAAATCGTGTGCTGCTCGTCATCGAAAAAAGTTCAGTATGACAAAGATAAAAAAAAGAGCGCTATAGATTCTGATAATAAAAATTATAAGATTTCTGATTATAAGAATTCTGATTATAAGAATTAAGACTCAGTGTTTAAACGTTTACTATCCCCCCATCTGCAACATTGCGACTTATCTTGTATTTTCTTTGATTTTTGAATTTTTTTTTTAATTTTTACATTTCTGAATATCAAAAGTGCTTTCAATGCCAGTTCAATGTTTTATAGTAATTTCCTTGCACAGCTTATCTACTTGCAGTGAAATAGAATTACAGGGTCACAGCTCTGAATTTATCAGAAAGAGCAAAGAAAAAAAAGATGAAGAAAAAACAATACGAAAAACTACTGAGGGTGATGACTATAACTATTAAAAAATCATAAAATAATTTTTTTTAATGTATATATTTCTTAAAATTACATTTCTGATTGAAATTTAAGACTGAAATTTGAGTTATATACGAAAATTTTCACACAGCTTCATCATAGTTTTGTTGCACAGTTACTGCTCATGCAGAGAAACAGATTTACAGGGGCATTACTTGTCAATACGTGGGCGAAGAAAAATAAAAAATAAAACAAAGAAGGTCGTTATCTATGGCGAATGCTTCATTATCTATTTGACGAATGTTATCTCTTTGATAAACATTGGCTATTTGACGAATGTTGTCGAATTGAATTATTTAATTTTGCTTACAAAATTACTCATGAGTCATAAGTATTATTCTTCATTTGCAAATTATTGGATTTTGAGCCTAATACACCAATGTTTATTGATATTTAAAATATCACAGTACACGCATTATATTTTCCTGTAAAAATAATGTGATTAGTTGTGTATAGTGGTTCCTTTTTCAAATTACTGTCTTACTACCAAAGTAATTCAAAAATGAAATTTTATCTATTATATGACAAGCGGGAAGAAAACAAGTTTAATAAGTATATAAAAAAATATTTCAATTATTTTTACTTTGAACTTAATAAGTTTTTTTAATCATCAAATTGCTTTGATATTTAAAGCTCTTACAGATAATCTGGTTCGACATTTTTGTCGTCTTCAATTACTTTTGCATCATTATATAATGTTTCCTGTTAGCCTAACACATTAGGTGAAAGCCCCCTTTAAAACAATATCCGCAAACAAAGAGGAACGTTATGCAGAAAGTTTTATTTTGTTTTCGTGTAGCAATTTTTTTGAAGTGATGAGCATACAATTAGGTCAAATTTTTTTTCTAGCCTTACTCTAAATGCTAAATAGGAAATTTCGAACTGTAACAATTTTGTTGAGTGCTCATTACCTTTACATCTTCATTATCCACTTATACTTTTTATTACATTTGACTCATTTAGATTTTTTTTTCTATCTCTTCTTGGATGTTCAAATCGAAAGGGGGTGGACAATCATCCCCATTCACCATCCCTACAAGCCATTACTATGGGTCTTGCTTGTCAAGTTACTCCGTCAGTTGTCATCCAAGAGTCCGTGGACAGGGGGATGCACAAAATGAGAAGGGGTTGCATAAATGAGGGGGGGAAACACATTCGGTAGAAGTGACGCGCCTGATACAGTAAATCCAACTATTTGCATAGCGCCCCCCTAGGGAATTATTGGAAGGGGGAGAAATAGGGTCCTTATACGCTGGCTTTAATAGGGTCTCAATACAGCGTATTATCTCTGAGTCTTAGAATATCTCTGAACTTCTATTGATGAGCACATCTGTTGAACGTGAGTGCAGGTCTACTCATGTTTTATCATGAGCCACCATCATAATTCTGGTATGAAGTTTACTTTAACGTGATTGGTGGAATTAAATTACTTTAATTTCTAATAAATTTATGTATAGAATCCATTTTTGGACGATGATTTTTGAAAAGTTCAGACTACTTTTGCAATTTCCATTTAGTAAATTTAAATGTAATAAATTATTGTGGTTAATTTAAAAGTAACATGAATCTCTGTAAGTTACACCAGATAGCGCAAAGATGATTTTTTATGAATAAATCTAATATAAAATTCTAATAACATATCTAGCATAATCTAATCAAATAACACAATAATTAAATTAATCTAACGTAAGCTGGATTTAATAAGGTTTAAAGTTTAGGCTAATTTTTCCAAATTCTGTCTAGTAAAATGAAACAATAAATTACCAGGGATAGTTTAATAACATGAATTTCTATACGTTACCAGGTTACATTTTGAGGATTTCTTATGCTTAAATCTTAGCTACCATTTAATGCATATACATAAAATGAAAGACGCTAAAAAATCTCTTGAGAATAACTGAAATAAATATTAAAAAAATATTTCAAAATGACTGTAATAAGTGCTTCTTAACACTAGCTTAGATTTATGATTTTAGAATCACGATAAAATATCTAATCTATTTATAAAATTGGACAGAAATAACTTATTGAAGTAAACGCTGCTCTCTTTAAGTTACTTGGCTATAATTTGGCTAATTTTTATGCTGAAATTTAATATGAAATTTAATGCCGGTAAGAAAAATTTGAAAAAAGAACTTTTTTAAAAGTATTATAATTGATATTTATAAAATATCAAAATAACACGAGTGTTATAAACACTAGAATTTCAAACCTATTGAAAATAAACGCTAATTGAAATTTCGCCTTTTTGCTCTTTACTACTAAATCAAGCTTATTATTTTTTTTTAACAGCTGGTGGTTTTAGTGTCATTCTTACTATACTTTGACAATGACTTCTATTATTTAATAGCAATGTTTTATTTATAAGCTAAATTAATTACTAAATTTAAATATTTTGAAAGAATTATTTAAAACAGTCAATTAAAATGCAAAATAAAATGTGTAGTTTCAGTTATTTAAATCTGTACTTATGCCATTAGCACATTAATCGAAAAATGATAATTTGAAAATTTTTTAAATCTTCAAAAAAATTTTTAATTTCTACTTAGAACTTTGCTAAAATTCATTCTTTATTAAAAGAAGAAAGGTATTTAGAAAGTTTGAGTAAAAAGAGAAAAAAAAAGTTATTCAAAAAGAAATTATATTTATGCAAAACAAATTTTCGTTCCAGAGCGCATACAAATAAAGACAACAAGACTTTTAATATCAGGGGTAATATATTAATATAATCATATAGTAATACACTATTAAATATATTAGTATATGTATATAAGTTATAGATTGAAGTTTATCTTTTAAAATCTCAGATTTAAGTTTGGGCAATTAGTCTAATTTCTGTTAGTAATTTATTACCGATGATTATTCCTCGGTAATATAGTTTTTTTGGATTTCTTTTCTTTTATGCAATAAGTATGTTTTTACAATTCATAGATTAATGTTGTACTAAAAAATTAAATTCAATAAGTCTAGATTTGCTCTTAACAATTTTAAAAATTAAAATTTTTAAGTATTTTACATTTTAAATTAATAATGTTTTTTCATGTTAATATCTAACGGAAACAACAGTAAATATATGCCAAAATCGGTAAACAGCTCTTCCATTCCATCTGATAAATTAGTTTTCTTTTTGAAAACCTCTCTACAAACAAAATAAGTTTTTTTCTTAAAGATAACCAAATTATTTTCTTACAAAGTTAAGATCTCACTCCTTTCTTTTGAACTGCGCCATCTTTAAAAAACACATGCTGAGAAAACGAACGAAAAAAAAACAAAGTCTTCGATATAAATGTGATTTAAAAAAATCAACGTGAAAAATCCTCAAAATTAGTTTTACTTTTCATTCGCGGTAAATCAGTGAGCCACATGCATAAAATGTATTGCGAGTTGCTTAAGTTTCAATGAATAGAAAATATAATTTCTGGTTCTTTGGTGGTAAAAGAAAAAAGACGATAAAAATCTAAAATGGACTTCCTCATAATTAAATAAACTCGCACCATCTCTATTTTTCTTTTTGCATCGTAAAAAAGTCTTTCTTTCTTTTCCCCTTCCCCCTTCTTAATTTTTTGTCTCGCATAAGATTGGTTCATTGTCAGTAATCCGATAGCTTTATTAAATGTTCTAATACAATTATAGGGCAACACGTAAAAAATTAATAACACTGTAGTAATCTATACACATTGCGAGACGTATTTTTACAAAGGGATTTAAAGGCTTCGGGATTTAAATGTCGACTTCACGTGCAATTACCATTCGTACTGCGTTCATTATTTTAATAGACGGCTTAAGTTTTCCAGCTAGCTCTTTTTTTTTCCTCCTTCCCCTCCGTTGTTTTTTTCTTCCTTTTTTATTGTCTTATTACTTTTCTCAAGAAAAGGTAGAAAAAAAATAAAGATGTTAAAAAAAATGGCTTTTAAGTAGTATTTCTTATTCGCACTCTGGTGCATCAATAAAGGGAAAAAAAATTCAAAGGTAAGAGCGAGGGTAAAAAAATAAAATTACTCAGATGGAAAAAAAAAAGAACTCCAAACAATGTCGGAAAATGTTTTTAGTTTTTTAAATATTTTTTTAAAATCTTTTTCACTTCTGCCTTCCAGTTTGATGATGTATCTGACAAAGGCATTATCTGAAATCACTGATAGATTCCATCATATTTACTGAATACTATTTTAATCACCAAAAAAAAAAGGAAAACAAATATAAAAAAAAAAAGGAAGAAAAAAAAAAGTTCGAAGTAATGCAATTCATTGGTGAAGCCGAAGAAGAAAGGTTAATGCGGATCAATTTAACACCGGCGTTGCCACGACTGGAAAAAAATAAAAGTCGAAATTAAGCTGCAGAAAAATCGTGTCAATTTGTTCTAGTGATTTCGGTGAAAATAAGATCTCGCTTGCACTAGGAATCGGGGCTAAAGAAGTGTAGAAGTTAGGGGAGTGGTGGTAAAAAGGTCTGCAGACGATAGCCAGGGAAAAAAAGCACTTAACTCCCATCTTAGTCCATGTCCTCCATTATTCATTATATTCTAAAGTCTTCCTTTCACTTTTTCTTTTTGTAAAGGAGAAATTCCCCGTTTAGCTTTAGTACAAGTAATTACTAGAATGTGAAGCCAATTGAAGTTGGTATCACATGGTCTAAGATGTGGGGGGTGGATGGAAAAAGAAATCGTTTGCCCCAAAGAACAGGGGAATACATTAAATGCTGAAATGGGGAGGACTTTCCTTTAAGAATTGGAATCTCGGTCTACGCTTATTTACGTAGAACAAGCAAGGAAAGGCTCGAAAATATTGAATTGAGGTTATACCTCCCCCGTCAGTGGGGAATTACTAAAAAGCAAAGAAAGTGTGGAACCTGATTGGAATAAGCTTTAAAAGGTGTGAAAATCTTCTGCTTCAAATCATTTTCCAGAAAATCTTCTTGTTGTTGTTGAGGGGACACTTTGGGAGATGACTTTCTTAATTGCTTCTTCTTGGGAGTGATTCGAGACTTTTTTTTTTTAATTCTTTCAAAAGATATTCATTCAGATTAGTTTATTTTCAGTAATTTCATGTTATTTTTAGGTGTAACTTCAGACAATGGTAAATTTATGTAAGTAAATAAAGTTGTTTACTTTTTTGGATTAGGGAGGCTGTGATATTTTTTATCTGATGAAAAACCTTTTCCTAGATTAAGTATCATTTAGAGACATGTGTTTGAATAAAATATCTTCCTCTCATATAATGCCTTCTCAATTCAATTAATAGCTCGATTTTTTTAGTGACGATTTTATCCGGAGAATTCTGAATCAAATGTTGAATGGAGTGTGTTAATTTGTTATTGCGATTTTTTCTTATAACAGTTATAGGGACATTTTGGTGGTATAGATCAATACTGTGACAAATTTTAAAATACTGAAACATTCCCAGAAATAATTTTTTGTTTCTGTTATTTTCGATGAACTAATTATTGTTTTAGTTTATTTCAACTTTAAATGTTCCATTAATCGCACTTCAAAAATTACAATTTGCTTTATACACGCATGTATGCATATTTTCAGAGGGACTAGTTTGATAGAAGAAAATATTTATTGTTTATTTAAATGCTAGTTTTAGAAAAATAAAGTGCACATTATTTTAATTTAATTTAATATATTTTCGTTGGCGAAGGTTCATTGTTATTTATTTAACATAGGGTGCTTAAAAGTGTTGCGAGATAACATAGCAATTTTTTAACATTTTAGAGTTAAACTTTACTGAAATTTACTTAAGGTTATGAATTGTGGAGTAAAATAGAAATATTAAATTATATTGTTTCTTATGACTGACAAAACAACTTAAGTTCAATTAGTGCCTTGTTTCATTTAGAATATCCGATAATATTTAAATTATTTTTCACCATGCATTAGTAAAAAGTTCTCTTCCTTTAAAAGCAAATATAAATGTCCTTTACAATAGAATGTGTTTAACAACGTAATTATAGGCATTTAAATATTGTTTAACTTTACCCCCATGAACGTATAGTGGCCATGGGGTCAACAATTAAATATTTAGCTGTAAGTAGTTGCTTTTTTACAGTGGCTGGAATGTCAACCCTGGCATCAGCCCTTTTTCAGGCAAATCTTATATCCCCTAACGTTTTCTAGTTCTTGACTTTTTAGACTCGAAAGTCTTTTGCTAGACTGTCAATCCGTCTAGGATTTGGATGAAATTTTACAAAAACTACTTTTTTTAACATCCTAATTTTTTTAAGGGCATGTACAAGGGGATTTTTATTAACATTGCGCTTTCTAACTTTCAGAAAACACCAAAATCTATATGCAATTTGCATCTTGAGTAATCAAAAAAATAAGCCATCAAAATGAAGGGCATAAGATAAAAAGGAGGCATTTACAGAAGAGATAGAGGCATTGAGCTTTTTCCAAACACATGTTATCCAAGAGTGGGTAATACGATAAATCGAAAAAGAGAACTGACAGTCTTATTTGGATATGAATGAACCACCCAGCGGTGAGCCATTAATCCTGTTCATCGTCAAAGGTCCTTTCTGCTTTTGGAGAGGCAGGAACAATGCTTTTACCAAAACCAAGTTCACCCATACTCTACCATATGGGACCCCTAAGGACTCTGTTGCGCCTTGTTACAATAAAACCAACCCCGTTAGGGGGACACCCTACTTCCGTTCTGTGATTGCTTCATGAGCTTCATTTTCCTGCCATCTTTTCCTACCAATTTTGGATTCAAAAGTAATAAGGGAGCCCCCCTGCCATCTACATTCCATTCTGATTGAGACGAGAAAGAGGCTTATAGAGGTGTCAAAGCCCTGATATATTAATTACCGGGGATTTTACTTTGTTATGTAATGCAGGGGTGTTAAAATTGGTTTATAACTAGCTGAGAGCAATTTTATTTTGTAAATATGGAGAGAAAAAAAGTCTGGTAAAATTAATGCACTGTGTATGGTAATAACATTTCTGATAAAAAGAACCATAATTATCGTTAAAGAAACCAAAATATACGGCATTTAAACCATTCATTTGATTATTTTTCCTTTCACACGGTAACGGTATACCGGAAATTCTGGTGTTCAAAATTTTAGTTCTTATTACCACATATTTAGTAAAAAACTCGAAACTGAAAAGTAAATTTAACCGAATAAATGGTTTCATTATAAAATACAATATCATTATAAAATTAGCGAACTTTACCCCATTAACTAAATTTCATCAAATATTATAAAGCCATATTTAATTGCTAATTTTGCGAAAACACATATTATGGTAGCTTAGGCCATGCTGTTTTTAAGTGCAAATCCTATAGACAAATATTTATTTATTTTTTCAAGGTTTTTTGAATCGTACTCCTTAGCATCAATGTTCCAATTTTGAAGGCATATATACTTTTTTTTCCATATACGTTTTTTTCAAAGGGATTTGGGTTGGTAACTCAATTAGGTAATTTTTGTCATTTATTATTATATTTTGAGTAATATTGCAAAAAAAAGATTTTCGTTTCCAACATAATACATTTTCAATGCTCTGAAATCATTTGATTGCTATTTTTTTAGCGCTTAAGGGGTTCACTAATGCGTATAGTTAGAGCATTGTCATGTTATCATTTTTGTTAGAGCTTGTTAATTAAATACTTTTATTTATTTATTTATATTTATTAATTAAAAAATTTTTTTATCACTTATTTGTTTTTTTGTATGAAACTATTTAGCGTCAATCCTCCCAATTTGAAAACATATATACTTTTTTTTTACATACACTTTTTTCCGAAGGAACTAAGATTGGTACTCAATTTTAAAGAAAGAATAAATGTCCTTTTCTAAAAATAATTTCCCATTTTTAAGCAAATCAAAACAGATTGTAATGAGGTTAGTGCTTTTATTTATCAAGATAGTATCCTGGGTTCAAATCCTGCTGATATGAGATTTCGTTCTGTCCTATTAAATTTATTTGAGGTTGTATTTCTTAATCAATTGTGTTATTCAATATGTAACATTTCGATAAATACTTTTGACGAAATATGTATTTTTACACGAGTAAAGATTGAACATTTCTCTACTTGGCAAAATGTTCACTTAAAAAAAGGGGGTTCCATCAAAAACAAAATTAAATAAGTAAAATGTCATGATGATTTTTGAGTATCTAACTTTTACAGCGAATGATAAGCATAATACTACACTGAATTAATATTGTTAAAAATATTATCTATCAAAATTTAGATGTGGTGGCTATTTTGTTTGAAAGGAAAAATTGAGGTATGTATAAAATTCTAAAAACAAAATATATCTAAATCTACTCTCGGTACAAACTGATTTAGAAATATGAAAGTCTTTTTGACTAAAAAAAAATCCTAGCTTGCAAGCAGTCGAAGGATGAGGAAGAAAAATTAGGTGAATTAAAATCTGAATTTGGCCGGATCTTTTTGACAAAATTTGTATTCTCAAAGAATTGAATTAGTAATTTGCCAAATTTTAAGAAATGTTCGCGTGGAGAACTTCTTAGGTAACGGTTTCGACAACAAACAAAGAGAATTTCGTGAACTTTAAGTTTCCGATTTCTGCAGTGTATAATAATCCTAAAATGCTGATCAATCAATACGATTAAAATGTTAATCAAACCTAACCACAGTTTAATTTAACATAAGGAAGTGTTTTTGAAAGAAAAAAATTTGTTGGGTTAAAATGTGCATTTATTATGAATTTTTTACTGTTGTTTTTGTTTTTTGACGAACAACAATTGAATATAATACTTATCCTAATTTGACAAAATGTTAACTCGGAGCATTTCCCGTGTAACGGTTATGTCAACAAACGAATAAAATTTTATAAATTTTGAGAAACTTATTTTTTGTCAAGTATTATAATCCTAAAATGTGCTCAATTAATACTATTAAAAATGTTATTAATCAAACCTTAACTGCTGTGGTTGTTATTTTGTTTGAATGAAGACATTTAGGTGAGTATAAAATTCTAAGAAAAACACAACCTCGACACAGTCTGATTTGGAATAGGAAAGTATTTTTTGACAAAAAAACAAAGAATAAGAGAAGTGGAGGGATGGGAAAGAAAAATAAAAATGTGAACCCATGTGCGGAAGGGCTGAGTTGTATGGGGAGGGGAAACCAGGGATCCATGTAATGGATGGATCCCTATGTCGTGAATCGCTTCAATATCGTTAAGAGCAGCCACAGACTGACTTCGTCGAGTTTTCTCCACTGCAAAGAGAATCGCTGGTTGACTGCACTCAACAGTGCTTTTGCAAACAACTACCCCCTCTCTACAACACCCCTTTTATAAGGGACACAAAAAGAAAAAAAAAAGACCATAAGGTTAGATCTAGAGGAGGTTGATGGCATTTTTTTTAGCTTTTTCCACTGATATATTTGAGTATTGCTCTCTGTAATAACGCATTTTACGAAATTAACTTTCAGGTGCCTTTCTGCCGATTAAAATGATTTCTTTAGGTGAGATCGTAAAAGTATCATGTTGATTGGTTTAGATGGCACGCCAAGATTCTTCCCAATTAGGTTTCGCAAGTTATTTACTCTAGCTGAAGAACGAGTTTTAAAATATAATATTTACTTTACAAGTGAGAAAGTACTCAATCAAACAATGATGCATAATTCGTCTGTTATATATCAATCAATTTATTTGGATTATCATTATTATTTGGATTTGGATTATTCAAATTGGAACGAAATGGTATGAAGTATGATAATTTATTTGAATGGCGCACTAAGAGCCTTTGAATTTGGTTTCCGAAATTTAATCTAGCTGAAAAACGATTTTTAAATATAATATTTGCCTTCTAACTGAGATGTCCTCAATCAAGCAATGATACACATAATTTGCCTGTTATGTAGCATTTAAGTATTGTTTTGGTAAAAAAAAATGAACAGTGTATGAAATTACGATTTAAACCAATTAAGTTGACTGCTCACCAATTAAATCAATTTATTTAGACTAGTGGTAAGAATTATGATAATTGATTTAGATGGAACCCCATGATCTTTTGAAATTAGATTTTCTAAATATTTACTATAGCAGAAAAATGAATGTTAAAATACAATTTTTTTCAGAAGTGAGCATGTCCTTAATCAAATAATGATACTTAATTAATTTGCTATGTAGCACTTAATTATTGTTTTCGGTAAAAAAGCATTATAGGAAACTACCATTTAAGTCAATTAAATCAATTTATTTGAACTGGATGGTAAAAAGTATTATAATTTATTATTGCTGTAAGATATTTTAAAATTCGGTTTTCTAAATTATTGACTCGCATTAAAAATGATTTTAAAAAAAATATTTGCTTCACAAGTGAGCATGCACTCAATTATACAATGATTCGTAATTCGTTTGTTATATAACATAAATTCATTTGTTATATAGCGTTTAAGTATTGTTTTCGGTAAAAATTGATGAAATGAACATTTAAACCAATTAAATCGATTTATTCGGACGAGATGGTAAAAAGTATGATGATTTATTTAAAGGAGCTTAAGATTCCTTGAAATTTGGTTTTTTAAATTACTTACTAAAAAACGATTTATAATATAAATTATTTGACTTACAAGTGAGCATGTAATCAATCATATAATGATGCACATTTCGTCTGTTGCATAATATTTACGTATTGTTTCCGTAAAAAGGCATTATATGAAATTACCATTTAAGCACCATTTAAACCAATTACTTAATTTATTTATTTGAACAAGGTGGTAAAAAGTATGATGATTGATTTAGATGACTCACCAAGATCCTTAGAAATTTTTATTACTTCTTAATCATTTCTTAATCATTTACTGTAGCTGAAAGCGCTATAATTAACTACTTGAAAGAAATATTTCGAATTTACAATCGAACATAAACACAACGAAGCGGAATTCGACTAGTATTATGATATCTAAGCATTATTTTCTGCAATAATAGGCTATATAAGATTATTTTTCATCTTTTAGCAAAGTTGAATCGATTTATTTTGACGAGATGGTAAAAAGTATCACGATGATTTGTTTAGATTATTGGCTTGCTTAGATTATTAATTTAGATGGAATACAAATAGCTTTAGTAATTAAGTTTTTTAATTATTTTCTCTCGATGAAAAGCTCCTGCAGCAAAGTTTTTTTTAATATATTTGCTTATAAGCATAAATACAATTACACATTGTACATGATGCAACTTGCATATGATGTTAAACAATTGCTCTCTGAAATAAGGAATTATGTGAAATAAATTTTTTTACCGATTAAATTGATTTATTTGGATGAGGTGATGAAAAGCATCTCTATTATGTTTCACAAAGATTGTTCGCAATTTTAATTAGTTTTTCTGTACTATTTACTGTAACTGAAATGAGTTCGTAAAAGCATGATTATTACTGTGTCAGTCTCACCAAGGTTGCCCCAATTTGATTCTTTAAATTATTTTCTGTAACTGAAAGTAACTCTTTTTCATATGTCTTAAAAATGTTTAACATTCCCACAAGTACCCATGCAGGAAAATTATCTCAGATTTGTGACTTCTTAGGAGGCTTTATTTTTTCGAAATTGTCTTGTGGTCAACTGTAAATGCACACATTTTTTATGAAATAAACATGAATGCTGATCTGAAATCTAAAAGCTAAACAAAAGCAGAACACATGCAAAAATATTACAATATTTTAAGAATCTTAGATTAATAGACGTAAAAACTTTCATACAAATAAACGCATATGCCTGCATATATACTCTTAAAATTGCTCCGTTTGAACTGTAAATTGTACTATTTTTGGTATATTGAAATCAGAGCTTAAATTTAAAGTTCTATATTTCATTTGCGATTTTTAAACCTAGAGCATAAATTCATATGTAGTACAAATATTAATTTAGAAATAAATAAATTCCAACTGAGAGTCTGCATTTGACAAAAGGTCAAGATTTCTTTGCAAGGTATAATTTAGCTAGATTATATCAGACATTTTTACAGGAATAAGTAAAATTTACCCATATTTTAAAAATCAAGAAAATAAAAGCGTAGTTTTTAATTAGACAACGCTTAAAACTTATAATAATTCAAAATGTAAAAAAAAGAAAGTAATAAATTTAAACGATATTTGTACAGTCATTTTTTATTTTAAAAAGTTAGAATATAAATACATAACATATTGCACGATAAGGGATAAAGGGAGGCCATATTGGTATGCAAATGAGTGACTCCCCACAGTTGCAGTCCTCCTCCCCATAAGGAAATTGATTAATGGCGATCAAGTGAGATCTTTTCGATAGTAAAAGTGAATTGTCTGCCCTATTTAAGAATTGATTCCCCGCTTTAACCCTTCCTAAGCATTTGAATAATTTTAAAATTTAAATTTATTTTTTCTATTGTAATCAGCTAAACGTGTCCTTTTATGTGTAATAGCATGGAATTAAATGAATTATATTAAGTTTCATGTGATTGTTAATAGTTAAAATTAATAAGTCAGTAGTGATAATTAGAATGAGCAGTAATAAGTAGATTTAGAAGCAATAAGTAGATTTAGTAGTAATAAGTGGAGTGTATATTTTATTTTTGTTCTAAACCAGTCGCTGAACAGCTGACCCAATTTTTGAAATTTACGTTCAACTCCGTAGCTATATAATTTCGAACCCAATCCAGAAGACAAGGGAGCTCCTGTATCAAGTATTGGGAGTAATTTTGCCTTCATGTAGGACTTTTTGATGGAACTACACCGCATTTGCGTTACATGGAGAGGAATACATCGAGAACCTCCCACGGTTAGCCTGATCGACGGACCTGAAGTGGACTCTAACCCATGATCCCTCTACCACTGAGGATATTTCACTTCAGCACTGTGGTCGGCACAAGCCGGATGCGGAATTCGTATCGATCAGCCATCGCCGGGAACGAACCCCGGTTTACCTCATTGGAAGGCAAGCGCTCTATCCCCTGAGCCATCGCTGCTCAGAATCGAGTAGTGGGAGAAACTTTGCCCTCACAGAGAACTTTTTTATGGAACAAACCCACATTTGTGTTTAAATGGTGAGGAAAACTACCCACAGTTAGCCTGTCGTCAAGGGGACTCTAACCTAAGATCCGTCTACCACTGAGAATATTTAGCGTCAGCACTATGGTCGGCGCGAGAAGGATGCAGAATTCTTAGAGTCGGTGAGAGGAGGTTGCGGAATATACAGCAATAAATGGAATGGGTAGTAATGAGCATGGTGTAATTAGTAGTATTAGTAGAAATGAGTAGAATTTGTAGTAATTAGTAGTAGGCTTTAGCAGAAATACGAAAGTAGAATTTGTAGTAATTAGTAGTAATACAAAAATTGAATTCGTAGTAAGCGTTAATTAATAATGAATAGGATTAATTGTAGAATTTTAAATTGCTTAATTTATAGCGAAATATGTAGAATTTCAAATTATATAATTACAAGTAGAATTAAAAAATTGTTTCATTTATAGCAAAATGTTCATTTCTTTAGTGAAAAATTTAATACTATTGAAAAAATTATGAATAAAAAGGCTTACCTTTTTTCTTTGATGGTCTATTAGTCGAACATATAGGTCTTGCTCCTGCCGCACTCCTATAAAACATAAATTTTGGAAAAACCAAAATAAATTCACTGCACCAAAAATTAAATGTATAATAATTTAAAAATTTAAAACATGAATTACTTTATAAAATTATTGATTCATAAATAAATTTAAGTATTCTTATATTTTGCTCTTCTTTTAATCTTTTATTTTTGAATGCATTTTAATAAACATCAAGATTTATTAGCAAAATAGTTATTTTTTTGAAGCAATTCTAATCAAATGTTTAAAATGAAAAAAATTTTTATTTTTGAAAATTATATATTTTGTAATATATTTATGCATTAAAGATTTTAATTTTCTTCATATGGATTAGCTAAAAGCAGTTTGCCGCAATTTTATTGCCTTATTTAATGCATCTATCTAATTTTTTGAAGAAAAAAAAATTACACAATTTACATTTTCGTTGAAAAAAATTCGCAATGTCATAAAAAACATGCGACGAATTTAATTTTACATTTTTAGAAATTTTATTAATGATATGCTTTATGTTCTGTAAAAACTATTTTTTTTATTCATAATTCATAAAACATGCTAAATAACTGTATTTATAAAAAAAATTGTACTTCTTACGGAATTCTTACTGAAATGTACATTTTTAAAACTTTTTAGTGAATTTTACCAAAATGTTTCTTTAATGCTTATAGGATTTGCTATTCGTGGGAGAGATATTTTTTTAATTCACAAATTTGAACTTAAATATGTAAGAGTCTCATATTATGAAATCACAGTTCTAAGAGATAATGATTTTAAAACATTTTTTAACCCCCATCATTTCCTCACATAAAAACATACTACATTTAAAGAATTTAAAAAAAATCACCATAAAGCTTTTATTACTGTAAAAATGAAAAAAAAAATTTTGAATAAAAAAATTAATCCATCTCAACCTACATGAAACCACAGTAGAAATAAAAGAATTTTGCCAAGAAAAAAGATGTGTTCCGCCGGTATAATTCTTTTTCTTTTTTTTTCATTAAAAAAAATTACAGTTTTCTTCCTTCTGAGCTTAATTACCAGAGATCCCCGAGAAAGTTAAAATTTGCATATTCCGAATAAAACTTAGCATCAGCAAAAGGGTAAGGAAACAAATGTTAGCTAATTACTACATAAATATTCTAACAATGCAAGAAAAATACTTAAGCGGAAAGCAGCAGTATATGTTGGACTTTTTAATTAAGTTATCTGACACTTTACTTACGCCAAAATACCAACTCCTCACTATCCACATTGAATAGAAAAAGGTTTATGTTATAAGTATTAACAATCTAGCCATGTATATTTTTCTTAATTAATCTTTAATTTTTCTTCCAATTTAGCTCCTTCTCTTTTTGTGCTTACCTATCATTCTAAAGGATGAGACTTTTTGCTGTCTAGGACTAATCCTGAGGATTAAAATAGTACCGAAATCCACTGTTTATAATAAAACAAAAACATTGAAAGAAACAGAAATTCAGAGTTAATTATGTTTAATAAGCATGCTACTAGCTGCTTCTTGACTTAGAATTACCTTTATTTAGTTTATTTTCGATTATATTTCTTTCAATTTAATTTTTTCATTTCTTTATCTTCATTCAGTTAGTGCCTTTTATTTAAATATTGTACGAACGCTTAGGTTTGCTGCTACACTCTTTTTTTTTCTGTGACCGTAATGGTAATTCTATGCGGCCCACCGCGAGAAACTATACGCTTATTTTGGTAAAGAACAAAAAGTGTATTAAAAAAAATACAAATAAAAAATAAAACACCGAAAATAAATTAAGAAGGATAGATTTGCGCTGTGGAGATTTTTTTAATGACTTCACGGTTATTTATCTCAACAAATAATTATTCAACCCAATTTCAGTATTAGCGATGTAAAAAATACTACGTCGTATCTTATTTCCGAGACTTTTTTTTATTTTGTGAAAGAAGAAAATAATAAGGATTTCATGATGAAATAAAAAAGAAGAAACTCCTTCCAACTCTTCAGAAAATCAAATGAAAAAATTTCTTTTTTATTTAATCTCACCTGCATTTTATTTGGAATTTTACAACGAATCGAGTTATTTTTTTACACCAGTTTATTTACAAATCGATAAATATTTTGAAAAAATAAATGTTATTCATAAAGTGATTATATTTTTCACTGAAAAATTAGATACTTTCAGAAATTTATACTTTTTATTAAATATTCAATATTTCATAAAAGAGTTTTCCAATCATTATTTAATTAAGAAAAATACATTTTCTCATGTTTAAGCTAAAATTTATTATCTTGACTAAAATTTCAGAAAAGTGTAAAAACTACAATATAAAGAAAAAAAAGCATAAAATTTGCATTACATTAGAATAAAAATAAACTAAAACAATTCGAATATTTATTTATTTATTCATTTACTTTTTGCCTTAAATTTAATTAATACTGAAATCAATTTTCATTTGGAGTTCGGATTAGCAAAAGTGTATTTTTTCTAACAAGAACATTCTGAAATTTATTGATGAACTTATTATGAATAATATGAATCATTTTATAAGATTTATTTTAATTCAATCAGCAAATAAGAGAGAAACTATTTTTCAATATTTACTTAGTTCAACAATTTGAGGAAAATATAAGTAGAAAAAATCAAAATGTGGATTCAAATGTTATTGTAAAATATTTTTGAAAAAAGTGGAATTTTGAATTTTTTAGTTGGGGGGGGGGGGAAGACGATTTTTTGTATCACTCAGCACATGAGGATGAAATAAAAGCCAATGCAATGTAGGACCCGTATGACAACACTACTTACATTACGAATCCGATACTGGTGTTCTGGAATTTTTAATTTTGCAGATTTGTGGCATATTTTAAAATTTTTTATTGTGTTATATTATTTGAAATACTTTCGAATAAATTATTTTTAATTTATTATTCTTAATTTTTTAACGTAATATAAAGTTTTATTTCTAAAAGAAACTTTTATACTTAAATAAAATATGATGAGAGAAAAAGCAAAAGCATAGTTCCTGAAAGAGGTAATTTGTAAAGGTAAAAAATTGATACATACATACATGTATATATATATATATATATTAGAAGCATTTTATCTCCTTTTTTTAATAAGCCAGTTTAAAAGTTATTTATACGAGTAAGAAAAGATTAATTGCTAAGTACTATGATCAAAACGGTATAAATCGTGCATAAAATTTCTTTTTTTATAAAAATAATAAAAAGTAGTTTTTTGTTCATCCACTTTTTAAACATAATTTTATAAATACAAGTCATAACTTAAGTATTGATATTAAATATTGATATGATTAAATAAGAAAAACAACTTTATTTTGGTATTTTTAACTTAACAATCAATGTGATAAATAAAAACCTAGAAAATATTTTAATGATAAAGACGGAAAATTTTAGAATTCCTTTAAAAAACACACATAGCACAAAGATCAATTTTTTTTTAAATTTTTTCTACTAGCATTAATCTGTAAACTTTATTTTGGATCAAGTTAAAATTCTTGATCTTATAAATAGATCAATTACTAAAACATCTAAAAATGATAAGATGAACGTGCATAAAAGTCTCAGTAACACAAGATTAGAATTTGCATAATACGTAAAACTAATGAATAATCAATTTAGAACTTCTCGATGTAGAATAATGAGGGGAATTTTAAAACTTGTTTTAATTGATTTTTTATTGTTCCTTTCAAAGTCGATGAGTTGACTTTGCATATTTCTCATCAAACAACGACGAAAAAAAACTAAAAAAACTCATTTCCCGAAGGTTAATTATCTAGAAACTGTTTACAATTGCATAAGGAGATGACTTGATTTAAAAAGTACCTTTTCTAGGAGAAAAAAGAGTAAATCTTTAATTACACTTACGGTGACACGCTATTGGAGGAAATTTATCTTTTCTTTTTGTAACTCTTAAAAGTTTTAGAAATTAACTTGATACTTTTTTCAGGTAACTATGTAGACTTTCACTTTTAATGAGACTTTAGCCAAAAAACGTTTAGGCAAAATTTTTAATAAAAGCCTCCTTTTTAGCGCTTCTCTTGATCTTAAAGATCAGCTAATGGACATGAAATAATGAAGACGGTATTTTATATCTTAATTAATTTGAATTTTCAATCTCAATTTTAGTTTTTGTTACTACAAATATGGAAGAAATATTTGATAATGCTTTATAGTGAACTATATTTAGCATTTCAAAAGCTAAAATGTTTTTGTTTTTTTAAATGAGAAAAAAAAATTTAAAAAAAGGAAAAATTACTAATAATATTTATAATTAAAGGTCATGATGACATTGCGTTTTAGTAACTTTCGAATATACTTTCTGAAATTAGGCTTCACAAAAACAAAAGATACCACCTACCTTGTAAACAGCGTTAAATTTTTTTATCTATCTTATTATTAATGATATATAAATTTTATAGCTGTGTGAAGGCTTAAAGTAATAAAATAATGATAAACCTCATTTTCTAATTACTTGGGTTGAATATATTTAAGAAAGCTTAATAAATAAAAATGTTCACATGTAATACCAGTTGCTTGAACACTAAATGAAAGGAAGCTTTCTGTATGATACAAAATTATAAGACCACCCCAAATATCACTCATTTTAAGGGTACACTGCATAAATATCAATAATTTTAAAATAGCGAAGCAACTGAAATAAGTTATATTTTATCATATAAATAAAAGAGGGAAAATATTTAGCTAGTTTCACACAAAAACAATTTTTTGAAATCTGGGTGTTACATAAGTATAAGACCACCTATTTCTGTTTTCAAAATAGTTTGAGTTTTCAAAATACTTTTTATTTTTTATTTGAAAATCATATGTAAAGTGCAACTTTGCATTGCAGAAAACGCAAACAATAATATTATAAAGAAAATTAGAATTAAATTGATTTGTTTTTATAAGAAAATTCACTATGCTTCGTGAAAAAGAATTATCTGAGCTGGAAATTCAAGGGCCCTGGCAAGTCTGAACGTGAAATATGTAAATTAATTGAACGTTCTAAAACTGTTGCTCATAATTTTTAAACCAAGAGAGATTCTTATGGAAAACAGAAAAGATGTAGTAGGAAGCATAAATTATCAGCTCAGGAAAATAGATACATTTTCAAACTTGCTATGAATCAGAACTTGCCTACTCGCAAAATAACTCAGCAATCTATACAATAGTCTGTAGTACTTAAAGATAAAAATCGAATGCTATTCTTCGGAAATTAAAGAGAAAGCCAGGACTGTTAAGGCATCATAAAGAAGAGAGACTGAAAGCAAAGGAGACAGGGTGAAGGAGATCATGACCTATATGAAGAAAAAAAAATTCCGATGAAAATGGGTTCAATTTAGATGGTCCGGATGATAATAATTACTATTGGCATGATTTGCGAACTAAATTTGGTGATTTCTTTGATAGGCAGGTGGGTAGTGGCTCAGTATGTGATTTGGAGAGATTTTACGTTTGATGGTAAATGCGATCAGAGGGGAATTTCTAACAAAATGAACTCTAGCTGTTATCAACAACTACCTTACCAGCACCTTATACCTTTTGGTCTACCTCTTAGTTTTTTTGGAGGCTCAGACCATAAATTTCAGGAAGACAATGAGCCATGCCAAGCGTCCCAATCAACTAAAAATTCGTTCAAGAAAGAAAAAAGTGAGGTCCAAAGCTCGCTAAGCCGTAGTTCTGGTCTTAATCCTACAAGAAACTTGTAGGGTCTAGCCTTTGAGTAGATGAAAACTAGAGTCTAATTTGGTAACCGATATTTCAGAGGAAAATTTGTGAAATTGTTGACAAAAAATTCATTTTTAAATATATCTCTTAAAAATTGTAAGCACGCATTTTGTTTTTCATTCATTTTCAATAACTCAATTTTATTTTGTAAAATTTATATTGCTTATAATAAGAGTCACAAAAACCACAGTGGTCTTATATTTTTGTTACACAATTGCTTTGTTAGCGTATAGAGTTTTGCCCAAAAATAATAGGATTGAAAAATATGCTTTGAAAATCGATATTAATTTTAAAAACACATAATATTTAATTCCTTTAATTGCATTTCCTTTAATTAATTCCTTTAATTGCATCTTCTTTATTTAATTACTTTAAGTATATTTCCTTTAATTGATATCTATTAATTACAAAAAAGGTGCATCAAATTAAAGTTTGAAAATAAAAATTTCTTCATATTCCCCTTAAATATAAAACATAGTGTCAGTCTCAGTTTATAATGATAAAAAAAAACTAAGGAAATTATAGAATTTTACTATGAGTCAAGAAAAAACGACTTTTAAATAAAAATTAAAAATTTCTAAAAGAGTTTTAAGTAAAAACTATAAAAAGTACTGGTCTTTGTAATTTTGATTGCCTTGAAAGTAAAATAATTTTTCTATTCAAATGCATTTCACATATAAACTTCTTCAAGTTAACCCTATTCAAGTAAACATTTTTAAATAAAGACATAGTTTTTTAATGCTCATTTAATATACGTTAATAAGTGAGAAATAAAGAAATAAAAATGATGCTTTACAGATGATTGACATTTTTGAAAGTAATTAAATTCTTATATACTGATGTAATAACTAGCTTCAACAAAAGCAAAATACATTTAATTTCCTAAAAAGTAAATAGTGTTGTTTTTAGTGACAAAAGTGCATTGGTTATTATTTTAAACTATGTTGCTAGTTTTTTCTAACAAAAAATACTTATTCAAAACAAAATGTTTATTTCAATTAAATTCAAACAAACAATAAAAGCAAAAAATTATTTCTTACAAACTTCGAAACGCAAAAATAACAACATTTATATTTTATGATCTTTATTTGTAAGAAGCAAAAAAAAAATCAGAAAAAAATTAAAAGAATTAAGTTAATTCCATTTTCTTTGATTCAAAATTCCGAAAACACCGCGTATTTCCTCAAGACATCGTTATCAAAAAAAAAAAAAAAAAAAAAATATCAAAAACTACTAATCTATTTCAGCCAAGAACATGATTTGCATCATCCCAAATTATTATATCTTAAGATATTGTAGCTTTTTCTTATTAACTAAGATGGAATTTTTTTTCCTTTCTACGTCAAAAAGATTTATTCGATTCTCGAAAAATGACAAGTCGTAAAAGATGAAGAAAAATAGGAAAAAAAAATTAAAAAGCAAGAAGAAATTCCACCAATAAATACTAAACATAAGTTAAATGTCAGGATATGTTAAGGGGGAAAAAAGTAAAAAAAAAAAAAAAACGAGGTACGTTGAAGTTTTGCACAGGAGATTAACTGAGATTAAAATAAAAGAAGATAGCGCAGCTCACTTTACTGGTGATACAGCGTTATTTAACAAGACTGTTTGTTCTTTTCTTTAAAAAAGAAGATTTGCGCTGAACGTTTTAAATATTCTTAATGAGGATGCAAAGTACAGAAACGAAAGTAAACATTCTTCCTTTTGTTGTATGAGACAATCATTTCTAACTTACAGCCTCTGGCTGTTTAACTTGAAAATACGCACCGGAGAATTGCAAGTGGCTCTCTCAACATTTTTGTCCAAAACCGCCATTTGTTTGGTTTTTAAATTTCAAGCATGATTTAAGCTGATTTTTTTCATTTCTCAGCTATATTTTTTTCTTTATTCCTTGGCGTAACTTGACTTGGGTTTTCTTTAAAATTATTTTTCATTTTAGCGCTGAGATAGCTACAAAGAAGCGAGGAAACAGCAAAAGGAGAACTAATGTGTTCCTCAATTACGAATTAAAACAACGACTTAGTCGAATTTTTCTCTTTTATTAAAACAAAAGAAATTTGAGTAAAAGAATTGCGCTTTATAAAAAATGAAGTGCTTTCACGGGAACATTTTCTCTGAGGACAAAATTCGAGTATATCATATTCGATAAATGTGCGTGTATCAGATAATATTTTGATAAAATTCTTATTACTTCTCAATTTGTTTTTAAGTGGTAAAAAAGAATTCTTAGAGGAAAAATACTCATGTTTGGAAAAACTAACACTTAACAATACTTTTGAATAAAAATTGATTTCTTTCAATATCTTTGCATATTCTGCTTAAGCCTTTCTGAAATAGATACAGACAGCACCACATGCTAGTATAATGTTCCAAGTATGTAGAACTACTGTTTTTTTCTTTCTAATTTTTTAATTTTTAATTGAATTTTTCTTTGCCGTGATTATTTTACATGGATATCATTTTCGGCTAAGACATGCTTTTTTTCTTCTTTTCTGTGTATTATTTTACTTTTAGGTGTCGTAGTTTTAGCAACTTTAGCGAATAATACAGATATTTAAAATTATACGACAAGCATCTATTTTAATTGTCATTAAAATATAGTTTTGCGTCTTTTTCTCTAAAGCTGCATTGTAAAATTTTATTGAACTATCTTTTTACAATATTTTCATTGAAGTTTTTCCTCAAAAAAAAAAGTGAACGTTTATGTTCGTTTGGAAGTGTCTTGGCTGCTTGGTAAACCCAGCATTTCATAAAAATACTCGTTAGTTTTCGTCATTTTCATTTAAAACGCGGTTCTTATTTTTCTTAAATGCTTAGTTCAGTGCTTAAATTTTGAGGAATTATTTTATTTCTAGTCTTCCTAGTTTGTAAATTTTAATAAGCATTTTTAACAAAAAGTATTCTTTATTAATCATTTATTAAAACAAAGAACAGCATTATATTAAGTATTTTCTTGGTTTGTACAAAGTTTTGCAGTTAAACACTTAGTCAGTTTAATGAATGTTGGCCAGATGAAACTTGGTTAGTATATTCTTATATGAAATTATATAATGGCAATAATATTAATATGATAGTTTTCCTAATTATGTATGTCATAGTACTTTACCATTACTTGCGATTTGAATAACTGCTAAAGCAGTATATTAGCATTTTTATAGTTTGAGTAGTTTTAAATAGTTTTTACGTCAAAAATTAAAACAAAACAGTGTTTTAGTAAAACATAGCTTTAAAAACTTTCAAATAGTTCATTCCGTAAAAAAGCGAATTGAAATGCAGTGTTTGGATAACATGTTGTCCATAATATTTTTAAATAGTACAAGCATACTGCTTTAGTATAACATAGCTTGGAACATATTCAAATAGTTCTTTGCTTCGAAAGTAAAAATAAAACAATCAGTATTTTAGTATACCATGGCTTTGAACATTTTCAAATAGTTCTTTGCTTTAAAAGTAAAAATAAAACAATCAGTGTTTTAGTATAACATAGCTTTGAACATTTTCAGAGTTTTTTGGTTAAAAACCAAATTGCAACGCAGTTGGTTGGACAACATGTATTCTATAATATTTTAAGTCAAAACTTGAATCAACAGTTTGAATATTATACTTTGAAAAAAAAATGAAGGGACATAAAAAGTTGTGAAACAGCATATGGAATGAAAGCATAGTAAAAAAAGGTGGTATTGTCCTTAAGAGAATGATCAGTTGGAAGTGGCCATTTATTTAATCCTACCCCAAGAGGAGCTAGTTCTTCTACAAGAAAGATACCCATAAAGACCCGTTTACAACCTTTCTTCACCCGTCTGCCGATGACCATAACATTCCCTGGTCAACGTATTACCAGAAGAAAGGGATTAATGGTAACAGCCTATATTGTAGCTCCCTTACAACACATCTTCTTTATTCATCGGCTCCTAAATCTAAATCCTCAACGAGTAACGATATTTTTCCGATACTATAGGATAGGTTACTAAAGAATCTATGTCATAGTTGCTAAGAGCATCGAGGTTACAAATATTTAATATACATGAGATTGATGCATAGTTTATGTGATAGCTTTTGTCACAGATTTTCAATTTTAATTAAGTTGTTAATATAAAAAATCTCGATAAATAAACAGCTTCTTTTAAAAAAAAGTGGTTTAAATCAGTTATCTATGAAGATCAAGCTAAATTTTAAGTCTTTCAATTACTTTACTGTCTTGGCCCCCTTTTTCCCCCTAAATTTATATCTGATTCAGTGGGTGATTAGGAAAAGAAAAATCTTTTATTATTTTGAATGAATATTATTATTCTAAATCTCAACGAGAAAAGATATTTTTCTAATACTATTGGGAAGGTTAATAAAGAAACTATGGCATAGTTGCTAAGAGCATCGACGTTGCAAATATTTAATGTACATGAGATTCAAAGCTTTTGCCATACGTTTTCAATTTTAATTAAGTTGGTAGCATAAAAAAGGGCTCGATAAATAGTTTATTTTGAAAGTGGCCTAAGTCAGTTTTCTATGAAAATCAAGTTCAAATTTAGATATTTCAAATACTTTACTATCTTCGCCCATTTTTTTCAAAAATTATATTTAATTCAGTGGGTGATTATGGAAAAAAAAATAATAATCTTCAATTATTGTGAAGGAATATTAACATTTTTGTAAGGATTAGTTCTCCAATTACATTTGAAAAAAAAATTTAGTACAAAAATTTTCATTTTATGAAGTAGCTAAGTTAACTGTTAACCGATTATAAAGCCAGGGCTTAAAGCATCCTCATAAAATCTTCCTTTTTGCTCTGATCATAAACGAAACCGGTTCTGAAATACGCGAAGAGGTTTTTCATTTCTCAAACATATACAGAATAATAGAACAGATTATATATAACAGAACCGGTTGAACCTCTTTACTAGCTTATGCGGGAAACGTAAGTAGTTAAGTTGCTCCACCCCATTCGCGTTGCAAATTATTGTTTTAAATAAAAAAATATAGAATTTACACAAAAATAGGGGTTAGTAAGAAAAGCTCAAATATAGAATGTTTTTGAACCGTAAACAAATGTATAAAAATAAATAATCTTGTTTACTTTCACAAAAAATTAAATTTAAGAGAATAGGCATAATGTATTGTCTGTAATCACCTTTTCATTTGCTACAAATATGAACGCTCTACCTTTCTATATATCAGTGGTTTCCAATTTTTCTCGGTTACGGAACCCTACATAGTTGAGCTTCTCTTAGTGGAACCCCGACTTCATGAATAAAGAACGTTAGCAACTTTTAATATACTAATAAGAAAAGACTACGAACTAATTTAAAAGGAACTTTTTCATTCTTTTTTCAAAAACAATCTTAAAATTTGTTTTTATTTTTGGCAGCTGAATTTGAAGGTCTGTAGTAGTTTCTAGTTGAGTAGTTTTTGTCGTATGAGTAAGTTAAAACTGAATAAAATAAGTAGAATTATGGTTTTTGAAAAAGAACTGTTATAAACTGCGAGAATGGTCATCAGAGAGAAAAATTCTTCAGTCTTTAATTTGGTTATTTCTTTTGAATTGTAAGGTTGGATGATAAATACTGATACAATTATTTGTAATACATATTCCTTTCATAATTCCTTTTCGTTTTCGCATTTTCCTATAACAACATAAAGCTATTAGAAAGTATATATACCTATTTAAATTTTGTTATGTTTATCTTTATTGATATTTTACTTAAATAATTTCACAAAACTAACTGAAATATTAAATAAATTATAGATTATCGTTTGAATTAAAATATAGTTACAAATTTCGAAAAATCATAATTGGGAAAAAAAATTAACTTATGGAACCCCAGTGAACTTTCCACGGAACCCTAAGGTTACGCGGAACACCATTTGGGAACCGCTGCTATAAATAATTGCACCTTTTTGCAAATGAAACAATTACTTAAACAAAATTTCGCCGAAGTGAACATAAGCTGACTCTTATTCAAGAGTTTTCATGACCAGTAGTTTCGAAAAGAATGGGGAAAAAAAAGCAAAGCAGCAAATGGGGCTTCACTGTGAACCGTCTGACATTTTGCCGATACCTGTACCCTAGATTACTACAAAAGTAACAGGCTTCATTCTATCTCGTAGAAGCAGAGCAAAGGGTGTGTCCCTAGGAGAGGTAATGGTTCAAAAAGTGCTTTGTTCACGCACCCTATCATTGTTACTTCATTCGATAGCGAC
Source organism: Parasteatoda tepidariorum (assembly GCF_982258835.1). Lineage (NCBI taxonomy): Eukaryota > Metazoa > Arthropoda > Arachnida > Araneae > Theridiidae > Parasteatoda > Parasteatoda tepidariorum. The sequence continues at coordinate 22,095,428 of NC_141765.1, forward strand.
GGAAAAATCACCCAGTTTCTCATGATCTTCTAGAAGAACATTCTCTTTTAATATTCATCCCCCCGCCATCATGACGTTTTCTCAATTTGATAAGAAGTAGTAGCGAAACGTTGAATTATTTAAAGTTTCAAAAATTGTCGCAAAACGGCTTGGGTCGTTTTCAGGGGTGGTAAGGGGTGGTATCGCATAACTTACTCAATCGTCTGCAATCGAGGGGGTTGAGAGAAAAGAATGTATAATGCCTTAAGAAATGCCTTGAGTCAATACTAGAAAAGAAGATAGGATGTTGGAAATGGTGATTAGTATAGAAGATAGGGAAGAACTTAATATACCTTAAAATATTTATAGGTTTTGATATCGTGAATTGTATCTTCGAACAAAATAAATGAATGACGGTGTAAGAAACGAAGCTTTTATTAAGAAAGTCTGTTTAGTGAAAGGAAGGCGACGCAAAACTTATTCTTCGTGTTTTGTAAATATCTAATGTTATTGATCTTTACATATTTATTCAAATTCAAAATGTACTTTTCAAGTAATTGGGAAGATTTCATTGTCAGTTTTATTCCTATTTCTGTTTATTCTTTAAAACATGTTAGTAAGTTTTCGATAAATATTTATATTTCGTGAAAAGTTATAGTTATAATAACTTAATAAAAATATTTTTAAAATTTTAATTGGGTAGATATATTTGACTTATATAAGAGGGATTCAAGTATATCTACGTTTTGTTTTCTACCTTCTATGAACAAAAGTTGATTACTAAAAAATAAGTTTGAAGCAGATTTTTAAGAGTTTTGTTCAACAAATATGACTTGTTATACAATAATAAAAACATCTTAAAAAACTTGAATCAAGTTTAATTTATAAAGCTTCATAAATGAAATTCGAAATTATAATGAATATTTGTATAGATTTGAGAACTTCTCATCGAACATTACTGTAAGCAATCAATTATGTATAGTTATTTATTCAAATTTGAGATAAGGATAAAATAAGTTAGTGTATTTTTTAAACATAAAAAATAAAATAGCATAGTATACTTACCATTTGCGAACAGCAGCTGTAGTCTGTAGTGAATACCATTATTTGTTTTTTGACCTTCTTCCTCCTATAACAAAATTACATTATTAATCATTATTGTCGTATTGAAATTATAATCCTATATATTTACTCATTTAATTTTCTTTCACTTAAAAGATATTCAATTTTTAATCACCCAGTAATGTGCCTCTACATTTCAATAAGACCTTGCCCATTTCCTTCTACTTGTTTAATTTTTAACTTCGTTAACCGAGTACTTCTAATGAAGGCATTTACCCATTATAATTTAAGAAGTTATCCATTTTTGGCTAATATTCGCCTTTCAAAATTACTCTACCTACTCGATCCACAGCTCAAAAAAGCATCGCCATTTGGCTTCATTACAGCATGCCAATTTTCAAGGCTCATAGCAAGCTCAAAATATTAAAAAAATTTGCGCATGACTCTAAATATTTTGTTTGATATATATTTACCTTTTTGGCCTTCATTTAAAAATGAAACAGAAAAAGGTAACTTTCGATTATTCCAATCAATTACACTTAAAATAAAAATATATTCTTTTATTCCATCAATTATTGTATTTCTTCATCACTGCATTTATTAACCTCATTCCAAAATTATTATTATCAAAAACCTTAATATTATTAATTATCATAAATATAATGTCATCACAATCATTTATGCCGTATTGTGTAATATTAAATAATTGAAAAATTCTTGTTAATAAAAATTGTCTTTAATTTTAAAATTTTATAGACTTTGACGAACTAGTTGAAGAAGGTAGCTAAGAGACATTTGTGTGCATGAATTTCATTAACAAAAACTATCAACAGTAAAAAGCTGTTTAAAAGCTTACTTTCTCCCATAAAAGGATTTTAAATTTCGCAAATAAACAAAAGATTTTCTTTTAAACATACATGTACAGATAATGTTGATCATAACGTACTTTTAAACACAAAATTTTGTGCTTTTTTTTTTAAATGCACGATGCATCTTCAACTGCATAATAATGTAACGTTAGAAAAACATTTTTGTTACATTTCTAGCATTATAATTTCCTTATTTGGAATTAATAGTTTATATTTAACTTAGTTGTCTTGTCTTTAGAAAAAAAAATATTTAAAAGCATAAAATAAGTAAGATGCAATAAAAACAATCTTATAAATAAATAAAGAATAAAACTAAATCAGTTTTGACAAAATATAAATGAATATAACACTTATTCATTCAATTCACCATCTTATTTTAAATGAACTAGATAAAGAGAAGGAAACAATTAGAAATGTGAATAGCTAGAAATCAATTCAGATATCTATGTAAAGAGAATAGCCATCTCAAAGAGGCGGTGAATGTTTGAAGTGGTCAGTGTGAACGGACGTTTAGCATACGAAACCGATGCATTTAACGGTGAAAATTGGACCTCCGATAGCGAACAATAAGTTAAAGTTGAAGCGAGGCACAATATTCCCAATGCGATCCAGAATACGGTACTTGGAGCTCATTACAAGGGCAAACGTCAGGAGAGCTTATTACCGGCTAAGCTATCCCGTAGAAAGGACATAATCTGCAATTCTCGCAGCCCAAATGGAAAGTGCTTGCGAAAGGTCTGTCATTACCCTTTCGCGTGGACAATCCTTCAGGGACTGGACTGTGTTCTAGCGGTTGTTATTAATTGTAGGACAGGCGAAATCGTTGCAACAGAATAAAGACGACATGAATCCGATCCCATAGAGATAGTCCTCCCAACTCTAATCAACTAGACTGGTGGCAAATCCTTAGTTGCCGCTCTTTAAATGCTTGTTCCATTTCCAAGATTTTGCAATCAGCATAAATAGTTTAATAACTAAGGCTGATAAGTGTTATCCAAGTATCGATTTCACTAGATCTGGTGGAAGGGGTAAATTAATCTACACTTCAAACGTCAGCAGAGATTTAACAATTATAATAGCTTGGTAGGTTATGCTAACAAGAATTTCAGTAGTAGATTAGTAAGATGGCTTTAATAATTTATTAGACTTAGTGGAAGAAATGAAATATATGGCATTGCTGATAGCCGTTTGAAATTTTGAACTTTTATATAAATGTAGTGTTAGCAGCTATTCAATGAGATGTAGCGTTTGCAATAAATGTAGTGTTAGCAGTTATTCCTTTATTAAAGAATTAAAACGTCCAAATAAATTATTTATATTAGTATTTTTTAATTTTCAAATAAAATTTAAAAGTTGCAAACAATGTTTCAATATCAGGACTTCATTTTATTACCCAATTACCATCATCCATGTTTATGAATTTAAAACAATAAAGTTTACCTTCTTTTTCTTGAAACTTTTAAACTAACTCAAAGGATAATAGAATTCCCGAGTATAGTATCTAGGCTATTTGCTTTCAGTGAGAAATTAACTAATGAATAGTTTAAACACCTTATATTTTGATTTTATTATCTAGAATTATGGTACTATTAACATTTAAATATAAAAATTAACTTTGCAAGGAGTAATTTACTTTTTACTAGTCTACATTATATTATGTCTAGTAAAATACTCATATGTAATCTTATGAATTTCATTAAAATATCAGTAAAATTATTTTACAAAAATCTTCATCAAACGTATTAAATAATTCTTACACATTTATTTTTTTATTATTTAAAATTATTCGATGAATGTATATAGTTTTTTAAATAAATCATGTCTTTTAATAATTTCAGCAACTCTCTAGCTGTAGTATAAAATCAATATATGTTATGGGCTTGTCCAAAATAATGTTACATTTATAATTTGAAATAATGTTGCATTTCTAATAAATGCAATTAATTTAAATAGAGGACTAAAATTGATACAAATTGTAAACATATTGGTAATTAACTTTTAAACATAAAGACTAATTTTGAAAAATCATGTAATTTATTTCTAACACAGTTATGTCTTATAAAATTTGCAAATACCTCAAAAAGAATTTTATAGAAATGAAAATAAAATTGTTTTACAAAAATCTTCTTCAAGCAAAATAAAAAAAAAACTTTCTTTTTACTTTTTTTTTTAATATATTAAGATAATTCGTTGAATGAATATCGTTTCTTTTTAAATAAATCCAATATTTTCTAATTATGTCAGCAACGCTCCAGTTGTAAAATAAAATTAAACTTTAATGACGTATACATATTAGTTTTTCTTAAAATAATCACTTTTTCTTTTGAGTTCGGAGAAATACATAGACTGCGGATCCAATATCAAACAGCAGAAAGGGGAAAACCACCCCATAACATGATTAAAAACAAACGGGCTTCGATATATCTTTAGAAGCATGAAGAATTTTAATCTAGATAGTCTGAAAGTAATATATGTTTGATTAATTCTACTTCAAAAGCCGAAGTACCCGCATTCAGTATCATCTCGCAAAGAAAGATAAAATTTCGCAAGAATCACTGAAGGTGAAGCAGCAATTTAGTAATGAGGAAAATATACACCTTTAATTGCTATTTGCGAATTGATTCATTTTTAAAGTTAGCAAAATCAAATAAAACGAATTGAGTTGTATTAAAGGTTTTATGAGTGCAATAAATAAAGTGATTTTAGTTAATGAACGGTATTGTAGTTGCTAAATGTGATAAAGTTATTTTCTTGAAGCTCACGGACTGTAAGATTTAATGTATTTTAGTTTTATTATTGTTTTTGTTCAATTTATATTTTCACAATTAAATTATATTTATTGTTCCCTGCTTTTATTGTTGATTTCATTCACTGATGTTTAATTATTTTTTTTATTATGAATTCAATTACATAGTTTTAAGTTTCATAATTGTTTAGACGCTTTCGAGAAAAATAAGACACGTTTTCTGAGAAAAAAAAAATTTTCTAAATAATTTTTTCCCGTAACGTTTTCAAATGGTTTAGTTCTTCTATTATTATTTTTTTTTCATTTTTGGGAACTTATAGTGCTGTATAACTAAAAGATGGTTTTTTAATGAATTTATCATTTATGTTCCGATCTAAAACATTTCAAATTCCTATGCAGGGTATTTCGCCATCACCACTCTGAATATATATTTTTAGAATCCTTTTCCGATAAAGTAAAAGAAACTAAACTCCTTAGAGATCACAACTTTTTATTTAGAAGATGTAAAAACATCTCTAACAACTATATCTATGTGAGAAAAAATTGGTTTAAAACACCGAAACCAGTTCGAGTTTTTAATACTCACAAAAAAATTTAAAAGGAAAGTAAATTGTTGTGTGAATTTCAAAAACAATAGAATACAATCTAACAAAGACAGTAACTGTGACTTCACAGTAACTGTGTTCTGATTTTATCTCTGGCAATAGAAGGAAATAAATTACGAAACTTTTATTAATACTTACAGGAAAAGATGGTAGCCACTACACTGAAGTTTAAGATATTTTCTATTTAATTGAATTATTGAATTATTATTTTTCTGTGAATGTTTACTTTTAAACTAAAATTCCTCTTTTTGGAAGTAAAAATTAAGATTTAAACCCAAAAAGAGTTACTCTATGTAATATTTTAAAAACCCAATAAATCTGAAAGCCCGATAAAAAAAAAATTAAAAAAAACCAGTCGAGTTGTTATGTCTCTCCTTTATTTATTTATTTATTATTACTTTTTTAAGGGTGGCCTGCTTTTTTAATAATGCATAATTTTTCATTTCATAACCGTTAAGAATTCTAAAAATATATTAAAATGTAAAGGCGAACACTAGGAAATATCTTATCTGCGTGGATAATACAAAATCAAATTAACCAATTCTGTGGTATTTCTTAGCTATTTACAAATAAATAAGTAGTGATGTCGGAACTGTGGTGGCTCAGGGGAAGGAGAGCTCACTTCCCAATGAGGTAACGCGGATTCGAATCCCTGATCGATGCGAATTCCACCCTCGGCTCGCACTGACCACAGTGCTGGCATAAAATATCCTCAGTGGTAGGCGGATCATGGACTAGAGTCACCTTGTCGTCATGCTAACCGTGGAAGGTTTCGTATTTTCTTATCGAAATTTTCCCTTTAGAAATTAATGGAAACATTAATGAAAGCGTAAATCGGTGATAATAACAACAAATGATTTACAGGATGGGTAACTAAACAGATTATTTCATATTCAAATTAAATTACCATAAGGATACATAAATTACCATGTCTCTTATAACAAAAGATAAAAATATATTGAAATCAGATTTTTAACCTTACTTTTAATTAATTTTGCTGCACTCGAATATAACTACAAATTTTGCACTCATTTTATTCATCTTCATAAAGTTTTAACTTTTGATTTGAAATATGCAATCTTAAAACCTTACAAAACTGAATAAAACACAAGGTTTTAAGGCATGTTTTTATTTGTATAGTTTGATCCTTTGAAATAATAGAGGACCGTTTAATGACGAGCCGTTTTCTTATCAAGTTAAGTTAATGAATGCGGTATTTTTCTTCTTTCTCGAAAGGTTTTAGATTAGGTTTACAAGCTGGTGCCTGAGGCACTCTAGGAGTTATATTTATTGTATCATTGAAAAAGGATTTACTGAAGGATTCTAGATCTGCTTTGAGGAAAGGGGAAGCTGGAAAATTACCACCGCAGGCCTAGAATGTAGCCCTTTCGAAAAGGGACTGGAAAAGGGAAAGGTTTCAAAATGAAACCACAATTTGTCTGATCGTTATTTAGAATGATCTGATCGTTATTTAAAATTTACAACGCCCAGTCAAGACGGAATTGAGTTTTTATATATGTATCTCTTGGAAGCGTCAATATTTGAAATTCATAGAATCAAATTTATGTTTATAAAAACTTAGCTTTACTTTAATTTGAAAAAAAAAGCAGAAAAAACGAAGTGCACAAGCGTTTAATCAAAGTTTATTAATGTGAAAAAATAACTACCTCAAAATTTTTTTTATAAGTTATGAATGAATTAAAAACTATATAAAAACAGCTACAAGTTAAGTACACTGAGAAGAACTATGGTCAAAACTACCAGAATAAGGAAGCATTTACCATGTTTCAAGCTCCGTGGGAACACCAGAAAGCTCGATAGTTTTTATCTGCCTTGACAATGATCATGGTAAATTTAACAATTAAATATGGTCTTATAATATGTGATAAAATTTGAAAAATGTGGTAAATTTGGTAATTGTATCAAGCATTAGTATACCCCAGAGCATGACATAAAAACCATTCATTAACTTAAATTTCCTTTTCAGTTTTGTATTTTTTACTGAATGTGTGGTAATAAGAACTACTTTTAAAAACTAGAATTTCTAGAAAAACTAGAAATAGTTACCATATCAGTGGAAAAATTACCAAATGAATGGTTTAAGTACCGTATTTTTCTTTTTATTAACCAAAATTGTGTTACTATAAATATCATTAATATACAGTACCGTAATTTTATCAGAACTTTTTTCTGCTAAAATTTTTTCAATAAGTTATATATTCAATAAGGGGAAAGAAGTAGAAAACTGAGTTATGATTGATTTTAATAATGTATTGAAAAATATTTTATTGGAAACTAAATAAAAGAAATGCTAAAATTATAAATATTATTTATTAATTATTTCTCTTACTAAGAGAATTTGGAGTTTTATCATATTTTGTTTAGTAGAAATAAAGTTATTTTAGCAATGATCATAGGTTCTTTTCTGAAGATTACAAGGTTGCTCATTTTGATTAAAATGCCTAAAAAATTGAAATTAATCATTATTTATTTATAATTTCATACCAATAAACATCATAAAAATGATAAAAAAAACTACAAAAATATCATATTGAGAAATTTATATCTTTTGTAGTTTTGAAAAATATCCGACTACTTATTAATTAAAAAAATTAATAGAATATTTATTAGAGTTTAATTTAAAAAATTATTCAAAGAACATTTTATTTTAGTTCAAATAAAAAATTCCGAAACAGTAAATACTAGAATTTCATTATTTGTCTCTGTAGGAGAATTCGAAGGCAAAATTTTACTATTCTTCTAGTTCCATAGATAAAGAAAAAGTTTCTCTAGCAATGATTGCAAGCTCTTTTGTAACGATTACATGAATGTCCCTTTTGCTTAAATCCCTCTGAAAATATCACAAAAGGGGAATGACTTTTATGTGAGAAGGTGGGATTTCTAGCTTGGCTTTGGTCTTGCCCATAACGGTTGGAGCTTTGAGTCCTTTTTAATGTCCCGTAATTTGCCCGCACAATCCAGCGCACAAAATTGAGACACCAATTTCAGCATTCACTGAGATTAAGTTCCTAGTATGAAGTTTTAAAAGCCTTTTATGGGGTAATATTCATTTACCAGTTGCTTTACATGAGCAAGTTGTTTAATAGCATTTTCTAAGGGAAGTGATGTTGTGTTTTTAAAAATAGATCACTTCCCTGAAATAATTAAAAGTGACTTTTCTTAATTGCTTCCAAGTTAAATACTATTTAAATCTTCTTTTTCTCAATTTTATTTTAAACAATGTTTGTATGTACTTAAACTAGCCTAAACTATATTTCATTCCACTTAAACATGCTTTTATTTGAATAGAAATTACGCAAGTGGGCGCCATTTTATATCGTAAGCAGGGATGACTATTCAAAACTCAATGCAGATGCAAAAATATTAGGTTAGTTTTTTTACAGTATATATATATATATATATATATATATATATATATATATATATATATATATATATATACAGTGGAGCATCGTTTATACGACGATCACTTATACGACGTTTACATTTATACGACGTTTTAGTGTGGTCCCAAATCATTCCTATTCATTTTAATGTAAAAATATATCGTTTATACGACGCACAAAATCGGTTATACGTCGGTTTTTAGATTTTGTTCACGTTTATTTAATTTTTTATTTTTACTTGTGTATTTTAAAAAAGGGCGGAATTTGCCAACATGAATGATACAGAAAAGGGTGCCAACAAGAATGCTTGGATGACGACCGTAATTTTTACTAGATGACTGAAAAAACTTGACAATGTTATGAAGAAGGAAAAACGAAAAATTTTGCTATTCATCGACCAATGTCCAGCGCACCCATCGATACTAATTATTTCGGAAAATGTAAAAGCTCCCTTTTTTCCTGCAAATTGCACAAGTGCGCTTCAGCCATTAGATTTGGCAGTGATTAGAAATCTAAAATTGCATCATAGAAAGCAGTAAGTTCAACTCGCTATTCAAAGCATTGTAGAGACTAATAGCAGGAAAATATAATTAAAGGTAACATACATTCAAATTGCTCACTGCAATTTTTCTTCTTTGGTTATTTGTTTGTTTTGCTTTGTCTAATTTAGAAATTTATGTAAATCAACACGTTAAACATTAAAATTAACTGAAAACAGAGTTAGTTTAAATTTTAGAAGTTAAAATCGATTATACGACGTTATCGTTTATACGACGTTTTTCGGTGGTCCCTTTGGCGTCGTATAAACGATGCTCCACTGTATATATATATATATATATATATATATATATATATATATATATATATATATATATATATATATATATATATATATAATATATATATATATGTTCACATTTTGCTTTGAGGTATCCTAAAATTCTGGTTATGATAAAGCAGTTTGTTAAAGATATGATAAAGCGGTTATGATAAAGCAGCACAATAAAGCAGTTTGAATCTAGCATTACACAAATCCTTAAATCCATCAGAAACGATGCGTTTGTTCTCACAAAATTTACCGGATTTATATAACCATATGTTATAGACTATAGCTACTGAAATTGGACATTTTCATTAAAAAGCTTAAAAAGGGAAGTAAAATTATAAGATTCAGTTATCCGACTTGTTGCAGTAAAAAATAAGGAGCTAAAAAAGCGATAAAGAGAAAAGAAAGAATTAAACTTTTGAAAAAAACGAGGGGTTGAGTGTTTGTACCATAAAAATAGCCGGACTCCCTTGTAATTTTCTCGACATTTGCTTTTGTAATATATTCGCATTTATTGATGTCTATCTAATTCTCGACTTTTATTCGAAGCTATTTCTCGCACCTTCGGTTCTCGTTTAGAGATGGCTGCAAAGTTTGAAACGATTGCCTCATAAAGATTAGGAGCGAGATAAGTTAGAAAGTGTGGGTACGAAACAGAATATGATAATGAAGGCGGCTAATAAAATTGCCGGCATAGGAGGGCGAAATAAAACTGAAACCTTACGCTGGCTCGGGCGTACTACCCTAATTTTCTTTCATTTGCAATTAAGAACCTATACCCTTGGGAACCATTTTAGTGCTATTACTAAATGAACTGTTTACAGTAGCACATTTCATCTCCTTGGTTACCACGGGTAGGATGCACGACTGATAGAAGGTGGACGTGGTTAGGTTCGAGTAATTTGGTTGGGCTTTAAACATCTTCAATTAGCCGACTCTACTCTTTTAATCTACACTTAGCTTGATAAAGTCTCCCAACATTTTCTTCAAAGGAAAAGCAACTTATTTTTTGCTATCCAAACTTCTCTATTTCTAGTTCCGCCATGCCCTGCTTCTGGTTTGAATTGTTTTCTAGATTGCGAGGAATAATTAGTTGTGGCTTTCTTTCTGGAATTACTCATATCGACGAGTTTAGAAAAGAGGAAAACTAACTCCGTAAATGATAATGTTTATTTCTAAGAATAAGATATCATTATTATTTGGGATTAGGTATTTTATCATCATTCCCTATTAACAACAAACTTAGTTTTCATTTTTTAATAAGTTTCTATGCTTAGTTTCGTAATTACTCAATGAGAAAATCCAGTTAACATGTATATATAAGAATCAAGTGGAAGTTTTTTTTTTAAAAAGGATTTATTTTACTTTTCAAAAATTTTCCCTCTTAAAGGATGCTTTAGCATTTCAAATTAATTTTATGATAATTGTAAGGTTGCTCTCAGTAATTTTAATTTTTATTTAGAGAATCATAATTATGTAATTCGCATTTCAAAAATATATATACTAATATAACCATATTTTTACTCCTTTATATTTTGTTTGAATTTAAAATTACTCTAATTTTCAATAGTTTTATTCAGAATTGAAGAAAAAAAATTAGGCTAAAAACAATTTGAATTTGAATAGTGGCATTTTGAAAGCACTATGATTGGATTGCTTATGGCAGACAACGAGCATATAGCAAACCATATTCTTACAAAACTTTAAACAAGGTGGTCTCCAATGGTGGTCTTTATTAAACAAGGTGGTCTTTTATTAAAGTTTTTTTCTAATAAAATCATAATAATTCTACTCATTCAATATTTGATTTTTTTTTCCATCAATTTTGTAAAAATATTAATTAGCGTGTTCTTCCACTAAGATCCTTAACAACTTTTTTTTTTAAAATTAGTTTCTTTTTTAGAAATTAGGGCAGACACAATCTGTTCCCAATTAAAACTTTTGAAATATTAAATAGCTTTATTCAGAATTGAAGAACTTAATAGAAGAACATTATAAGAAAATTGTATGGTCCGTTGAAAGCATGAGGTATTAACTTATTGTTATAAGCCTTTAAAAAGAGCGGTTTGGATGAACAAAAGTGGTTTAGATATTTTATAAACACTCCACCTGATCATGACGTAGAACCGTTTTTAGGGATCTATCTTTTTATAGTCATGGTAGGAATACCACGTAAATTCGACCCCGGCCAGAGAACTTGATCAGCACCTGAGCTGGTATCCCTCTCTCCAAACTTCAACAACATAACCCATGAAAGAGCTTTCAGTTCGGCAAATTTAGCGTGCACTTTGATGGGTATACATTGACGTCGATTGTTTACCCCGCTGCTATGATCGAGCTCACGACCTCCAGATCTATGCCAGTGGAGTGAACAATGCCTTTATTAACTACCCCATCAGAGCACACATGATGTTTCTATACATTCTAAAATCATTTTTTTTTCAACTGCACATAATTGTCAATTACTTTCAACTAAATCATTCAATTATTTTGATCTCATTTTTTTAGTAATAAAGTCAATTATTAGTTAAATCAAGTTACAAAGTTAGATAAAAAAAATAACGCAATCTTTGTTATACAAACTATATAATACATAATCTTAAATAAAGTAAATATCAAACAAATCAAAAGAGATAGCTGCATTATTTTAATCTTCTTGGTTCAAAAATTTAAAATCTTTCTGAAAATTAATTTCAAAACATACATTGTTGCTTATCAAATGAAAAATTACATTTATAAACTGTTTTCATTCCGTATTGTAATAGGATTCATTTTCTACTGCATTTGTTAATCTAGTGTTTAGAAATAGACACTTATATTAATAAAAGTTACTAAGTATGACTATTATATTCAATTTTAAAGATATCGCAGAAGCAATATAATTCTAATTTTCTAAGATAACAACTCTGTCCATAAAAATTTCCTTTTGGAAGTTTAAACGCAGTTATTATGGACGCTAATCTCCTGGGATGATTACAAATGTTAACAGGATTTAGCTTTTGCGAACTACTGTCAGCATTTGAACTACTAATAAATGCTCGTAATAAATTCACATCTCTTTCATGTTTTAAAAATTTTATTTCATATTCGAATGAGCATATATTTGCAAATCAAGATAATGCTAAGATATCAAGCACGTAAGATTAAAAATTTATTCGTCATAAAGATATTCATAAATCAAAAAAATAAGATAAAAATAAGATTCATAAATCATAAATAAGCTCAAAAAATATTTTTCACTCTTTCTGACATAAAACAAAATTAAAAATACTGATTTTTTTTAACACTTTTTAGTTTTTGACTTATTTTACTTAACATTTAATAATAAATACACATTTAAGTTTATAACAGAAGATAAATCTCTCAAACCATGAAATTTTTTAAATTAAACACTCCTGTTTCCAGTTAAAGATTAATGTTTCTGTATTACAAATCGAGAGTTATATGGAAAAAAAACGTGTTACTATTTATAACTATTTCTTGAAAATGTTCCAAAATAAATGAAAATAAGTAATAGCGTACTTATATTTCGATTCATTTTTAGTGTTCTCTAAATGTTTGAATATTATAAAACTTTTATTGATCATAACAAATTCTAAAAAATGTATTTTTACTTCGGTTATATCTCAATTTACACTTGGAGAAAAAAAATCTGGTAAAATTACCGGTCTAATAAAATTTCTGGTAAAATAAAAAATAAATAAAATAAATAAATAAAAAAATGCATATTTCTGGTTGATAAATTAAAACATATGGTGTTTAACATAACATGTTAAAGCATACCACTGATTTGATAACTTTTTCAATTATATGGTAGCGGTTTAACTGAAATTTTACTTTAAAAATGGATTTTATGGTAAAATGAATGTACCCCAAGTACGGGTACTTTATACCGTAATTTGATCCTGAATTTTTCGTAGTGTAGTTAGTTGCTGGCAAAGTGGTTATGGAAATAAAGACCCACGATTTCGATACACCAACGGTATTATATCAATAATATGGTAAGCATTTCGCACTGTCTACCTTTACTTCTCAAATTAGATAGTTCCCATCGATCTGAAGCTGAGTAGAACCCCAGTCTCACACATTGATAGCCCAGTGTCCTTGACACTATGCCATCAGCAAGCAAATTGTTAGTTTGTTTTAGGGCAATAAATAAACAGTTATACATTTCAGAAATTTTAAATGTGTTTTTAAAAGCCAAGCATAATGTTTTACTTATTGTTTGGTTATGTTTAAAAAAATTAGCTGGTATACGATGAAATGAAATGTGTTACTTTAAAATACGCTTTAAAAAAAGTTGATAGGTTACGAATTAAAGTTGCCAAATAAAGTTGGTTTAACTATTTTCCATTCCTGAATCCCCCTTAGAAACTATTTTATCTGGCAGAAGAACCCAATGTGAATTATGATAGAAGAAAACAATTATGGCTTTCCCCTAGTCGAGTACCGTAGAAGAAAGATAGATGAAGGAAAACTTCTGTAAACTCTAGAAACACTTTTTATCGCCTTTTGTTTCCCCCGCTACCCTTTCACCCGCTCTACAGTAGCTCTATTTTTTATACATCTTCGGGTAAAGTCCACGGCGAAACGTTTCTTTTGCCCTCGGTATTTTCAGTAGCAATTTTATTTTTTTATTCTTTCTTTTTCTTTATCGAAATTGTTCCTGAGGAGTATTTTTAGAGAACGAACAAATGGAACAAACGCTGGCATTGCCTGGTTGAGAGAATAACCCTAAAAATTCCAGTGTTTAGGAGAAAATGGCTCCGTGTCAGTAGTTTTACAGGTCCCGCAAGACTCGCATTTTACCCTCCTACTTTAATTTTGACCACATTTTATTTTTCTCGGGCGGAACTTTGATTTTAATTCCGCCGAAGGGAGAAAATTTTTTTAATCTTTTGCTTGGAATATTCTTAGTTTAAAATGTTATTCACGCAACTGATAACATTTATCAATTATCAATAATGGTTGGATTAAATATATCAGCTTCTTTTGCGTATTATGTGCATTTAGAATAAATATTAGAATATTTGTATTGCGAATACACATAATACATATAATAAAAAAAAACTAATTAGATATTTTATCATTTTCTTGAATATGTCATTCTCTTATTTTGACTTACATCATTGATAATTGATGAATGTCATCAGTTGTATGTTGTTTGGTTACGGTAATGACCTTAAAATATTAAGTGTTTAGAAAAAAGCGGCAACGTGTCAGTAGTTTTACAGGTCCGGAAAAACTCGTATTTCCCCACATAATCTTCTTTAGCAGATTTTATTTGCAAGTAATTTAGACTACATTTTATTTTTTTCGGATTCATTTTTCATTTCATTTTTCTTTGGTTCGGAGAAAAATGATTATTTTGCTTGAGGAAAGAAATTTTTTTAAACTTGTATTAGGAATATTCTTTGTTTAAAACTCTATTAACACAAATGGTAACATTTATCAAATATCAATAATGTGTGGATAACATATATCATTTTATGAATATATCAGTTATGAATGTTATCAGTTATATGAATACTTGGTTCAGATAATAGCTCGAAAAATATAAATGTTTTGGAGAAATCTCGCTTAATGTTAGCAGTTTTACAGGATTTTACTGATTTTGTTTCTGACGAATTTTGTTCATCATTTTGTATAAGGAGAAATTTTTATAACTATAGTTTTTTCTTATTGATATTCTTTGATTATCTACTTCGGAATTTAAAATATAAATAAACTGATATAAAATGAGATATAATACATAATTCTTCTTCTGAAATATCACTACTGCAACGAACTTGTCAATAATATAATACAAAATATTAAAAACTATACAATACAATTGTTATATAGCTATGATAGTAAATACTAGTAATAGTAATAATAATAGGAAAATAGATATTTCATAAAAGAGGCATTTTAACATCATGAAATCAGAATGCATACAAAAGAACAAGAGGTTAACCCCCAAGTAACTAAACGTGCGTCAAATAGAATACCTACTTTTGTCAGTTTTAAAAATTCCAGAAGTAACCGTAACATTTTAGAGTTTTCAAAGTCTTAAATTTTTTAATTAAAAACTAAGAGTACTTCCCCTCTGTTTTACATGAATGAAGTAAATATAAATAAAGCATGTTTTAATTAGTATTAATTAGTAGCATATGCATGGAGAATCAAATTCTGGTAAAATTTCAATATTGTATGGTAAACGCATTTATGGTAAAAAAACAAAACAATTCTAGTTAATAAAACCAAAATATACGGAATTGAAACCATTTATTTAGTAATTTTTCCACTCATTTATTGATGGTGTAATCAAAATTCGGGTTTTCAAAACCATAGTCCTTAGCTCCACGCATTTAGAAAAACAAATACAAAACTAAAAGGTAAATTTAACCGAATAAATGGCTTTTATGACATGCTCCAAGAGAACATGATACAATCACCAAATTTTAACACAATTATGAAATTTTATCAAATGTTATAAGACCATATTTTATTGTTAATTTTACCAAACCATTACCTAAAAGCCTCGGTAAAAATTATAGAATCTTTGGGTGTTTCCATTGAGCCAGAAACACGGTAAATTGTCCCATACTCTGGTAATTTTAACTATACTTTTTTTCTCATTGTGAATCATTTCTTTAGTTACAGAGCCATAATAAATCATATTTAGTTACATAGAATTAAATTTTTATGACTTTAAACGTCAACTACCTCGTTTTATTAAAACAAAATATTATTGTCTTAGTATCTTCTATAACACTAGAAATGTTTGCGTGAAAAATCTGAACTGCAACTTTTATACGTAAAAAAATGCGTTTATATTACGAATTATTATCTCGTACAATTATAAATTAATGCAATTGGAGAGAAAATCATTTTAACAACAATTGTAGAGATAACGAAAGCAAAAAGAATTCTTTCCTAGATTGAAGGATAAAACAGCATCAACGAAAGATGTTTTGGTGAGAGAGTATTTCAAGCTAAGCATCAAATCAGAAGAAAAAGCGATACTAAAGATGATTTGTCGAAGCCCTTGTCACATCTATTCTACATCACCTGTTAGGCCTCTTATAGCCGCCTAGAATTTAGTTGGAAATAGAAAAAAAAGCGAAGATTGGGAGAGAGGTTTTGGTGTGTGTGTGCAAGTGAAAGTAACTGCGTGGAAAAGAATCGGTGATTTGTCTGGGAGCTAAATTAAGGTTCTGGAATGGTGTTTTACGTGACTTGAATCAGGCATTTGAAGCGTTAGGAGATGTTTGGCTTCTAGCAGTTTAAGTATCGACAGTCAAGATTTACGCGTTGTAGTTGAGAACGCATATCATTTAGTGATGATGCGGTTAAGCTACATTTCCTTTGTTCTTAATAGCTATGTTTGAAACTTCTATTGTATGGTGCAACTAAGTTGTATGATGCCATTGCTAATTTATAGTACTTAATGCTTTGAGATCAAGAATTAGTATTTTTTTTAAACTATGTATTTTTTTTTATATAAGATAACTTGGTTTATAAAGCAGCCACGAAAGCGTAAAGTTCCTGGAATAATTAGAAAAAGTTAATTACTTTTTGTTTTGAAAAATGACGGTAAAAATTGTGTTTTCTTACTATTGCGTAATATACCCCTATTTACAATAAGATATACCTAGATTTACAATGCTAAATTAAGATTCTAGAATGGTGCTTTACGAAACCTGAATTAAGCATTTGAATTGTTGGGAGATGTTTGGTTTCTAGCAGTTTAAGTATCGACAGTCAAGATTTATGAGTTGTAGTTGAGAATGCATATCATTTAGTGATGATGCTGTTAAGGTACATTTCATTTGCTCTTTATTGCTACGTTTAAAACTTTTATTGTAAAATGCATTCAAATTGTATGATGTATGATGTAATTCCATATTTCGAGTACTCGGTACTTTGAGGTCAGGAATGAGTAGTTTTTTTTGAGAAAAAAAAAACATCTGTACATTATATATTTTTTATCATGGAATATATATCGGAATATATATCGGTTTGAAAAATAAACATTCAAGCATACAGTTCTTGGAAGTATCAGACAAAAATAATTCTTTTTTGTTTAAAAAAAAATTACTATAGAAATTGTATTTGGTTATTATAACCCGATTTACAATACATTACAATTTTTTAAAATGAATCAAACCATTTTTTTCTATTTAAATTTGTAGCAATAATTTTGCCTTTGCTTACATATGGTGATTTATTACTTGGATTAGAATGAAAATTATGTATAAAAATTTTCCCAAACAGAGCAAGCATAAAAAATTTTAAAATTTTTTGCTTTTATTTCTATATTAATTATATAAAATTTAAAGATTGTTTACATTTTTTTATTAATATTCCTAATACAGAGAAACAATTTAAACATATTCGCCAGTATAAACATAAAATCTTAAAATGAAACCAAATATCATCAGTTTTGGTAAAGGTTCTTTATTTGAGTAAGGATTTTACAGCATGCTCATGACGCAAAAGTACTAATTCTTATCCTGGATACATTACATGATTTTTATTTTATAAAGAATCATAAATAAATGGATTTGTTAAAAAACTTAGAGTGAAGAAATTCGATATTTTTACAGTAACGCAGTGATAAATATACAATTAAATAATTTTTATTTCACGCATAAACAATCTAAAATAGTTGACATCGCTTAATCATATGCAGCGGAAACATGAGTTTTGAAGTATAAATTAATTATATTGAAACTATAATTTTTATTAAAACTATTAACTTTGATGAGAATTAAAAATTTTATTGATTTTTACTTAATGAACTTTCCTTATTTTTCATTAAAGTATGAATATCATATGTAAAATTTTTCTCCGTGAAACCTTCTTATTACAGTTAAATATTTGAAATTTATCTAAAAAAATATTTTAGAGGCAAAATAAAATCTAATTATCTTCAAGCTTACAATTTCAAGCATTTCTGTTAAAGCACCATTTTTCTAAACATCTAATTGCAATTTTTAGAAACCAAACTTCACGCAAATTTCACCATGAATTTCATTAAACTTAGCGTTTTGAATGTTTTATTCATTCAAAGGTGGAGAAATCTTTTAATTCAATTTAAATTGTTATCATTAAATACATATTGTTGAATAATTATAATAATTTGTAATTAGCTTCAAAATGTTTTGTATAAAAAATATTTGCCACAATAGCATAAAAATGTAAATTTCAATAATTGCAGTGCAAGATTATATTTGATTTCATTAAAACGCAAGACAATATTGGCACATAAAAAAATTAAATATAAATTTGTAATCATATTTTCCGTGTGAGAATAAACATATTTTATTTTGAATTAATCAGTCTAATTTTGTAATAACCCAATCAAATTTTCGATTAAAAAGCTTTAGTTAATACGATTTCATAATTTTAATTCTATTCGCAGAAGTGAAATAAAGTATTTTGTTATTTGCATTAGATTGAAATACTGCTGAAAATTAAATTTAAAATATTGATTTAATTTAAAAAAATTCTAGATAATGTTTTATTGTGTATGAAAACATTTTGTAACTAATGTTTACTTCAATGTTTACTTCTATTTTATGAATAATATTTCAGAATCTATTGTATTGGTTAAATATTTCACTTACAAACTCAAACTTTATTAGCCTTTTTTTACTCACGAAAGTTGTTTTTGAAGGTAAACAGGTATGCTATTTGATTAAAAAACCATGTGTATTTTAAGAAATTAAAATTCTATATTAAGTCTTCCTAAAAAACATTTCTATGTGCATTAGATTGAAATGCCCATAAAAATTAGATGTAAAACATTAATTTACTTGAAAACATTTTTATATAATGGTTTTTATAAATATGTAAACATTTTGTAACTAATATTTATTAAATTCCTCCTAACCAGAACTTTTTATTTCTATTTCAGAATCCGAAAAATTATATTAGGTACAAACTTAATGTTTATGAGACAAATTTTCTTGCATGCAAAAAATGTTTCCAAATATTAACACAAAGACAGTTTAACTTTTTATAACATTTAAAAATCTAAAAAAAAATATTACTTTCTAATGCATATGACGGGACTAGTGATTTGCCGAAAAATATTGCATTATGCTAAATTATTTCGAAAGGTGATAGTTTTTATATCAAACTGGTCCTTAGTACTGTTTTCAGATTGGCCCTTGATAAATTCCATCAATTAAAAATAACATACGCTTAAACATTTTGTTATCTACATGGAAATTAGGTTGTTTTTAACCAAAATATTTTATGACCATTTGAAATATGGCTCATCATTTCATTGTAGCAAGCGCGTTACATTTAAAGGCTTTTGCTTTGTGATTTTCATTGTGTATTTTCATGTTTGTGAAATAAAAACTTGCGACTCATTGTATTATATATTTTGTAAACTAATCTCTTATTGAATATCTAATTGGTTATCCAATAAGAATTGAATAAAAATATAATATTTAGACAAACTAAAATTCTATTGACAATATGAAATCTTTAACAAGGAATTTTAAAATTTAATTATCTAAATCGTAAATAATCTAAATCATAAATAATTTAATAAATCTAAAATAGTTTTATTATAGTAAAATCTAAAATAGTTTTATAATAGTAAAATCTAAAATAGTTTTAGATTATTTTCTAAATGTATTTTAAAATGAATAAAGATTGATTACTGTTTGTTTCCTTAAATATTTTTAAATATAGTTATTAAAATAGTGTTTTAAAGAAAGATTTAAGTCTTTTAATTGTAAACAACAACAATAACTTGTTTCGCTAAATTGCAACATGGTTTAAAAATATCATTTTTAATTTTAAAAATTTGAGTAAAAGAATTTAATAATTATAATTTTAAATTGCTAAAGTTGCCGAGTTATTGAAAATATATAATTTTTCAGTGCGAATATTTTAAGTTAATTATGAATTATATACGCAATTGTGTTTTAACTTTATCTTAAAATTTAATAAAATTTATATTTTATTTAAATTCAAGCTATTTCAAAGTTTATTGTTGCTTTGAATTTAATGATTATGGTATATTTCAATGTTTGTTATTTTCAAATGCATACATTTGGAAATATCTAACAAATTTTATAAATAAGAGAACAAAACATTTCTTAAATGAAAACCTGAATATTTTAGTTCTAAAAAATGGAATTATTTTAGATAAAGGTAATTACTGTTTACAGATTATGATTTTAATTAAAAGATTCAATAAAAAAATTTAATAAAAATAATTTTAAATTGATTCTGATAAAATGACGAAATGTGATAAAACTTTGTCCTAAAAGTGAATAAAGTTAAATTTTTTGTTTACTTTTTAAACTATTTTTAAAAATAGCTCTTAAAATACGTTTTTAAAATAAGTTGTCAAGCTTTTAAGTATTTATTATAATAACAACTGGTTTTAGGTAAATTGAAAAATTTCTTAAAATAATGGCTAAAAGGATGAAACCTAATTAATCTTTGTCCAAAAAGCGAATAGTGCTTAATTTTTTGCTTACTTCTATAACTATTTTCAAATATAGTTATTAAAATTTATTTTAAAAATAAATTTTCAATACTCTAAACATTTACAAAAATAATAACTGGTTTTAGGTAAATTTAAGAAATGCTTTAAAAAAGCGTCTAAAATGATGAAACAGGATGAAATTGTGCCCTTTAAAAGTTTAATTTTTTTCTTACTTTTCAGACTATTTTCAAATATAGTTGTGAAAATAAATTTTAAAAATAAGTGTTTTAGGTAAATTGAAAAAGAGCTTAAAAATAATATTTTTAGCCTTAAAAAATTCAATAAAGAATTGAATAAAAATAATTTCAAATTGCTGCTGCTAAAGTGGCCAATGAAAAGTAAAAACATTTGAGGGAAAGAGAGATATTTTTAATGTTAGAACGACATCACCCAGCATCAAATTATCCACTTCCTCCTAATTGTTTATACCGCTCAATTTACTAACTGGTTTTGAGGTTTTAAAAGAAAAACATGTTATATTTGAGAGCAATTCTCGGGGATAGATGATCATTCAATCCTTTTTCCTCAACAGATAGCGAAGAGCAAAATAAATAAATAAAAAAGTTAATCGCCTGTAACATTACATTACTGTATCTTCCCTTCTCCTTTCCCTCGCAATGAATTATTCCTTTTAATTACAACTGTCTCCTTCCTTTTAATTCTGAAGAGAGTGTTTTCTTTTTTTTTTTATTTTCTGCAATGAGCCCACCGCATGACCCTCCCCTCCCCTGTTTCAAGAAGTGAAGCTTAATAATAGCATGAAGACGAAAATACCTTGGGATTATGAGGTGTCAACTTAGATGGGAAAAATTGGGGATCAAATCATTAGAAAGAAGAGGGGGAGTTGCATTCTCCAAAAGAAGATGCAGGCAAGAATTGGAATTAAGCAACTCCAAACAACATTTTTCGAAAGTCCGCGTGGAAAACCATTAAATCTTGCGACTATTTGCTTGATTTTTTTTAATTATTTACTTTACTCTTTTCAACTTTGTTTGCAAATCAAAAACATTGCGGCACATTTGAAGACGACGCTTGAAAATTCCATTCTGTAAGGTTGTCAAGAATTATTAAATCGTCTCCCTCTTCTTTTTTTTACTTCGCCTTCATTCATTTATTTATTAAAGTAGGAAGTTACCATTTTATAAAATTGTCAGCCGTTATAAAATGACATCAACCTTAAAGCGACATTTCTTTAAATAGTAGCCACAATAATTGAGTGAAGGTATAAGACCTTTTGCATTAATCAATGTCAAAACATCGGCTAAATAAGATCAAGGAAGTTAAATTATGATTAAAACGAAGAAGACTCCTTGTTTGCTCTCTTCTATTTTTTCTTTCTTTTTCTTCTGCAACCGCTTAAAACTTAAGATGAATTTCATCAGTGTCGCTCAAATTAGTGTAACTCTGTTAGACTCTTGTTTCATGACACAGAATTAGCGGTTATTTCATGAATAATGATAAGAATAGAAATAGCTTTCACCGAGTTTTTTATTATCTTTTTTACGAACGTGTTTTATCTTTTTTAGTTCCTATGTTATTAAGAAAATTGAGGCAATTTATGGCTCCCAAAAAGACTAAATAATGAGGATAATGAATAAAAATAACGTTCAGAGATTATCATAAATTTAAAAAAGATAGCTGTTCTTAAGATTCTGTATTTTTATTGAAGAAATTTAAATACATGTTTAAATTCGGAAAGGATTCTTAAAATTTATTTTCACTTCTTGGAACAAAAATAAACTATTATACACAAAACACACTCGAATTCATTTATAGGGAGCGTGACTTGTTGCAACCGAGTGCTCGTAAAAAATATGTTCATTTAAAAATTGCAAAAGCTCGTAAGTACTTCCTAAATTAGGAATAAAATATTAATTTTATTTATTTGTTATTTCAGTACAGTACAAAAATTTTTTAGTTATATTGGTATGAATCGCCTTATTGTCTCTGTTGAGTAATTGTGCTTTGGAATAAGACTCATAGCAAGAAAACATTGCCAATACTGCTTTAGTGAAACCCTGCCGCCGTGTTTAATCCATAATTAAAAAGTTATAATTTTTTTTAAAATTTAAGTGGTAGCTAACACAATAAAATACACACTTAGTTTAAGCAATAACGAGCTAGCAGTATTTCTATAATATAAACTTGCTTATATTAACCGATAATAATGGGTTAGTGTCGAAAATGAAAATGGAAAACTCGAGTTACTATTTTCAACAATCTCAAATTCTTTGATTTTGTTGGGCTTCAATTGTTATCCTCCATTCGTCAGTCTTGATTAAACAATAACCTAATTTGATTATACTTCATTTTGAAATTATTAGTGACATAAAATTATATATTTTAAAATGTAAGATTTTTGCCAGCGGATGCTACTTTGCTATTTAAAAGGAGTCTAAACTACATCGAGAAGGAATAAATATTTCAAGAATTACAACATCTAGAAGTAGCCATGAGTGAAAATATACATGGAAGTGTATCAATATTATCTAATTGAATATTTTAATTAAAAATGTCCATTAAAATCGCAGACGGGCTAAGTTTCAAATTTTTCCCCTAGAAAATATTAAATAAATCAATGCATTTCAATTTGTGGCTACTTTGTTGCCCCGATATTATGGTCAAATAAATGCATTGAGTAAATGACTAATTGAAAAGAAAGAATATTTATAACCAAGTTCCTTTCAATGAAATGTATGAATAATGAATGGATGATCCTGAAAGCTCCTCGATTGCATTAAAATTCAAAGAGATTTTTAGTTGACTGAATTCCTCTCTCGGGAATTTCTTTGAAACTCTAATGCGTGGTCAAGTTGGTCCCCTTTTAGGAAATCGGAAAATTTTCCTGATAGCTAAAGGCAGATTCTTTATCAAAGATTCAAGAATTGAAGATTAATCTATTGCTAAAGTTTCATTTTTAGTGTACATTTGCAAGGATTCCCAACAGGGGACTTAGAAGGGCAATAGAAGTTTGGATAGCCAAGCAAGCAAACAAACAGATCAACAGCTAACGTGCACGCCGTCTTAACGAACTTCCATTAGGCCAGGCTCATGGGATACATCTCTTTTCCATCGCCTAATGAAGTGTTTACTGTAACAAATTCCCAAATCGCCGCAGCAAATCCTGATGGCTGTAACCTCAAACACCGAGCCCAGGACCCTTGGCAGAAGCATCAGGACCCCTTCTCTTTGTCTCACTAATTAACCGAAACTTACTTTCGCACAAAATAAAAGCCAAATTCGCAAATTACTCAGAGTAATGAGAAAAATTTGTCAGTTTCTAGAATGTGGATAGAAAATCTTGGGAGTTAATGAAGGTTCTGCCAAGAAATTACGACTAAAGGATACTGAAATTAGACCATATTAGTTATTTCTCCGAGTTTCAGAAAGAAAATCTGTTATTTGATACTGAGATAAGGTCTCTTAATCTTGAGACGAAGAAAATTGTTAAAGAGGATGTGCCAGGAGAAAACGAGTTTGTCAAAAAGCACGCCTACTTATTGTAATCTTAAAAGCTCAGTCAAGATGATGAGTTTTTGATTAAATATATACTTCAGTCAAGTTAATGGAGACTTTTCTAACTACATGCAATAAAAATAATAACTATTAAATTAACTTTAATAATGTGCAACAAATGCTTAAAATTAGGAAAAAAATGAAACCTGAAATCGTTCCGAACGTGGGCTAATTTTTGATACAAAACTTTAATTTGAATACAATTTTTTTTTAAAAAAATAGTGTCATTTTGAAATTATCAAAATACGAGATCAGAAGGTTTAAGGGAGAATATTTATTTTAGTGCCTTGAACCATACTACAGAGCGAATTTGTTGCATTGCAAATTGAATCAAATTTAGAGCCGTAATATCGAGTAATCAAGTTCATAAAGTAGAATAATGTGGTTCAGCTTCTTTTTCTATTTTTTCTTCTTTTTTTTTTTGGCATTAGGGCGACAGCAAATTCGAACGTCATTATGGTTCAACATCCTTTAATATTTCTAAAAGAACAGTGTTTTTTTCTCTCCTTATATCCTATAATATGCATTCGAAATCTAAATTCTAGCGACAACAAAAATTCTTCAACAAAATTTTCTTAGCTTCATAATCAAAGCAAAAACAA
This sequence comes from Parasteatoda tepidariorum, assembly GCF_982258835.1. Taxonomy (NCBI): domain Eukaryota; kingdom Metazoa; phylum Arthropoda; class Arachnida; order Araneae; family Theridiidae; genus Parasteatoda; species Parasteatoda tepidariorum. The sequence goes on from NC_141765.1 coordinate 22,120,540, forward strand.
GTAAATAAAAAATGTAAAAAAATGTCAATTGTCAGCTTCAAATGTCAATTGTCAGGATTCATCGACGAAGATTAAAAAGAGGTGGGTTTCAACGGAGAAAAGCACGCAAAGAAAACAGATTAATTAATCTGTATTTTTCAATTCATTGAAATTTCGCATCCTCTGAACTTCTTAATCAATCTATTCTTTTCGTAAATATTGAGTATGCTTTAAACACCTACTCTTTACGTTCTGAAATAATATACTTTATCTTTTCATTGTTGGTAAACAATTTTTTTTGTTTATTGGGTTTGAAGTGTTTATATATTTCCCTTTAATAAAACAACTACTCTTGGACCTCCATGGTTTTTAGTAGCCCCTGTAAAAAACTCCACATCAAATTACGCTTGAAAGCAATGGCACCAGCATCCGCAAAATCAATTTGCCGTAAAATTTTATATCGCAATTTTTAATAAATTACAGTATTTCAGTAATTTTGCTGTATATATTTCTGTAAACCGTAGTTTTTACATTAATGTTTATTTTATTACAGTAATTCAGTAGTTTGTATTAAATAATTTAGTGAAAGTTACGGCTAATAAGATTTTATGCTCTGTAAAATTTTACTTTAGCTTAAAATTTTGTCTAATGGGTTTTACAGTAAAACGTACTGGCACAGAGTGCCGGTACTTTTTACATTGTAGTAACAACCAATAATAGTTATTCTTCATAATTTCGTGAAAGAAATTCCACATTAAAAGAGATAACAGTTTAGAATAGAATCTTAACTTCTCGCAAACATAATTGTTAATCTATAGAATCAATAACAGAACTTGTGTCTTGAACATCAGGAATTGTATTGATATAGCAAAAAGAAAATACTGTTTTGTACAAACCTGAAAATAATGTTTGCTTAGGTTATATTTTCAACAGCAAAATATATAGAATCAAATGCTTATCGTAACTATCATATTTAACTTTTATATGCATTCTTACTGATTTAATATAGTTCATTAGAGAGATTTAAAATTCCGAAAATACATTCCAATCTAACTAAAATTTATTTGAATTAAATGATAGAAGATAATCTATTTTAACACTTAGGCTCCAATATATAATTAAAGCGTTCATTTAGTTAAAGCAGTTGAAACTGAAATGTTATTATCAAAATCTTGCTAAAAGTGCTAAAATATGGATAATCATTAAAGAAAGAACACGACTGCTTAAAATTTAATTACGTTCTTTGGATGAAATTGAATTAAGTTAACAGAGTTCGCACTCAATTTAGTACTAACGATACTTGATTGTAAAGTTATCTACCTGTACATACTTAGATCTTGGATGAGTTATTTTACCTCATTTGTATTTCACAAACATACTTTCTCTTTTAAATATAATTAGAACAGTTTTTGAATTCAAATTATACCAGTTTTGAAAGAGCTTTGTATAGTTTTCTGAATATTCTAAGATATCTTTACTCCGAGAGCTTTTTATATTATCTTTAGAACAGGTGAAATAATTGCTCCGCTGAAAAGAATTTTCGGTTGCTGCTTTTTATTGCGAAACATTATTAACTTAGAATATATTTCAGTAAGTTCAGAATTGCTTAACTTATTTAAAACATTTAATTAAATGATGATAAATTTCCAAATAGTCATTAAATAAGTTTTAACAAAGAGCAATTATTAATTTATGTCGGACTTTTTTTTAGTTTATAAATTTTTTATAGTTCATAAGGTAATTTTTAAATTAGCCAGCTATTATAAACGATTAAAATATTCAAAGCACACATGACTGTTTCATGTTATCGTGAAAAACTTAAAACTATTAAGTAAAATGGATGAATTAAAAATTCTATTTATTTCATTTTTCTAAATAATTTGATGTTTTAATGACAAAATTTGCTATAATTTAATAATGAAAATGTGTTATAAGATTGTAACTTAATAAATTGAGATACGTTCCATATATATATATATATATATATATATATATATATATATATATATATATATATATATATATATATATATATATATATATATATATATATATATATATATATATATATATATATATATATATATATATACAGCGAAGAATACATGAGTGATCTCCTAAGATAATGCCTTTAAAAATATTAACTACGAGAACATTAAATACTGATTGAAAATCACTTGCATTAACAAAATTAGTTAAAAAAACAGATATTGAACATATATAATGTTGATTATAGATATATCGTTGTGGAATGCAATAGTTCTGAATTATTGCATTCAACTTAACTGTTTACGTTTCAAATAATATTAAATTATAAGACAGATTATCCTATTTGGCATTACTAATTATTTTTACAGTATTTATATTGTTCGCTGGTAAAATATAATGAAAAATGGAAAACATAACTACATTTGTTAACTACGGGAAAATGAGCATTTACGAACAACAATTTAAATTACGCTTTAAAAAAACTATGTACGAATAGTTTTACTTACTCTTCAAACATTTACAGCAATAAATATTAATATAAAATTTTCATCAAAACTTAAAGATAAACATAAAATATGCATTTAATCGCGAATTCGTTCAAAATCTTTATAAGATGATAAAAGTATACTACTTTTAAAATGCTGATTTTTACATCATTCAGTTTTGAGAGAGAAAAGTATTTGTAATAAAATTGAAAGTTAGTATCCAATAGTATTGCAGCGCAACCCAAAAGAACAAAATTTTTTCAAATGCTCGGAATACGAACAAACTTTCAGTATTCCATTGATTGTAATTTGAAAAATAAAGGAATGCATAAATAATTTTTTTATAGAAATGAAAACTTAAATGAACATATGTTGTCTTATTTGTTGTTTTTAGTCAAATTTAAAATATGTAGCTATTTGTGTAAATGAGAATGCACATCACTTAGGAAAATTTATTAGTCAATCTATAACAGTAAAATTCCTCGAACTAATTGCACACGAGAGTTCTTTCTTGTCTTGCTTTCAATTTTTAAACTATTTTTTTTTTAAACAAAAAGTTAAGTTTGTTGATATGTTTCATACGTTCTCCTTATTTATTTACGCCACTCGAATAAAAAATTCCTCTAAAATTACTGTACTTGCATGATAAAAACATTTTTAAAAAAGTAAATAAATAATAGTAATTTTGGTAATAACATCAAAATATGCGGTATTTAAACTATTCCGTTCGTACAGTAACAGTTCACCGGAATTTCTGATTTTCAAAATTAAGTTTTTATTACCATACATTTAGTAAAAATACGAAGCTTGAAAATAAATTTAACCAAATAAATGGTTTTTATGCCATGCTTTAAAGTATCATGATAAAATTAATAAATTTTACACATTTACTACTAAACAGCATGGTTATAAAATAATATTTTATTATTAATTTTACCCAAAATCATTAGTAAAGCGTTCCGAAAAACTTTCCTTCTTTTTTTTTTTGTTCCCATATTTCTCATTGAGCTGTGAATTTTATCATACTCTGGTAGTTTTGACCGTACTTTTTTTCTCAGTGCGGAAGGCCTTTTTAGGAAAAAAATGAGTGCCATTTCCAATTTTTCTACGGGAAAAATGTAAAAAAAATGCTATTTAATGGACTATTATGGGACTGTAACCAAAATAGCACTTCTTTTTTCTTATTGGTCTAAATGGTGGCGATTAAAAAATTGCATAAGCAATAAAACGAAAGCAAGTACTTAGGCACTATTGCTTTTTTTCTTTTCTTTTTTTTTTAAATAAATAAAATAAAAACATTTTTAAAGGTTTAGTCAGTTATGTATAAAGTAACAAGAAAAATACATTTCTTATTAATTATTAAACAGTCATTAAACAATTAATGTGTTTTTTTTTTAATTTTATTTGCCAGCTAATCTATATTGTGAACAGTTCTTGAAGATATTTTAGAACCGACGTTGAACAGCTGACACATTTATAGGTTTGGGTTTATCAATATTAAACTCCGTCACCTCTAAATTTTGAGACCCAACACAGAAAACAAACTAGCTTTCGCAGAGAATTTTTGATGAAACTAACTTGCTTTTGCGTTATATGGAAAGGAAAACCACAAAACCTCTTACCTTTAGTCCACCCGGAAAGTTAATTCTAAGCCACGATCCGCCTACCACTAAGGATATTTCTGGTTTACACTGTGGCAGTTCCGGACCGAAAGCAGAATTCATGTTAATCCGCCATCTCTGGGATTTGAACCTGTATCACATCATTGGGAGGCCAATGCTCTAACATCTGAGCCACTGCGACTCTCTTTTAAATATTAAAAAAACTAGTGTATTGGGTGCATATCAATTTGTCTCAACGATCTTTTGATTTTATTATGCTCATACAGACAACATTTGCTTCTTAAGGTATTTAACCAAATCTACGTCAATATCTGACTACCAAATCGAGTTAAAGTGGAAAATCGCTTATTGGTAAAAATGTCCGCAGCAATTATTGCAATGCAGTAATAATTAGGTAAAATTCCTGATTAAATTTTTGTTAATTTTTCGTTTAGTCTTCGCGAATGTTAAAATTCTGCCTTGCCTTACGCCGAGATACGTACCACGGGGTAGAAGTTCACGATTTAAGTTAATTCAACTGGACTTACATTAGATTACATTGGACAAATTAACTGGAACTACATTACATTGAACAAATTTAAAAGTAAAAAATATTTTAATTGAATGTAATCAAGTTAACAAAAAGTATTTAAATGCATTATTCACAACTTACCTGGTCTTTTTCTATAAAACCCACAAAAGCTGTTCTTTCAACTTCAACGGGCTGACCAGCTTTATCATACAATGCAATGACAAAATGAAAAAAATTGCTTTTTCTGAGGTTATTTGGGGGCTGTTTTTCAAAATGTGCTCGACCTAGACCAACACTGAAAAAAATAAGAAAAAAATAATTTGTAAAAAAATTTTCACAACAATTCACAGATATTCAAAAAGTTATATAAAAATAGAAAGATAATCTTACACATTAAACTGGGCAACAATGTTGCAATAAAAATATCACAATTCTCATGACAAGAACCCTTAATTTTTTTAAATTTTTGTTAGAAAGGTGTTTAAGTACTATGTAATAAATACATTATGTCATAAATTTCATTATAAGATACTAATTATAATTATCAATTATATATTATTATTATTATTTATTTATTTATATATCCTGAAGTACCTTGAACTCTCATCTCAGTGTCACAAAAATTAAAAGAAAAAAATATTTTTTTGGAGCTTCAAATCGATCAGATTTTAAGAGACCCCAAGTTCAAAAAGCCCTTTCAAAATAAATAAAAACAAGTTTGAGATACTATTGGAAAAAAAATCAATAAAGCATAATTTTAGCCTATTATTTAGCTGTTTCTTTGCAATATTCGAGTTCAGCACATTAAATTCATTAAGAATTGACTATACTCAAGAGCAGAATCTCTTTGAAAATTTGTTACCTGGAATCGTTTCTTAACTATTAATAATCCGATGTAAAAATTAGCGGATCTTTTAAGTTGAATACAATGCAACTTAGAAAATATCGTGAAAAATAACTCTTAATAATTCCAAATCAACTGTTTCAATTTACCTATAAAAGAATTAATAAATTAAACTTAGAAGGAAGTATTTAAAAAAATGCTTCTTTTACTTTTCCTAAATTCTGATTTCAATCAGCAAATTTTTGGCAATAAACTCATTTAAAATTCAGCAACTGCGGGTGAAACCCACCGTAAAATTTCTTACATGCATGTTAAATAAAAGTAAGTTACATATAATACGTTACAAAGATTACTTCATACTTAAATACATTTAGATATTTAAATATGTTATGTCCGACAATTTTAATCCAAATTTGTGCAAGAGCCCATTTAAAGTTTAGTCGAGTAATTAAAACTCATAAGAACTGCTATTTATTTAAGAGTTCTGTGTAGATTTTTTTATAAGAAATCATAAGATAATATGATATGCATTAAAAAGTAAATTTTCAAGGTCAGTAAATATATTTTTTAGCAACTTCATTTGCAGAAACTTTAATTTATTGTAAAAAGCATATGAAAATTTCCAAAACATAACTTGCAATAATATTCATTAAAAAGCCTGTTTAGGGACTGGAATTTTATACGATATTAGAATATCGTGTACTTAAAGTTAACAAAAAAACTAAATACTTTTTTGAATAAATGAAAAGCATTTCAATACTTTTAGATACAATTTCATATGATTGATGTGATATTATATAATTGACTTTATAATGTATTTGAATGATTTTAAACGGTGAAGTATAAATACTCTTAACTGGCAATTTAATAAACTGAGCTCTATTACAAAGCTCTTTCTGTTTTTATCAAAATGTGTCATTGATGATAATTTTTTTTGCTATTAAATATCTGTAAACACTTTAAGTATTAATACTTACAACATCAAAAGTATTTTAACATAAAATTATCAGATTTTTTACATAATGTTTTCAAGTGTCTGGTGAAAAATAATTTGGCCGAATTTAATTGTTTTGACTTTCATTTTTTTTAGCGATTTTTCACTTTGTAATTTTATTTAAAAATATATTAGACGCTTACTAATTATAATATTACAATATTATATAGCAGTATTTGATTTAAAATAAAATAAAAGTATAGTATTTTTATTGCAATATGCTTTTAAATGTCATTCAATGTATAGTCACTATTATTAAACTATAAAACTCAAATCTTACTGCTAGTTCATAAAAAGCAAAAACGTTTAAAAAAAACGTCAAAAAAAAATAACTTTTTTTTTTTTTTTGCTTGAAAAGAAAAATTTCCGCTTCTATGATAATTTTTAAATCACTTTTTTAATGCTTATGATCAAATGCTTATGATATGACAAGAAAAATGCTAATAACATTTTCGCGTTGTTTTAAAAATATGCAATTATGAGGGAATTTTCGACTAATTTTTTTATTGCATTAAGGGAATTTTAAAGACCGCAACTATATATTTAAAAGTATTGATAATATTTTCAATTTATTTTCTCCAAAAACAGACAGCAAATAGCAGGTTTACAATATTTGATTTTTTTTTAAATTCAAATATTGTAAATATGCTTTAAAAATTGTTATCACGAAAGATAAACATGGTTGTATTATTTCGGAAATATCAATTTCAACAATAATGCATTAAATATTCTAAAATACATTTTATTTTGCTAATTCAACGAAAACTTTCAAAGTCTGTTAAAATGCATTAAAATAATGGGATATTAAAAGAAAGTTATAAAAGAATACTTGACATTGTGGTGACTATTAAAAATGAATTTCTATAGTAAAATAGACTAGAATTAAAAGAAGAAATTTTTAACTACAATGTATTTTACTGTTTAAAATTAAAAACAAAATTAAATAAGATGGATTAAAAAATTTGAGGGAAAAGCTGCTAAATTTAGAATGATTTAATGATTATGATTTTCAATGAATACCATATTCTTTAATTTAAAAACTTGCACATGTTTTGTTATAAACATTAAACAAAGAATTTAACCTGATATCATAATGCTACTAGAACAAGCAATGCATGTAATAAATTGCCAAGAAACTAGCTAATGTTTAAAAATACATAAAATTCATATTGAAACAAGAATAAAATGTAAAATATAACAAGCTTTTTTTACAAGTGCTAAAATAATGTGATAATACTTTTTCTCAAACAATTCATTTAAATTATTTTCTGTATAAATATATAAACTTTAGTATATAATACTACAAGTAATAAAGACCAAAAAATACATGCTTTTTTTATTATTATTTAAATAAATAATTTGTCTCGATTCTTTTCATTTACAAATGAGGTTCAAAAATACTTTTCTTTTTAAATTTGCAGTCATCTTTAATATTTCTAACGAGCCTTTCCTAAATAATATTCAATATGATCCCTATCGAAAAGATTTTTTTAAATAAATATTTAATATTTTTCTAAGTTGTATGCTTTTATTGACGCATATTCAATGTTACTACTCCAATATTAACAAATACCATATGCCATTCCAATTAGTCAATCATTATTAGAGTTTATTTAATATATCCCCAAAGTTAGCTTTTGTTTTTCTACTATCATCTCAATTAGTAAGCCTTTCTTAAGTTCATAAGTTTCTATTTTTCATAAGCGAGGCCCTTGGCGGGAATAAAGAATATTGGCTCTTATACGGAGTTTAAGGAAAACTCAGCCAAAGTCTAAATAAATTTAGATTTTATTGGAAGCATTCGGAAAAGTTTGCTAGAAATGGTAAGAAGAGCGAGCTACTGTAATGAAATTGCGGGATTCTTTCTCCAAAAGGAATAACGCTGTTAGATGCGAAGAGCTGGCATCTTACAGGATTAGGGAGGGTCTATTTTAGATTTAGTAGTCCCCCGTTCATAGTTTCTTGAATTTTGCAGTATTGCAGAGAGGAAGAAGAGAATTTTAAAACACATGGGATTCACTTTTGTGAGACCAAAAGTTCATTTCACAACCATTCCGCCATTTTCTTCTAGAATTCAGAATAATTAATGTATGCTTTTTGTACTGGTTTTTAGACTTTACAAACGGATTCTTTATATCAAAGCAAAGAAAAGCCACGAAATCCAACTCGGCCGCTGAATTTTTCCCCATCTTTAAAAAAGTTAATGATGCTCCACGATTTCCCTTAATGGATCAAGTTTTAGAATGGCCTGTCTATTTACTTAATGTAGTTTTCTTTGCGCGCACGTGGTTATAGTATGTATGCCATGCAATATATGCTTAGATTTATGCATAAATATTCTGGAAAAATTTTTAATTAATAATAATTTTAGTGTAGGCATCAAAATATTTGATATCCTCCTTCAAGAATTTTTCTTAGAATATATATTTTATTTGTAAGAAAGATTTATTAATACGTTATAAAACAATATAATTTGCTAATGAAATAATGCGAAATTTTTAGTGACGGCGACTGATAAAAAAAATTCACGTTCAGCAATTGAATATATTCAAATCATTTTTCAAAAACAATTTGACAAAATAATAAATATTTTAAAATAAAGATATGTTTATTTAGATAACGCTTTACAACAATTTGTACATAGGATTAAAAGAAATAATAATAATGCTGTAACAATTTTAATAATTTAACTAAAAGAATATGTTAAAAAATTTTCAACACACATACTTTTTAATACAACAGAGGCATGTAACCATATATGTTATGTAACAGAAAGTTTAAAATAATCCAAAAATAAGTATAATATTAAATTAATCCAAAAATAATTTGAAATAAAGAATATATTTATTAAATGAATGATATGAAAAAAACATTTTTTTTGATATTAACATGGGATTACCGAAAAGTGAAAATTAAAAAGAGGGTGCTTAAGGACTATTTAAATAAGCATAAAAGTTTCACGAATAAATGAATACTTATTTGAAACGGAATGACCAATATTTAGGATAATAAAGTTTGATGAGTTTACCACAATTTTTGCACTTGAACTGTTATATTAGCTTCGAATATTGACACAATAATTAAAAAAGATAATAACAATTCCATTCTAAATTCACAATTATGCTTTTCTCTAAGCAAACGTAATATTTTAATGTATTTATAAATCACAGAAATATACGTTTATTATGCATAACAACTATGGTTGAAATAGATTATGATGAAACTTTTTCGCCATCAAGTAATAAAGTTACACAAAGACCGATTAAAAATAACAAATCATTGAACTTAGCAAATACTATAATAGAAAATTACTATGTTATATCCACAAGTTATATCTTGTTTTATCTAACTTTTACAGTGCATGGTTTACATGCAAGATAAGAGTAAGTTTAAAGTAAGGTTTACATGTAAGATAATTATATGTAGAGTCAGATAAAACTAATAACAGTACTATTTTAATAAACATGTACAATGTCAAATTATTTTTAATATCTATAATCATACTAATGATAACACTATCTTAAAGTTATCTAACGCATTTAGAAATATTATTGTATTAAAAAAAGGAAAATTAATGAGTAGTTCAAGACATGTTGAAATAGATAATGAAGATAGACCAGAAACTTCGAAATAGAGAATCCAGATGTGACACATTAATTTAAAGATTTAATTCAAATTTTAAACGAAAATATATTAGCAATAACATAAATTGTAATACCATAAACTATTAATTTATAAGTTTTAAACAACTTCGATAAAATGTTTTTTGAAAATTTTGAATAGGAATTATAATAAGCATTTCTAAAATATTTGAAGCTAAACTTTCTGTGGACAACTAAAAAAAATAAAAAATAATAATAATAAAAAATAATAATAATAAATAAATTTTAATTTAAGGAAACTTCTTGAAGGAAAGAAAAACTACTTTTTCATAACTTGGTTCTATTGAAAAGAGGAGAGAGTCTCCGAATATAAACCCTGGTTTTGTTTTTCCCCGACGGCTTTCATGGGTTTCGAAGCCACGGTGGAAAAAAATGATACTCGTTGACGCTTTTTTAAAAATTTAGAAGAGTATTTTTAGGTTCATAATTTTCAAATTTATGTAAAGATTAAGCTAAATTTTCGTGAGAAAAAATTATTAAATGCATTAAAAGAAAATAAATTGGCTTGTATATAATAAATATTAAAAAAAAAAATTTTACGAAATTTGCAGGGCACTGTTAGAATACATTTCAATAAATATATATAAAAAATAATAAAATGTAATATGTACCTAATTTATAAATAACATAGAAAACAATTCTTCAGTTTCTGTGTTATTCATTATTGTTTGTCATAACAATGATTTTAATAAAACAATGCTTCGAACTTAATGTTACTGTTACCTAAATATATTAAGTCTTCTAAATTCACTTATTATTACGTTTAGTTTTCGTTTAGCAAAACACTGTTAGTTAATTTTTTATAAGCTAGAAATACAATTTTAATGAAAGATCATGTCTATTTCTTTATATCAAGATTGTGTATTAAAAAAGCATGAAACTTTTAATCTCTAATATTATTAAAAGGAATATATATATTTAGTTTCTGAAAATCATAATGTAGAGTTTTTAAAAACTTCCAACAATTATTTCAGTTTAAAAGAATTATTGAAAAAATATATAAATAAAAGTAGCTATTATTAAAATTAACTTAAGTTATTACAAAATTCTAGGTGTTACCATAAAGGCTTCTAATAATTTAAAGTACAAAAAAGTATAGTGACACTAAATACAAAGCTATTTAGTAAATACAATTTAATGCCAAAAAATTAGACGCAAAATAAATTTTAGCGAAATTTTATTGTTTTTATCCGAATTTGCTTTTTGTTGCATCCCATTAAAATATATGCACCTTTTTCTCAACATATTATATAAATAAAACGCAAATAAATAAAATTAAAATTGACAAAAAATGTAATAATTCTTAAAAATATGCTTTATGTAATCATGCCTTTTATTAAAGAATATCAATATTTAAATAATATTTTATCCAAAGAGTGATTTCAATCCACAATGTTTTGTGAAAAGTATAGTTTAAGTTTTATTATCTTTTACAGCCAACTAGTAAAAAATTCAATCACTTTGTATGCTTATAGAAGCATTGCAATTATCAAACATATTTGTAAATATCTAAAATTAAAAAATAAAATCATTATACCAATATCAATAAAATTCAAAGAGATAAAAGAAGAGATTTATATGTAATAACAAAATTCACAATTTGAATGTTAATCATAAATAGAATCTATAGTATTTGCCATTTAAAATGTTTGGAGCATAAAACTTGACAAAGTGTCATGTCTAAGAAATAAGTTAAGATGATACCTAAAATAATAAATTAGTGTCATTATCATCATCTACAAGTCCAACATTATTAGGTTTGTACTAAAACACAATCTCAAATATTATTAAATATGAATACACAAGTTATCGTTAAGAGCTATGACACATAAAATTGACAAGAATATTATAATACCACGTGTGGCGATTAAAAGAAAGATCTCACCTTCCGGCTGTCTGGTCAATCATCGTCGGTTGCATCCATCCCGTTCGAACACTGCCCAGTTGGGCAGATGTGAGAGGTTCTTCTTTGAGAGTGGCCATGGGCCCCCTGGGCTGGAGGCCAGGATCTTGCAACCCGAACATCATCTTAACTCGTTTGTCGTAAGCCTCACGGCGATAGATCAAGCGAGCGCCTGGGACTTTCCAACAACAATGAGATCTTTAGTGAGTCCTCTCAGCGCCCGCCCTCTTCAGCTTTGGACCACGTGTTGGGGATGGTGACGTCACACGGTGCTCGGTTCGCACTTTTGCAATCCTCCACTCGATGTTTGGCCGTGTACGGCGATCGACTTATTGTTTACAGCCACTAGCAACAACTTAGCAATGTTTTTATTCTCTTTTTTGCAAAGCTATTGATTCTTGATGGATTAGAGGAAATTGATTGTGCTGATAGTCCTGGTTTAAGATCGCTTGTTTTTAACCGTCTGTTACAACTTGTAAACTTCGGACTTCATCTTTACTAGATGTTTTTTAATTCAATCTTGTTTTTCCATCCTGTATGAGATTTTGGGATGAATAACACGATGTTTTTTGAGATGTCAAATGATTGCGATAGTACTAAAAACAAATCCTTTGATAATATTTTAACTGTTTTTATTCGCAAAGTACATAATCATCTAAACAGAGTCATATGATGCATGCCAAAACAACGAAGAGATATATTAAACAGACAAAAAATGTCCACATTCATCACTATAGTTCCTAGGCGACACTTAAGCGAGTTACGAAGTCCATCCAAAGTGAAAATGACCCTCGTGGGACAGTTGTCGAGTGGTGTCCCGCCTGGGTCACCAGTTGGAGTTATACATTCCACAAGGGAATTAGAAGGTAAGCTTTTATGCTTTTCCTCACTTCTTTTTTTCTTCACTTGAAAAGTGCGCTGTTTATTTATTAGATCGCTTTGAGTCCCAAGTTAACCCAAAAGCTTTGAGCAATAGTACGCCTTTGAGATCGGGAGTGCCTGGAAAACGGTGTTATAACCGGAACGGGAGACGATTCACAGGCGCCGGACGCAGAACGACGTCCTGCTTGTAAATGACGATTTGACGGAACTAAACCTCCGGGGGATGTCTTTTGTGCTTGTGCTCACTACTCACTAGTCCAGAGTAACAGGCTCTTTCCCGCAGGAGACCGCCCCCTTGGGAGCGGTTGGCGGGAACGCCAACAGGTGACTGACTAAAGCTCCGCCCATTTTGGGTGCCAAGAACCAATGGAATGATTAGGCGTAGGAATCGCGCCAATGGGGAAAGGCCCGTCTTTCCGTGTGATGTAGTCCGAGCTTCATGGTATTAGCATTTATTATTCTGATAGTATCGTTGGACTTGAGACGAATGTTTTCAGTTGGCCTCTGAAGCGGCTAGCTCAATGTTTGACAAGTGACCCTTAGTCTATTTGGCACACATTAGTTGCGCCTTTAGCGATATCTCCGTAAGATATAGCACGCTATATTTGTAAGCGCGCCAAAATTCAGACTTAGAATTTGTTGATAGCGTTTGGGGAGGAAAGAAATAAAATATTGTGGGGAAAATTTCGCTTGTTCTGAGACTGAAATAGTTTACGGGTGACTGAAGACAAATTTTTAATTATTAATTTATTTAAGAGTGATTTATTTTATATTAAATGCATCTTTTAATTTAATTTAGTAAATTTTTGAAATAAGCACATTTTTGATTCGTAATCAAAATTTAGTATGGTACATATTTTGAAAAATTTCGGAAATAGTAAAAATAATAATTTGGAAATATAAAAGCTCAAAGCGTTTTGGGTAAAAATAATATTTACCTACGTATGATACTACATTTTTTTTTTTTCATCAGACTTGAAAATTCCATTTAAAGTGGTAAATATAAAAAAAATTATTCATATGCAATTTAAATCAATAAAAAGTTCCGTAAAAGTAATGAATATCATGAGTTTCTACTATTTGCAATATTTTGTCTTCATTTATTTGTATTTTAATGTTATAAGTGTCTTATTAAACGTATTTTTATGTAATCCAATTATTCTACCGTTTCTTTTATCATTAAAAAATATTTGGACATGTGTTTCAACCAATATATTTTTCATCTAAATTTGTTTACGAATTAATACATAATTTTAAAAAATCAATATTTTTACCAATTCTTGATTTAAAAAATTTTTCTCATTCTAAAAATACATAAAACCAAATTAATATAAGTCTCTGTTAAAAATTCACTTGCGAATTTTTATCTCTGTTCTTAAAAATGAACTATCAAAGTTTTTTATTTTTATTTGTTAAACACAAATAGAAAACACTTTATAAAATAAAAAATAAAAAATAAACACAGATATTTTTCAAAATATTTAATTGTTCAATTTTTTCAATAATTGCACAAAAAACTAACTTAAAATATTCATTCATTCAAAAACATACTTGTGAACGATTTTTTACTTATAAAATTGTTTATTCATCTATATTTTTACAAAGAATAAACTAACAAAACTATTTTGGTCTCCTGAGGACACACGATTCATTATAGAGACTTTTAAAGCTATTAAATTTATACTTACACAGAATATAGAAAAAAGACAACAAATAAAACATAAGAGAAAAAAAACAAATAAAGCAAAAAACAGCGTATTAAACAGGAAAAAATTTGCGCTATTCACTGAATAAAGATTGTTTCATCATATCAATTGTCTCAATATCATCTTATGAAGAAATTTTAAAAATTTTTTTTAAAAAGGAGTAATATATATATATATATATATATATATATATATATATATATATATATATATTAGTATTAGTATCCGAGCTACAAATTTAGATTAAAAATCACTGCAAAGAATAAAAATATAACACATAAGCCCATCAAATAAAATACGAAAAAATTCATGAAGAATATTGAAAAATTTAATAATTTAAATAATTGAAAATATTAGATATTTTTTTACAAATTTTAAGATACTGAAGGGATAATGAAAATATTTAGTAATTAAGTTTTTATGGTTCAGATTTATCTTATTATGAAGGAGCGAAAAAATTCAAAATAAGTCTTACAGTGCAATAATTGTGCTAAAAATTATAATTTTTCTTCAACCGAAGAAAAATATTCTGTTAAAATTACCGGTCTGTATAGTAATGACATTCAAGGTGGAAAAAAATAATAAATAAAAATAAAAAATCTGGTCAATAAAATCAAAATATACTGTATTTAAACCATTTATTGGGTAACTTTTCCGTTTTAATGGCAACGGTTTTCCAAAAATTCTGGTTTTCCAAATTATAGCTCTTATTTCGACACATTTAGTAAAATATACAAAACTGAAAAGTAAATCAAACCGAATAAAGGGTTTTTATGCTAAGGTATCATGATAAAATTACTAAATTTTACCTCATTCACCAAATTTTATAGCATATTATGAAACCATATTTTATTGTCAATTTTATCAAAATCATTACCTAAGTGTTTCAGTAAAAATTACCAAGCTTCTTGGTGTTTCCATATAACCAGAAACACGGTAAATTTTATGATATTATGGTAGTTTTGACTATACTTTTTTTCTCAGTGCAGGAAAAAAAAAGAACGATACTGCTGAATACTCTGCTGTATTAATAACATAATTATTTAACTTGAACAGTGTTTAACATAATACATTGATAAATATCAAACAGTCATGCATTTTGTATTCTTGTTCTTGGCAAACATCGGAAAAAATGCTCATAAATAATAGTAAAAATTTCATATTAATTTATGAAAGATTGATAGCTAATGCTAAATAAAATTAATTATTATGTATATTTTTAAATTAATAGAAATATAATTACCAGTTACATGAATAAATTTTTGTAACTGAATATCAATCTTTGAAGGGGGGAAAAATTATTCTAAAAATTATTCTTCATTATTCTAAGATAAAATATCCTCATGGTTGTGACCACCAGTGGTAAATTTCAATTGGATAGGGTGTGTATGGGGGGGGGGAGAGTTGGAACAATAACACCGAATCTTGAATACACTGTATTATGTCATTAACTTAAGTATAAAATATTTAAATACTATGTCTGAAATAAAAGATATGTAGATGAATACTTCCTCGGGCTCTTTATAGGGCATCGAATATCGCATGTTATCAGTGTAGGTTAGATTAAGAATAAATGATTTAACAATAGCTGTGAATTGAAAAAAAAAATATATATATATATCGAATGCAATGCTATTATTTTAACTGTGTAGTACAGAAAAAATTAATAACATTTTATGAGAAAAATATTCATATAATTACTCACTAAATAATACATGAAAATTCATGAATTACATGAAAAAAATGAGCCTGTATCTTTTCACCGCAAAATTGTTTGTGGACAATTCGGGAGTAACTGAGTTTTGGAATTTCTAGAAATTTGAATATATAATGATAAAATGTTTTAATATTTTGCTAATTTCCAAAGCGTAGTTTTCTATTTTATTTTTTTATTTATTTTTGAGCCGCGAAGGCTCAAGGGACAGAGGGTTCGCCTTCCAATGAGGTGAACGGGTTCGATCCCTGCGATGGCTGGTCGATACGAATTCCACATCCGGCTTGCACCAACCACAGTGCTGACGTGAAATATCCTCAGCGGTAGACAGATCATGGGTTAGAGTCCTCTTGCCGTCAGGCTAACCGTGAGAGGTTCTCGTGGTTTTCCTCTCCATGTAACGCAAATGCAGGTTAGCTCCATCAGAAAGTCCTCCACGAAGGCAAATTTCTCCCAATACTCGTTCCAGGAGTTCCCTTGTCTTCTGAATTGGGTTCAAAATTACAAGGCTACGGAGTTGAACATTAGTAGTCGTAAACCCAAAAGTTGGGTCCGCTGTTCAACGACTGTTGTTAAATAAAATAAAACGTAAATTTTATCAGCATTATTATTGCTTAATCTCGTAGATTGTTTTATTATTTTATTAGAATTTGTTTGGTCATTATGAACTCTGATAAGCGAAAATTAGCAAATCGCAAATTCAGTTATGCTATAGTAAAAATAATATATATATATATATATATATATATATATATATATATATATATATATATATATATATATATATATATATATATATATATATATATATATATATATATATATATATATATATATATATATATATATAGTGAAATAAGCAATTACGATTCCTTGTGGAGCGTACGTGACATTTTAACACTCTATATTAATGAATTAGTTAATTAATTTTAGAAAAATACCTCTCACTAATTTTCCATATTTGTAAATTTCAAACTTTCGAATCTCAAGCTGAGATACTCTAATTTTAACATAATATCGAAATATAACAAAATGTTGTTTCAATAAGACGCTCATGTTATAAATAATAAATGCAAATCAATTGGCTCATACTTGATACCCACATGGAGTAAAAAATTCTGATAAAATTACCGTACTGTAAGGTTATCGGTTTTAAAAAAAATAATTCTGGTAATAAAAACTAAATTATACGGTATTTAAACTGTTCATTTAGTAATTTTTCCGTTCATATGGTATCGGTTTGTCTGAAATTCTGGTTTTCGAAATTATAGTTTTTATTACCACACATTTAGTAAAATATACAAAGCAAAACAAAAAAAATAAATTTATTCGAATAAATGGTTTTTAGGCAGTGCTCTAAGATATCGTGATTACCTAATTTTACCTCATTTACCAAATTTTATCACAGATTATAAAAGCATATTTTATTGATAATTTTCGAGAAATCAATACCAGAGCACACTTCGACAAGATTTTCCGAGATTCTTGATGTTCATATAAAGTAGGAAACACTGTATATTTTAACATATTCTGGTAGTTTTGACCGTACTTTTTTCCTAAATATAATTTTACTTTGAATTTAGATTTAAAATGGCTGAACTAATTTGATCTCTTTTATCCAAAAACATATTATTTATTCAACATTCAAAAATATTTAGACAGAACTTTCTTAGCCTTATTGTGTACTGAAAAAAAAAATTCAGACTATCTTTGATGTATAATTACTGCAAAAAATATTGTTTGGATTCAAATCACTGATTACAGCCTTAATTATCAGACGGAAAGCACTAATAAAGAAATCAGGCATAAAGTTTTCATTGAAAGTACTTCTTTATGAAATAAAAACAAAATGGAAATTTATGTTATATTGAAAGGGAAATATGTCACAGAAAAAGAATCATCCTAATTAGATCCTAGTTCATCCAAAAAATATTCCTACGTTCGGATTATTTAAGAAAAACCAAGAGTAAAAATAATAATAAATAAATAAGGCAGGATTATTATAGAAAACAGTGAAAAAAAAATTTGCACACAGTGACAACACGTGAACATTTTATATTTTGGAAGAAATATGTTCACAAACAATATCACAGTAAAGGTTATGCTAATTTTCAACACTTTATATTTGCAGTTTTCCTAAATCATTTTTTAAGCCACAAAAATAAATCAAGAAGCCACAATTTATAATTTAGCTGTTTTTTTAACAAAATTATAATTTAACTGTTATAATTTATAATTTAACTGTTTTTACTTGGCAAATAAATTCACTCGAAAGCAAGTCCTATCAGAAAATAAAGGTCTGGGCCCTTTATACCTTGTCTTGTTTTTTACATAATTGACCTAGTTATTGTAATTTATATGTGAGGAAGAATGCTCCTGAAATTTCGATATTTGATCTTGCTATTTAAAAATTGAATTCGATAACAAAATTAGATGATATAAAATTTTTTTATGAGTTTTTATAAAAGCTAAAACAGAGCTTTTATTTACAAGGACAAAGGCTTATCTTCCTACTAATACATTTTCTTTTAAAGAGTTATTTTGTATAATGTTGGAGCAATATCATTATTATTTAGTGCAAAGATGTACTAGTCTAAAGTTAAGCTCAACTTTCTCTTATAAGTTTTGGAAGACTCTAAAAAATATAGTTAATAATTTTCAGACATAAATAGTCTACTTGTTAAAAATATAGTGCACTTGATATCCCTAAGAACAGAAAAAATTTCTTACAACACAGTATATTCTCTTCTTTTTTAGGCACAATATTTCATGGAGCGAAAAGAGTTTTTACATAGAAGTTTTTGCATTAACCACATTTTATTACATACTAAGAATGCATTTCTGCACTTAAATTAAAGGAAAAAAATTTTATCCGTGAAAAAATTGATCAATAATAAAATGTATAATTTTGCATGTATATTTTCTACTGAACTTTGCATAGGCCACTGATAAATGGTAAAATACTTTACCTTTTCATACTTTACCATAATAATACTTTACCATTAATACTTTACCATAAATTTACCTTTTCATAAAATAAAGTGTCCTATTTTCACCTTTTATGCTGATGTGTGATGTGCTTGCCTTGTTTATTACATTATTAATGAAAGGCATACTTTAGCTCATTTAAGAAAATATTTTCTTTTCATTTTAATTCTTCAAAGTATATGTGGAACATTATTCACTTATTTTTTTTTACCAGTGTAAAATATTGATCAAAACATTCTTTTATATTCAATAATCTGTAATTTATAAATAATTTTAAGATTTATTAATATTCAAGGAATAAAATTGTTACTAAAAGTATCTATGCAGTAGTATAAAAAGCAGAAAAAAAAGCCTAAAAGTATAAAAAGCAGATGAATTAAAATAAAAAATACGTAAATGATTAATGAAAGTAAGTTATAAGTGTGATAAATAATTATGAAGCCTTTTTCTTAATCATAGATATAAAGTTGTTGAAAAAAGAAATATAATTAAGAATTGGCAATAAATAAGCCGACTTTACGACAAATTTACGACTTGATATTCAGATTTATACACATATTTTTAACTGAATTTTATCTTCATATATTTTAAACTAAATAGTATATAAAATATTATTTCTACTTTTTTTTATAATTAGATTTATTTTGTGTACCTAAATCTCATATATTTAATGATTATTATGAATTAATCTTTTATCAGGCATATTACAAACGACCGTAAATCTGCTACAAGATATTATAAAAAAAATAATTTGAAAACTCGAACAAATGTTTTAATTTTTAATATTACTGAAAATTTTATGGTTTTTAGTGCTAATAACGCTTTATTTTATTTTGGACAAAAATATCCATATCTTAGTTAGTTTCTATTATGTTTGGCTGCTAACATTAAATAAAAAATAATTTCAAAAAAGAGCGAGATATGAAATTACTTATTTTATAGTTTAATTGTTTTTATAAAAATATTCATAAATTTTTATATAAAAGTTTTTGTTGAATTTTATGAACAAGTTAAAGAAATTACATATGTTACAAATTGCATGCAATTATCTGCTAAACTTTTCGTGATTATGCCCTTCAATCTATTCTTCAAATCCCAATTCTTTTCCTTTTGTCTATTAGTTGAAGAGAAAAGGAGAAAGGCAAAAAATTAAAATCAATATTGGGGGGCCTAAACTTTAGAACGCTTTTCCATCTGCAATAATTGGGCAGATCACATATTCTCATATGTTAAGTGTATAGAACTTTTATAAAGCATATCTTAGTTGGAGTTCTTTAAATCATGTAGCTTAGGTAAAAATGTATACATTTTATAAAGTTGTATTTATACTTTATTCATGCACTATGCATAAAGACCAATAACTATTAGAGCTTTTGTGAATGAATCTTGGTACTTCTTTTGCACTATAATATGCACATAAATATGGATAGTATAGTGCTGAGTAAGACTACTAAGACTTTGTACTTGTAAGACTAAGCATTTTGAGCCAGAAAAGACGAGTAATACTTTTACAGCTCGAAGCCACGATGACTCCTCGTTGCGCAACGGCACTGAGCTGCGATTTTCAGGAGTGGGGTTCGATCCTCTGTGGCGGTTTGAAGTCCTATCTACTTCAGTCTCCGCATCGATGGGTACTAACTCCTGGGAAGTAAAGACAGTATTGTAGGCATTGCTCTAATCATGCCATTGGTCTCGAAATTATGTCGCCCTGACCCTCCTGGCCCATTACGGGATGTTGCAAGAATACTTTACTTTATTTTGAATTCGGGTAGGAAATTTTATCAACTTACGCCATTTTTGGTTTGCAGGATGAAGTAAAATCTCACAGTAGGGAAATGATATTAATTTTTATATAAACACTGACGCTATTAGAAGTACATAAAGTTATGAGTATGTTAAGCTGTGAGAACAAAAATGCTGCTCTAACTTTCATACACTATCATTTAAAATTAAAATTTTAAAAGTTTTAGTTAAATTCTCTATTCCTAAAATTTGATTCATTAATTTTTGATTTTAAAAAATATTTAAAATTTTATGCATTTTGACTAAGATTGTCGTCAATAATCTAATTTGATGAGTTTCTTGGATTTCAAAACTATATCGATTCTGCCGTTCTAGCAAAACGTACGCATCATTTCTAATTAAAATTTTAAAAGCTTTATTTAAATTCTATATTTTAAAAATTTAATTTAATCATACGAAGTTCTTGACATACTTACAATTCGATGAATTTCAACCACAGTGTAGTTAATAATAAAATTTAATGCGCATTTTCAGTTTCAAAATTGTATCGATTCTCGTATCATCGCAAAATGTACTACTAATTATAAAATTCGAAATAGAAGTAAACAATAGCTTCCCTATAAAAGATGTTAACATTCTACCTATTACGAACTGTGAATACGCAATTGACGGAATACAATAAATTATTTCCAATGGAATATATCCTGCATCGCCTTTATACCCAAGAGAATTTCTGTATGGTAAACAGAAGAATATATAATATTTTGCAATTTGTGTTTACTTTGTTTCAGTGTACGATAATTAATTTCATTTTTCTGAGGAAAATTCATTAGCTCGACTTACATTTAACTCAGAATATTATATTACAACATTCATTTAATTTTGATAAGTAAAAAAATAAACAATGTCTTATATCTTTAGTGTATAAAGAGTAAATTCTTAAAAGGTAGAACATATTTCTTTTTCTTCTTATTTTATTTATTTATTTATTTTATTCATTTATTTATTCATTATAACAGAATAAAAGAATAAAAGAAAATGTTGTATAAAGTTGTAGCAAACGTACGGCTACTGTAACAGCAGCTGTTACTGCTGCTGTTACAGTGAAAGAATTTCGAAATCTTCGAACAGCAGCAACTACTTTTTTTCTCATTAAAATATGATATTCACAGCGGTAAAATTAAAATAAAAAATTCACAGTGGCGAAATTAAAATTAAATGGTTAGTTTTGAGAAAACGTTATATGTAATTTGCTTCTTAGTCAAAATGGCTGCGCTTGACAGAGATGAAAAAAGTTCATTATACATTTTCATTGCATAAATGATTTATCACTTTTGAACGTGCTCTGAGGCAACATCAGGAAGGAAAATAGTCCAGTGATTTATATACCACTTTTTGGTCTCTTTTTCTTTGAGTAACGTTGTTAACGTTGAGTAACGTTATTTGAGTAACGTTACTATTCCATTTTAAGCTTTATTACTGTGAGGATCACATCTCAATTAAGGAAAGTAAGTGTTGCTACTTGAAAAATTCCTAATTTTTTCACTGTAACAGTAATCATGAGAGCAAGATAAATGTCCCTCAAAATGACACCTTTCCACAATAATTTAATCTTTTAATGCTGTTAAATGTTTGTTGATATTGATCTTAATATATGAAGACAAAGTTGTTCTACAATTTTTTTTCTTTATTGCAGTGTGCTATTTTTATACTCTTCTAAGCTAAAGTTTTTTCATAAAAATTAAGTAAATCAATATAAGGATCCCTGAAAAAGTAATAATTTCACTTCTCTAAATAAGAGCTTTTTAAACTGGAACCTGCAACTCCTTATGCTACATGTTACATTATTTATCACTTTTTTTAGCATTAAGTTAATTTTTATCAAGCAAATAGAAAGATTTCTTCCCCTGAATTCTAAAATAGAAGCTGTTATGTACAGTATGCAAAAAAAAGAAGAAAAAAAAAACGGCATTTTAAAAATTGATTTTTTAGAAACTATTCGACCGACTACTTCGCTAGAATTTTGCTTTTTGCCTTGTTAAATTACATTCTTAAAAATGGTGCAAAAAAGAAAAAAAATTCACACCTTGTACTTCAAAATTATTAAACAAAATACTATTATGAAAATAAAATAAAAAATATTTACGAAAAGTTATTTTTTTCATTGAATTATCTTTGGATGAACAAATTGTTCAATTTTACACAAAAATTTTCCAATTCGCTTGAAAAGCTCTTGAGACAGGGCGAAATTAACATTAAGGGGTCCAAACTTTGGTTCAATCACCTGACAAAACTAAAGGGATCATATTTCTCAGATTCTGGCTTCTCCCTACAATTTGAGAGTCGAAATAAAATATGATTATTCAGAGAAAGTAAGTTTCTGTGTCTGATTTCTTTACTTGAAATACCATCTGCACTAATTAATTAGCATACTTAAGGTTATCCTTTTGAACCCTTAAGATTGAGTTATAGAACGTGAAAATCCGTTCATTAGATCAAAGGTTATTCTGGGAGGTTCATTTTTAGTGCACTGTTCACTATATATAAGTGATCACATAGTTAAAATGACTTTCTTGTCTCTAGTATTCTGGGTCAATAGAAGTTTATTCTAATTGTGAACTACAGAAAATTTAGAATACACTCCTTTTAAATAGCTTCTCATTTCATATGACTTTCAGAAAATTTCCAGAAAGTTTTCGTAGTTTTCTTTCCGTGTTAGCTTTCACTAGAATTGACTGGTTATAAGGGATTTTAACCAATGATCAATGGGAAAAGAATGGTTTTTGTCCATTTTCTCAAAAATGACGATTAGATCTACATCTGGTGTATTTTGAGGATTATTAAGTTTTGGTAAATCATTAACACGGAAAATCGGTTCTCTAAGAGAGTTCTTACTCAGTAAAGATGGGCCGTGTTATAGAAAAACGGTTCCTGACCAACTTAATTTTTTTAATTTTTTCTTAGAATTAATTTTTATCTACTTAAACCGATCCATGGACTTAAAACTCTTCAATTTTTTAAAAGCTGCGATAAATAAGCCAAAAAATTACTCACAATTCGTAAAAATAACGAAAATCCTTTCTTTTTTAAATGAAAGCAACGTGCAAACAGTAAAAGAATTCTTTCTAAAAACCATCTGACGGTATTGTGTACTGAGACACCATTTTATTATGATATGACAACTCATCCGTCCAAACTTCTATAGATGAGAAGAATTGATCTGAGACATTACTTTGTTGTAATGGCCCCCACAAACTTCAGATCTCAATCTTACTTAGTATTTGTGAGATAAATTTGGATGAAAGTTTTTAAATTTAGATACCTATCCATCCAGTTTAACACTATTTAAAAATGAGACTCAAATCCCTCAATGGCATATAATCCTTACTTTTCGTTCAAACCCTTCCAAAAAGAGTTTAAGTTATATTATAGACAAAAGATATTGAAAGGTAATATTAAAAGGGTTATCATGCTGTTAAGTTTGTTAAGCATGGCACTTAAGTAATTTATTATTACTATATATATATATATATATATATATATATATATATATATATATATATATATATATATATATATATATATATATATATATATATATATATATATATATATATATATATATATATATATATATATATATATATATATATATATATATATATATATATATATATATATATATATATATATATATATATATATATATATATATATATATATATATATATATATATATATATATATATATATATATATATATATATATATATATATATATATATATATATATATATATATATATATATATATATATATATATATATATATATATATATATATATATATATATATATATATATATATATATATATATATATATATATATATATATATATATATATATATATATATATATATATTGGAAAACTCTGAAAAAATTATTAGAAATTTCTATTTCTATTATGCCAGCAATTTT
The DNA here is from genome assembly GCF_982258835.1 of Parasteatoda tepidariorum. Lineage (NCBI taxonomy): Eukaryota > Metazoa > Arthropoda > Arachnida > Araneae > Theridiidae > Parasteatoda > Parasteatoda tepidariorum. Next base: position 22,145,541 of record NC_141765.1, read on the forward strand.
AGTAAAAAGTACCGGGATCCAGAGTGCCGGTATTCTTTACCCTAATTTGATCCGGAATTTTTTAGCAGTGTAGGCTCTTGCCAAGCATTGCTATTTTTCGTGATTATTAGGGAGATTGACCACCATTTCGTGACTACCATCAAAATAGAAAAAAAGTTAGGAAGAAAACGTTTCATGTCTTAAAAATTTTTGTCATGTCCTCTCATATCCATCTTTTCCGTTCTGTTTTTAAAGGTTTTTATTACACTCTCTTCTCTTTAATGATCACGAAAAATAGTGCTGCTTAGTAAAGCCCTAGTGCCTAGTTTAATGGCAAAGGCCTAGTCTAATCACTTTGTATTTTCATTATCGTAGTTAGTACTACTTTTACAATGCATACCACAAAAGCGAAACGAAATGTCTTATTAATGAAAGAAAAATTTAAACTTAAAATAGTGTAAATTCTTGTTGTTTTAAGATAAATGTAAGTAAATTGTTTAAGATTGAAAAATTTAGTTTGTAAAAGATGTTAGATTTAAGTAACTTGAGAAACATGCAACTTATTTTAGAAAATAACACGACCTTACTTTTTAAAAATCAGGGTACAGTCAAAGAAATTGGAACTTGTTATTGCACTCGTTGTTGAAGTAAAGACTGAACAGTTTTGATTGAATAAAAGAATTCATCTTTTTGAAACGACACACGAACATGGAAATCAACTTCCCTTTTTAGCTATCACAACATTAAATAGGTGCTGATAAAAAGGGGTAGAGCGAAACAAGAATTTACAAAAACAGTTTATTTACATTTCTCTGATTTACAAATAATTCACGGAATGACAATGATTTAAAGTGCGCATCAAAATTCCATCTTTCTTTGTTATATCAAAGATACTTGAAAGTTTTAAACTTGTCATTCATTTAGTAACCAATTTTTCACAATTTGAAAGAAAGTTGCCCTTACTTCAAACGCTCAAGATCTTGCATCGGGATCAAAGTCATCTTTCTTGTCATTTCTTCCGGTTGCTTCTTCATGCGAGGCAAATAATTTATTTTGTTTGAGAGGCTGGGAGAAAAAGCGTTTACTTATTTAGTTATTTATTAGGGGAAAGGCGTTGGGGTAATATAGAAAGTCATGACTCGCAGGTGTGGTTAAGCAAACCCTGGAGAGTGAGGCTAAAGCGTGAATGAAAGGAAAGAGGTCAGAGTAGAAATCTTTCTAGCATGCACTTCTATTAGTGATGCAAAAAGCAGAGGCAGACTTTATGGTCCATCTCCGAAGAGGCTGCAGTCCTCCTGGGCGTCTTACAGATGCCTCTGAATGTGGTGAGGTAAAGCGCGAACCGCTGTCCTCTTTCAACGCCAGTTTTTCTCGTATTCATCAAGAGAGCGTCGCGGGACCCTCTGCATACATTACTAGACCCCTTTCCTCTTTCTCTGCATCACACTTGTAATTCTGGCACTCTTCAATTTCTCGCAGCTTTATGGCTTCTCTGAGACTCACAGACCAACCGTAAATGCGTCCCGGATACGGGACAAGGCTTGAATTTATGAGCTTCAACCGTAAAGGGTATCTTACGATTCAACGAGAGAGAAGGGGGCCCGACACTTTTTCTGAGTGGGGACAGGGCCCCCCAAGTTTCAGCTTTTCTCTTTCCAATAATGCAAAGAAAAGGCAGCAACCCGTTTCACTTCAACTTTCTGGTAATGTTTCGAAAGGAGAAGGAGGGAGGGTTCTCCGAAATTCGAAGATGCAAAATGTCGAGTGAGGGGTCATAAAGTTATCCAATAAAACGGCCGGCTATATCATATGATATAACAGGAAAGATTGTTTTGCGTGCTTCGCGCGTTTTCTCTATTGCCTACCTGCCCTCCTTCTCTTAAAATTCTGCCATATTTTGTGCTTTAGTGTAGAAAAGAAATTGAAGAATCAAACAAATGTGAGGAAAAAAATACATAAATATTTTTAAAAAATGGCGAATGCAATCTGCTTTATTGCGCTTTCTGTTTCAATTCGTGAAAATTTACATAACACTTAATCATTCGACGATGTTATAATTTTTCTTTGTTAGCGGTAAATAATTTCTAGTCATAAACAGGGAATTTTATGTGCTAGAAAATTCGAATTGTTATAATAACGTGTATTATGCAACGAATTACATTTGGTGTAAAAATTAAAAATTAGCTTAATTAAGCTTTTCAATTGTTTAATATAGTTTTACAGTTTAGTAAAGAACGCTTATAATTTGTATTAAAATTAATTTTTAATAAGAGAGATAGTTACAGAAGCAAAATTCATGAGCTTGCAATTTTTTAATTTGTTCCGAAGTATTTCTTAAAATGAATAAAGTGAGACATGAGGGGCTTTGAAAAAGTTAATTGGTAGCTTAAATGAAGACATTTCAAGCAGAGATAAATGAACTTTTCGCAGAAATTCAATTTTTAAAGTCATTAATCTTGTCTTATTCACCTGCTAGTACTGTTTTATCAGTTATAAATGTATTACAATTAAATTTGAATGCACTTAGACTTTTAAGCTATTTTACCGTACTGTTTGGCGCAGCATGTCCTCATTTGGACCTTGTGCCACTAAACCCTACATTCAATCAATCAATCAATCAATTTTTAAAGATTTAGTCGTCTTGAATATATAAATAAAAAATATTGCATAGATAAATAAAATTGCGTATATAAATAAAAAAATATTAAAATGCTTAAGACTAAGTAAAAATGAAAGAGCAAGAAAATTTAAAAAAATAAAATAAAAATAAATTATACTTTTAAATAACAGTTTAAAAATATTTTAAGACTATGGATATTGTCTTATATAAGTGAGGCATACCATCAACAAGTTTATTGAGTTATTTAATTTTTATTCAATTCGAAGAGGAAATTCTTAGTCATAAACTTAAAATGCATTTTTAAAGTTCAAAAATAACCGAAAATGCAGATAAAATGCCAGACAAAATGAAGGATTTAGAAAGATGTCTATTTGAAAAAAAAAATCAACAGCGAATTACTGAACTTGGCATTTATTTGTGTATTCAAAAGTTATGAAAACATTTAGAAAATTTAAAACTTTATGAACATTAAACATTTCAAAAAAATAAAAGCTCCTAAAAACTAAAATCATTGTAAAGTTTATAAGCGTTAATTATAAATGTATCTATAAAATTAACTAGCAACACACACAGAATACGAAACGAGGGATAAAGAATTAAGTTTATTTTCTGATTAAAATAAAGCATTTATCAATCAATTGTGGAAAATAGTGAATATAATAGTTACTTCTACATTTCGGCATAATAAAAGCATTTTGAATAAAGAAAACATAATAAAAGCTGAAAAAGCAGAAAAACATATCAACTAAAAGCATATCAATAAATAAATAAATAAAATCATAATTAAATACTGAATGCACCTTTAGCATTTACAAAAACAGACACTAGCTAAGAGACATTTAATTGGCCAGAATTAAAAACTGCTTATTTTCTCGATTAAGTAATAAAATTTTTCAATCAATCGCACTAAATATGCCTTTATTTCTATTTTTAAGGAGGACGAAATCATTTTGAAAGCTGAAATCATTATAAAGTTCAGTATTAAAAATAAAAGCATGACAAAAATTAATATAGAAAACTATGAAAATTAAAATCAACGTGAAATAAATATGTATAAATAATACATGCATTTATTCAAAAGACAGATACAAAAAGAATAAAAACAAAATTTTTACAAAAAACAGACACTGAAAGTAAAACATCAAATAAATCGTGGGATTTAAAAAAACGTTTATTTTCTCTTTAAAGTTGGACATTTAACAATCCACTAAGTATAGTATTTTATTTCTATATTTAAGATGAATGAAAGCATTTTGAAAGCTAAAATCATTCTAAAATCGAAGTTTAGTATAAAAAATTAAAACATGATGAAAACGGAATAAATATAAGAAATTATAAAAACTAAAATCAACATGAAATAAGTATGTATAAGTAATACATGCATTTATTCAAAAAACTGATACAAACGGAGCAAAAACAGGAAAGTTTACAAAAAACAGACACAGAATATAAGACACCATAAAGATTCAAAAACCACTTATTTTTTCATTAAAGTTAGAAATTTATCAATCAATCGTACTAAATAAGGTATTTATTTCTATATTTAAGAATAACAGAAGCATTTTGCAAGCTAAAACCATTATGAAGCTCAGAATAAAAAATGAAAATATTATGAAAACTAAATATATAAAAATAATTAAGAGAATTATAATCAAAGGGAAATAAATAAGCATAAATAATCCATGCATTTGTTCAAAAAATAGATGTATAGGTGAAAAGAACTTGAAATATGGCTGATTAAAATGATATATTTATCAATTGATTGGTAGTGTATATAAGGAAATTCTTTCCTAAAGAGTAAAAAGAGAAGCTAATTTTGAAAGAATTCTTTGTGAGGGTAAACTCCCCTATCTCCGTAATATTTGTTTCAGCCCTTTGATTCAGTTTCCTGACTGGATGTTCTTACAGTGGTCTCACGGGATCTCACTAAAGCCCTTGGCTGCCCCATGAACCATTTGCGCCTTGCGGCCAAGCTGCTCATTTCCCGTCATGTTATAGTTATCTCCTTGCTGCCGAATGGTACCCATGGCGTACATCAAGGCCCGATGCTCATAGTGGACTGTTAATTATGGCCCAGGTCATCGGCATAGGTCAACGAAAAGTAAAAGCTGCAGTGTCGACCGCCATTTTGGGTGACCAGAACTACAATTACATTGCAAGTATCATGTCTTATTAGTTTTCGATTGATAACAGAAAATATTGTTTTTCTTCCGAATTCTTAATCAGTAATTGGTTTGAGAGATAATAGGACTAGTGATAGGATAGACTTTTACTGTAATGGCGTTGTGAAACAAATGATATGTACCTTGATAGGACTGGAAAAGTTATTTGTTTGAAACAAATAAAATGGAGAAATTATTTGTTTGAAACATATAAAATGGAAAAATTATTTGTTTGAAACATATTAAATGGAGAAATTATTTGTTTGAAACATATAAAATGGTGAAATTATTTGTTTGAAACATATTAAATGAAAATAGAAAAATAGAAAATGTTTTTACTGAAATGAGCATTGCAAAACTACTGAAGTGTATTTTGATTGTATTAGAATAAGTTTTAGTTTGAAACAAATGAGAAAAAAGTAATATATATATATATATATATATATATATATATATATATATATATATATATATATATATATATATATATATATATATATATATATATATATATATATATATATATATATATATATATATATATATATATATATATATATTATTAAAAGAATTATATATTAAATCTAATCCATAAATAGTATTTATATCTGAAGCACAATCATTTGAAACCTTCCCCACAAAGAAAGTAATAATGCTTATAGAATTACCTCAGAAAATGTAATAATGTGTTTTTAATAGTAAGTGAAATTTATCTGTTCAGCGTAACTATGACCTATTGATATTTAAATCTATTGTCCAGAAAAATAAAAAGCAATCAAATAAGTTATACCATATCCCCTTTAATAAATAAATAATCCCCTTTTGTTTTTTCTCATTCACGTCTGGCAAGTCTTGAAAATGAGTGCCTATTTATGAGAGCTAGAAACTTGTCGATTTTTACTTCCAATTTAAATATTTTTGAAGCGAATGGAGTTTTTAATCCAGTATTTTATAAAAACCCTTTCTATTAGGCTAAATTGCCTCTTTTTGTTTTCTCTAGTCTCGAGAATTCAATATACTCACTTTTGAGCCTCCGGTCCTTACTTACTGAAATGAAATTCTATTTTTCTCCTTGTTCCTGCATATATTTTCAACTTTCCAAGCTTTACATATATTATACACCGAAGAGCCATTACATTATGACCACCCCCCATCTATAACAATGGGCTCGCCCAGGTTTTCATGGGTTCTCGCCCAGGAACAATGTTTTCATGGGGCACAGTAGGACCCATAATACTCATAGAACAATCCCTGACGTCTGTAAACTACTTGAACATAGTTCACCCATTCATGGCAACAGTTTTTCCTGCGGGGGATGGTGTTTACCAACATGATAATGCACAATGGTTATAAAGGTCGAATCCAGTCCAGTGACTTTCAAGTCATTTCTTGACCCCCAAATTCACCTGATCTTGATCCAAAAGAGCAGTTGTGGTCCTACTTGGAAAACCAAATTCGTGCTGCCTCGCTACCCCTTCGCAATGTGAGGGAATTGCAGGACCTGTTGGTGAGCGCTTGGTACCAGATACCTCAGACTACCTATTAGCACCTTGTGGAATCAATGACACGGCGGGTGCTAGCAGTTTTGAGGGCTGAAGGTGGTCCTACATGTTATTAGCAGGGTGGTCATAATGCAATGGCTCTTCGGTGTATATATATATATATATATATATATATATATATATATATATATATATATATATATATATATATATATATATATATATATATATATATATATATATATATATATATATATATATATATATATATATATATATATATATATATATATATATATATATATATATATATATATATATATATATATATATATATATATATATATATATATATATATATATATATATATATATATATATATATATATATATATATATATATATATATATATATATATATATATATATATATATATATATATATATATATATATATATATATATATATATATATATATATATATATATATATATATATATATATATATATATATATATATATATATATATATATATATATATAATTGTAATTTGAATACTACATATAATCAATATTGAAACAGTATATGTACATTTTTGAGCAAAATACATAATCTCTAAGGTGATGTCGAGGGAGAAATTTGAGAGAGTTTTGAGACAGAATTTATTCTTTGGGTGGTGGCAGGATTCGAACTAACACCCTGTGGGTTCATAGTGGGCCCTAACAACCATAGTTGTACACGTAAGTGCAGGGGTAAATAGGATACATATCAGACATGTATTCCATTTTCTTAGAAGTTTTTAATATATAGTGAAATAAGCAAAAATTAAAATTACCGATAACCAGACAAAGCTATTGGGAAATAATTTTCTAAATTGCAACTCTTTGTATCGCACCTGGACTTGAGTGTACAACCTCTACATTGCAGCATCTTACTGAGAACCCGGAAGTAATAGGTTCAATCCCTGCCGGCAGCCAACGAACACCAATTTTGAGACTATGCATTTTGTTCAAAAATGAGTATAGGCTGCTTCAATTTTGGATACATTGGGTTTTAAATCAAACTGTTGTTTGTTTTGGAGCTATCCTACACATTTTTGCTCAAATTTTTTAATAGTGCACTTGTCTAAAAATAAACCATAATGATACCGAGTAATTTAATTTGATTAAGCTTAAATGTGAAATTATACAAATAAACACGAACTTATAAAGCAAAATTTATGAATATTAAAATGTTATGCTTTACAAACCAAATTTGAGGCATTAAATAGTTCGATGAATAATAATTAATGCAGGTACGAGTACTGTAAGAAATTGATAACTTTAGTTTTGATAATAATTTTTTTTGTATTTTAGAGATAAAAATTTATCCATATTTTTGAATTATTTAAAGTATGAAAAATGCATATAAGACAGAACGTATTTAATATTTTAGACTAGATTGTAAATTTGACTCAAAACAGCTTCATTAATTTCATTTAATTTATTTTCTTTCCGAACTTTAAACTCTTAAAGATTGGTAAAGTAAAATCATAACGTGCTGGTTTCTTTTTGCTAATTTTAGATAGTTTCCGCACAAAATGCAATTCAAAATCAAGAATTTAAAAAAATGAATCAAGCTAATATTCTCTAAAGATGATAATGGAGCAAAATAATTGTTTGTTGTAATTTCGCATAACAAAAAATAACAATACAAATTTGTACACAAACCACTTTTTGATGCTTAGATTTATTTTATCTAAACATTGGTGTTGTTATGAGGCTTTATTGTTAAAATCCACTTTTCCAATCTTTATTTAATTTTTTTTCAGTTTCTAAAATTATTATTTCGAAATTAATATAAAAATTCCTAAATTCAAACAATTTTGGGGTTCTCTCCATTTGAAACAATAGTACATAAAGAGAGCGAGAAAATTAAAATAAATCAAACAAAAAGGTAAACTACTAAAATGCCTTTATTTTGTAACAAATATTTTCTTTTTATTAAAATTCTTTTGTGTAGAGTTATTTTGTTAATTTATTTTATTTCGAATTATTTCGTGTTCTGTTGAAACGATTTTCAAACGCTTACGAGCTAGAATGTTTGTTTGAAGAAATTTCATTCAAATTCTAAGTTTTTTTTTCCTTTTAAATTGCTAATGTAGAGAAAAAGTATTTGTTGTGTAAAGCCATTAGTTCTAGAATTCTATTGTAAGATAAATAATGCAATTCTAATTCTATAAATCAAAATTTATGTTTCATTTTAAGCTATTGTTAAGTAAGTCAAATGTGTAAGTTTATTAATTTTTATATTATTTTTAAAATAAAAATGTTTTTAAATTGCTTTCGTTTTAGTAAATGATATAATTAACAAAAATATTAAATGAGTTGTGAAACAATTTTATTGTCTTGTATTTTATTTTAAATAAAAAGTAATGCATTAAAATGATGATAATGTGCTTAGTTAAATTACATTGGTTTAATAAAAAATGTGTAATTATATTAGGCCAACATTTGAAGTTCTCTTACATTATTGTAATGAGAAAACAACGAAACGGTTTGGTTGTAAATGATTCTAAAGTTATTAGGATATTAAACTGTTTAGAATAACTCATGTATAAAATTATCCTTGCAAATGATAACTGATAATTTTTATAATAAATTGTATTAGCTCACAGCTAGTTTTACGAAGAAATTAAGATTTATACAAAAAAAATTTCCAAAATAAAACTAATTAAAACTTTTGAAACAATAATGAGAATAGAAATATTTCAGAGATTAATTCACTAAACAAGTTCACTTTTTTAAATATAAGTTTTCAACTGCAAATTTACTATGAGCATATTTTGATAACAATAATTACTTTTAAATTTTTTTTATAGTTTGGTCGTTTTATTTTGTTTATTTTTATAGAAATTTAATATTCTTTTAAACTATATATAGAAACATTATTTATGCTTGCGTTAAGCTTATTTTCTTAAAAATTTGAATAATGCATTTTTACATCTAAATAATAATTTAAAAACGTATCATAGATGGTTGAAAAATTAAATAGTATATTTTTTTGCATTTCTGCATTTGTGACAGTTATCTCTTATTTTTATGTTGTTTTATCAATTTTTGCATAAATTATAATTAAAAGTATTATTTTTATTTATAAAGTGAACCAGTGAAACATTTTTAGCAGACTTAAATTTGAAATAAAATGTTTTTCAGCATTAAGAAAATAACTTTTATTCAGCACATCTTTAGAGAGACAAAAAAACTTATTTTTAAAAAATTTTTAGCTTTCTTTTTACTTGTCTGAATTAAAATTTGACAACTACACGTTCATTTAGTTCAATCTCAGGTGATAGTCCTTTTATACGTTGATCACCAGATATATTTGTTTGCATTGATTGTTGATAGAAGTTAGGTTAGTAGCACACATTGCGCTCTAATTAATGCAACAAGGTGTTTATATTTAAATAAATAACATTAATTTGTTGTAAGTTGGATGCAAACTCGATGTAGATAGGTTGTTTCAAGAGCAAAAAACGGAGTGATGATTTTATTTTCATTAAATTTGTTTCAGATTTGCTTCAGATTAGAATTTTTAATGGCTTTAAAAATATGATTCATGTGAATAAAAAGGCATTAAATATTAAGCTCGATTATTAACAATCTTGATTATTATTTTATTTTAACAATCTTGAAAGTTGAAATATGAAATTTGTATTTTCATAAATCGCTAACAAGTCTTATACTTTTCAAAAATCAGGATGGAATTTTTAAACTTGAATAAAATTTAGTTATTAAAAATGAATTCCATAATTCACTAATGAGTCTTTATTGCTTAAACTTTCAATTTATAAGATGATTATTCATTCAAATCATGTAATTTATGGAAAAATTATTTCAAAGACGCAAAGTGCAACACAAGATTATAATAAATGTCAATTTCCTTTTTTTTTTCTCTAGATAATTGTAATAATCACTATGCCCTCCCGGGCCTTAATTCTTGGGACTTTCCTCAATGTGATAAGAAATTCCTCGTTTTGCCCATTTCTGTTAGCCTAAATAACTATTTTAGAATGAATCGCTTATCTTAAATGTGTTTTAATACATTCTAAATGACGCTTACTTTAAAATATAGAGATTTTTCTAAGGTGAATATACAAATACTTTGTATTGGTTATCTTTTTTAACTTGCCAAATTTATAATTATTACTTTTTATTATTACTATACATTGCATTTTCGAAGTTTATGGAGAATTTAAAAAATCAAAAAAATTATCAAAAAAATTATCAAAAAAATTTCATTATTATAAAATATCCTTTTCCATGTAGGGTGTTTGTATTAACTGCAGAAAATTGAAATTTAGCATCTATGACCTTTTCTTTAAAGAGAAACTCAGGCGTGTTGGTTTGCTTCTAAAGTGGGTGTGATCGTTTGACACATAAAAAACATGGCACATAAAAAAAGTTTTAATATATTAAAATAATTAAAAATAAATAACTTGCGTTCACGTCTGAAAAGAGTGATTCGATCAATCCCTTCTGATTAAATAAATTAAAAACGCTATTGAAAAGTAATGGTAAAAGATCATGTTTCATACAAGAAATACATGACTCTTGTGTTTTCAATAACTCGATGGCTTTTCGATCTCAGTTAGGATATTCTATTGTATCCATAATACTCATCAGACGCTGTACCCTCAATCCCATCTATTTTTATTATAAATGTAATAAATCTGATACATTCTGGAAGGATGAAATCTGATATATATATATAT